>NC_062231.1:20186248-20834658 GCF_902686445.1 Sciurus carolinensis | reverse complement strand
GCAATCAACAAACATATGAAAAAATGTTCACCATCTTTAGTAATAAGAGAAATGCAAATCAAAACTACACTAAGATTCCATCTCACCCCAATTAGAATGGCAATTATCAAGAATACAAGCAACAACAATAGGTGTTGGAGAGGATGTGGGGAAAAAGGTTCACTCATACATTGCTGGTGGGGCTGCAAATTAGTGCGACCACTCTGGAAAGCAGTGTGGAGATTCCTTAGAAAACTTGGAATGGACCTACCATTTGACCCAGCTATCCCACTCCTTGGCCTATACCCAAAGGACTTAAAATCAGCATACTACAGAGTTGCAGCCACATCAATGTTCATAGCTGCTCAATTCACCATAGCCAGACTGTGGAACCAACCTAGATGCCCTTCAATTGATGAATGGATAAAGAAACTGTGGTATATATATACAATGGAATATTACTCAGCTATAAAGAATAATAAAATTATGGCATTTGCAGGCAAATGGATGAAATTGGAGAGTATCATGCTAAGTGAGATAAGCCAATCTCAAAAAACCAAAGGAAGAATGATCTCGCTGATAAGCGGATGATGACACGTAATGGGGGGATGGGAGGGGGGCAAGAATGGAGGAAGGAGGGACTGTATAGAATGAAAAGAGAGGTGGGAGGAGTGGGGGGGAAGGGAAAAAATAATGGAATGAATCAAACATCATTACCCTATGTAAATGTATGAATATGCAAATGGTATGCTGTTACTCCATGTACAAACAGAAACATGTATCCCATTTGTTTACAATAAAAATAAATTTAAAAAAATAGAAGACATAGAGACAAACCCACATAAATACAGTTATCGCATACTAGACAAAGGTGCCAAAAACATTCACTGGAGAAAAGATAGCCTTTTAATAAATGGTGCTGGGAAAATTGGAAATTCACATGTAACAAAATGAATTTAAACCCCTTTCTTTCACCCTGCATAAAACTCAACTCAAAGTGGATCAAAGACTTAGGCACTACACCAGGTAATACATTTTTAATAGTTTTTTTTTCTATACCAAATTTGGAGCTTTCTAAATTTTTTTCTGTATTTAAATAGCTCTTGATTTGAAAGGGCTCCCTCTTCTGCTATTGCTGCTATTTCCTTATTTCTCCGTTCAGTGCCTTAAGAGGGCTATCGCAGAGTCAGAGGCTGCTGAAGTGAACCGCTACTGCAATGTCACAGCTACAGAGTCTACACTCATCAATGTCCACATTTTATTCATTTAAGGTAAAACGGGGTGGTAAGAATGTAAATTGGTAGGAGCACAGCGGAAAACATTTGGCAGCTGCTCAAGAAATTAAATATAGATTTACCATACAACTCAGGAACTCCATTCCATTGCATATACAGAAAAGGAATTGAAAACAGGCAGTCAAATACTTGTTCACAAATGTTCATAGCACCACTATTCACAAGGTAGAAAGAACCCAAACGTCTATCAATGGATATGGATAAACAAAAAGGGGTACATCCTTGCAATGGAATATTATTTAGCCATAAAAAGGAATGAAGTACTGATACTGTTAATAAACATAAACCCAATGAAAGCTTTATTCAACGTCAACTTTGAATAACTTGATTCTTCCAGTTAATGACTTTCTAATCTTCCCTGGGAACTGGTATGGGTTTCTGAGTCCCCTCCCCTCTCCATAGTTATTGCATCAAAGTCCAAACTGACTTAAAGCCAATGATGTGTCCCTGCCAGCTGAAAATTCTTGGACATTAATGTGGACCTCACTCCACATTTCCTTGGTGACTACATAGATGAAGGGTTCATCCCTCACTGCTGTCTCTGATTTTCCATTCCCACATCTAATCATTAGTCAATCATGATCTCCCTGCCCCTGGACCCTGCCCGTGCATGAATCCCATCCACCAGTTCCAGAAACTTGGCTAAACCATCCATGGACCTGTTGCTTATGGCAGTGAGTGTGAGATCTTAGTACTGCCCCTGAATCAGAGCAGATGCCGGCCATGACCCTGTCCTGGTGATCCAAGTCTCCACCACGAGGCATGTTGTCATCTCTATCCTACTGAAGAAGATACTGAACTCAAAATGACCTGCCCAAGCTCACATCATCCGTCTTGGTTCTGGGACTTGTGAACTTGAAGTTTGACCCTAAACCTGTGGCCCTAAGTATGGCACTGTGTCACTTCCTCTGTCATATCTCATCAGTTTCTTTCTTTTTTAAAAAAAAATTATTATTATTTTTTAATTTTTACAGCCTGCATTTTGATTCATTGTACACAAATGGGAAACATCTTTTCATTTCCATGGTTGTGCACGATGTAGACTCACAGCATTCGGGTAGTCATACGTGTACATAGGGTAACGATGTCTGCCTCAGTCCACCATCTTTCATACCCCCCTCATCTCCTTCTGCGTGATCTAAAGTCCCTCCATTCTTCTCTCACCCCCCACCCCCGTTATATATCATCATCTGCTTATCAGGGGAAACATTCAGCCTTTGGTTTTGGGGATTGGCTGATCTCACTTAGCATGATATTCTCCAACTCCATCCATTTATCAGTTTCTAAACGAACTCTTTGCTTCAGTGAAACAAAGGACTCCAGATGTCTAAACTTGACCTTGGCTTGCTAGTCCACAGCCTCCAAGGTCTACTGGCTCCAGGGCACCCTCCCCTCAGGGAAGCACTTCATGATTCCTTCCACAGAGACGTCCCCGAGCTAAGTTAGCCTCAAGCGGCTCCATGTCTGCATCGACCAGCCTCTGCTTCCTTCACGTCTTCCCTCCTCCCTCCCCTACCTTTTCTCATGACCCCCCATCCAGCCCACCGTGCCTTGTGTGTGTGAGGCATGGGAAGCGCCGTGCACGCAGGGGTAGGCACGGGAAGGGCTCTGCTCACGTGACTAGTCTCCCTGCCCCCACCAGACCCCTGGGACGCATATGCACAGCCATCACCTCACACATGGGGCCTTTTGCTTTTTGCATGCAGAAGGCACTCAATCAATGCTGCCAGCAGAATCATTTCATCACATGCCATCTCCCGACGAGACTCCAGCCTTCCCCAAAGCCTAAACTGCGGCCTCCTTATCTTTGCGTGGCTGCACCAAACAGAGTTGGTGGCACGTAGGGGGAGGGGGAGGTCTTAGCAGATGGTGGCTGAACGAATCAGTAATTGCAGTGTTTACTTAATGGAATGGTCACAGGTCCTCAATAATAATACCCATCAACCCGTGTGTCTGGGTGGGTTGTGTATCCGTGCCCAGGTAGACCATGAGTCCCTCATGAGCTCGGAATGTGGATTTTTGCAACCTGAAGTCCCTGAGCAGGTATCCAAACACAGTTAAATGGAAATAATAAGTTACAGTGCCCGACAGAACAGGGGGGACTATAGTTCACAACAACCTATTGTATATTTTATGAGTAATTAGAAGAGAAGAGGTTAAAGACTATAAACACGAAGTAATGATAAGGAGATGGAAACATTAATCATGCTCATCTGATCAATACATGTTGCCCTATCCACGGAATGGAATATCACGCTTTACCCCATAACTACGTACAATTATTATGTGTTAATAAAATGTATTGAAGTTTAGGAGATGGAAACGTCACCAATTCTGATTTGTTTCTCACACACTGAATGCATGTGTGGGATTATCCCACAGTACCCATAAGTTCACGCAATCAAAATAATTTAAAAACTAAAATGTGTATTTTAAAAAGAAAAGAAAAAACGTAGCCTCCCCAACACTTAGCCCAGAAGACGTGAGACTGAGGAGGAGATGTGTCTCTGTTCATTCAGTTTCCACACATATTCCCTGAGAACTCGCTTTCTCCAGGCTGGGCGCTAGCTACCAGGGAGGCGGTGATGACAGAGGTGAACTCTGCAGGCTCGCGGTGCAGAGCCACGCGACAGAAAAATAGGCGAGCGATCCAGTAAGTCAAAGTGCATTCCAGGCACATGAAGGAACCCAAAGGCAGCAGCTCAGCAGAAGCAGATGGGAGGAGAGGAGGCCTCTTCAGAAAGAGCAGCCGGGAATTCATCTCTGCTGAGGGGAAGTCAGAGCCGAGACCTAAATGATGAGCTAAATTTCAAACTGTGAAGTTAAAAGCGACACTCGCTGCCGAAATCATTTTGTAAAAAATTCAGAGTCATCCCAGGTCAACACCACACCGGGAAGAGGTAGCACCCAGGAAAATCGTTCCGAGGCAGAAACAAAAATCGGTTTGTTAAGGGCCAAAGAGAAGGGTCCCTGTGGCTGAGGTGCAGCCAGGAAGAGGGAAGGCAGCAGAAAGGGCAGGTGTGGGTGAGACGGCCACAGAGACCAGAGGAGAGGACCAGAGCGGCCAGGGGAGAAAGCCAGGGTTGAATTCCAAGTGCGAGGGAATGATCACAGGAGGATTTTATGTAAGAGGTGTCGCCCTCTGATCCACATTTTAAAAAATCTATTCTGTCTACTATTTGGAGAATAGACTAGAAAAAAAGAAATCAAAAAGATGAATGGAAGCCACCCCAGCAGTCCAAGAGGCGAGCGCAGGGAGAAGTGGTGCACTTGAACTATATCAGAAGCGTCCGCAGCAGGACTTCCTGCTGGATCGGACACAAGGGAGGGCCTTTCAGTCGGCTTTTTCATTGCTGTGACCAAAAGACATGACAAGAACAAATTTTAGAGGTGGTAAAGTTTATTTAGAGCGCACGGTCTCAGAGGCCTTGGTCCATACCCTCCATGGCTCTGGGCCGGAAGTGAGGCAGAACATCATGGCGGAAAAACATGGAAGAGGAAAGCAGCTCAGGACAGGGGAAGAGGAAGAAGAGAGAAGGCTCTATGCACCGAGGACAAAATAGGAGCCAGGAAGGCGTGGCCCCAGTGACCCACCTCCTCCAGCCGCACCCTGTCCGCCTACCTTGACCACCCAGTTAATCCCAATCAGTGAATTAAGCCACTGATTAGGTTCTGCCTCTCACAAGCTGCTGGTTTCGCCTCCAAACGTTCTTGCATTATCTCACATGTGAGCATTTGGGGGACAGCTCATATCCAAACACAACAGAGAGGGAGAAATTCAGGATGACACCTTAGGCTTTTTTGTTTCAGCAAACGTTTGGGACACCAATGCCTCTAATAAATAGTAGAATAAACGGAGATAACTTGGGAGCCCAACAACTAATATATAGATTCACTAGTGCTTTCCTCATCTGTCTCCTCCCAGGATACCTTGAGTGAAAAAGTATTAGACAAGCAAGTGAAGGGACTGGATGATTTAGGGAGGAATGTGGTAAGGCCAGACGTTGCTTTCAGGAAGTCCTGAGGACAGCCGTGGGACCCTGGGTCGTGCAGAGCTACTCTTTGAAAAGGAGTTCAGCCCGAGGCGGATGGATGCCCCTGCTCCTGCAGATGGCCTGGAGAAGTACCTTGTGAAGGGACCCTCATTCTGGAGAGTTAAGTTGCCTTTTATTTCATCGTTTCTTTCTGTCGTTTTCATGCATCAGAAATTCAAAGGCATCTTGTCTACTTTTTCTCAACCCCCTTATAAAAACCCCATAGTGATTGGCCTCTGCCAGGCACCTCCCAAATTGAAAAAATCAAGGTAACAGATGTGACACATTCAGAATTTGTTAAATACAGATAGTGAGAGGAAGGATTCAATCCAAGTCACTCAGTCTGACAGCGTGGGCTTCCGAACAACTTGGGAATGGGCGGAGCTCAGGTGTTCCCCAAATGATTTTTCCGTTATATTTTTATTTTTACAGCCTGCGTTTGGATTCATGGTACACAGATGGGGTCCATCACTTCGTTTCTGTGGTTGTGCACGACGCAGATGCACACCGTGCGCGCAATCTACGTGTACACAGGGTGATGATGTCTCAGTCGCCATCTTTCATACCCCCTCCTTTTCCCGCCAGGTAATCTAAAGTTTTAACATCAGTCATTGCCTCTTCCATATCCATTCCTGACTCAATATTTTATTCTGAGAATTTTTTAAGCAGAGATTTGATTCTGAGGTGCTCTAATTACCTGGGATCTGGGAGCAAACTAATGTGGAACTGTACTCCTTCCTCCCAAGGCACAGGACTGGCTAAACTCACTAATTGTCCTTTGATTTCATGGACCATTGAAACGTCAGCCCTTGTGGTTCCCTGCTGAATGGCTCAGGGTCATCAATACCCACGGGGTCTATAATCTTCTGTAATTTCAATTATTGCTTCCTTATCTACACAGGCTGCTGGGTGGCCGCCCCTCGCTGGGCTTTTTCTTTGCTGAGAACTGAATTTCCCTCCTGCTCCTTCCTTCCCCAGCTACCCTATTTCCATGGATCTTATCCTCACCTTGCCGAATTATTAATATTTGGGGGCTACCTGCTGCACATTCCTGAAATATGTTTAGTCGTGCTCATCAAAGGCCCCCTATGCAGGAAATAACAACTAGAATCATTTAACTCTGAAAAGTTCTCAAAAATGCATAAATGCATTCTACTATTGTGTATAACTAATTAGAACAAATTTTAAAAATCTAAAAAACATCGCAAATAATTGTGTGAATGCATATAAATTGGATTATTGCCCTTAGACATTATGTATCATACATGATTATATATAATCATATATGTATAGTCAAATTATAGTATCAATAGGCAATAACAGAAGGCCAAATGGTAAAAAGTGTTCTCAGCTTGTGCTGGGAATTCATATTCTTGCACCCTACTTCCTGGTAGCATGAACTGGGCTGAGCTATTTAAACATCTCTGGTTTTCAATTTGTTCATCTATAAAAATAAGAGTGAGTTTGAAAATCCCCTGAAAAAGTACTGCATTTAATGAAATAATTCCCCGAGTTTAGCACAGTGCCTGACACACAGGAAGCAGCCGATAAAGATCCATGATTCCCACCACTATTATCATCAAGAACCTAGAATATTCTGCACAGTTTGATCTCGCTTGCATATGTGAAAGGCATCAGGACCAGAGATTGGCACCCAGGGGCATTCAATAAATTTCAGATATTATTGCTCATGAATCAATTAGAATCACAATGTGATAGCTTAGGAGAGAAAAGTAGAGATTTTCTGGTGTAATCCTCTCATTTTACAGATGAGGAGACTCGTTTGGGAAGGGAAATCACCTGTCACGGAGGACGGGGGCTCCAGAAGCAGACTGCCCTGGGGGCTCTTCGCCAAGTCACCCCCCGCCCTGACTCAGGGCCAGTGCACAGAGGGGACAGCTTTAAGTTGGTGAGGAAGCAGAAGGAGAAAAAGAAAGAAAAATGCATAAGAGATGCTATGAAACGGATCCCCCAGAGAACACCAGGCCAGACCCAGAAAGAGCTCAGTGGATGACGTTTCCAATAATTCCCGGGCATAAGAGGAGCCTCCCAGAAATCAAATTCTGACAATAAAAATTGGGACAAGGAAAAAAACAAAAATCTGGAGCCAACTTAAAAGCCCAATTTAGAAGAGCGAGAAGTTATGTGAAGCCCTTAAGGACATGGATCTTACGGTGGCAGTGGTCTTGACCTAAGAGAAAGACCAGGAGCATCTTAAGCATGATATTTTCCCCAGAGCCTGTTGATCATCTGTGGACCTCCCAGGTTATTTAAGATGGGTCCGATGGGAGGCCGCTCTGCCACAGTTCTTGCTATTGTGCTGCTGCTAAGTGTGTGAGAGTGACTTCAGTTGGTTAGAGGCTCCACCCAGGGTGGCTAAGGAGAGGGTACGGACCTCGGACCTCGGCTGGCAGCAAGGAGGGATTGCCTCCTGCATAAGGGCACAGCGGGGAGCCCAGCGGGGAGCCCAGCGTAGACCGGCCATCCCTGTGTCACAGGGAAGGGGTGCTAGTCCTCACGCGTGGGATCTTTTTAAGTCCTAAGTAGGACATCGGCCGCGGCTGCACCGACTCCTCCTGGCGGGGGTCCTGGGTGCCGGAGCTAGTCCTCTGGGCTCTGCTCTGTCTCGGCTTCATACGTCCTGCGAAGCCAGGGGAGCAGAGTCTCCCTGTGCAGAGATCCTGCATGGGAACGGGGAGGGGCCCAAGGCTAACGCAAGCGCACATCAAAGCCAAAGCAAAGGGCCTGGGCATCCACCTGAGAGCGCTGCCAACAGGCAGAGGAAACCCCTCCCCGTTCCGCGACTGCGTCTCTCCCTTTAAGGAGACGATTCTCTTTCTCTAAGGAGACGATTCTCTTTCTCGAGTGTGCTTAGTATGGGGCAGGTGACGACTAGGAGCCCGGAACATAGGAACGTGGATGAGGACTCCAAGAATTTAAGGACATGGCACCTCTCAGGTCTTCAGGCAACAGTGCCCTTCTGAGGGGACCTCTTAGCAGCTTCCAACACAGCCAACTAGCTAAACTGTGCGCTGTCCTCTCTGGATCGTGGGAGAGGTCAGTGCAGAGGAGATCACGCCATCTTGCAATTGTGGAATCTCCTAGAAACCCTACAGGAGGGCTGGTCCCAAGGAGACAAAGGCAAGAAGCAGTCTCCAAATGTTGTTCCCTGTCAACAACTGGAACCGTTCTCTCAGGGCCCATACCCAGAGACTCGCCACTAAGGTAGACGTGGCTTGAGCATCCTCTTAGGATGGCCAGCCTGACAGTAGATAGGAGACGCCTTGCTGGCCAGGTCCCCCGACTTGAAACATAAATTAGAGGCAGACACCAGATGAGGGTCCAAGCATACGGCACATAGCTCAGGACCTCGATGCCTTCGTTCCGTTGCTGCTCCTTCCTCCTTGGCTGTTGAAGACCTCAGCCGCTGGACTCGTGCGAAATCTTTCAACGATCCAAAAATGATCAGAGCTAGTCTTCTCAGTGAAGAGGAAGTAAAGATTCAAGAGGTGACTGCCTGATGGTCCAGATCATGGCAGGCCTGCCTCAGTGGGACCAAATGCCCTCCTTCCCATGCTGCAATCAAGTACCACTCAGGCGGGTTAGGTGCCCACATTCCAGCAATCATGACCAGGAGCTACCACCTCTATTTAGGGCAGCAGAGATTAGCAGCAGGTCTTCAGAGCCAACTAGATTTGAGCAACAGTCATTGTCTTCTTCTAACTAGCTGTGTGACCTTGCTTAAGCTTCGTGACCTCTTTGAGGCACGGCGCTTTCCTACCAGAAACAGGGCTAAAAAATACCGACCTGAAAAATCTAAGATCAAACACGATACTAAAGGCCAAGTGTTTCATCTATTGACTGCATCATAGGAAGAGATCTATAAATGGTAGCTGCCATGATCATAATTGTGTTTTTCCAGGATCATGGAAGATAAAAGGACCCCTGAGGTAATGGGATTCGGGCAAGTGATATTTTAAAAGGAGAAAATTAGGAGGACGGGCTCCCTCTGACCCCTGACAGGGTGGGCAACGGGCGAAAAGGGGAATGCAAAGGAACAGGGAGGGACATTAAAACTGTCACCACTAGACAGACACAGCTGCTCCCAGCCTGATTGGCTCTGGGGGTCGGGCCTGGAACTACAAAGAGACCAGGGCACCGAGCGACTGCAGATGCTGAGGAAAACCCAGGCTGGCAGGCAACTCCAAGTGTGTAATGACAACCCAAAAAATGGGTCATGCAACCAGCAGGCAGCGGGCACCTGGCATTCTGGGTGGGAAGGAAACTTGGCCAGACAACCAAAGGAAGCCCAGAAGCCGTTTGCATCTGGGGAGTCTCTGGACTGGCCACAAGATCCCAGGAACAGACTGGGAGTCAGGATGACCGCAGTCTTGGGCAGGGACCTTGTGAACACCTTCGTGCTAGAGGGGCTCTTGTTGGGCAGCTCACCCTGGGGTGCTGGCAACTCCCAAGCCAGGGACAGAAGGCAGGACCAGTGCTCATGTAGAGACTCACTGATGAGGGTCAATTAGCTCCTGGATTTAGGGGAAAGAAAATTGAGAGTGTTGAAACTGGACAGCGCCAGAGAGGCAGAGTAACGACGCTAGGGCCAGAAAAACCCAACTCGAGAGCCAGAGCTGGCGTTTTGTGTTAGCAACTAAAAGCTCCTGGCAAATTTCTTAACTTGTGAAGACTTCATTTATTTATCTATAAAACTGGAACAAGAGCTGGCAAATGGCATCATCGTGGAGACTCAATAAAATGAATATAAGCTGTTTTTCTTCACATCACTCTCTAGAGCTGATTTAGATATAAACTCTCGTGCACATCTTAGTAACTATAGAAACAAATATAAAATGATAATTTATAGAACATTAGAGCATTTCAGGTTTAGCATGTTCAACAATGGGTACAGTAGATGATAATTGTCTTTTTTTTTTTTAATATTTTATGATGCTTTGGCACCTTGGGGATTTGTAGACTTGGGAGGAATCGCCCTTCCTGGGTGGGTGAATTTCCAGAGGTCATGATTTGCTTGAGAACATGACTTTCATATGCAAATCAATCAGTCCAGAGCGCAGAGTCTCAACCTCCTCCTGTATCTAACTTTCACACACCAAGTCAATATTTCTCTTGCTCTTAATCACCCGAGAGCCAGGCACCGGACAATTAGGGACCACCCCTACCGCCTAGAGTACCCAGAAAGGATTCAGACTATTCAGTCCTGAACTTGCTGAACTCACCTACACGGCCTCCATCCCTGCCCAGGAGAACTACCAAAGCTACGCTGGTCTCTTCAGGGGCCCCGTGTGCCTTGGTGTGTGGCCTGGTAGGGCACGGCATGACTCTCCTCTTGGGAACTGAGACTGTCTTAGTCAGCTTTGCCTCGCTGGGACACCATACCCAACAAGAACAACCCAAGGAGGAAAATCCATTCCTCCAAGTCTGAGGTGAGGCAGCAGATCATGGCGGAAGGGCCCAGTGGAGGAAAACTGTTCAGCTCACGGTGGGTCAGGAAGCAGAGTGGTAAGGGAAGAGGTCCTTAGGGCTGGTGAACCCCTTCAGGGTACACCCCCAGGGAACCACATCCTCCAGCCATGACCCAGCTGCCTACAGTTACCACCCAGGCAGTCCATTCAAACTAGGATGGCCTGATTAGGTGACAGCCCCCAAACTCCAACACTCCACTTCTGAGCACTCCCACTAACACAGGAGCTTCTGGGGACACCTCACATCCACACTGGAACAGTGACTGATTAACTGACTTTTCAACTCCAGGCATCTCCTGATCTGTCGGCCCCACTATGCCAAGGAAATACAAAATCATAGGTAATTGTAAGTTAGTTAAATCAAAGACAGTAAGTGGCCGTGAACTATCCACAAATACTTTGAATGCTTTTAAAAAGAGTGAAAGAGAGGCATTGTATTAAGTTAAAATGGAACGATCTGTTCAACATGTTAGGTGAGAAAAAAGTAAGAACGAATTTTATTGTGCAATTCCATCTATGGAAAAAACATTTATCTATTTATCTATCGACCTACCTATATATTTGTCTACAGAAAGAGGAATTAAGAATTCACATTCATTTACTGACTACATAGATGGACTGAGAAGATATTGAAGAAAGATTTTTTTTTTCTATATATATATGTATCCTTTGAATCTTTAAAACAAAACTGAATTCATGCATTACTAACAAAATAGTAAACATGACTACAATATCCAATTATTAACATGTACGGAGTTAACAGGTATTGGTACCATAGGATGATATCAATAGTCAATGAATATTACTTGGATATTACTAGACCAACTCCTACCAAAGGGAAACTAGGAATTACCAGTTTTTGACCAATGGGGATTTTTGTTTTTTGAACTTCTAATCAGCTCTAATGAACTATTAGAAAAAGGCTTATGCTTGGAACCCACAGCTTTCAAAAAGTCATTTATCATCATTACCTTCCTCTCCCCTAATATGCAATGATTCATTTTCCCGCATCCATAGTTTGCAAGCGACTTTTGAATTAAACCTTAAAAGCTAAACTTTTTAGAACCCGTCCGAGCCTAGCCCTCGCTGCCAATAATGAAGCACAGAGTAATTTGTTTTCCTCTATAATTTCAAAGTGGGTCGATATGAGAATCCTTTATTGCTGCCGTGGCTCCCGTAGCCCTTGATGGTGAATCATTACAGAAGAAGTCTGGGATCCATAGACTGGAGGTAGCCAGATTCCATTTTTCATGTGGTTTCTGTGGTTGCAAGTGAGTTTGAGGCAGAGAGAAGAAAAGCTAGCTTTCATACTGTGCACTCCACAGAACTGAGGGTCTGGGCTTCTAGAAGAGGCGGTGGGAGTAGGGAGAGGAGAGAAGCTGTGGGTTTCAGCAAAGGCCGGAGTTCAGTCCCACCTCTCTTCTGCTTGGACGTGTGACCTTGAGCAAGTAACTTCATCTGATTGTTAAACCTTTGTTTCCTTATTGGTTTGATAAGGAACATGATGATATCCACACCATATAATTATTATCGAGAACCAATGAGATGATTAAGGTTCCCGGTACACCGTCAGCACTCAGTACATATTAATTATTTTTCTTGTATTTGAGATAGTACAAACTGAGTTTGGTTGAATTTTGCCTTCAATCAAATTCGAAGAAATCCATAATAGGCACCAATTATGGGAGCGCCTCAATCTCTGCTCGCAGAGAGCTTATTTTCTAGTTGAATAGGTCCAACATATTCTTATAAGGAACTTGATAAGCATTCACGATTTATCTAGTCATTTAAGAAACAGCCAGGTCAGTAGGTCATGCCATACGAATTGTCTGGCTAACAAAAGCAACTGGATTTCAGAGGAAGGAGAGAGAGCTTTCTGGAAGGCTTCACAACAGAGTTGGGATTTGACTTGGTCGGTCTGGACAGAGCACGGTGCGAGGCATCGGCGTGGGGAAGTGCCTGTCGATGCTGATGCCGTTGGACAGGTCTGCCACTCAGTACTTTCCTTCTGAGCACGCCCATTTAATATTTGCATCTCAGTCAGCACACTCACCGCTGCTGTGATTACTTACAAAGCGACTTTCAACTTTCCTGCCATCCCCTATTTTAGAGAGAATTCTTGAAAGGAACAAATCTCAAGGTCTAAAATGAGATTTTTTTTTCCCTCCCCAATAGCAAGAAGGAAACAAAACAAAACAAAACAAAAATTATTCATCAAATGGGTCATTTGACTAATGCAACTTTGCTTCTTGTTTTGTGGTTCAATAGAACCACCATGGAAAATTCTTAAAAGAAAAGCCAGCGTAATTAGAGCTTTATGGGTTTTTCGCGGAAAATGCTTTAGCTCTAGATGGGCTGGATTCCATTAGCGAACTTACTCAGAAGCCCACAGGAGCTATCCAACAAGAATATCCTGTTGTGGTGGTGGTAAAAGGCATAAAAATTGATCTTAATTACTCCCAACTCCAATTTCAAAGTCAGTGATTGATGCTGGAAGGTTAAGATGTTGCCAGTATATTTTTACGTTCCTCTCTAAAATGTCCTTTTCAAAGGAGGGTTCTCAGTTGAAGACATCAAAACATGAATGAATAAAAGAGAGAGAAAAAAACTAAACTTAAAAGACCAGAATGAACACAAGGTTAGTCAGTTTCCATAGCACCAGGAAGTAAGCAAATAATAACCCAAAGATCTTTCTTCCAACTTTTAGTACTGAGACTTAAAATGTTTTCCACCAACATGTTCCCACTTGAATTCCTTGTCTTGTGATCTGCAGGCATCGTTACCTATGAGCATCGTTGGTGCAACATTTTTCTAGAGATGCTGTTGCGTACTTTGAAGAAAACGGCTGATCCACAGGGAACTGAGTGAGCTGTTGGAGTTAAGGCTGATGCTCACAGTGGCAAATGGCTCCCGACCCTTTCTCTACTCCTCGACGGCAATCCTCTGCTTCACTGGCTTTGTTGCTAATCTCCAAATCACACAGCAAATACACGGTCACCTAGTCCTTCCTTCCACCTTGATATCCCCATGGTCCTTTGGGTCATTTCTTCTAGTCACTTACCACCTCCTCACCCAAACCTGCTTCCCTAGCCTCCTTCCTCTGCTTTATTTTCTTAACACGTTGCATGATTGTCTTGATTTAGTCTATTGCCATTGACCCCTTCATTTGCTTATGAAGGCAAGGGCCTGTTGACCACTGTACTCCTAAGGCCTGGTGCATGGTGGACACTCAATACATGTTGGTTAACTGAAAGAATGGCGAAGGAAAGATGGAGTGGAAGACAGGTTTAGACAAATCCAGATGGTTTCGACTTGTCTATTAGGGTGGACAAGGAAAAAATGTCCATGGAAATTTACTCAGAAGTAACTCTTCCCTAAAAGAATAACTCTTCATATATGAATAGATTGACAGGATTTGCAACTATAGGGCCAAGTATGGTAATCCATGCCTGTAAACCCAGTGACTCAGGAAGCTAAAGCAGGAGGATCACAGGTTCAAGCCCAGCTTCAGCAATTTAGTGAGGCCCTAAGCAACGAAGCAGGACCCTGTCACAAAATAAAAAAATAAAAAGGGCTCAGTGGTCAAACAACAAAAAGAGGAGGTGGGGGCATTGGCTACTGTAAGATCAAATGCCTGTGTTGGCCACCATGTGGAGAAGTGAGCCTTAAAACTCCTTCCCATCATCAAGGAAGTGGTCAGATGGCCTACCACAGCCAGCCGCTGAAAACCATGTCTCCGCTTCTGGTTGAGACTTGGAACAGTATATGGAGACTGTGTGTCCCCAGGGAGAGAGATGCTACCTCCATCCCACTCCCATGACTCAGAGCCCTACACCTGGAGCTGAGAATTGGCTGTTCTTTGATGCCCAAAGTCATTTTTAAGAGAAACCAGATGATTCACCAGGATGTTACCCTTCATCCTGGAGATGAGCACCGAAGATGCTTATCTCCTCTCCAGGAAAGTGAGGACGGATGTCATCTGGAGTCACAATGCTAGAGTTCTAGCCCTAACCCACCAGCATCTGGCAGAGGGATTCAGGCAAGTCACTTGTCTCTGAACACTGGTTTTCCACCTGTCAGTGAGAATAAAGGACAACTATCCCTAATCTGAACATCCAAATTCAGAAATGCTCTGAAATCTGAAACCTTCTGAGCTGACATGACATCACAAGTAGAAATAACACACCTGCCCTCATGTGACGGGCTGCAGTTGAAACAGATGCACTAAAAACACAGTACGAAATTATCATCAGGTGCGTGCACCAGGTGGATATGGAGCATAAATGTGTTTAGATTTCATCCCATCGCCCCCAAAACCTCATCATAGAGAGGAAAAAACTCCAAGATCTGAAAAACAAAACCGAAATCTGAAACACTTCTGGTTCTGAGTATTTCAGATAACAAATACTCAACCCAGAATAATACACAGCTACCATATATTGAGTAATTATTAATACTAAATACTTTAAACATACAATCCTATTTGACCTTAACAAGTATTATTATTATTATTATATTGGTACTAGGGATCGAACTCAGGGGCACTTTACCCCTGAGTCACATCCCCAGCCCTATTTTTTTCTTTTTTTTTGTATTTTATTTGGAGATAGGGTCTCACTGAGTTGCTTAGCACCTCACCATTGCTGAGACTGGCTTCTTTTTTTTTTTTTTTTTTTTTTTTTTTTTTTTTTTTTTGCGGTGCTGGGGATCGAACCCAGGGCACTCTACAGACTGAGCTATCTCCCCAGCCCACCTGAGGCTGGCTTTGAACTCACAATCCTCCCGTCTCAGCCTCCGGAGCCGCTGGGATTACAGGCGTGTGCCTCCATGCCAGGCAGCAAGTATTATTTGAAGGGGGCACAGAGACTAGGGGAACATCAAGGAATTTATCTAAGAGCACCCAGAAAGTGTCAGAGCCCGGCTTTAAACTGAGGAGAGTCTACGTCTAAAATCTAAGCTCACAATGACAACAACATAACACCTCTCCCACAGACCTTGGAAATGGCATCCTGAATTTTAAAAGAAAGCTTTGAAAATTAAAACGCATTGAGCGTGTGGACTTTCACTAGTAACCATGGTTTTCTAAACACCTACTGCAGAGTTATACAAATAAAGGCAGCCTGTATTTTGCTTTGAGAAAGAATAGGGACCTTCTGCATTCAGCCATCACGGATGCTTCAATAGTATAGTGTGTTCAGCCACAGTTTTCTAAAATACCTTAATATTCCCTTAGTTTTCCAAAATCAAACCTTTTCCAAGTTATTCTGTGCTGAGAAATCAATATGAGGAAGGTGGAAGCATTTCACAATTAAACCCCTAAATAATAAATCTCAATGAGGCATTTAAAAGAAATGAACCCATGACAGTTTCAATTCGAAAATTATTTTCTGTAGGAGGGGGTGGAACCAGCCAATGACATAATGTTTCTTAAGCCACCACCTTGCTATTGAGTCTGCTGGGATGTCTCCATGATGAAGCCCGGAAGTCAGGCAGAGTGTCGGGCTCAGTTCCCCTGGCTCCCCAGTGATCCCCCACTGCGGAGGGCCAGCGGGGCGGCTCGCTTCCTGTCTGCTTTTCCCCCTTTCGAACGTCAGTGCTGACACCTAGATTCACCAGAACGGTAGACTTCAATGAAATCAGAAATGAAAATAGATCATATATGCTTTCTGCTGCTACCAGTCCCCGAGCCACCCAGCCGTGATGCAGCCAGGAGCCATGCGAAGCCCGGGGAGACGCAGCCAGTACAAAACAGCCGTGAAAACCAGAACGGACAAGCCACCAGGCCCAGGGAGGTGAGCATGTGCTGATTCCCAACAACAAAAGGATGGCGCACCGGGCACCGGGCCCTGCAGACGGATAGCCACCCGTCTCCCGCGGTGCAGGGTGGTGGTTAGGGTTTGCAATCTCCAGCTTGGAAATTCGGCTCTCTTGGAGAGGCCGGGCTGCTGACCCACGTGTTAGAGAGCAGGAGCACCTGGGAGGGAAGCTAGCTTCAAGATCCTTTTTTCTCTCCTGGTTTTATCCTCCCAGAGAGGAAAGAGACTCGCCTAGGACAACACAGCAGGCCGGCGGAAAAGTCAGGTCTGAGTCCTAGGCTCCATTTGCTCCATTTCACAGGTCACGACGTGGTTTCCTCTTAATACGCTCTGACTTTTGGAAGCATGGAGGGGGCCCTCCCCCATCTCTCCCTCCCCGCTCCCTGCCATTCATTCTATTGAACGCACAGATGCCAGACTAGTGCTGTAAAAATGTGCAGAGAATCATGTCTCTCTGGTTTCATGCCTCCAACGACCTCCCCGCACGTACAGAATAAACCCCAGGTCTCTGTCATTTGGCTCCTGCCGGCCACCGTGGTCTCTCAGCCTTCCAACACGCCACCCGCACCAGGTTTCCTTCCTGTTCTCCAAGCCCAGCTAACTTGCTTCCACCTCAGGGCCTTTGTGTTTCACGTTCCCTCTACCTGCAAGAAAGTCTCCGAGGCATTTATGGTATTGGCCCCAGTATTCTCTCGACTTTCTTTAAGCACTTTTTACTCTTTGAAATCAATGTATTCCTTTGTAAATTTGTGTCATTTATGTGCTGTCTGTCACTGGAATGTGAATTTCAGGAAGGCAGTGATCTCGTTTCTGATATTCACAAGCATCTACCATGAGCCTAGCACACGGAAAGCACTCGATAAACACTGGCTGGGTGAGGCGTGAATGAATGAGTACCACAGCTGTCATCTCCCGCCATGTGTAGGACACTGCTGTCTGCCCCCATACGTGGAATATGACCCCTATTAATCAGAATAGCCCATTTCTGAACATGCCGGAACATCAGATTTCCAGAATTCAGATTAGTGATACAGCTGCCCCAATGGAAGCATCTCAGTGCTAAACAGACCAGGTCTGTGCAGGAACCAAAGGAAATGATGTGACTGTGTCCACTGGAATGTCACCATCCAGGACAGGGCTGGCTAAGAGAAACCCATTTTTCCCTTCCTTTGGGTTCCAGAGATGAGTCTGTTTATTTTCCCCCACTGTGCTAAAGCTGTTTCCGTCCCTGCTTCCTTCATCCCCCGAGTTAATGAATTTGCAAAGGAGATAGGATCTCCCTGCTTCTGCTGTTCCCACAGAGTGAAAAATGAAGATTTGTCCTCTCATGGAAAATCACAGCCACTTCTTGCGGGGCTCATGATCAGACTGACTAAACACCACAGGCAGAGAAGAGCTCATGTCAAAATTATTCCTATACAAAATCAAAAGCTTGTTCATTCTAATAAACTGTGGGGTTTTTTTCTTAATACATCTGGAATCTACACCCACAGTTAATATTGTTATTAACATCGCATACTCATAAGAAAGAAAATATATGAACTATTAATGTTTCCCAATCCCAACTTTCACATGTAATGTTTTAGGGTATTACTTAGGTTTTCTTCCAACAAAAGAGAGTTTGAGAAATGTATCAACCCAAAAATCTGAGGACAATCGCTAGTTAAAAACAGGTAGTTGCTTTGCCCTTCATAAGAACTCGAACCTTGGGAGCTGACAAATAAAGATAAATTACCAGTCTAGAGCACTCTAACTAACTAAGCCACTGTAGTCCCTTAAATGAATCTCGAAACCTAAGTTTTGCTTTGTTAGCTAAAATTTCTTCTCTCATTGTCTTCAACTATGTGACCTAGAATTATGTAATACCAAGAAAAGGCTGTAAAAGTCAGGTTCTTTATCACGTTGACTTCACTTTCAGACTTAATGATATTCCTTGACTAGAAAAGGATTTGCTTCATGCTAGAAAGATCTGTGAGATAAGACCTGTACTCTCTCTAGTTGCAAACATAAATTCTCATTCAAATAAAACGAAGAATATGGGACAATATTCTAGACAGTGTTATAGGGTATGACCAAATTCAATGTCACCTAATTTAAGAACTGATATTACTTGATGTAGAAATGTATGTCTACTTGCAATAAAAATAATCAAAACATTTACTGAGTGCTTACTATGTTGTGGAAGCTTTTCAGTGATCTTTATTCGCAATATTTTATTTAATTTTCACAGAGATTCTACCAGGTAGATATTTTAATAGTGCAATAGGGCCCATACAAGGAATAAGGCTTTCTAGAGCCAGACTGCTGGTTTGGCTCATAGCCCCATTACTTACTTGTAAAATGACCTTAGCAAATTATCTAATCTCTCTGGGACTCACTTTCTTAATGTGTAGCATGAGAATATTAGCAATTATCTATTTCCCAATATGCTTTTAGTTGTAAATTTAAAAATATCTATAATAGGCTTCAAATTGTCAATCTCACTACAGAGAAAGTTATACTTAGAATTTCCCAAACTTTAGTCATTTGAAAATCATGTATGGGAATTGGGTCATACACCTATATACCACTTTATTAGGAAGTGATTAATGTTACTATTCACTTACTACTGCCTGTTTACAGTGCAATTCCGATACCACCTACAGGTAGCAGATATCAAAGGTAAGGGAATAACCTTCCACCAGAATTCCCTCATGTCATACGGGAGCCACATACTCCACAGCTCTCTGGCCACTTGTCCTTCTGACCAACTAGCTACAAATTCTGGGGTCCCCACTACCCCCTTGGGTTTGATGATTTGCTGAATTGACTCAGAGAATCTGAGAAGGCTCAATAAAGTGGGCCCCCGGTGTCTGTGGATTTCAGATTCAACCAACCTCAGATGAAAACTATTTGAAAAAAAAAATTGCATCTAAACTGAATAGGCACACTTTATTCCTGTCATTATTCCCTGAATGATACAGTTAACAACTGTTTACACAATATTTACATCGGATTGGTATGATAAGTCATCTAGAGATGATCTATAACGCCCAGCAGGAAGTGTCTAGTGACAGGTAAATACGATGCCATTGCGTATATGGGACCACAGCATCTGAGATTTTGGAGGGGTGATCCTGACGTCAGTTCCATTTAATAAAAAAGGATGGCTGAACTTATGATTACAGTCTTATTAGAAAGGATACCAGCCTCGTCAAACACACACAGGGTGAGGTCTAGGAGGATCCAAACACAAAATTCCTTGGGACATCGCCCTCCCCGCACAGGACTGTGTACCACTAACCGGAAAGCTCACCCCGTCTCAGACTTCCTATTGTGGTTTTGCCATGTAAGTATGAGGGACTAGATCATTGGGCATGTGATTGCACTTACTCTCTCCCACCTCCTCAGAGGTCAGTTCTTATCCACTGGCTCAAAGTCCCAACCTTCAAATTGCACTTTGAATTGGTCTTTCCAGCAAGGTCAGTCCCCAACCTGAAACTTTATAGGTGTCTGCCATGAGTCTCCTCGTTGGCATTAACTGAGGACTCACCCACACTGAACAACAAAGCCATTTTTATCATTCAGCAATTCTACTATCTCCCAGGAGCCAGGGACAAAGATCAGTCAAATCCTTTATTGTAGAATGTTTCTCAATCAATTTCTTTGTTGCCACAAATAAATTTACCTTTATTAGAAGCAACAACATAAGATAATCACAAATTTGATTAGTGCTAACCTATCTTTCCTAATTCACCTTAAAAGAGATGAATGACTTAAAATTTCAAAAGCTTATCTGCATGCTATCCATAATATCTCACCTCACTTGCTTATTTTTGAGTTGTTTATGATATTATTTCCCCCAAATGGATCCATATTATATTATCTGCTATGTCTTAGTAGTATTCCATCTGAGCAGAATCTGAATGTGGGAGCTCCAAGGAACCATTGGAATCATATGGTCCCATTCTCTTGCTCTTCAGATGAGGAAACAGTGATTTCCACCACAAGGAAATGGCTTTCCCAAGTCTGCTCAGCAAGGACTCCATCTCTCAGTCTTTGGACTGAGAGGATGAGCTCTTTCACTTATACATAGTTTCTCAAAGCAGGGAATGCAGGAAAGGGAGGGTGGGTAGTTCACCATGCTTCTTTTTGTTCTAAATGCTGACAGCATGGTAAGGACAATACTTTGGGAAGGAACCGCAAACTTCAATTGGGTTGACCAGTTCTCTAAGCCACACACCTGGTCACCAACAGTGTATTCTGTCATCTAAGCCTTGACTGCTATTTCCCCTCTGGTACTGAATGAATACTTTGGTGGTAGATACTTATCCCAGCCTGCAGGCTTGGGGAAACCCCATCTGGTATCCTTCCTCTTCCTCTATCTCCACGTGTGGTGTGGGTCACTGTGAAAACGATACTGAAGAAAAGCTAGCATGAGGAACTTGCGTGTAAAACCTGCCACGGCATCTTAGGAACTTTCTTGAAGCCCACTGAACTACTGCGCTCTGCACCATTTTCTAAATTTGACATTTGTCGGATGGGAACGAGAAAGTGAAGGAGGCAGAGACAGGCATCTATTTGTAGAGTTTAACATTGATTTTTTTTTTCTCCTTTTGTACATATGCCCAGACATAATTGTGGTGAATAGTTCTTTAAAAATTTAAAAATACATTAAATAGAGTAATGAGCCTCCTATAAACGTGTACACGAATAGTTCTTTCCTTGACACAGCTTTCTGTCATGAGAAGTAAATACATTCCCGGAATATGCTGCGGGAAATCTCTTGACAGCTACTGTTTTGGATGCCAATATTTTATATTTGGGTTTCAAATGCCCTCTGATGTGTTTTGATCCCTCTGTCCTTCATCTGTTCTTTCCACCACTGTCTAAATCCTGCTTTGATGTGCCTTCACAAAACCGCTCAGTGTCCTGCTCCTGAACCCCTATCCTTGGTCACCACACTGGTCCTGGCCTTCTCTAGTTTGTGCTGGGTTAACTGATGCACATCCTGAGCTGACCCAGAATCCAGGTCTCTGCACAGACCCATGCTCCTTGCCTGTCCTGCTATTACTGGGTCCCTTTCCTGGCTACACAGGTAGTATAGGCAGTGCTAGGATGTGGACTCAGACACAGATTGCCAGTGGTGCCTCCCACACTGAGTAGCACTATAACTTTGGGCAAGTGAATTCACCTTTGGAACCACAGTTTGGCTATCTGAAGATGGCGGACAAATGATGTACTTCAAAGCGTGGTTAAGAGAATTCAGTGGAAGGATCCACATTAAGTGTTTTGCATGGTGCTGGCATGTTATCAATATCCAATGGTAGCATGAAAAGCTATGTTGTCTGTGGGACAGAGTCTAGAGCTTCCTAACTATTGTAAACCCTCCAAAAACTAAGCCATCTCTTAAGCATCTCAAGTTTCCATGATTTCTGAAACAATGTGACCAATTAATGATTCACTTGAGTCCTGGAAACGCTGAGTAACCTATCTCAAGGAACTGCTTGTGTTGACGAGGCCAGGAAAGGCACCTAACTCACCTTGTTAATTTCCATCATGCTTGGGCTGGCAGGACCTAATCACCAATATGGGGAAGTCTCCACCCAACGCCGTGGATGGAGCTGCCTGCTTCCCCTCTGGAATTGCAGACATCATGGGCCATTCCCATCGAGGGTGACCCCAGATCCTCAGAGGTTGCAAATTTTGCCCCAACTACTAAGAATTAAACCTTGACACTGCCCTGTATTTATATATGCTCAGCCTCTCCCCCAGCTGAACGAGGAGTGGCTTGTTAGAGGAGCTCTCAAATGTGTTTTGTTATCTTTGGGATCAAATTCACTCTCCAAATGATAGAAAATAGTTGTTTTATTTTTGTTTCTGTTGTGTTTTCATTGTTGTTGTTGCTTTGGTTTTTTGGTTTTGTGTCTGAAGTGATCAGACACAATAGAGCAAGAACTGATTCCTGCCCTCTCTCATTCTCTTTATCTGAAATTTAAAAGACAAGTTAGTGTCTATCACCAGACTCTTTCCATTTCAAATAACAGAAACCTGATTCAAACAATTTTCAGCAAGCCATATATCTGAAAAGGGGATATTATACAAAATATACACAGAACTCAAATTCTATAGTCAAATGAAAAGTCTCTGGACTTGAATAGACATTTCTCCAAAAAGGACACATAAATGACCAACAACAATTGGCTCAGCACCACCAATCAGAGGAAAAGACAAATCAAAACCGTAGCGAAGGCAGCTCAGAGGTAGAGCACTTTTCTCACATGCGTGAGGCCCTGAGTTCAATCTCCACTACTGTAAAAATAAGAAAAAGTTTTTTTTAAAAAATTAACGAATATCACCTCATGCCTGCTAGAATGATTATTATCAAAAAAACACAAAGTAACTGGGCACAGCGAGTCCATCTGTAATCCCAGGGACTCACAAGGCTGAGACAGCAGGATAGCAATGTTAAAGCCTGCCTGTGTAACTTAGACAGAACCTGTGTCGACATAAAAAATAAAAATAACCATGAAAGGACTGGGGACGCATCTCTACCACGCTGACAAAGACATGGATAAAAAGAAGCTCTGATGTTGAGTTGGTGGGAATATAAATTGGTGTAACCATTATGGAAAGCATTACAGAGATTTCTCAAAAAACTAAGACTACCATGTGGTCGAGCACTTGCATTTCTGAATATACCTCCAAAGGAAGTGAAATAAGTATATCAGAGAAATATCTGCCCTCCAATATTCACTGAAGCATTATTCACCGTAGCCAAGATATGGAAACCACCTAAATGTCCATCCGCGGATGAATGGATAAAATAAATATTGTGTACACAAACACTCGAAAATTATTCAGCCTCAACAAAAGAAGGAAATACTGCTGTTCATAAGAATATGGATGAACCTGGAGGACATTAGGCTCCGTGGAACAAGTCAGACACAGAAAGACAAGACTACGTGATGCCACTTATCTCTAGAATGTAAATAATTGAACCCATAGAAGCACAGAGGAGAATGGTCCTTGCCAGGGATTGGAGAGTAGTGGACACTGCAAAATGCTGACTCATAGACTACAGAGTTTCACTGATGTCGGATGAATATGGTCTGAAGATCTAAGGTACGTCATGGTGACTGTGGTTAAAGTACTGTACCGTATACTTGAAATTTGCTAAGAAGGTAGAGAAAGAAAGAAGGAAAGAAAGAAAGAAAGAAAGGAAGGAAGGAAGGAAGGAAGGGAGGATAGGAGAAGAGGAGAGGAGAGAGAGGAAGGGGAGGGATGAAGGGAGGAAGGAAGGAAGGAAGGGAGGGAGGGAGGGAGGGAGGAAGGTAGGTAGGTAACACTGTGAGATGATAAATATATGAAATGATTTTAGTTCGGTGATCATTTCTATAAACACACATATATATATGTCAGGACATCAAATTGTAAATCTTAAATATACATAATTTCTATTTGTCAGTTATATTCTAATAAAGTGAATTTTTTTTTTAAAAAAACTAGCTTAAGGGGAGACAGCAGGGGAAGGAAAGATGGTGGAATGAGACGGACATCATGACCCTATGCACATGTATGATTACACGAATGGTGTGAATCTACATGGTGCACAACCATAGAAATGAAAAGTCGTGCCCCATTTGTGTACAATGAATTAAAATGCAGTCTGTAAAACTAAAAATAAATAAAATTTAAAAATTTAAAAAAACAACTAGCTGAAGCAAGAAAAGAGAAATTACTTGTACACTGAGATTTCATCTTTCATCAGATGTTAGGATGGCCATCCCTGACAATAAAAATAACAACAAATGCTGGCAAAGATGTGGGGACAAAGGAACTGTTACACACTACGGGTAGGAATGTCAATTAGTACAGTCATGATGCAAATCAGGATAGAGGTTCCTCAGAAAGCTAGGAATGGAATCACCACATGATCCTAAGTATCCCACTACTTAGTAATTACCCAAAATAATTAAAGTCAGCATACTGTAGAGATACAGGCACACCCACATTCACAGCAACACAGTTCATAATAGCCAAGCTGTGGAACCAGCCTAGTATCCATCAAAGGATGATGGGGGAAAAGTGGCATACAACAGAGTTTTATTCAAACATAAAGAATGAAATTATTATTATTATTATTTTGGTATCAGGGATTGAACCTGGAGGTGTTTAACGACTAAATCACACCCTTAGCACTTTTTCTTTTTTATTTTGAGACAGGACCTTTCTAAATTGCTTAGGGCCTTGCTAAGTGGCTGAGTCTGGCCTTGAACTTGCAATCCTCCTGCCTCAGCCTCCTGAGTCACTGAGATTACAGATAGGAGCCACTGCACCTGATGAAATTGTCATTTGTGGAAAAATGGGTGGGACTGGAGAACACCATGTTAAGTGAAATAAGTCAGGTTCAGAAAATCAAGGGTTGTATGTTTCCTCTTACGTGCGGAAGTTAGAAAAAAGGAAAACAAATGGATCTCTTAGAAGGGAAACCTTTACAGTACAAGAGGGAGATTAGAGGGAGGGAGTGGGAGGGAAAGGGGAGGTGCAGGAGAATGAACTTGATCAAATGATGTTACGTGCATGAACGAACTTGCCACAATGAAACCCACTATTCTGTATAATTATTATGCACCAATAAAAAAAATTTAAAGGAAGAGATTAATTGGCCCATAATTTAAAATTTGATGATTATGCTAAGTCCAAGGAAGTCTCACTCAGTGCTCTCATGAAGTCCCTGGGGACGGGTCCATTTGCATTTGTCTTCTGGAAAGTTCTAGACCTTGGCTTTGTATCAGGCAACCCTCCCTGCCTGCTCTCGTGATTTCCAGCAGCTCCGATCTCCCCTCCTCTCACCCTAACAACCAGTAGAGTGAAAGCTTTTCCTCTCAGAACTGGTGCCCTGTTTGAGAGGCCTGGCTTGAGTCTCGTGCCCTCTGCCAAACTCTTGACCGTATTTGGGGGAAAGCAGAATCCTGGATTAATGGTCTCCCCACGATTGGATGCAGGTGCAAGAGGAATCCTTCCCAAAGGAAAACTAGAGTGGCTTTGACTAAGGAGAAGCTGGTCTGGTCTGACCTACTAGAAGATCTAAGGCTCTGGAAGCCCTCTCGTAAGCTACCGTGCAGCCTCTGGACCAGGAGCTGAAAGGCCTGGCTGATTCCAGTAAAGAGACCAAGGGTACATTTCCCCTGCATCCTGGGGGAAGCTGGTCCTCCGGAAGTTACATGTCTCCCCTGTTGGTCTCCTGTGTAGATTCTCCAGGTGGTGAAAAGCTGGTATATTAAAGTTGGTTTTCATGGGACACTGACTCTATCTGGTCTGAAGCCAAGTGAAAGAGGATTATAAATACTTCATTTTAGTTTAAGTTATGCTACAGGCAAGTCAGTATTCCCTCTCTGAACATCGCACATCCCTTCCTTCTCCTTTTTAATATTTCAGTCAGTCCATTATCACCCAACATTTGTTATTTGCCTATGTGTGCCAAACACTAGACGAGACACAAGTGCCAAAGAATTATAATTCTAAGTCCTTTTGGAGGGGGTGCATTTTATGATCTAGACGGTCGATGATGTGATCGTATACAATAAGCCCTATTAAATGATATGGCAAGGTTTAAGGAACATGAAGAAGGACAGTTGTGAGATCAGACAAGGCATCCGAGAGAGGTAAGATCTGGGGTGCTGGAGAATAAAATGGAGTTTTCCAAATGAGAACAAGGGGAGTGGGGTCCCAGGAAAATGGGACAGTGAAGGCAGAGGTGGGGAACAAGGCAGGAGGGAGAGTTCTAAAGAAAAGAAAAGAGGAGAGGAGAGCAGAGGTGGGGAGAGGAGGGGAGAGGTGGGGAGGGGAGAGGAGGGGAGGGGAGGGGAGGGGAGAGGAGGGGAGGGGAGGGGAGGGGAGAGGAGGGGAGGGGAGAGGAGGGGAGGGGAGAAGATGGGAGAGGAGGGGAGGGGAGAGGAGGGGAGGGGAGAAGATGGGAGAGGAGGGGAGGGGAAGGGAGAGCAGGGGAGAGGAGGGGAGGGAGAGGACAGGAGAGGAGAGAAGAGGAGGGGAGAGGAGGGGAGAAGAGGGGAGAAGAGAAGAGAGGAGAGGAGGGGAGAGGAGGAGGAGGAGGGGAGAGGAGGAGGGGAGAGCAGGGGAGAGGAGGGGAGAAGAGAAGAGAGGAGAGGAGGGGAGAGGAGGGGAGGGGAGAGGAGGAGGGAGAGGACAGGAGAGGAGAGAAGAGGAGGGGAGAGGAAGGAGAAGAGGGGAGAAGAGAAGAGAGGAGAGGAGGGGAGAGGAGGGGAGGGGAGAGGAGAAGGGGAGAGCAGGGGAGAGGAGGGAGAAGAGGGGAGAAGAGAAGAGAGGAGAGGAGGGAGAGGAGGGGAGGGGAGAGGAGGAGGGGAGAGGAGGGGAGGGGAGAGGAGGGAGAGCAGGGGAGAGGAGGGGAGGGGAGAGGACAGGAGAGGAGAGAAGAGGAGGGGAGAGGAGGGGAGAAGAGGGGAGAAGAGAAGAGAGGAGAGGAGGGGAAGGGACAGGAGGGGAGAAGAGAGGAGGGGAGGGGAGGGGAGGGGAGGAGGGGAGGGTAGAGGAGAGGAGAGACGAGGAGAGGGAAAACTAGAGTTGCTTCAAATAGGGAGAAAACTGGTATGGGCTGCTCTGAGAAGACCCTCAAGTAAGTGATTATTCTGGTTGGGGTCAGGGAAGCTCAGAAGGCTGTGAGAGGAAGCAGACAGAAGGACATGCAGAGGCGGGCTGCCCAGATCCCCTTTCAAAGGACTTGCTCCCCAGCAGCAGCGAGAGCAGTCAGCCGAGGGCCCCACCTCTGAGCAACTTCAGGGTCAAGTTCAGGGACGACTTCAGTGGTCCAAGGTTCTGCCTTCTGAACGTCGAAGGGTCTGGCCACTTTGGCCTGGCAGGGGACGCTCTGATTGACAGTACGGCTCCAGATACATAGGCTGACCAAGGCGAGGTCAGAACAACATCAGAGTCTGACTTTGTGTGTTCAGTACCACTCTTCTTACTTCTTCTCACTGGCATTGCTCTCCAATGAATACCTGGAACCCCAAACTCCACCTGGGGTCTGCTTTCAGAGAATCCGTCTTGAGAGACCAACATGGCTCGCACCACATGAGCTCTGAACGTGAAGCTCAGGACTTTCAAAAGGAAACCACCATGTGAACTGATGAACTCAGGATCTCTCAACATCTGGAATAAATATCCTGAAGCTGAGATGCCTAAGCTCAGAGAAGACAAGAGAAAACAAAATCAAGGATTAAAAAAAAAAAAAAAAAAATAGAAACCTGGGATTGGGGATTTAGCTCAGTGGCAAGCACAAGGCCCTAAGTTCGGTCTTCAGCTCTGGAAAAAAAAAAGGATTAAAAACTACGCTATTGATTCAAGAGCAATTCCAGGTGTTCAGCATCCACTACTTTGGAGGCATTGGAAACACGGAGAGTAAGGCGTGGCACAGGGCGCCCTGCGAAGGTTTCTGTAGGAAAGCGTCCCTGCAGAGAGCCAAGCTTACCAGAAGCTAGCAAACTAGGCAAAAATGAAGATTCAAAGACACACTGCAGGATGGACTCTGCCTTCGTTTGCTAGGGTGCTCTAACAAATCATCACAAACTGGTGGTTCTAAACGAAGGACATCTGTTCTCCCACAATTCCGAGTCTAGAATCCAAACATCAAGGTGTCGGCAGGGCTGTGTCCCTGGAAAGGAGGCAGAAAAGCTTGCCCTTGCTGCTTCTAGCTTCCAGGGTTGCAGGCAATCCGTGGCTTAAGGCACTGGTCATACTGGATTCAGGCCCGTCTGACGGCCTCATCTTGATCAGCAAAGCCCCTATTCCCAACAAGGTCACATGCTGAAGTCCCGGGGGTTAAGGCTGCAACAGATCTTTAGGGTAGTCACAGTTCCACCCCAAACAAGCTCTAATAAGAATGTCACTGGGCTAGGCAGGCTGTAATCACAGTGGTTAGAAGGACCAATTTTAGAGTCGTACAGTCAGACACTGGAATTGTGACTTTCCACTTCCTATGTGACACTGAACAAGCTCCTTTTCCTCTAAGCTCGATGTTTCCTTATATATAAAACAGGAACAGTGTCAGAAGCCGTCACCGATGCTCATTTTTCTCCTCTTCTTCCACACACACTGCCTTCCGAGGTCAGGCGCAGGCACTTGGCTTTCTGTAAGTAATTCAAGAAGTGAATTGTATGTGTCGCTCTGTGCGGCGGTATTGAGGAGGTAGTTGGTCCTCTCCTCCTCCTGTCTCCTTTCCCCTCCTACAACTAATCATAAAGACTTGTGTTCAGAGGCAACAGCATCGCCTTTAGCCTGATAGTAATAATCAGAGACCTCTGGCTATTGCATAAAAATGGATCTGCACTGGAAATGTAACATGAACAAGAAAACAATTTTTGTTCCCTTAAGCCACTATTCTGATGTCCCTGACTGCCACAGTGCAAGATCTCCTCCTGACTCGTACCTGGGGCCGAGCTCACGGTATCGTTATGAGGTTTAAATGTGAGGAAGAACATCAGCACAGGGCCTGGCACACAGGAAGTCTCAGTTCAAAGAGTTTTTATTACATGCAACAGAGCAAATCTATTGCAGTGTTTGCAGGGCACAAAAATTTGAGTTCATTCCCATTCTAGCATGTGGGTGGGGAAAGAGCTCGTGTTCAGCAGCTGGTATATTCCATCCACGTGGATAACGCTGATTAACTTTCCACTACTCTGCCAAGTACTAGTCTAATAGCTCCATGTGTGTCGACCGATTTCCCAGGATTCTCCTTTGGTGCAGGTAAGGAATTTCAATAGCTGAAGTTTTCACTAATTGACACGTTCCTAACTGGTTGAAGGTCACAGAGTCAGGAGATGGCAGAGCCAGCCCCTGAACCAAGCTCTCCAGCCCCATGACCTTGCACAAACAAGTACAGCCGACAGCAGAGAGTCTGAACCCTTCCCAGGACACTCCTGGAAGGGGAAACAGGAGAGAGAGGGTGAAGCATCTTGCTCTGAAGATGCCCCAGGGTCAAGTTAGCCATCATCCTGGGAGAGTAACAAAACGCTCCGAGGTCTCATCTGCTGAGCTGCAAGATGAGCACAAAGCGTGTGTGACTTGGAACATGGTTTCTCAGAACATCGTCAACACGATGGTTTAAGCTCCACGTTTACAAAAAGGCCAGGCTGAGGATGCAGAGGAGGGCCAGATACCCCCACGGAAGGCTACAGACCCTCCTTCTCCAGGCCTGCAGGAGGAACAAGGGACTGAGAATTCCTCTGGAGCCCAAAGCATCAGACGTATGACGTCCTCCTCCAACGAGTCCACTACTTTTACATGGGCTTGGCCTTTGTCCCCGCTCTCGGTAGATTACTCTAGTATGGCAGGTCATGGAAGCACAAAGGCTTTTCTAGAGTCAAGTTTTATTTGCTGAAATTGCCCCCAGGATCTTGGAGTCAGAAGACCAGCTGCATATTTTATGTGCTGTGGCTTTCCAGAGAGAAACATTGGAAATGGCCCATCTGTATACTTCCCCAGGTCTGCCAGAACCAGGTACCAGAGACGGGGCGGCTTAAGCAACAGAAATTCATTTTCTCCCAATTCTGGAAGCCAGAAGTCTCAGACCAACCTACCAGCAGCGTTGTTTTCCCTCCTGAGTCCTCTCTGCTTGGCTGGCAGGTGACACAGCCTCTTGCTGTGTCTTCATGCTGTCCCTGTCTTTATCTTTTCTCACAAGGATACCATCTTACAGGATTAGGTGCTAACCTCATCTCATTCTGACCTGGTTACCTCTGTAAAGACCCTGTCTCCAAACACCGTCGCCTTCTGAGGTCCTGGGGGTAGAACTTCAACATGAGAGTTGAGGGGACAGGGGATACAGTTTAGCCCATAGGACTTTCCAATAGAAGAATCGCAAATTTCAAAGAAAAACGTATTTCACAACCTCTTAGGGAAGACAAGTGGTTCTGAATATTCTGAATGGCGGTGTAGTTTGCAAATTCAGATTTTTCTTAATTTTTTTTTTTAGTTGTAGGTGGACACAGTACCTCGATTTTATTTATTTATTTTTATGCCGTGCTGAAGATTGAACCCAGCGCCTCACACAGGCTAGGCAAGCGCATTTCCACTGAGCCACGACTCTAGCCCCACAAATTCAGAATATTTTGGTTTTGTTTTGTGGTGCTGGGATTGAACCCCAAACCTCGTGCATACTAGCCAAGTGATCTGACCAATGAGCCCCACCCCCGTCCCTGAACTCTTTTCCCCTGGTGCCTGGCATGGAATCCAAGGCCTGGTGCATGCCAGGCAAGCACCTTACCACTGAGCTGTGTTCCTAACTTCAGCAAATATTTTCTAAAGTTTGTTGCTATTTTTTCCTATTCTCTCCAAATGGGTAGAAAGACCAATTGCCTCTGTGAAGGTGCCTTTGTGGTCAGGACCAAAGAAAGTTGAGCCATTGGCCAGTCACACTGACCACATAACCAACTCATATCAGTACCATGCTGAACTTCCACTTCATAGCCCTTTATAGCTGAAATCACCGATTGGTTTTCATGGTCTATCTTCACACCACCACCAGGAAGAAAAGAGGAGCAGAAGCCACTGAAAGGATAGGAAGTCAGGGCTCAGCCAAAGGTCACGTCACTTGTTTACTAACTGGTGAAACAGGGAACAGAATGGGAACTTGGGTTGTGTGTTCAAAATTCTATCACCAACCTCAACTTTACTGTGCTTTTCTGGTGGACACTCTTAACACAGTGTGAGAAGTAAATCACACATAATCTCATTACTCAGAGCATTGCCAAAGGACCAGCAGAACGGTTACCAGGTGGGACTTTGGCACAAGTACTGAAACTCAGGCCCCCGCCCTGCCCTGCTCAATTAGACTCTGCATTTTAATGAGATCACCAGGTTTTGAGAGTATATTGACGTCTATGAAGAGAGGACCATGGGTTTTATTACCTCCATGTTCCAGATCAGGACGTGAAGATCCCCAGAACAACGGGTAACCTGTCTCACAGCACATGACCCTGTAGAAATAGGCTTGGGACAAGAACCCTACTCTCCAGAATCCTAGTCGAACCCAGGAGCTTAATAAATAGTAGTACTCCTTCTCCAGGAATTGGACTTCAGCGTAAGAAAGCTAGCGCGCCCTCTCTCTCTCTCTCCCTCCCTCCCTCTTTAACAGCCAGTGCAGTTGGAGGCTTACAGATACAGTGGCAGATGCCTCCAAATAGGAGCTAATGTCCTTCTTTAAGAGACTTTCTTTCAAAAACAGTAATTGTCATTCTAGGCCCGGGATTCTCCCCCTGATTGGGGGCCCAATAATACTTCTGTGTTGGAGGCTGCCCTATGCATTGTAGGATGGTTGGCAGAATCCCTGGCCTCTACCCAGTAAATGTCAATAGTGTCCCTTTTGTTATGTTTTAGATGTGAAGGGCCCCAAATAGCTCCTATGGGAAACTGTGCATGAAAGATTGGAGGTGAGATGATCGGCTTATGAGAGCCTTAACCTACTCAGTGCATTGATCCACCGGGAGGGATTCACTGGCAGTAACCGTGGGCAGGTAGGGTGTGGCTGGAGGAGGGTCACTGGGGGTTTGCCTTTGAGGTTGATATATTGCCCCTGGTGAGCAAGTGCTTGCCTCTCTCTCTCTCTCTCTCCTCTCTCTCTCTCTCTCTCTCTCTCTCTCTTCCTCTCTCTCTCTCTCTCTCTATCTCTCTCTCCCTCTCTCTCCTCTCTCTCTCTCTCCTCTCTCTTTCTCTCCTCTCTCTCTCTCTCTCCTCCTCTTCTCTCTCTCCTCTCTCTCTCTCTCTCTCTCTCTCTCTCTGCCCCCCTTCTAACTACCATGTCCAGATGTTCTGCCTCACTCTGGGCCCAGAGCTAGGGAGTCAGCCACCTATGGACTGAGACTCTGAAATCTTGAGCCCCAAACAAACGTTTCATTCTCTACATTTTCTTTTCAGGTCTTTGGCCCAGAGATGCAAAGGCTGGCTACAACACACACCTCCCCCACGTTGTTACAAGAAAAATGTCTCCAGGTACTGATCCTGCTGGGACTCAGAAATCACTATGGGTTGAGAACCACTCTACTCAATTCAAAAAATGACAGTCTCTGCAAGTCTCTAGTAGGAAGTACACACAATTAACGTCCCCGCGCTCAAATCAGCCCGGCCACCATATCTGTATCTTGACCTGTATTGTATTCTCTGTTCGCTCTCCTGCAACCACCAAATAAAGCGGGTGATCTTGAACCAAATGCTTAACTTCTGTGCCCAGTTGCCTCAACTACAAGATGAGAAATGACAGTCTTTGGATTTGTTCCTTTCTTGAGTCCCCATGATTCTACACTCTATGGTACACATTTGGTTCAGTAACACAAGAGGCCTTGAATTCTTGATGGAAAACTATTTGGTAATGGGATTTATGTAAGTAGCTCAATAATGCACATATGTACACTTAAAAGCATGGACCTAACTATTGAATTTAAGTGCCATGGTCTGTATCAGAAAATCAATTTTGTATGTCAACACACCTCTCAAAGAAATCAACAGCTGAGATATTTTAGAGGGAAGAGCAAGACAAAGCTGCAGAGGAAAGGGAAAATAATTTGCGTATACAAGAATGACTGGCCCTACTAGATATTGGGACATATCATAAAATTGTATTATATAATGAATATATGATAGGGGTACAAGAACTGCCAAAGAGATGAATGAATCAAATGTGTAGAATAGAATCATAGCTGAGTATATAAAAACATTTAGTAGTGCTGGGCATGGTGGCACACACCTGGAATTCCAGTGGCTTGGGAGGCTGAGGCAGGAGGATCATTAGTTCAAAACCAGCCTCAGCACCCCCGAGTTGCTAAGCTAAGACGGTGAGACCCTGTCTCTAAATAAAATACAAAAAGGATTGGGGATGTGGCTAAGTGGTTGAGTGCCCCTGAGTTCAATCCCTGGGATCCCCCCCAAAAATTTAGTGGACATTAAAATGGCCAGTAAGTGTATGTTTAATAAATATTGATATCAAAGAAATTCCAATTAAAACATGTAAAGTACTCACAATAATTAGATGGCATCCAATAAGAAGAACTGTATAAAATTATATAATATTAACCAAGAAAAGCATTCAGGAAAATGGAATCTTACTGATTAGCTGATTGTAATTAAGTAACTGTTGATTTGGTATACATAAAAAATATTTTTACTTAAATAACAAATATCTTTCATCTTTTAAAAATGTAACTATAGATGGAAACAGGGGCTCTCACCTTTCTAAGTCAAGAGGATTGCAAGTTTGAGGTCAGCCTCAGCAACTTAGCAAGACCATGTCTTAAAATAGAAAATCAAAAGGGCTGGGGAGTGGCTCAGTGGTAAAGTGCCACTGGGTTCAATCTCCAGTTTTTTTTTTTGTTTTTTTTTTTTTAATGTAAATATAAGGCATGATTTTTGGAAACTTTTTTTTTTTTTTTTTTTTTTTTTGCAGTGCTGGGGATTGAACCCAGAGCCTTGTGCTTGCAAGGCAGGCACTCTACCAACTGAGTTATATCCCCATCCTGGAAATAATTTTAGAAATGTTAAAAAAAATATATAAAACAACATCAAAGTGACCCTACATCCTATCTCCCACACATTGTCCTTATTAGCAGTGTGGTGTATTTTTAACACAATAGTTCATTCACATATATGATTGCACATTATCTTAGCACATTCTGTGTTGCTATAAGAAAATACCTGACACTGGGTAATTTAGAAAGGAAAGAAATGTAGCTCTCAACTAGAGAGTAGGAGGTCATTACCAAGGTGATGGCAAGGCCTTCCTCTCTGACAGAAAGTGGAGAAGCCATCCCGCCGTGGAGTAAAGGAGTGTGTGAAACTCAGGTCTCTCTTCTTCTCGACACCCACCGGTCCCACCATGTGGCCCACCCGCAAAACCTTGTCTAATCTCGATTCCCTCCCCAAGACCCCAACTCCAAATATCATCGACATACAAATTTGAAATGTTTCCAATCATGGCCTTTCAAGAGACACAGTCAGACCATACCACGCCTTTGACTTTGTTCTTACCTAATATACTTTGAATTTTTTTCCCATTTTATTAGATGTTATTTGAAAACACAGTAATCATTACTAAGTGCTGTGTATTGGAGGTTTGGTACCCAGGGTAGTGCTACGGGGAGGTGGTGGAAACTGGGAGGTCTTTGAGTCACTGGGAAACATGCTCAAGGGGGTGTAGGGCCCCTGTTCCTTCCTTGTTTTTGCTCCTTGACCATGAGGTAGGCAGTTTCGCTCTGCCGTGCACCTCCACCCTGATGTGCTGCCTCTCCACAAACCCAAAAGCAACCGGGCCATTAATCACAGACAGTTCTCCAAACACTGTTAGCCAAAGCAAGCCTTTTCTCTTTATACGCTGGCCACCTCAGCTGTTTGTTTTTAGACAAAGCTGACTAATACACCAGTTAATCATTTGTTCACCGATCATAGTTTATTCATCCTTAAACATTAAGAGGGGGGCTGGGGTTGTGGCTCAGTGGCAGAGCGCCTGCCTAGCATGGGTTCCATCCTCAGCACCACATATAAATAAATAAAATACACATTCTTTAAAAGATTTAAAATAAATAATCAGAGGTTTCCAATTTTTATAAAAATTAAATAATAATGCAATTAATCTCCCTAAATATTGATTAGATTTATCTCTATTTTGCTTGAATTTCTGGAAGTCAAACTATTGGTCAGAGATGGTGAATATTTTTGCAAGACTTTTGATTGACATTTAACATCCCCTAGGATGATCACATAAACCCACACGCCCGTCTAGTAGTGAAAGTATAATAGTTGAGCCTATTTCTCCAACCACATTTCTTTTTTTGTTTCCAAACACGTTTCTCACGCCCATTTCTGTGGTTATATTTTGAATGTGCTAACACTAAATATTATCACTTGAAAAATTCTGAAGAGGTTCCCCTTTGAAAATGATATATTTTGTTAAGTAGATATTTTACTATCAAAAGTTTGAACTCTGTCATACATTTTTAGGTCTTTTTATTCCTACTGTTTATTTGAACCACAGTCTATTTCATAGACTTTGCTATCTATAAAATCCTATGAACCACTAGCTTTATACTTTGATTATAGGAGCCTTATAATATATTTTAATACCTAGGAAGGTAGGTTTCTCTCTTGTTCAAAATTTTCTTGATCTATTACCAGGTTTTTTGTTTTGGTAGGAGGGGGTCGTTGAGGGGGGACTATCCAAGCCAAAATCTAGAGCATGTTCTTTAGATATTTTAACTGGAATTGCATTTAACCTATATGGTTATCTATGAGAAGTTAAATTATAGTAACTCAGTCTTATTTTCCATATAATAAAGCTCAATATTTGATCACTAGGTTAAGCTTTTTTCTTGAAGAACAAGATGTTACTTTTGAAGTTTATTCCTGGTTGTTTAATACTTTCTTTCTATTTTGAATATTATCACTTATTAATTTTCTAACATTATTATACTGGTATATAACCAAAGTGATTTTTTAAATATTTATTTTACACCTTTACTCCTGTCAGAATTTTGCTGATATCACTCATAACTTTTTAGGTTTAGGTCCTTTGCAGCCATTCACAGTATTTTCCTGATTTCTAAATGACATATATACATATATCTATATATATGTGTGTATATCTGTATATATCTATATTAATATATAGACATCTATATATATCTGTATATATCTACATATATGTATTAATATACATATATGTATATATTAATATACATATAGATATATATGTATAGATATATACAGATATATAGACATAGATATACAGATATATATGTGTTAAATATATGTTAAACCTACATTATGGTAGCATCTATATTTTTAAGAAATGAAGTCCAACTTCCAATATGCCTAAGCAATACAGTACCAGTCCAGGAAAACATTGACAATCTATCTATCACTGTGGAGAGTTAAAAACAAAAAACAAAAAACAGATAATTCTGATACTCCTGTATTCTCTTCAGGGCAATCTTCTTATTTCTGTTTTTAATTTTTCCTCCAAATTCTCAAAATCTCTATTTTTTCTAAGACTTTCCCTTTGATTTCTTACCCTAAGCTAGCATTAATCATTAGTACACAGGAACTCTCAGATTCTCAGATACTCAGTAAATAATTGCTTATTCTGTTAGCCTTTGAGCTAAATCAGAGAAAGGAAAAACAACAACAAGAAACAGCTGGGCATGTTAGTCCCCATCCATAATCCCAGTGGCTCTGGAGGCTGAGGCAGAAGGATCACAAGTTCAAAACCAGTCTCAGCAATTTAGCAAGGCCCTAAGCAATTTAACGAGACCCTGTTTCCAAAGAAAATATAAAAAGGGTTGGGGATGTGGCTCAGTGCTTGAGTGTCCCTGGGTTCAATCCCTGTTACCAAAAGAAAAAAAAAAATTTTCAAAAGAGAAGTGGCTAGTTTAGGGAAGCTAACTAAGGGACAAATCAGAATGATACCAAGGACTACCCTAAAGCTGAAATGCAAACACCTAGTTTTGAGAATTTCACTCTAGATTTTTTCTATCTGAATGATCTAGGGTAATTCACTTAATCTTTGTCTGCTTCCTCATCTATAAAATGGATCCAAATAATAAATAAATAAGCAAATAAAAATTTTAAAATAAGGATAACTATAGCAACAATAATGAACTCATCCTCAAATCCCTAAAGCCCTGAGCACAGTAAGTGCTTAGATAATGTCTGCAGAATGGCTGGGCTTCACCTTCTAACCGGTAAATAGATAATACATACTGAGCAATATTTAGTGTTGTGAGCCTCAATGGAGATAATAAAAATGAAAATTCCTCATGAACCATAAAGCACCACACACATGCAAGGGTCTTTACAAGCACCAAGGAGCACGATAGGTCTTCCTGCTTGGAAGATATAAACCGCGGCTTGCTGTCTTCCCTTCTGCTACAACGCAATGGCGGTAACCAGCATCTTCAGCCTGGGGTTATGAGGATGGAGCGCAGCAACCAGGCTGAATGGCCAACAGCACTAAGAGGTGGAGCTACAGGAGCTTCTTCCTGATTCAGCAAAGGGGGTGCTGAGAAGCCGCGAGTGAGAAGACAAAGCTGTTCAGAATTACCCTGCACCTCAAAGGCAGCCCTTGAGACAGGCTGAGGACCCCCTCTGTTTCACAAGCCCTGGGAAAGGCAGTCAGGAAGGCCCGGGAAGCATATGGCAGGAGAACAGCACACTGACAGCTGAAGCACTGTTTTATAATAACACGTAAAACAACAGCCACGCGAGTTAAAACAGGATCGCTTTAAAATGCATGCACAGATACACACACGGAGTCGTGTCTCGAAAGCTGGCACAGAGGGGCTGTCTGAAGAGGCAGACTGAGTCAGCTGAAGAGTCGGGAGTTTGCAAGCTCCTGCCTACGACACTGACGCACAAGACTGTTGGAAGTGGGGAGGGGGACAAAACCCACCCCTCCTCCTCGCCATGGTCCTAACCAGCGGAGGGAAAAAACCTAACAGTTAGGCAAGTACCCAGGGACCCTCAGGTGGTTCTGCTGAATGGTTTTGAGAACGTAGCTTGGGTTCGAGGTCATGGAACACTTGGTATTTCCTCCAGAAACCTGATCTTGGGGTTGACCTGGGTGAAGATATCTGGATCTACAGAAGTCATCTGCTCCTCCACCTAGTCAGCTGAATGGAAGACAACCAGTATCACCAGCAACAGGTGGCCTGCTACAGTGTGAGATGGCCAGGGCTGCCTTTTTTAGTAGTTGAATTAGGGAAGAGAAACATTGCTCTTTCCCCCCAAAATTTATTATTCATGCCATTAGCTGTTTTATACATACATACATACATACATATATATATATATATATATATGTATAAATAACATATTTAAGAACTCCATGTAGATAATATATGAAATCCAGGAGAAAGTACTAGCCTCAAGAGGTACTCTCTATTTGGGGTGTGTTATGGTTCAAATATGAGATGTTCCCAGCAAGTTCGTGTGTAAGATGTGCAGAGGTGAAAGGATTAGATTAGGAGAGCTGAAACCTAATCAGTGGATTAATCCATTTGATGGATTAATCATTCAAATGGATTATGAGTGTTAATTAAAGGCAGGTAGGGCATAGCTAGAGGAGGCAGGTCCCTGGGTGTGTGCCTTTAGGGATCTTATCCCCCTGTCTTTATCTTCAAGCTGTCTGTTTCCTGGCTGTCGTGACCTGAGCAGCTTTCTCTGCCACACCCTTCCTCCATGATGTCCTGCCTCACCTAAGGCCCAGAGCTACGGAGTTGGCCAACTATGGACTGGACCTTTGAAACCATGAGCCAACCTACACTTTTCCTCCTCTAAATTGTTCTTGTCAGGTCTTTTGGTCACAGAGATGAAAATCTAACACAGGAGATGATATAAGCAGTTGACCAGTGCTCACATATTGATACAACTATACAGGAGGTCACAATCTAAGATACATACTCATCCATCAAGGAGTAAATGTCAGTATAACACAAGGTCCTGACTAAAGCCACATCATGTTGGTATAACTACTAACATGTAGATATGCTCAACTACCGTAAGACCTGGCTAATTTACACACCACCAATTTGCATTCATCCTAACTACCATTGGACCAAGGTAGGGTTTTTCAAACCACAGGTAATGCCTAGAGAAAGTTCTCCCCCATCTTATGAGTTCAAATAGTGAAGAACCTGCTTTGAAGAACCTTTAGGACCTTGAGAAGCACTGAGTTTCATTCTTGATAAGGGAGGGCTTGAATCTTGAGTTAAATTTGTGATTTTACTGAAATCCCCTGATTTTATAGATGAGAATATTGAGGTCCCAGAAGGCAAAGAGATGTTCCAAGGCTACACAGTGGCAGAACCAAAACCACACCATCCCATCCCAAGTAAAAACTCTTTCTACACAATGGTACACCCTAACTCTTCCTTTGCCGATGACAAATTATTCTCACTTATTAAGTAAATCTTCAGGTTTGTATTTGGCCCACTATATTGGCCCCTATTTACCTATAGAATTGTTCTCTAAAGCTATTCTTCCTACTAAATATTCCATAATGGGGCTGGGGAGAGCTCAGTTGGTAGAGTGCTTGCCTTGCAAGCACAAGGCCCTGGGTTCAATCCCCAGCACACCAAAATAAATAAATAAATAAATAAATAAACAAAAAAACACTCCATAATGCAGAATTTCCATAATGCAGGTAGGGTATCATTCCATTTACATTAAATGGTTGCTGTTGTTTCATTTTACCATGTTATATTGGGGGGGTGTTTTGTTTTGCTACATCCCAATGCTTAATGAATTGAGATTTTAAAGATAATGGATCTTATTATTACTTGTTCACAATATTGGATAGCTCTGGAGAAAATTCTCATTATTTGCTTAGATTCTCCTATGTAAGTCTCAAAAGGGACATGTGAATTTCAATATGGTTGGTACTGGCCATGACTCTTGTAGTGCCTCACACCATACAGAATCTCAAGGGAAAAGGAGGACAAAGAAGCAAGAAGTGACAGAATTCTAAGTTGGTAGGCCACGTTAAATGGATTTAGTTCAAGTGTATCGTCTGTTTAGCACTCATCTGTTCTTAGAAGCACGAAATCCTAAGATTGGAGGAACGTTGAGCTTCTACGGAACCACCTGGAACCCTCGTCTGTGCCGACCCTATTATTTGGGGCCTTCATTCCCCAATCACATTCTCAGTTCTCTTTTTCTATTTCTAGTGGGAATAATTGTGTTTACTTTCAACTCAGAAGTACTTCCTACTCTATTTTACCCAAATCTTTTTACCTTCCAGGGATGATCCTAAGGAAACTTTGGTGCGAATGCCATTTCTAAGATTTGTTAGCTGTGTGACCAAGGGCAAGTCAGGCAAATCATTTAATTTCCTGAGTCTCATTTCCCGAGCTTTAAAGTGAGAGAATAACAGTATCTGCTTTATAGGAAGTCACTGCACAATTTGTGTGCGTATCAAAGAAATAACGGCATTCACTAGGCAATAACAGTGATGCTTTAAGTTATTATTATTTTTTCCTTTCCACTCGAGATACTTCAGTACTTCAGCGGGGACCTTTCCCTCCATGTAAGGAAACCCGAGTTAACTGGCACTATAATTTCTAAATCATTCTGGTGATATTTTAAAATCTCCTGTGGATTGGTGACTAAGGAAACTGCCCCGTTGAACTGCCCTTTATCTCATCCTGAGCACAAGACTGTATTTATTTTTTTCAGGGCTGCTGTCACACGGCAATGAAAACAGGGTGGCTAAAACTATAGAGATTTATTAACTCATGGATCCTCAGGCTAGAAGTCTGAAATCAAGGTGGCAGCAAAGCCACGTTCTCTCCGATGAGTCTAGGGGATGATCCTTCCTTGCATCGTCTACCTTCTGGTGTTTGCCTGCCATCTCTGGTTGCCTTGGTGCAATGGTGTGAATGTGTCCCCAAAGTACAAGTGTTGGAAATTAAATTTCCAACGTAAAGAGGTGGAATCCTCAGGAGGTGACTCTGTATGAGGGCTCTGTCAATTAGAAAAGACTTCAGGCTGTAAGTTTGATCTCTCGCTCTTTCGTCCTTGTCCTCTCTTGCCTTTCTGCCTTCTGTCATGGAATGAGGACACACAGAGGCCCTGGCCAGATGCTGGTGCAGTGCATGTGGACTCCTGGTCTCCAGAGCTGTGAGCCACATAAATTTCTGCTCAGTATCAATGACCCAGACTCAGGCGCTCTGTTACAGCAGTAGAAAGCAGAGTAGCACACTTGGCTTATATATGTCCCATTCCATTCTCAGGGCTGTCTTCTCCCCACCTGCTTGCACATCATCTTTGCTCTGTGGGTGTCAGTCTGTCCAAATTTCCCCTGTTTATGACGTCACCAGCCATAAGGGATTAGGGCCCATTCTAATAATTTCATTTGAACTTGCCAAATTCTTTAAGATACTGTATTAGTCAGGGTTCTCTAGAGGAACAGAATCCACAGGAAGTATGATTTTAAAAAGGGGATTTATTTGATTGGCTTCCACGACCAGAAGCTGGATAGGCCACAGTGGCCTCTGCAGCTGGAGAGCTGGAAGAACCAGCAGCTGCGCAGCCCAAGAGGCACAAGCCCCAGAACAAGAGGGATCAGCAGTGCTACCCTAGTCCCAGACCAAGGCTTCTGGAAACTCCCTGGAGAGTCACTGGCAGAGTCCACTTTGGGAGAGTGAAGAAGTAAGAGTCCGATATCCTCAGAAGATGGAAGCAGCCATCAAGAACCCTTTCAAGAACAGCCGATCTGTATCTGCCTCTGCTTCCTTGTTCTTCCAGCTTTTATTCCATCCTATTGGGCGGTGTTGCCCACGCTGAGGGAGGGGCTCCACTCCAGTTCACTATCCCACATGCCAATCATTCCTAGACACGCCCTCATGGCCACACCCAGAAGCCTCCAAATCATGGGCATCTCTTAATGCAATCAAGCTGACAATTCGAATTAACCTTTACAGATTCCATTTCCAAATAAAATCACCTTCTGAGGTTCTGGGGGTTAACACATCCTCATATCTTTACTGGGCACAATTCAAGCCATGATGAGAGACTAACACGCAGTAAGTTGACCACTGAAACAAGCTATTGTTTTTATTACATTACTGCCAGCAGGATTCAACAAAACTGTGTATTTTCTCTACTTTGAATACATATTAGTCTTTTCTCTTGACTGTGGTAAGCTCACCGCCAGCTGAAGTCATGTTTTGCTTATTTACTTTAAGATGAGTTCCTTCATCTGCTGGGGCTTCCATAGCAGAACACCACAGACAGGGTGGCTTGAACAAAAGCAGTGGGTCTTCTCACAGGTGTGAGAGCTGGAAATCCAAGATCCAGGTGTCAACAGGGTTGGTTACTGGCCTGCCTCTCTCTCTGCCTTGGAGAAAGTCGCTTTTCAGCTGGGACCCCGTCTCTGCATCCTGGTGCCTCTCCTTCTTAGGAGGTCACCTCTTACGATCTCACTTAACTTTAATCATTCTTCTTAGAGGCTCTATCTCCAAACACAGTCACATTGGAGATTAGGGCTCCCATTTATGAATTTTGTGGGGACACAATTCAGTCTAAAATAATGATGTTCACTTTGAAGCAGAGATCTGACCTTGTGATGGAAATTAATCAATATTTTCTATTTAGCAAAAGCTTTGCATATGAAAGAGAAGGAGGAGGCAGAAGAGAAGGAGGAAGAGGAGGAGGCGGAGAAGGAGGAAGAGAAGTTGGTGAATACCTATGTGTGGGGCATGGGTTGGAGGGAGTAGGAGGATAAATTCTCATAAATTCTCTAACTGAACTACTACCCTTCCTATGCATCACTACTTTGAAACACAAATATAATGTGCATTTCTAAATGAAGGAACACCACAGAATGATCCAAATATTTGTTTCAAGTCAGGCATTCTGCTGAATTCAGAGCAAGATCCCAGAACAAAAATTATATACCCAACCTCTTCACTTTGTTATGATGAAGTATGTACAGGCTAAAGACAAACGATAGTATCTTTCTGGAGTCTTCCAGAGTAATACATAGGAAGATGCCATGGATTGTTCTCTCAAATTATGTATAGAAGACTCACAAATCCCTTCTTCCAGATCATCATAAAGACTGACCTCTGGGACACTACATCTCCTCATTTTTCTAAAGGCTCAGGGTTAAGACACAACACCATCAAAATGGTAGCACTAAATCCAACTGCACCCTGTATCCAGCCCACCTGGGACCCTGGAAAAGTTACATGGTCTCCTTTCCTGGGAATTTTTAAGGCCAAATTGTTGAGTTTCAGTGTGTCCTATAGAGTTGAATCTCTTTCATTTTCCTTAACCACCATTCTCTCATCTCTCTAAAGGAATGCTCTCCATCTAAGGTATCCACAATTGGAATGCCAGGGAGATAGGCTTCTCAGAAGCCTGACTTCCTGCAAACCTTCACCGGACTCTGATCACCCCTGTATTATGTGACCGTCTCACCGGCATCGATCCAAGGAGTGGGAAGTGGGTTTGTCTGGATATTTTACAAGTGAGCCCATAACAATTCTGTCACAATACTGTATCCATTCATCCATCCATTCCTTAGCAAACTGTTCAGTGACAGTCACTACTGTGAACTAACCCTGGAACCAGACAATGGGATATGAGGTTGAACCAAAGAGATGAGTCCTTGTCTTCAAGGAGGGCCATAAATTGTAGAGGTCCGCCTCCCACTGGATTTGAGGGCAGGGGGAAGGTCTCCGGCGTCTTTTGTATTTTCTCACAGTGGCAATGGCAGGGTTGTGCTCACAGCAGGTGCTCAATAAATAACTGGTGAGTCACAAACCAGATGTACAGAGTCAGCTTTGTTGCCTGGGTGGCTACTGATTTATGGCTCCATATGGGGCCCTCTCTCACCTTCTCTTTGCCCTCTGTGCCAAGACCTCGGTCGCCTTCTTTCTGCTTCTATTCCTCCATTTTTTAGATTATCTGCTCTTTTCTTTGTCTCTCCTCAGACCCTAAGCAGCCCAACCCAAATAGAACAAAAAAATTGGAAGGAAACAGGGAAATGGGTTCTTCTTCCCATGCAAGCTACCCCACAGGTTGGCCAGGCTGTTTCTGCGGATGAAATACAGAGTTAAAACCATTCCTAATCACATTAACCACTGTCAAGAATGAGCCGGTTAGTTACAAAGCATGATAATGCAGAGAAAATTCTAATTAAAAGAAATGAAGGAATCTAACACATATCATCAGTCATTACTCTGTCAGCCTTACCAATATAACAAGGGGTGGTTTGCGCCAAGAGTCTGGCTATTGCTTTTGAAAGAGAACTATTTATAATTAGGACTGTGTTGAATATTTAAAAGTTGCAAAATTACCATGTCTCTAGGGGAAAATGTCTGTGGAACCATGCAGCAGCAAATCCAGAAAGATTTCGGATGCATTTAAGAGCTTCCAACGCACATTAAACAAGGAAAATGGGCGATAGCAATTAAAAACAACATGCATTTTTATAAAGCCATCCGGCTAATTAATTGTCATTGCACAAATGCTGCTAAGCCGATAGGATGATGACGGGTATTGTAATTAGTGATTATTCAGGAAATCAAAATTCGAAGATCCTTTTTCTATTTTTTCAGGTTTTATAGAGCACCTCATTAAATTGTTCCTCCAATGTCCTTTGACCATTACTTAGCTCTCCTAGCTATCTACAACATCTGAGAAAAGCTACCAGAAAGACAGCTGAGTTTCCAAAATAGTTAATACAAAGTCTATGACATTGTAATTCACACAGATGACCTCAGAACCTCACCAAAATACTTTGTTTTTCATTTCATACTATAGAAAAGCACAGAGTGTGCTGTAATGACTCTCTGCCCATCATCGTAAACCATCTAATTTTATCTACACCCTGATCTACTTTCCCTCTTATTCTGATTATTTTGAAGCATATACAAGATATCAAATTCATCTGTCAACATTGCAGTTTGTAGCTCTTAAAGGACACGAACTCTGAAAAAAGCCCACAAAAATGACCTCTCACGTCCCTAAAATAATTAACGATAATGTGGCTTTCTTTACTTCAACAGACTTGGAGCAGTAAATTAGATGGGTTGGAGAGGGAAGATATGTATTTACCTACTCACTGAATAATTTTAAGGAACTCATTTAATTTCCTTAAGTTTCAGTTAGCTTAAAGTTAACTATGGTTATTATAATAGTTAAATCAGAGATGATTTACATGAAGAACACAATTCAGGACCTTGCATACACTAAGTGTGCAATGTCAGTTATTATAACTAAAATGATTAAACCAAATCCTGTCAGTCCTATCGGAGGTAAACGAGATAAATGGTAGTTCTCTGGACAATCGCTTCAGTGAATCATCAAGGTCCACCATACTTCTAAATCCGGAAGGGATACTTTTTGAACTCATGCGACTTCTCATTATTCTTTGACCCCACCACTGAACACACATCCTGTGAATCTCTTCTTTTGCCTTCCATGATGCCAAGACAGTTTCCCCACTGGCTCCTTCCTAATTTCCATTGTGAGCACCTCCTCAGATCATTAACAACCATAATTTTTCAAAGTCCAGTATGATTTAATTGCTAGCAACTTGCACACTCACAACTCCAGCCCCGATATCACTGGATTTTTAAAGCCAACTCCTAGGGGTCATCTCCTTCTGAATGTCCCACAGCGTCTCATGTACACATCTGAAAGTAGAATCCTATGTACCTCCGTTTCAGATATCTATTACTCTGCAATTAAACCTCCCCAAAACGTAATGGTTTAAGACAGTGAGTTGTTGTTCTTATGATTCTGTATGTTGTCTGAATGGTTCTTCTGCTCCATGGGGGTAGGCAGGGTGCTAAGAAGGCTGAATGAAAAGGTCCAACCTTCACATGGCTGGTGGTTGAGGTTGGCCACAGTTGGAGGTCAGCTGGGGCTATCCACCAAGGGTCCTGGTTCTGCTCTGTGAGCTTCTCCCACGTATGATGCTTGGGATTCTTTACAGATGACAGGTGGATTCTAAGAAAGAACATTCTGAGAGAGAGAGAGAGAGAGAGAGAGGCAGAAGTAGCAAAGCTTTCAAGGGCCAGTCTCTGGGGTCAACAGAGACTTACAGTTTTAGTCAGTTATATTTTTCCACTGTGACCAAAAGACCTGAAGAGAACTGGAGGAGGAAACATAAATTTGGCTCACAGTTTCAGAGGTCTCAGACCAGAGATGGCCAACTCCATAGCTCTGAGCTCAAGGTGAGGCAGAACATCATGGCAGAAGGGAGTGACAGAGAAAAGCAGCTCAGGACATGGCAACTAGGAAGCAGAGAGAGCTCAGCTCACCAGGGACAAACATAAACCCCCGAAGTAGCCCCCAGTGACCCACCTCCTCCAGTCACACCCTACCTGCCTACAGGTACTGCCCCGTTGATCCCTATCAGTGGATTAAGAATCATAACTCAATCATGTCACCCCTAAAATTTCTTGCATTGTCTTACATGTGAGTTTTGGGGAGACACCTAATATCACAACCATGACAATCACTTTCACTGAATTCTACTGGACAAAGGAGGTCACCGGAAGACTCAAGGGGAAGGGGAATACATCTTTGCTCTTGATAGGAGATTGGTAGGGTCATCCTGAGGAGAAAAAAACAGCAGGAAAGGTGGGAGATATTGTTGCAACCATGTTTGGAAACAAAAATTTTTTGTTACCCCTAACTGTGTGCCTCCTCCAGAGGCCTCCTTCTCACAAATGACATCATCATTGGCCCAGATGCTCCTGCCCTAATTACACTTGACTCATCTTCGCCCTCATCTCCCATGTCTCCCCAATCTCTGAGTGTTGCCATTTTTACTCCATGTATTACTCATGAGTCTGTCTCCTTTCTTTCCATATCCACTGTCACAATCTAGTTCAACCATTGTCATCCCCTGTGTGACTCCTGAAATAGACTCTTAATGATCTCCCCAGATCCACTTGGCATGACTTTAATCCACTCTTCATAGAGCAAAAGACTCAGTTCTCCAATTAAAACCCATCAGTCGGTGGTGAGGAGAAGAGACGCTCACTGGATTAGACAAAGGGAATGGAGGGAAGGGAGGGGTGGGAACGGAAAAGAGAGTGGAATGAGCTGGACGTCACTTCCTCTGTTCATCTGTGAATACCCGACCCGTGAAACTCCGCATCACGCACAACCACGAGAAAGGGAAGTTATACCCCATGTATGTCTGACATGTCAAAACGTATTCTACTGTCATAAATAACTAAAAAGAACAAATAAAAAAAATTTTAAAAACCACCAGTACTTTCTCATTATGATTACAGTAACATTCAAATCCATAACCTGACCCCTAATGTTCTACATGAACTGTTCCCTGTCCACATCCACAGCCTAACTTCCTACCACCCTGACCACAACACACACCCAAACACTGACCCTGGTCTTCTTCTGTGTCTCAGATGAACCAGGGCCATCCTGTCCACTTCTTCCCGCCACCTCCAGGGCCCTTCCTGCCACTCTCAGCTCAGCTAATCTCTCCATCTCTTACACTTCACAGTAGGGTCACTTCCCAAGGGATGCCTTTCCTCAACCCTCAGGTGAGGGTAAGTCCCTGTCCCATACACTCCATTATACACTCCCAGGAGAAGCGTGCCTCTGGTCACAACGTTGTCATCAACCACTTGATCCATCACCTTGTTTAACGTGTGTGGCTCTCTAAAGATCCCTCATTTAACACTTATTATTGATCGGTTCACATTGAATGGTCAGCAGCACTGTAACTCATAATGCAATGAAACTCATCTAACATACATTCATGCTTCATCTAATGGCTATCACAGCTTTCTTGCACTTAATAAAGCTAAGTAACATGTGTTATGCTTGGGGGTCATTTTAAACAGCAAAATTGCCAATAAAATCAAAGAAATGCAAAAACCAGAGCACTCATTTAACCCTCAAAGGGTTCTTACTTGCAGCCTGAGAGCTGAGAGAAGGAGGCAGAGCCAGGTTCCACCTCAGCTGCAGACAGGCAGGCTGGGCAACTGGAATTCTTCTGTGCATGCCCGAGAAGGAGCGTAAAAGTAGGATGAGTATTGAATCTTAGGGTCACAACTAAATTTTAGTGAGCAGGTGAATTTTCAAAGACAGGTTCATAAATAATGAGGGACCATGTGTCTATGTTTAGTGAACGTTTCTCTTATTGGAGTGTCAGCTTCATGAGAATAGGAGTCTGGTCTGCTTTGTCACTGTGCCCCCACCATGCCTGGCATATGTAGGTGTACAATAAGTACTTTCCCAGTCATTAAACATAGGTAATTTTAGTCTTTCTGTAGGGATGCAAAACTCAGTTCTTAACCCTAACTTCCATCTAAGCTATAAAGGGACAACAAGATATACCCACCAAGAATAGATGGAGTCTATAAAGACCAAATTGAGATGAGCTCTTGCTGAAATGGGTTGACTTGGGTATGAGACAAAAAGGAATTTCTGTAACGGAATTGATGATGAAGAAGAGCTGAGTCAGGGTGAAAAATCAAGGGATGAAGAACTCAACCAAGTATAAAACTGACTCTTGGTGCATAGTATACAGTCAAACGTGCAGGTCCGAAAGGTAGACTCTACTGTGGGATCGTGCCTGGGGCAGGAGAGCTCTCACAGGAAGGTAAGGGAAGAAACTGGTAAGCAACTGGATGAGCAGATAGAGGCATGGCCAAGGAACATGGAGAGCTGAGGTGATCAAATTTAATCAGCATGGTGCAGTGTCACATACCCAAGTAACAATGTCACAGACAGTTCCTCAGGTCAAGCGGGTGGCAGAAGAATAGTTTGCAGGGATAAATGTATTCATAGGACATTGGTCTTGAGTTATGCATTTATAATTCAGTTCCTGGGAGAAGAAAGTAGCAGGATTTAAGAAACCAAGTTTCCCAACTCATAAATTGCATTCTCAGTAGGCTGTAGTTCCAGGAAGGACATAAGTACTAATCAGAGAAGGAAATCAGGGCAAGCTCACAATCACACAGCCTAGGCACAGAGAGCCACGCCAGGCTAAGTGGACATGCACCCCCAGGGGAAAGAGACTCCAAAACCAAAGCAACAAGTCTGACCCCAAAGCCCACTTCACTGGCTTGGCTGGTACATCACCTGCTTGAATAGGGATTGATCACCAAGTGGGTAAACCGAGTCTGCAGCAGGCTTCACAGATGGTCGCAGTTGAAAGGCACAGGTAAGAAACAGCTTGACTCTTCTGAAACATTCCAGAGTCTTAATGGGGCAAAAGACTGACGGACTGAATGGCAAGATTTAGATGATGTGTTTATTCCAACCAGGATTCATTGAGCGCCCACTAGAAAGAACAGGTGGAAGTGGAAATGAAGAAAGACCAACACAAGATGAATGTGTCCTCTATCAAGTGTGGAAAATTTCAGAATGCAAGACATAGACAATGATATGAATTTTCTAAGAGATTTTAAGACTAGAAAGGCTGATGGTTTTCTAATTAGCGTCCATAGGACTATTGCATATAAAATAAATTTAAGATATAATAAGGGTCTTTGAGAAGCACAAAATGAATAGGACAAAAGGTTTTGGATGACGAGTCAATCAAAACAAAAGAAACTCACAGATTCTAAAATGTTCCATAGGATTGCACGTGGATACATGGATACATACGGTGCACATGTCCCCATTTAGATGACACAAACCACTCATAACTGCAGGGATGGCTATAAGCACTGAAAGTCCCAAGGAAAGACTACCTAAAAATCTACACTGAGGCGCTAAATCAGATTTTTCTCACTCTTAACTCAATCTGGAAATCTAACCTCACACATGCTGATTTCAGTCCCCAAAATAAACCCTGCTAAAGAGAAAACCGAGATCACAGAAAAGCCTCGTGGGTTATGTTCAAGATGATCAGCAGAATTCTTTAAGGAGTCCTAGTGTCTCTTCATTAAAATAATTCTCTTGGAGTCTTTATACTTGGAATCTCTTATCTTTCAGAGACAGTTTGTGGTTCCAAAATGAACTTAAAGCATAGCGTCTTATAACAAGGGGGAAGGAGGAACCACAGGTTGCATCCAGGTATTGAGCTTAATGCAAAGCCTAAATAAAATAAATTCTCTTCTCTGGATCCTCCTCCCAGGGTATGTTCACATATCACACATGCTTTGGCATGACGTATGCAAACACACACCCACATACCTACACACAAACACACAACCTCACCCCCAGTCCAATCCTCGGCTATCACCTGATTCCAAGCCCTGTTGACAAATGACTCGCTCATGTGATTTCTTCCTGTCCTAGGTGGCAGCACTCTGGAACAGGGACAGCTGTTCAGCATCTTCTTCCTGCCTGTCCCCCATTCACACATTTAGCTTCCTCTCCTGCCAAGATCTTTCCTGTTGTTCTTGAACAGCTATCCCCAAGCCCATTGATCCAGCCACGACTATTCAGGGTAAATCTAAAATGTCTCCCAGGGCAATAGGCATTGCAAAGAGCCACAGAGTTAATCAAGGACCACAGCCTAAATGTACCAAGGGAGGCGTGGGTGGAAGCGCCACCAACAGAAGATGGAGCTGGGCTGCGGGTGAGCTGTCACACCCATACATGCTGGCCTGATGACAGTTTCCCAGACGGGAGGGATGCTATGAGCTCTAAGTGCTTCTTGTCACTCGAGTGGCAGACGAGAAGTACCAGGGAACGGATGGCCTCTTGCAGCAGCCTTCAACCAATGACTGACAGAAACTGGCATCCCACTAGGCAGCAGAGTTCTGGGTATATACTTTCCCCTGGCTGCCAGTTTTCTCAGCAGGATTAAGCTTCAAGGGCCCGTAGTCAGTCTGCCTTTGATGAGTCCGTTTCTTTGCTGGCTGTCTTCCTCTGGACTCTTTTCCAATACCAACCAAGTCTCCAGCCCTCTGGACATTAGCTAGGAGTCTTTACATCTAACTCAGTTCTGACACTAACTACTCTGAGTTAGTGCACAGCCCACAGGTTAAGGACTCAGGGCCAGGAATACCAGTTCTCTCCCACTTGAGATGCCAATCATAGGTACTGGGTCTCTAAGTCACCCACATCTCTCTCTGGTTGGCTCTAACCCTGAGGTTTCCATGACACCTTTCTTAGGTTTGATAATTTGCTACAATAACTCATAGGAGAAACACTTGACTTAGGTTTATATTTGTTGTTTATAATAAAGGATGTAAGGCAGATTAAGAGATGTATATGGCAGACCTAAGAGGTGGAGAGGAGAGGAGGAGGAGGGAGCATATCACCTCTCAGCACCTCAATGTGTTCACCAACTCTGAAGCTTATCAGATCTCATTGTGCTGGAGTGTTTTTGTTTGGTGTGGTGTGTGTGTGTGTGCTCTCGCATGCACGCATGAGCTGGGAATCCAATGCAGGACCTTATGCATGCTACCCAAGCACTCCACTACTGAGCCACATCTCCAGCCCTGTTATGGAATTTTACAGAATGTAACCGCCAGCCCCACCACCCATCTCCCCTACTTTGCCCTAGAGGTCAGTGGGTGGGGCCAAAAGCCCTAACCCTCTAATCCCTTGGACCCTGGGAATGAACTCTCTCGCTCTTGCCACATGATGCTTTCCGCCATGTTGGAATTCAGTAGGAAGGCCTTCACTAGATGGATACCACAATCTTCAACTTGCCAGCCCCCAAAACAGGACCCAAATCAACTTCTACTTCTTATCATTTATCCAGTCTCTGGTATTCAATTATAGCCACAGAGAATGGACTCAGACACTCAGGAAATTCCAACACCTTCAGAAGCCTGGTGCCAGGAACCTGGGACAAAGACCAAACATATTACCCCACACTTCTCTTTACTGCTCCACTTTCCCAGTCCCTACTGGTGTTCTCTTTACCTTTCAAATAAGCCACCTGTCTCAGGTTTTGCTTCTGAGGAACCCAAAGCTAGTAGGTAAGATCAGCGACATGGGTGACGGCATGTATAAAACCTGGTTCGCTCAGATCTTCTCTAGCAGAGCAGACACAGAGGAGATTCAATAGAGTGTTCAGTGATACTCCAAAGATCCAAGTGGCAATGCCTGTGGGGAGCAGGGTTCCATCAAAGTAAATTAAAGGACATTAAAAGAAAGAATGGTAAAGGCAATTCGCACGGCTGTTGAAAACGAGAAACGTTCAGTGGAAATCTTGTAAAATACCATAAAATTAAATGATCCACTCTTCAAAACACTTGAAAAGCAAAGTTTTCAGAAAGAACAAGCCTCGAGTTCAAGTTTAGAAAGAACAGGAAGGTCTACTGAACAGCTCTAATTAGCATTTTTCCTAGATCGTATTTTAAAGGAAAAATTAAGGTGCAGGTTTGGGAGAAATACAAGCCAATGTCGATCAACCCTCATACACTTTGTGAGGTGTCTAATAATACCACTCTCTTATTAAATGGGCCACAAGTGTTCTGTTGCTGGTAATTAGGTTCAGAGTTTGTGTCAGGATTGTAATGGGTTATTGATTGCCTCTTAAAGAACTTCAGAGCTCCTCAGGCTTAGAATCCATTAATGAATGTTGGAGCTGATAAAGTTGAGTTTAATTACGTACTGTATGTCTTGTTAGACATTAAACTTGCATTTATTTTATTTATTTTTTATTTTTTGCTTAGCTGAAATTTTATTTTAAGCCTTCACAAAATAAATGTCTGTCTTAGCTGTACCTTTTTCTTCAGAAGCTGTGGGCATCGATGAGAACTTAATTTGGAAAAATTCAGCACATTATTCTTCATGATTTATCATTTTATGCAGCAGTAAGGCTGTGTCTGTGCCTGAGTGGGTATATTGTGCAGAATCTGCAGTCTAATCAGGTATGCTGCATTGTGACGGCCTTTCTTCCTGTTCCCCGACCCTGCTACTGTCCCCGTACGTGGCTCATTACGTAGGATCCCCTCCCTACAAGAGGCTGATGTGTGGACAACAGAGTGGCCAGACCAGACACAGGGGCCCTCAGGAACTTAGATAGGAATGTAAGGACCCCAGTTCACTAACTTTCACCCACCCACGCAGCTCTGGAGTGTGCCTGTTTGAAGCACATTCTAAAAGCCTCTCTTAATGGGTCAGTGGACTTGATATGATGCCCCAAGTAGTATATAGAACACACTTGCAAAGGAAAACAGCAACAGACTTCCTCATCACTCATGGCAAGGGAACAACAGTTTCTATTCTGAGCTCCATGCTCCCTAGTTCTCAAAACCGAGAACAAGTTCTTTCCTCTGTTAAGTTTTCCTGGATTACACACATACACACACACACACACACACACACACACATGCACAAACACTCACTGTTTTAGTCAGTGGTTACCCTGCTGTGACTAAATGATCCTATCAAACAACTGTAGAGGAGAAAGGTTTATTTGAGGGCTCATGGTTTCAGAGGTTTCAGTCCATAGAAGGACAGCTCCATTCCTTGGGGCTGGAGGTGAGGCAGAACATCATGGCAGAAGAGCGTGGTGGAGGGAAGCAGCTCACATGGTAATCAGAAAGCAGAGAGAGACTCCACTTGCTGGATTCAAATATGTACCCCCCCAAAGTCACGCCCTAATTCCCACCTCCTCCAGTCACACCCTACCAGTTCATTTACCACCCAGTTAATTCCTATCAGGGGATTAATTCACTGATTGGGCTGAGACTCTCACAACCCAATCATTTCTCCTCTGAACCTTCTTGCATTGTCTTACACGTGACCTCTTGGGGGACACCTCACATCCACCGTAACATTCCATCCCTGGCCCCCAAATCTCACAATCTCACAATGCAAAGTATATTTTGTCCATTTCCAAGAGTCCCCATGGTCTCAACAGTTCCAATAGTACCCAAAAGTTCAAGTCCAAAGTATCCTCTGAGACTCAAGAAAATCTCCCATTTCAAGCTTCTATAAAACCATTTACAAGTATCCAGTATATAATGGTACAGAGTAAAACCAGGGGCATAGAAAAAAGGGATAGGACCAAAGCAAGACCAAAGTCCCGTTGGGCAAACAAGTCTTAATGCTCCATGTCCAACTGGGCAAACAAGTCCTTAGCATTTGGGGCACGTGGCAGTGGGATGTCCTCTCCAAAAGGCTTGTGTAGCTCCGCCCCTGTGGCCTTGTTGGTTGCAGCCCAAGCGGCCTCTCTGTTGGCTTGTCTCTGTCCCATTCCTGCAGCTTTCCTAGAATGATGTCCCCAGTTACTGGCATTTCTGAATCTCGGGAGTCTCCACTGCAGCTTCAGCTTTCTCCTCACGTTTCCACACCTTCCCTTCTCAGGGGCTGCTGGCAGGGACTCTGACTCTGTTGTACTTTGCCTGACCTCCAGGCCTGTCTTCAAAATCTTGGTGGAAGCCTCAATGAACCCTTATCTCCAGCAACCTGCATTCCTGCAGAATCAACACCACATGGCTGACGCCAAGGTCTGCCGCCATCTTGAGCAGTAGCCAAGCCTCCAGGGGCCCTTGCTGCAGCACAGCCTCTGAGTGACTAGGTGGCTGAGCACGTTGAAAAAACTTGCAAGCCCCCTTGTGCAAGAAGGGTGCCCTGTTGGTCTCTACTCAAGAGAATTCTCACCTTTACTCCCTTGAGCTAGAGATGGGTGTGGTTTTGCCAGCTCCTGGGATGCCCTCAAGTCACCTTTCTTATGGACTCTGGACCAAGTCTTTAGCATTTCTTTAGTGGCAGTAATGTCTTAATACCAACTTCCTTAACCCTAGTTTTACTCAGGCCTTTCAAGCCCAAGTTTTCTGAATCTTTCTGCTCTGCTTTCTGCTTCTCATTGTCACAATACATTTGTTTAAAAGCCACCAGCAATACCCATGCCACTTCCTGAATGCTGTGCTACCTAGAAATTTCTTCCACCAGATTAAAAAGTCCATTGCTTTTAAAATCAGCCTCACAGAAAGTCTCAGGACACGGGCAAAATGCAGACAACTTCTCAGTCAGAACAGAACATGAATGCCTCTACTCAAATTCCATTAGAGTCCTCCTTTTCTGAGCCCTCCTGAGCCCTGTCTTCACTTACCACAGCCTCTTGCTCTTCTGGTCTTCTGAGCTCCCACCAGAATCAGTCATTAATCTCCACTTACAACAATCTAAAGCATCTCCAGCTTGCACTGCTACACATCTCAAAATTCCTCCCACCAACTCCAAAAAGCTTCAAATGATTATGAACCATGAGGTTTCAATCCATACACAGTAGGCTCCATTCCTTGGGACTTAAAGTGAAGCAGAACATCATGGTGGAAGGAAGCAGGTCGGGTCATGATTAGCAAACAAAGTGCAAAGGCCAGATACAAATACATACCCCAAAGCCACACCCCAGTTCCCACCTTCCCCAGCCACATCTTCCCACTTCAGTTACTAATCCCTACCAGGGGATTAAATTACTGATTGGGTTAAGACTCCTATAACCCAGTCATTTCTCCTCTGAACCTTCTTGCATTGTCTCACACGTGAACTTGGGGTAGGGGGAACGGGACACCTCATATGCAAACCATAGCACACACACACTCTCCTCCCTCTTATCTACTAAACACTTTCAATTGTTTCTATCCTTTGTTTGGAAATGAACTATGCATATGAGAGTTCCTGAAGGTCAGGTTCCTTGGGGACAGGGGTGATTTTTTCCTCTAAGCTTTCCACTGGAGCTGATCACATTATTCTTGCTCAGGGGTTGGCAGTTTATTTGGAAGCCTAAGGAAACACTGAGCAGATAAAATCCTCTTTTTTTTTTTTTTTTTTTTTTTTTTTGGAGCAAGGCAGAGCCAAGGGGTGGAGAAAGAATATCCACAGAGAAATATTTTGAAGATATACGGGAAAATGTGAAATATCTGGCAATCTCTTAAGAACTTTCCCCAATAAAATGCTAATGATTGATTTCAGACAGTTCCAGAAACTGATTCTCCTTGATGAATATTTCTCAGACCAAAGGCAAAAATAAAAGAACTGGAAAAATCTAATCAGAGTTTGACCACAAAGGAAGCTGTAGCCTAATCAATGGTATTAGCATATGTGAAGAAGAATATGTCAATAGAGATAGGGATGTCTGTATGGAATAGTAAGAGGGAGAGGTTTGGGGAGTAGTCTGCCATTCTGTGCTGACAATGCCCCACTAGCACAAAGAAGGGTGTCCTTGAAGACTGTCACCCTTTCCTAAGCATGGCGAAGCAAAGGGAAACTCACATGCACCTGTCAGTCACCTGAGGAAAAAGGTCAGAAAAAATATTAAGTTCCTTAAGTGAATTGTGGCCTGTGTGTTAACATTCTTTTGAAGTTCAAGAATCGAAAAGTTGCCAACTTTATGATCAATATGGAAAATCAAACAAAAAAGTACTTTTTGTCATTACAGAAGATAAAAGTGACTTGCTGTTCTAACCCATGTCTCATAGAGAGAATTCCACTCCCGGCTAAACCTGATATTCACCGCCAGGGGCTTTTTAATCTTGATTGTAGGGTCAAAAGCAACTTGAGGTTATAATTCAAGTTTCCATATTGGATGTGCTTCCAGAGACAGAGTACTCAAGATGGTTCTTTTCCTGACTAACCCTTTGGACTTCATGAAATACAGGGTCCTCCAGGGTGTCTTCTCCCAGCCGGTCATTATAAAAGCCCCTCCCTTGCACATCCTGTGACCCTGGCACCCACATAATTGCAAGCTCACAGTCTTCTCTCCACCACTCTGTGCTCTCCATGAGCCGGGTCTTTCCATACATGACCAACAGTTCCAGGATGCTGGAACAGGGAGGCTGGTGGGGAAGGGAGGTTGCAGATGCAGACTTTCAGCATTAAAACCAGAAAAGTCCCAGGAAAAAAACAAAACACACAACAAAAAAAGAACAGTTGGATTATTCTATCATACAGTGCTCTTTATAGTGCCCCCTCCGGTGTCTGCAAAATAAGTTCAAAACTGATTCAGGTGATCCTGCATGTAGAGTTAATGACTGGGCCAATCCAGTATATCTTTATGCATGTAATTATGACCAAGGATTTGTTTACAGTTTGAAATACACAAAGGACAAATCATTTTGTTGCTTTTTTTTTTACTTTTTATTACCAAAAGAGAAAATAAAATGTGAAAAAGCACACTCCATAATTTATTGCACGCTGGAGTATAACTCTGAAATACATCGCCCGAGACTGAAAGGAAACATGGAGGTCGTTATGATGGGTTCATGATGAATAGGGTGCTGGTTTTGTTTTACTGGGGGATTTTTACATTAAAGATTATTTTTATGACTTTTAATCTGATTCAATGCTGATTCTTTTAAACTCCAAATCAGACTTTATTTTTCTCTGAAATCTCCTGGAAAGAAATCATTTTTCCTTTCTGAATTCTTTTACAACTGTGGCCCGTGACACTCATTTATCATAGACCATTTTAGTGAGTTGTAGTTCCTCCCCTGTTGCATGTGTTCTGTCTGTCTAGACTCTAGACTCCTCGCGGACAGGCTGCCTGTCACGTGCCAGCCTCCTCCAGTGCACAATAACCTCTCTGCTCCACTGTCCCCAGCCAGCCCTGTGCGGCCCTGCCTGGGAACATTATCCTCCATGATCCAGAAAGTCACAATGCACAGCCGCATGACCCTGCCATCCTGTGCAACTAGACTCTCCTGAGTCCCGAAACATTCTCATGGAAATGGCTGGGCCATTCCTTCTCCATAATCCCCTCCTTTAAAAGTCTTTATAGGCCCCAGGACAGCCACTGTGAATGCAGTCTCTGTAAATCAGTGAGCCAGAGATGTGCAGAGTGGAGACTTCACACGGGCCCTGCTGCAATTCACTTCTGCTCTGTTCTGCCCAGAAGCAAGAGGCACACTGAGTTTGCAGGCAGGGAGAGAAGCGGCAGGAGACCACCTAGAGAGAAAGCAGCAGGTTTGGTGGAAGCAGTGGAGTGCTGTGCCTAAGTGGAGGCCTGTTGTGAGATTTAGACTAAGAAAGTTCTCAAAGTTAACCTGAGGCTTCAAAAGATGGAACTGAAGTTTCAGAGCCCTTTCTAAACACCTGTTTTTCAGGCTCTGATATTTATCTTACAGAGAGGGGATGCTCATTACAGCAAAGACGTTTCTTATACCTGCTACACCAACATGTCTTGCGCATTGGGGTTTAAGATCTCTGGAGGAACATATTTAAATGAGGAACTAGATCATCTTACCTCACAATATGTGGACATTTCAAATTACAGAGAAGGGAAGACCCTAAACCAGAGGCAAACTGAAGGTAGACATGGAGAAAAAGAGTCTCACCACTTTTATATTATCCCTGTCCTGAGAAAAAGGGGAAATCCCTTCCTCCAGAGTGCTCAGCCAAGGGCTAAATTTGTGAACTTTTTCTTTAATTAAATAAAGAGCAGGAAAATAATACTCAAAATAAGGAGATGGCCCTTAGGAGGCCCACAAATTTAAAAATATACTATACATTTTAACTTTTCTTTCCTTCAAGTGTTTTCTATTCCTTTCTTTCTTTCTTTCTTTCTTTTTTTTTTTAACTCCAGTCCTAAATGTGGTCTCCTTGCTTGGTGGGAATTCTTGATGCAGGAACAAAAATCCCAGTTGTCACTGCGGGACTGAGAAGTCATCAGGTGTGATGGAATTCTGGTCTGGGCAGTTGTCACCACTTTCATTCTGACATTCACAATTCTTCTACTCCTCATCCACTTAACCCCCTCCTGGTATCTTTACAACATTATGCAATTAAGACCTTGTAATTTCCTAAAAAGCTTCTGGCTTATTACTCAATCTTAGCTCAACTAATATACTCTGAAAGCAAAGTCATAGGCCGGGGACAGAACAATTAACGATCACATACACAAGTACAGGAGCAAAGAGAAAGGAGGGGACTCTACGCTGTGCGTGGCTGGGGTCTTGATTTCACAGCACTGATGTGTTGCTAAATATTTCTAAACCCAAATACTTTGTGAAATTGAATTCCTAGTGCAAAGTAGTACTTTCCACTATTGGATTATGCTTTTTTGGTATAAAATAGAGGTATTTTGATTTTACCCGTCATGACAAATGTAAAAGCAAATGCATCCGTGAGAGTAGGTCCTATCTAGAATGTTCTATGCACTATCCCCAATGCCCTTTACTTCATTGGGCCTACCTGAATCCCCCCTGCCACTCAAGTACTAATCCACTTCCACCACCACCAGGGAGCCTGCCCATGTCTTCATATTGCTTTTGCAGAGTCACTGGATTATGGTTCCCACTGCCCAGAGGCAGAAATTCTCATGACATTGTATGAGGCAAAGAGAAACGTGGAGAGAGAGCACCCTGACCAGGGTCTTGCAGGGACCTGGCCCCGGTATCCCCAGCACTAGCCATGTGGAAAACAGACTGTGCCCAGCTGAGCTATTCCATGGCTCACGGAACCCGTTTGCAGGCTGTGCCTCACCCTGAGCTACTCCATCCTGTAAGGCGGGAGTTTGCCATGAGTGCAAGGCAACGATAGAACCACTGCACCCCATTTGTGCAAGTGAACAACCAACACACACCCAGCCCCATCATAAGGCGCAAACTGGTAAATAACTTATGTGTGTCCAAGGAGCGCTGGACACAGAGACATGCCAAATCATATCAGGAACATCAGACCCATGAGCATATTGGCTTCACCAGATGCAACCCCCTCACCTAAGACCATAAAAGGAGGAGCCCCTGAGACTGGATGGGTACCTTTCCTGAACCCTGCTCAGGAAAATCGCCACAGCAATGACCTTCTGAATCTCCATCCTAGGGGTTCATCAGAGCGTGGTCTCTCCTGCCCGTGACAGCCACGTGTGCCCCACTCCACGCTCACATCCCAAACTGATACTCCAAGTTGACATCCATCTGGACCTCAGCCTACACTAAGCCCCTGCACTTTGACAGTTGTGCACCCTGAACAAGCTCCTCTGCTGGCTCATCATCTTGTCTGACCCCCCACAGCGACCTCTGCGTCTGTTCTCCCTTCAGCCTCCTGAACCCCGTGGCTGCCTTCGCCCTTTCCTAGCCTTTCCGTAATCGGTGAATACAATTGTGTGAAGTGTGATGTGTGACTTACTGAGTGTTACAGAGATTAGAAGTTAAGACTGGAATCAAAGAATTTGTGATTGGCTTCTGGCTCCCAGGCGACGCACAAGTAATCAGTGAACGGCCACAGATGAAAGGGGTCTAGTTCATGAATTTATTGTTATTCACTAAATTCTGAAATTGTGGAAAGACACAGATGTGTTTGGTCTATGTTAGTGACAAGACTCGCTCACAACTCAGTAAATGTGGGACTCAGTAAATGACCAAGGCTGTATTAGGGGTCTCCAGATAAATGAAACCAATTGTGTGTATGCACATGCGTGTGTGTGTGTGTGTGTGTGTGTGTGGAGAGAGAGAGAGAGGGAGAGGGAGAGAGGGAGAGAGGGAGAGAGAGAGAGGGAGAGAGGGAGAGGGAGAGAGGGAGAGAGGGAGAGGGAGAGAGGGAGGGGGAGAGGGAGGGAGGGAGAGGGAGGGAGGGAGAGGGAGAGAGGGAGAGAGGGAGAGGGAGAGAGGGAGAGGGAGAGAGGGAGAGGGAGAGGGAGAAGGAGAGAGGGAGAGGGAGAGAGGGAGGGAGGGAGAGGGAGAGAGGGAGAGGGAGGGAGGGGGAGAGGTAGGGAGGGAGAGGGAGGGAGGGAGAGGGAGAGAGGGAGAGAGGGAGGGGGAGAGGGAGGGAGAGGGAGAAGGAGAGAGGGAGAGGGAGAGAGGGAGAGGGAGGGAGAGGGAGGGAGAAAGAGGGAGAGGGAGGGAGAGAGAGAGAGAGGGAGAGGGAGAGAGAGAGAGAGGGAGGGAGAGGGAGAGAGAGGGAGAGAGAGGAAGAGAGGGAGAGGGAGAGAGAGGGAGAAGGAGAGAGGGAGAGGGAGAGAGGGAGAGGGAGGGAGAGAGAGAGAGAGAAGAAATTTACTCACATGATTACAAAGGCTGAGGACTCCCACAATCTGTCAACTGCAAGCTAGAAACCTCAGAACCAATGGTATGAGTTCCAGTCCAAGGGCAAGAAAAGAACAATGTCCCAATGCAGTCAAGCAGAGGCACAGATTGCTCCCCGCTGTGCTCTAGTGTTCTGTTTGGGGTGATCCTACCCTGAGGAAGACAGGGCGCTTTACTCTATCAATCAAATGCTGATCTCATCCCACCTCATCCATACCAGTCCAAATGCTAATCTCATCCAGAAACCACACACAGCCCGAATTCATGCTCAAGCAAATGTCTGGGCACCCCGGGAGCCCGTCAAGTCAATAGGTGAAATCAGTCACTGCAGCTGTTTGGTTTCTACTCCTGGCAAAAGAAAAGTTGGCTTAGATCAAGTTTGTCAAGATGTTTTAGTTGTTCCTGGGGAATAATTGGTGTTAAACTAGTATTTTTTTAAATCAGGAAATTCTCAGAAACTTTATAAATCAAAGTTAAAAACAACTTTCCGTGAGTAGTTTATAATATGCATAATACAATAAAACTCCCTGGAAAGGATGGAACCTTCGACCCTAAGATCACAAGGTGGGATCTCTCACAGTCCTGACAGAGGGATCAGCTGGTCTCTCTTGCGGTCATTTAACCTATGCCTTTTTAAAAAATCGTAAATCATGCTCCATGTATTTTATTATGTTGGTGTTTTAAAATGATTTCCTCAACTTTCCCGTACACAGGCCAAAAATAAAGATACTGTTTAACATTAGTAGTTGTAAATATGATCATTACCTAGAGGAGAGGAAAAGTCACCCCTTAAGCACGCTCAGCCACGAGGTTGATTCATCTGCCCACCGCCAAGAACGTGGAGATGAACATGATAGATGGTCCCCCATCCCTCAGCACCCTAGCTGACCCTTATCCAGGCCCAGATCAGCAGCAAGTTCCTCACCATTAAATTTCCAAAAATACTTTCCATCATCACCTTCGACAGAAATCTGAGAAGTAAGTTTCTTAGTTATCGCCAGAGAAGAGCTGGTGCCTATGCCAGCTCAACTTTTACTGCTGTTGATGAAATATCTAAGAAAGCTCATGATTAGTAGAAGTCTTCTTTGGGCTCACAGTTCTGGAGATTCCAGTGCCCGATCCTCTGGCCCTGTTGATTTGGGCCTGTGGCGAGGCAGCACGTTATGGCTGAAGCACATGAGGAGCAAAATCCCTCATCTCATGGCTGAGATGTTTAGTGGGGAAGTTCTTTAAGGGCACATTCCAAAAGACCTGGAGACCTCCACCAAGCCCACAGGTTTGGGACCAAGTCTCCAGTACGTGGGCCTTTTGGGGACAGCGAAGATCTAAACCGTAGCAATGACGTCACAAGTTCCTCCTGTGCAGCAGCTCACAGAGAAGACTCACGCCTTATTTTATAATTTTTTATAATTTTTTTCCCATCAGTCTTGTCTTTCCATTTACGTTCTGGATTCTTTGTATCTGCACAAACAGGAAAACAGGAGGGCGGGAAGTACTTGCTGAAACCGTCCCCGCCTCCCTCACGTTGCTAAGTGACTTTGTGGATTTGTTATTACCTACCTCCCCCTCCCAATAACAAACCCGTCTGTCATCGTCACCTGTGCCATTATACACAGGACCGAACATTCACTTTGGAGGGAACCGTGTTTACGGAGTCCTTTCCCATCTTCCAACCCACACTCCCGAAGCCTGCGCTTCACTTATGGTGTCTCTCCGTCTCCTTCACCTCTCAATATCTCTGCATTTTTCCTGCTTCCCCAGTGAAACCGTGTACTCCCTGGAGTCAGAGCTAGCCTCTTACTCATCTGTGTTCTCACGTGGTCCTCGTTTCGTGTTTATGGAGATGAATTGAGCCACGGGTCCATATCAGCTTCTGCTACGTAAAAGAACACCCTGAAATTTAGTGCCTTAAACAACCGCCATGAACTAAACAGCTTGTGAGTTTTAGTGCAGCTAACTGGGGAGGTTCTTCTAGCATCTTCTGGGCTTATTCATACACCAGCAGTTGACTACTAGCAGGGTTGGCAGACTGCTGCTAGGGTGATTGAGCACCAGTCCTTTGTGATCCAGCAAGCTCTTTGGCACCTATTCATAGGAAGCCACCAGAGTTCTGAGATAACAAATGGAATCATGCCGGTTCCTTGAGGACTAGGCTTGGAATTGGCATCACATCACTTCCACATGTGGCACAGCCCAGAGTCCAGGGGTGCAGAAGTAAGCCCTCCCGTTTGATGGGCCCAGCTGCAGGGCACATGGTCAACCCATGCATAAAGGAAAGGGTGGAGAAGGGTGGCCACTCTGCCATCCGCCTGGAGGTTTTCCTTTCTGCAAATCCAAAGCCATTGAAAGCATGCGCTTGCTTGGCTTAGTCACCATTCACCATGTTCTTCTCTATCACGAGGCCTCAAGGCATTTACCAAGCCTTTGCCAAAGACAGAGTTGCTAGTAAGAATTACTAGTGGGCGTGGAAATTTGGAGATACATAAAATGGGAAAAGTCATTGGGATCGAGAATCTAAATAAACATATACCTAAAGTGTCTACGTCATCTGTTTTCTTCAATTACGTATGACTTAAAACGGGGAAACCAACCGACTACTGAAGCCAGTAATAAACTTCAAGGTCATCTAGTTGAGGGGCTGCAAACAAAATCCCTCAGGACCCAACGGGTAAGATAAACGAGTAACACGGTTAAAGTCAAGATGCATCTGGTCCAACTAAAGACATCAAAACTCTTGCTTTTAAAATAGAAAGAAAGAAATTGCTCAGAGTAAGTAAAAATACATGCCCAGACTAAACTCTGACCCCAGGACTCCATTTGGTCATTTCTGATCCCACCAGCTCTCACCCTCCACAAAGAAAAACTAAGATCCAGAGAGGTTAAGACCTTCTCCCAAGGTGGCCCAGCTGGCCAGCACAGAAATGAAACCAGACCCCAGCCTCCTGCTGCTTGGTACTAGTGTCAACACTGCCTAGAGTATAATTTTGCAACTTTTCTTCCTGATGGGAAGAGGAGATTCAATCTCTTCACAAAATAGTTGCCTCGTGGGCTTTGTCAGAATAGAAAAAGCTTCCTTGGAAAGTGACCATCTCGAGGGAAGACTGCCCGGGTCAGGCTTCTGAAAGCAGCTACAGTTTGATTTGTGGCACTCACCTGTGGGAACCTGGGTGAACCTGCCGCTTCCCTCTGCAAGCAGGAGGCAGAGGGACACTGAGGTGAAGCAGCCAGCCGCTGCCGCACTGACGGATGCCACCCTCCTGGGCACGGCTGTGCTTCCCGACAGCCCAGGAGACATATCTGACTTGCCCTCCTGGCCCTACAGAAGATCCTGCCAGGCAGAAGTGGAAATGGCAAAGTGGGACAAGGAAGGAGAGAAATCCAATCAGGCTGCAGTCACTTGTGGTTAGAAATGGATGCTTTGCCCATCTTTCCTTTGATTCTGTTGGTCTGTTTATTTCTCTTTTCCAAAACCTTGTGGTCTGCTGTTCAGGAAGGAGGAGGAGATGAAGCCAGGATCTAAAGGATGAGGAAGGGTTTATAAACCAGAGGAAAACATTCCCAAGAGAAAAATCACACCCTAAGCATATGCAGGAGTACAAACCACAATTTGGCCAGCTGCCTGGCGTCACAAGGCGCTGGTGGCCTTGCTGTGATTCTCTGGGGAAGGCAGTTCTCCAGGAATCTGTCCTTGATGGTCACCTAAGGGTTGTCCTTGGTCTAAGCCTGCGTGTGGCCTGAAAGCTGTCCCTGGAGGGTTTGTAGCCCAGCTTGGTGATGAAACTTTTAGATGAGAAAAGAAATGGCTTGCCTCCAAATTCTTTTCTAGCATAAAAAACAAAACAAGAAATATTTCACTCAAACATGTGGAGGTGGTAACTAAAAGATTGGACCTTGGGTGCATACAAGTCAAAAGGAAATTGGGCCAACACATGAGCCACTTAGAAGTGAGTTCTAACCAACCTATAGGCCAGATGGTCAACCCCTTTAAGCCCAGAGCAGCACAATCAGGATGCTTGGCAGACCAGAGTCTGCTCCTTCTACAAGGTTCTACGATCTCTGTTTAAGAAGCAATGAAAGTGCTGGCTTGTCAGGGGTCCATCTGATCCAATATAGAAAGAAAGATTAAAAAGGCAAACACTTTTAGGACAGGTCTTGCCCTGGGTGTTTTCAGAAATATATCCACCCAGGGAGTGTCAGTTCTGGTTTTTACTTTCTGATTGCACAGTATCCATCTACTTCCATGTGGCTTTCAAAAGGTGATATTTTGGTGCACATCAAATGCAAAACAGAAATGGGCTGTGCAGGGGCTCAGAAGACCCAGGCTCTGTTCTGGGTTTAAGGAATGGACCTCTGACCTCCGGAGTTTTAGGTGTCCTCGATTTTAAAATGAGATGGGAGCAAAAATGTAGGAAGATCCTTTTAGCTCGATAGTTTCATCTTCATTGATTTTGCCACAGTGATTGTTTATTGATGCATATTTATTCATGCTTGTTTTTTATTCATTCATTCGACAATTTTTTATTAAGTCCTGCTTTGTATTTTAGCGCCGTTGTAGGGGTGACTAAGTATAAAGTCAGGAACAATAAAAAGCAGAGTCCCCACCTTCACAGAATATCCATTCTAGATAGCAAGATAGATGATCAGAAACCTAAATTGGGGGGTGGGGAGCCCTAATTAGGGATGCTTGGGGATGAGAATCAGGAGAAGGGGAAGAACCCAGAGACTTAAGAGACTCCCTGGGGTGAGAGGGGTGGAGAATACCCAGATCGACAGGTAGTCCAAAATCCTGGGACTGTCTCCCAGGTTGCAATAAGTGAGGTGGCATTAACCAAGTCTTTGTCCCTCTCTGGGCCTCTGTTTGTTCCCCATTGCTGATGTCACAAATCGACATATAGTCTGCTGCTCAAAACAGCATGAATGTAAGATCTGACATTTCTGCATGGGTCTCGTTAGGCTACAGTCCAGGTGGGGCTGCATTTCTTCCTGGGGCTCTGTTCTGGAAAGCGAATCTCCCGCCCACTCAGGTTGTTGGCGTGATTTACCTCCAGCTGTCGTACACCCAAGGTTCCTGGTCTCTTGCTGCCACAGGGGGAGGGCTGCTCCTAACACCACAGACCTCCGCATCCTTTGGCTCCTTTCCTCCATTTTTAAAGCCAATGACCCTGGGTGGGTTCTTTCCACTCCATCTCTGAGATCTGTTCTTCTGCCTTTCTCTTACCCTTTTCCTCAGGTGATTGGACTGAACTCTACAGGATGATGTGGGATACTTTTCCCCCATCTCATAGACCTGCAAAGGACAGAGTCACTGTGGATAGTAAATGGTCAGGTTGGGAAGGTGGGGGGCTAATTCGAAGAAAAGGAAATGAGATGCTAACACCTCCAAAGCTCTTTCTCCTCTCAAGGTTGGCAACCGCTGGGGGTGAGGGATCTGATCACAAGGAGCTGCTAATGAGTACCCCCTGGGCAGATCCTCTCCTGCCTTTTGGTCACCCAGGCAAGATAAGAAGAAAACTGAGATCTATAAAAATGCAAGACGCTCCCACTTCCCAGGGGCACCAGCTCTGGGTCCCAGGAAGCTCCTCTCCAGGAGTCTTCTCCCTTTCCCCCTCTCTCTCTCAAATAAAATTTGCTATCTACACAAAATAAAATTTGCCTGGGCTATTATCGGGTGTTAAATCTTCATCACCAGGGGAACAAGGACCCAATCCTTATTTCCAAGACTGTCTCCTCAAGATCTTTAATCTTGATCATATCTGCGAAGTCCCTTTCATCACATAATGCAACACTTCCAAGTTCCAGGGATGAGGACCTAGATGTCTTTCAGGCTCCATTAGGGTGTTTACCACCAGACTCCAGCTTCCTTTTCAGTAAATGACTACATCGAACTAAAAGCTCTTTCAAATCCAAAATATCATGAGGTCTTTGCTCTCACGTTTTGCTAAAACTAAAAGTCGTATTTCTTCTGCATAAGGACTCATGAATTTTGCTAGAAGTAAACTCTCTTAGGTGACGAGGGTGCCCATTTCGCTTAGAAATGGTGGGGAGTAAGTTAGTGTCAAGGCTCCCTAACCTCTAGAAGATTCAGGGGTGGAGCTGGGAGCACGCTTGGGGTTGGCCCCTGAAGTTAGCAGTTTTGGGGGCTGCTCTGTGTTACATGGCTTGCCTCGATCCCCTCAACTCTAAGAAAACAGAATCACTTCCCTTAGAGCCACTAGCAAGCAAGCGAGCAAGTCAATAGGATAGACTGCTTAAAAATGGAGCTTCAAGGGACATACATGCAAAGCTTCCCCAAACCATCCTCTCAGCATGTACCCCAGGGCCCACTGCCCTTCCTAAATGTGCAGCTATCACAGGCCTTACTCGGGAGACACAGGGCCACCCGGCAGGAAGAGGGGGATTACTTCTGGACTTCATCATGGCTGCCGGCTTTGCAACCTCATTATTAGATGTTCTAAGAATCTTGACTCCATGGCAAACAAATGGCTATTTTCTACAATTTGCTCTTTTGTCTTTGAAAACTGAGAGAAAACCAGACGAGCGGAGTGGAACAGGAACCATGTGCATAAGCTGACAACCGAGGTGGGTGGAGAATAATCTAGATGATTTTTCTGGTCTCAAGTTGGCTTTCCCTTGAGCAGTAGTGGTCCTGTTAAATTAGGGCCATAATCTCAGTGGTGTTCTCTGGCATCTGCAGCTTGCTCTTGGGAAAATGGCTGGGATCAGAACCACTGTTTAGAGTTAGGCTGCTCAACTGATCTGTCCAGGGATTAAAGCCAAGATTTGGGCTCAAACACGCCATTCAAATACAGGTCTCCTGAGAACCGTTGTCATTTCCAGAAGCTGCCAGATGAGTCAGACAATTTCAAAAATTCTTATTTTGCAAATTATTATGAAGAACATAGAGTTTGGCGACAGAAGTTCCTGCCTTGAATGTTTTAATAAGATTCCTCTATGACCTTAAGCAAGCCATGGAACTTCTCAATTTCTTCATCTGGGAAGCAGAAATTAGTAACATCTATATCACATGACCATCATAAGGTTCAAATAAAACTAAGAGAGTACAGCGCTTGGCAAGATGTAAACACCTTACACATATTAAGGATGCTGCTATCCCCCACAGTTCCTCAAGCAAGAGTAAATTGAGGGTGCTCATTAATTTTGACAGGCTGTCATGATTTTTAATTGTGCTTGTTAGACGAGTGGCCCTTTCTGCCTGCATCCCAGCATCCTACAAGCTCCTGAGACCTGAGACAGTCATCCCAGCATCCTACAAGCTCCCGAGACCTGAGACAGTCTTTCATGATCAGCCATGTTTTCACAGTCTCTTGTCTAGGAGCTGATTCTCAGTGGGCTCTCAAATATTTAATGAATTGATTAGAGAGAGTGAAAAGAACAGGGAGGGGGGCAATAGAAGGGAGGAGAGGTAGAAGTTTTGGAAAAGTGGACGATGCAATGCCAACATTATTCACTAAATTGTAATCAATCTACTTGCGGACTAAAGCTATCCCTATTAAGAGCTTATAAAAGAAAAATCATAAAATAACCATTCACAGTTAGTATGGAATAATAATAGTGTGCTATATACAACTCACTGTCAGATTGAATTCTTAAAAGTCTTCTGAGAAGGTACTATCCTGATCTCATTTTATAGATGAGGAAACTGAGGTTTAGAAAAGGAAAATGACTTGCCGGAACTTGCAGAGTTGGTGAATGAGAGAAATGGATGAAAGTCAAATCATGAAATCTAACTCACAGCTTGTAATGTGCTACTCCCCACGAAATTCAATTTTTATTTTTTTTTTCATTTCAGAAATACTCAGAGCAAATCTAGAGTGAAGATAAATGATGGAAAGTAGACCACAGTACAAGAAAGGAAGCATAGGACCCAGGTGCAGAGGTACATGCCTGTAATCCAGCTACTTGGGAGGCTGATTCAGGAGGATTGCAATTTTGAGGTCAACCTGGGAAACTTAGCAAGACCTGCCTCAAAACAAAATAATGCTGGGGAGATAGCACACCTGGATTCTATCTCCTATGCTGAAAAAAAAAATAAATAAAGGAAGAGGAGGAGGAGAAAGAAAGAAAAATAAAAAGGAGACCTATGAAGTCCCCTCCAGGCAAACGGTATATCATACAAAAGGAAATAGGGAAAAGTGCACCGTAAGGTCAAGGGATGGAAGATATTCTGATATGTTGCCAGGCAGCTTTCAGATCAGTTCTATAAATAAATTATTTTCAAATATTCAATAAAAAAGAAGCAGGCATTATTTAAAGACATGGCTGGGTAAAATGACAAATGGCATACCATTTCAATTTCTCTCAAGCATGCAAGTTTTAGCTGAATAAACATAAAAGAAATCAATCTACATGGTGCAAATGTGGGGGAAAAAAATACCCAAGATCTGTGTCAGCAATAATAAAAGGCATCTACTATTCTAAAACAGCTAACTCATTGAAAACAGATACGGAGACCAGCAGAGAAATGCAGGACGGGAAACCTAAGAACCTCTTTCCGTCAGTTCTAAGCTGTGGACATTCAGTTAAGGCCATAGTCTTCGGGGAAACATTTCAGAAAAAGACACTGTAAGACCAACTGAATTGAGAAAGCCTGGTAAAGATTAACTCACGGTTTTTGTCCTTCTGTGATTAGCAGCCATTCCGGACCCCAGCATGGTTTTCAAATATTAATTATCTCCCCCAAATCCCAGGAAGTAATGTCTATGTTGTGGTGTTACCGGAAATACTTGTGTGGAAAAAAGATGGTGTCAAACTCACAAGGAAAAGTTAACCAAGATGTAAAATTGATCCCGTTACTCCTGAACCTTAGCAATCATAGTTTAAGAAATGCAACAAAAACAAAGAATCAGATTGTCAGAATCTTGAAGATCATTTAGTCTAGAGGTAACTACTAGCAGCCCCTGGTCCAGAGAAACATGTTGACTTGCATGGTGAAAGAGTGGGGTTTTGTTTGTTTGTTTTGTTTTGTTTAATTTTGAATTGGTGACTGACATGTAAAAATTGGAAAATTCCAAAAATTTTTTTAAAAAATCTGTATTTCTCTTGTAAATGTGAAAGATGAGAGAATACTAGGCCCTCAAGCCTGAGTGGAGACAATCTGCTAGATGGAGAAGAGGCGACCCCTTCCTGACACATGTAGTGCTTTCTAGATTGGCATAGTCCCTATTTGTACCCATTATCTTGTGCTTCTGGATTTTCTGCTCAGAGAGTTAACATCAGCCTCTTGGATTCTTGGAATCTGACAATGTCTTATAAACACACAAATCGTCCAATTCACTGTCCCCAAAGCTCTTACAACTTCTTACTTTATATTAGTTATTCTTGTGTGCTCAGTGGGTCCTTTCTCCATTGATTCACTTAGCAGATCAGTGACTGCATGCTACATGTTGTGCTGGATCCTGGGGCTACAGCAAGGGGCACCTTTTACACTCTGGTAGGGAAGAGATAGGGAATCTTAGCTCCTCAATGACCTGGCAAGCCTCAAAGGCAGGACCCAATCCAATGTACTTTTAAACTAACACCCAACACAAACATACAAATACGCAAGTGTGCGATGAAATAGAGAACAAATAAAGGAATCTCTTCATTTGTTGTTCACAATAATACTAAGAAAGAAGCATGGTTGAAATTATCTATTTATCACAAATGAATCATGGACTGAGACTGACTTGGCCAAAGTCAATAAGTAGCAGAGAGGGACCTGTCCATTCATCAGTAAAACACACACCTTTCTAGAAAGGGTTTTACCTGCAAGTAACCCTAGCAGTGGTCTAAGAAAAATACTATTTCCTGTTAGGATTCATTGCTTCTAGTCTATCACATGGATTTAGGTCTAGGTCAATTGCTAATTACCTGTGTGATCTCGAATAGATTACCTAACAGATGTTTGGTTCCTTCATCAATAAAATGTTAGGTTGAACAAGATAAAGCCCAGCCCTCTTTCCTTGGGTAAAACTCTATAATCTGTAGGATGCAAAGAAAGCTGATTGCAGTAATGCTATGGATGTGTTCATTTTGTTGTTGTTGTTGGACTTATGCTCTTAATAATAATCTCTTAAGAACTAATTGTGTGCTGGTAGTTTAAGTAAACTATAGCTAATGCACCATCAGACTGTGATAAATGTTGGCAGACACTCAATGCTGATTCAATTTTAACAGAATAATGGCATTTCCAATGTTGTTCTACTTCCTAGATGCATCATTCAAATGAAAATATCACTGTCTCATAATATTTTTTTTCACCAGTTAGATTATGGGTGAAAAGTCAAACTATACTTTGACTTTCAAATTTCAAACTATATTTTGACTTTATAATTACAAAAAAAAAACCCTTAAATTACCAAGTTCTTTTTAATTAGCTGAGTGTACCACGGATAACTTCTTTTCATTTTGAAGCTCTTCAGTAGGTAATGTTGAAATGTGGCCCCTTTAAGACAATGGCATCTTTATTAAATTGCTTTGGAAGCACATGAAATCAAAGTGCTACTTCAGTTTAAAGCTACTTAATATTAATATTTTATATGGAAATTAAAGTGTGATATAGGCCCTGGAAGTCTTAGCATCATTATGTTTTATTATGCACAGTGAAACACTGATCGATGGCAAGCCAGCTGAAGGTTCTTCAGGACATAATTTTAGATGGCTTTTAACTTCTAGACAATGTCTTGGAACAAGTCCCCCTTGTACATATCCCGCCTTGGCTTCTTGTTTTAGTCAGCTATTTTTGCTGCTGTGACTAAATGATCTAACCAGCACAATCACAGAGGAAAAAAGTTTCTTTGAGGGCTCATGGTTTCAGAGGTCTCAGTTCATAGAAGGCCGGCTCCATTCCTCAGGGCTGAAGGTGAGACAGAACATCATGGCGGACGAGCGTTGCAGAGGGAAGCAGCTCACATCATCAGGAAGCAGAGAGAGAGAGACTCCACTCTCCAGATACAAAACATGTACCCCAAAGCCACGCCCCATTCCCACCTCCTCCAGCCACACCTACTACTTCAGTTAATCCCATCAGAGATCAATCCACAGATTGGGTTAAGACTCTCTCAACCCAATCATTTCTCCTCTGAACCTTCCTGCATTGTCTCCCGTGTGAGTTTTTGGGGGACCCCTCACCTCCAAGCCATAACACTTCTCATCTGCAGTTTTCCTCTTGATGCTTCATGAGAAGGGCCTGTGTGATCCTTAGAGCAAAGGAACCCATCAAATATGGGTGTTGACAAGAAGAGGGTGGTGTGGTAGGTGTCTGAGCAGGTGCATTCGACCTCCATGAAGCATGTAGCTTAAGTTCTGCCATATTAACCACTACTGAAATTAGGCCCAAGAGGTTAATACCACTAGTTTGTTCACTGAACCTGTTCTAAACAAAACTTTATTCGAAAACTTTTCAGTACCATTTTTCATTCATTAGCAATCCTCTCCGATGTTCCCCCATCCCAAACTCTCAGTTTCCTAGTTCCCTAGGAAATACCCAGTTCCTTCGCCATCTGCCTGTCATGTGTTTTTGGTTAAAAATTAATTTCTCTGCTTCTTTGAGAGCCTGCATTTTGAAACCAGGCCATGGAGACCACACCGAAAACAATGGCCTCTCCAGTCACAGAGTTTTGCAGATCCGCCAGCACTGCCCTAGTTACAACTCGGCGACAATGTGACCGTGTTACGACTCACCTGCATCCCTCAACACACACTCAACTGAAAACAAGGAACCGATCGTTAGTTGGAGGTGGGAAAAATTGACAGAGTATACTTTTCTACAAAAAAGAAGCAAACTAGGTTGGGAAGGGGGCGGGACTAGACCTACCACTTACCCGGCTGGAGTGGAGAAGCGGGTCACTGAGCTGCATACCTAAGGTGGGGGTGGGAAGAAACCCAGGTGGAGAAAGAATGGACTCTATCCTACCTCAGTGATGACCACTGACTAGCCAAAGACTCCATCTCCTCCTGCTTCCCGGTACCCTTAACCCTGTTCCCCAAACAGAAGGGGGAGAAGGAGCATGTAAGTGGACTTCCAACCACCAAAATGGGAGAGGACAGAGCCCATGCGATTCCTTAAGTGGGTTTTCCCTTCTCCGCCTTTTGAGATTTTTCCTGTGTCTTCTCCTTCCAGTGACTCAGGAGACATTCCACCCCAGTGTTCCCAGGACAGTCCCAGTTCATGCCGACCACACCAGTGCAAGGTGCGACAGCGTCTTCATTCCTTCCCATCCCGTGCCTGTCATCCAAGGGTGAGAAATCATCACCTTGCCAATTTCCACTTGGGATCTTTAAGAATATTCTCTGTTGTTCAACATGAAGTTGTTATTATCTCCTACAGGAAGTCTTCCTTAACTTGAAAAGTTACCATGACCCCCTATTTTTTATTTCATAGATCTTGGAAGGGATGTGGTACTATTTTGCCTTTATAAAAACAGTGCTTTGTGAATATAACCTCCCTCCTAGACTTAGAAGAGCCAGGACCAAATTATTCTTTTCCATGTTACTCATAAGGACATATATATAGTAATTTTGTGTGTGTGTGTGTGTGTGTGTGTGTGTGCATATAATTTTTTTTTTTTTTTGGTGGTGGTACTGGGGATTGAACCCAGGGGTACTTAACCACTGAACCACATCCCCAACCCTTTTTATTTCTTATTTTGAGACAGGGTCTAAGGCCCTAAGTTCCTTAGGGCCTTTCTGAGTTGAACTTGCAATCCTCCTACCTCAGCCTCCCAAGTTGCTGGCATTACAGGTGTGGGTCACCGCACCTGGCTTATATATTCATATTGATACTTATAAATACATATTTATATATAAATATACACTTATATATTGATATATGTATATTTATCAATATAAATATTCATATATTTGTATTAATATATAAATACATATTTTCTGTACTTATTTATACCAATATAAATATATAATTTATTTTATATATTTAGATATTTCTTCACTTGGTTTAAAAGTATACATAAGTTATTATAATCCCTGAATGAGAAAATATGGAGATAAATTTTCTGTTAAATTTGTATTAGAATTAAATTTTAGATACAAAGTACTTAGCACATTGTCACTTGGCAAGTCTTAATATTGGCATCCATTTAGTGTTATTGTAAATTATCATTATAAATTATTGTTATATCATCTCCTGATTAATTGGTTCTGCCTCTGTACTTTGTCCACACATTTACTTACATCATTGATCATGGATTATTTTAAATATATATCAGAGCTCAAGTAAGATACAAAAGAACAGAGATAAGGTTTGAAAACAATTTTAGCACAATGCCTACTTTATGGTATAACTGAACAATCTAAAACATACTGAATTAATATTTTGTACATGCAAAATTGAATTTGCTTTTCCAAATCATATCCAATAAGGGATTCGTATTCAGAACCCATAAAGAGCTTTTATGACTCAATAATGGAAAGATAAGTAACTTCATTTACAAATGAGCAAAAGATTTGAATAGACATTTTCCCAAAGAAGATATATGGTCGGTAACCACATGCAAAGATGCTCAGCATCATTAGTCACTGGAGAATTCAATTCAAAACCATATAATACACCACTTCATATCCACAAGGATGAGTAAGATTAAAAGACAAGAGCAGGTGTTGGTGATAACATGGAGTAAATAAAGCCTCTAAGAATTACCCTTGGAAATGTAAAGTGGCTGAGCCACGCTGGGGAACACTTGGGTAGATCCTCCCGTGGCTAAACCTGTAGTTACCACACAATCCAGCAATGGTGTCCCTGGCTCTATACCCGACAAATGAAAACATGTCTACACAGACAGGTATACAAAAATTCACAGCAGCGTTACTCACCAAAGTCAAGGGGTAGAAACAATCGAACATTCATTTACTGGTGAAGAGAGAAACTAAATTCAGTATATCCACCCAACAGAATGTTATTCAGTAATCAAGAGGAACAGAGTACTGATGCTCTGCATGCAGGAACGTTGAAGGCATTCACCTTTGCAAAAGAAGACCCACGACAGAATGCTTGTTCCTTTTTTCAATAAAATGCTCAAAAGGCAAACATACGGATAAAAGGAACTGATTGCTTCAGCGCGGGTGTAGGAATGGCGCGTAGGTGTAAATGGGCATGAGTGGATGGAAACATACTAAAACTAGATTGTGGTAATGAACGTACAATTCTGCAAATAAGCTTAAATTCATTGACCTGTACGCTTAAAATGAGTGAATTTTATGGTATGTCAAGTATGCCTCAAGAAAGGTATTAAAACAACCAAACTGATAACCTACTGAATAACTGATTAGTAATATAGTGAAGAAGAGCCATGTCTATGACCCGCAAGTCACCTGCTGCCTGAGTTCCCCAATCTAAAGGTATTCTCCCTTTTCCCTTTAATTAGGGAGAGATGCTTAAGAGATGGGGTAGACGTAATACCTCTTGGGTGATTTCGTTTTAAAAAACAATACGGTCACACTTTTACATTGCTGGTGGAGTTGCAAATTGGTGTAGCCACTCTGGAAAGCAGTGTGGAGAATCCTCAGAAAACTTGGAATGGATCCACATTTTGACCCAGTTATCCCACTCCTCAGTTTATACCCAAAGGACTTAAGATTAGCATACTACAGTAACTCAGTCACATCAGTGTTTATAGTAGCTCAATTCACAATAGCTAAACTATGGAACAAACCTAGGTGCCCTTCAACAGAAGAATGGATAAAGAAACTGTGGTGTACATATACAAAGGAATATTATTCATCCATAAAGAAGAATAAAATTATGGCATTTGCAGATAAATGGATGGAACTGGAGAATATCATGCTAAGTGAAATAAGACAATCCCCAAAAACCAAAGGCTGAATGTTTTCCCTGATAAGTGGATGATGAGAAATAATGTGGGGGGCGGGGAGGTGAGAGAAGAATGGAAGAACTTTGGAAATGAGGGAAATGAGAGGGAGTGAGGTATGAAAAGTGATGGACTGAGACAGACATCATGACCCTATGTACATATATGATTACACAAATGGTGTGAATCTACATTGTGTACAACCATAGAAACGAAATGATGTACCCCATTTGTGTACAATGAATCAAAATGCAGTCTATAAAAAATTAAAATAAAACAATATGATCTGGACTGTAGTGGAATAAGGACCCTTGGTTCCATTTCTGTCTGTAAGTACTTTACTGTGTAGACATGGACAAATCCTTTACCCTATGGGTCTTCCATTCTCTCATCTTTAAAATGAAGCCCAGCAGATCTGATGTATGGTGCTTGCCCATCCACGGCTTACAGGGTTAGTCCAGGACTGAGGTAAGACATAAGTCAAGTTGAGCCAAGCAGCTTCTTCTAAAATCTGGCTTTAGAACTCTGGACCAGTAACTGGGTGAAGTTATGGGAAAGTCATATCAACTCTCACCCTTAGTCCAGGATTTTGGATCATTTATAATCTGAGGAGGAAAAAGAGGAAAGTAATACACAGTATAGCAAGAAAACAGAGCAAGCCTGAGCAGAGGATTTTTAGGTATGGTGGCGAAGGCAGGCCTGGTTTCTGGAAGTTTTCTGGTTCCCCTGAAGGTGAGCAATACTCTGTGTTCTGTCCCTGGGTTCCAAGAGAACTGCCTGAACTGGAATATATCTATGAGTTCTAATGTCCGTGCTGCATTCCCTGAAATCCAAGGAACCCTGCAAAGAAGTCACCGCACCAAGTGGCTTCTATGTGTATCTCAGCTCTTACGCTCTGCACAGACGGTCCATGGCTTACAGGTTCCTGGTTCCATGTAGGATTTGTTTTTTTAATTTATGATGATGTGAAAGAGATTTGCCTTTGGTAGCAACTGCACTTTGGATTTTCAAGTTCAATTTTCTTCCCACGATTGCATGTTGTATGATTCTCTTTTATGACCCTGAGCTTTGATGACCAGCCACAACTGCCAGTCAGCTCCACCATCACAAGAGGAAACACCCGACACTGTCCAAGGCCCCGCATTGCTAAGCTGTGATATCTGGTAGGTCAGGTAGATTAAGTGCAGCTCCAGCTCATGATGGGTTATCGGGATGCAGCCTTTTGTAAGTTGAGGCACACACGTGCTTAATCTCTAGCATGCCCTTGCCACCCAAGCCCAGCAAATGACAAAACCTCCTCCTAACTGACCCTTGAAACCAGGCACAGAGGTATACACCTGTAATCCCAGGGACTTGGAAGTTCGAGGCAGGAGGACCCCAAGTTCAAGTTCAGCAAGGTAGCGAGACCCTGTCTCAAAATAAAAAGTAGAAATGGCTAGGGATAGAGCTCAGTGGTAAAGCACTCCAGGGTTCAAAGCCAAGTACCAATCATTAAAAATAAAAAAGTTATCTGAATAAAAGGTGGGAGAGATTTATTCTTATATTCCAAATGGATATTGGAAAATACCTACTAGCTGGGTCTGATATAACTGTGTGTGTAGCGCAATTTCACTTTGTCTCAACCTTTATAATTTAGCGTAAGTATAGATTTAAAAATTAAGGCCACCAAGGTGAAGTGTTGGATTCTGTGGTCTACAACTCTTAGCAAAAACATTCTCAGCAATTACTCACTTAAAAGCCACTCCTCCACTCAAGCCTCACCTCTTTTCTGCTCTGCGGTTTCTAGTCTTTTGAAGAGCATAACAGCGCCCGAGCAGGGAGGTCCAGCTCCAGGGGTTAGAACCCGAATCTGCCATTCTGCTCGACGCCCACTTCGTGAAATGGGGTTGTAAAAGGGCAGGCAGGTGCACATGGTGTCCTTTTGCTGGGTCTAAATGACTTTACGTTCCTTCCAAAGAAGGAGCTAAGCGCCCCATAAATAAAACAATCAGAATTTAAAGGCGCCAGCCTGTTTTCTTACCAGACCACCTATCCTGATTTCACAGCCGGACTAGAAGGAAGACATCAAACATCCCAATCTATCAGCACGAACCCACGAAAGGGGCTGGGGTGGTGGCTCAGTGGTGCAGTGCTTGCTTAGCACAGGTGAGGCACCGGGTTCCATCCTCAGGACCAACCAACCAAATGAATAAATGAATGAATGAATGAATGAACAAATAAATAAATTTATAAATTGTTATCTTAAAAAAAGGAATTCACCAAACTTTCTTTTCTCACTAATAAGGATGGAACCCAGGGCCGCTTGCTAGGCAAGTGCTCTACGGCTGAGCTACATCCTCAGCCCCCACGAAACCCTCTTACCGACCTGCTTCCTGGGAGTTGAGAGCCACCACAGACTCTCGCTGGGCATCACGGGACAATACCTGGGACACAGAACACTGGATGTGAATCGTGAGGTCAACAACCTATTCAGCAGAAGTCGAATTGGGACTCGGGTTAAATGGTTCTCAACCTGGGTCAATTTTGTCATCCAGGAGCATCTAGCAAAATCTGGGAACATAATATCTGCCACAGTTTGGGCTGGAAAAGGTCCTAATGGCATCTAGTACAGAGAGGCCAAGGATGTGGTGGAACCTCCTAGGTTTGGTTCCGGTGCTAACTGACAGTGCTGTATGAACCCAAGGAATTGTGGAAAGGCTTGGGAATCAGGCAGGAGGCTTTATGAAGGATATGAGGACAGTCTGATAATGACTTGGGTTTTTATTGGGGTTGGGGGTGGACTAGGATGAAACACCCCCCAGCACCACCGTGGGCCTGAGTTTGCCTGATCTGAATTTCCCACCAGAGCCAAGACGGAGTCTCTGGGCTTTCTTAGGTCATGTTCAGAGGTATGGCCAAAGGGAAATGCGGTGATGAGATTTGCAGAGGTGTCAGCAGTGGACAATCAGCTCAGCAGACCCTACGATACACAAGAAGTACCCATGCAACATCTGATGGAGCCGTAAAGTTCCACAGTGCTGATTTTGAGAACCCTTGCTCCGAAGGCAGGTTCGTCTGACTTGGGCTCTATGTAGGTAGATCCTCTCAGCTAGCAGCAGAATCCCTTTCTGGAACTGCCTTTGGCCAGGGAAAGGAGCTATCTCACTTGAAATACGGCCTTTTTCTGGAAGCACCCCACAACTAGTATCAAGCTGTACCAAAGCCCCTGTATTTCATTTCAGGGTAGCTTTATAGGACCATCCAAGTCCCCACCACCACATCTCCCCCAGAGATCAGCTGAGCCCTCTGCTGCAATCACATCTCTGTTCAATGTCTTCTGTCTGGTCCAGCTTCTCTCTTCTCGTCTGTCTTCCTCCTGCACCAAACTTCCCCATAAACCCCCTGGACACAAATCTCCATCTCAGAATCTGTTTCCCAGGGAACCTGACCTCATGACCAGGCTGGAGTGAAAAATAGAATTTACCTTGTGAGCAGGTACATATACATATCTATTTTGTTTTCTCTATATAAATACATTTTCACAAATCAATAGCAACCATTATTATGATGTACTCTGATATTTTCTACTCTAGTCTCTTTATTTTTTTTAATGCTGACCAGAACCCAATCCAGTGATCTCACAAAACACTAATGTGTCTTGATCCAGAGACTGGAAAGCATTTATTTCAACGTACAACCAGATTATCCATGTTGGTGGACTACACTTTTTAAAAATGTAACTAATTGAATTTCTTCCTCTTATTCAATTTGATCTGCCAGTTTGGATCCAAACACCTAATTAGTACTATGTGTGCAGCCGCAGCGTAAAAATCTTAGCCACAGACTACTCTTAAATAGGCCTCATTATCTCCAATCATGTATTATAAATGCAATGAAGGCTAACACATTGTTGCCCTTGCCAAAATTAGTACATTTAGTCTCGTCATTATTGCATCATTAGTAACTAACTTATTGCTACTGCAAAGCTTAAAGAGTTAATACTCTTAAGAAAGTAAAACATTTCCCCCCAAAACCTGGCTGAGACAGTTTTCTTTAATGACCTCTTTCTTTTCTGAAAGAAAGACTTTGATAAGGTTACAAGAAAGGAAGTTTTACTGGATACAGTTTTCACACATACGAACATTGATTCAAAAGATAATTTCTATGTGTGTCTCTTGCATGATAAATATCATTTACAAGGGTGGGATACAAACTATCTCCTAAGGATATAGTGCCTCTGGGAAGCAGATTCATGAAAGCAAGTTTGGGAAAGAGCCACAGGAAGGGACAGAGATGGGCCAGCTACCAGGGAGGGACAGTGTTGAACAGCACCCAGCAGCTAGAACTCCTGATTATCTCTGCTGTCCTAATACTTTTTTCTGTTTCATTGTGGAGCTTCGGGCTCTGAGATTTCCTGTTAACTTCAAGAGTTTGTTCCTTATGATCTCCCAGAAGATTTATTCAAAATAAGCTCAAAGGAACAGGTAGAGTTGTTTTCTGCTCAGAATATACCTACCACCGGGCTTACCGCCAAGGTGAGGAATATTTTGACATCTTCAGAATCACCTCTCATGGAGACAGAAACTTACTCTTCTTCATTTGTTTTCTTTTGATGAATCAGGCAATCCCTACATTTATTACTCTCTCTTCTGGATTCCCAGAAAAACTGCTAAAACCTGCTGTGCTTCATCCTCAGGGACATTAACTGAGTCCTTGGCAGTAAAGAGACTCTAGCAAGATTCTGGCATGATGTCTTGGGGAAATTATGCCTTATTTGCTCATTTTGAAGGTGTTTGAGTTGGTGTAGACTCCTCAAGTCAAGATCTTAAGAAAGTTCTTAATCTAAATGAGTCTTATTTTAGAATTGCCCTTTCCAAACTCCTATCTGATTCTTTAAAGGGCTTTGTAAGGAAATCCCTTTATCTCTTTTGGATTTCTAGAAATCCTGCTGGTTGGACCCAGAAAAGCAAACAATTTTGGTAAAGTAAATTTCAGATCTTTTAGCACAGGCTAAAGTGAATGTTTGCAATTAGGACACATGTAAATATTTTATGAAAAGGAGGCTTGCCTAAAATAAACATTTTTTAAAAGATCAAATGAAACTTTTATTTAGAAAGTACTTTCCTCCAAGGGTTCAGAAATGCTTTCTAAACACTTGCTTGATCTAAAATCAAGATTTTTTTCCCTTTATCTTGAAATTATCAAAACATCTCCCTTCTGTGGTTAGATTTGAGGAGAGCTCCCATTCGGGGGAAATAGTCATTATTTCATTCAAAGTTCTCCAGAAATAATCTGGAAATCCAGAAATTAGGCCACTGGGCTGTTAACCAGGCAGGCGGCCTTGACCAAGTCAATGGACCACATTGTGTCCTAAAACAAGCTGACCTTGAACCTTTGAGGGGTGTTTCTAATCTGGAAGGTGGAGTTCCACAACCCTAGAGGCATGACAACACTTTGGGAGATAATTACTGAAATATCCTGTTGTTCAGGCTTAACTATAGTTAGGAGGTATGCAACTAATTTAATGAAGACATTCAGAACAGAACCCATTTTTCATTCTCTGTTTTGCATGTTTATAGTTTCAATCTAAAATTCTAGTAGAATGTGGGGTTGAAAGGAAGAAGTGAGTTCAAACCAGAGCTCATTGGTAAATGAGCTGTGTGACACCGAGTAAATCGACTGCCTTCTCTGATCCTCCAGTTGCTCATCCGTAAACTGGGAATAGTAACGCCACTGTGGTGAAGTTGTCTTGGACATTAAACATTATGATGTATATAAAACATTAAGGCCCATGGCATACACAGCACATTCAAGAGATGGGTGAGGTCTTATGCTTTTTAACATACACATAATTATTTAGTTCATGAGAAAATTGGACATATTCAATTATTTCCAGAATGAGTCTATGGTGGGGGAGAGAGGTAGTTATAAAGGGTGCTGAGAATAATAAAGGAAAGGAGGTGAACAGAGAGAGCCTTCCAGGAATGAGAGGGCTTCATATATAAGGAGAAAGATACATTTTGTGGATCAGAATAATGCAGGCGATAAGATGATCAGCTGAGCTTTGAATACTCCTGCTTTTGGAGAATGAGATTATGAAGCCTCTGTAAATTCCCAGATGTTGAATGTTGACATTCTGTGAAATGACAAAAAGGTTTGTGTGCTCCCAAGAATGATTGAGATATTCCTTAAGTTACCAGAAAAAGAAAAAATGCTGAAAAATAGGTAATATCAAATCACATTACCACTCAAAACCAAACTTGAAACAGTAATTTCAGAACTTGAAATGCTACTTAATTAACATCAGAATTATTAATGTACCAGAAATTATATAAACTTCTCATTCATTTCTTAGGCATTTAAAGTTCACCAATCATATGCCCAGTTCAGTAACAGTCATAAAGAATAAAACCATCCAGGCGTCGTGGTGCACACCTGTAATCCCAGTGACTCAGGAGGCTGAGAGAGGAGGATCCCAAGTTTGAGGCCAGTCTCAGCAATTCAGAGCGGCCCTGAGCAACTTAGTGAGACCTCGTCTCAAAATAAAAAACAAAAAAGGCCTAGGGATGTGGCTCAGTGGTAAAGCACCCCTGGGTTTGATCCCCAATATCACCCCCCAAAAAAAGAGGAGAAAGGGGAGGAGGAGGAAGAGAAAGAGGGGGAGGAAGAAGAGGAAGACGAGGGGAAGAGGAAAAGGAAGAGGAAGAGGAAGGAGGAGGAAGAGAAAGGGAAGAAGAAGGGGAAGAGGAAAGAAAAAGGAAGGAGGAGGAGATGAGGACAACCAGCATGGGGGAGAATTCTTGTCCTCTAGAATTCCAGAATCATCTATCACATATTCCTCAAAACCGTAAGGAGCCCGGTAAGCCTGTTTCCCCCCGCTGAGCACTGCACCGTTTTCTGCGTTCAGTCACGTACCCTGACAGGTTCCATTCCGCCTGTGCTGGGGCACAAGGTGCTTTCTAACCCAAGGTCACACTCAGGTGTGAGCAGATGCTGGAACCAAACCTGCATCCTTCCCTTCTGCCAACTTTCCTTGGAATCACACGGTGCAGCTGATTCCTTCCTACTTGTCAGGTGCTGAAGCGACGTCAGCGAGTGAGGACCTGCAGGCGCCTGCAGAAGAACAGGCCCCTTCTGCAGCGCCATGGTGTTGACCTCTTGTTCACCACCGAGTCTCCAGGTCCCGGGACAGTGTCTCACACCTCTGAGGAATTCACAATCGTTTCTGCTAAATGCAAATCTAGACACATACCCTAGATGTGCTACGGTCTATTAAAAACCTACCTAAAAGATAAAAATCAGAATCGAACCATCTTCCAGGTATTGTCTGACTCATGCGAAGTACATTTTGATACCCTTGAATACAACCCAATGAAACACTATCTTTTTCTGGAAAAAAAAAATGAAAACTGCCCACCCATTCAGACAGATCATGAAGTTCACTCAGAGTCCCAAATCTTTCTCACAGGAATTTTTTTTTTTTCTTTTTTGCCTGTGTAGCTTTTTTTCTTTTCTTTTCTTTCTTGGGGTTTTGTTTTGGTTTGGTGTTTTGAGATGGGACTCTCTCTATGCTGCCCACCCTGGCCTTGAATTTGTGATCCTCCTGCCTCAGTCTCCTGAGTGGCTGGGATGGCAGGTGTGTGCCATTGAGCCCGGGTTTATCCTTGTATATCTTTATCATATTAAATTTGGCCCATTTGGCATCCCTGACTGGTCTTGTTCAAATCTGCCATGTTATTTTCTGACGTGATTTCTACTCCTCCCAATTTCAACTCTCTTACAAAGCTGATTGGCAAATCCATCTGTGTTCTAGCTAAACCTTAAATACACACACACGCACACACACACACACACACGCAGGAAAAAACAACACTTTGAATGTCACTAGTCACCTGGCTCAAAATTGCTACCTATATGTCAATCAGCTTTTGAATCTCCCTAAATCACTATCATCCATAGACATTTCCCTCAAAGATATCATATAAAGCTTTGTCAAATGCTTTGCTCCAACTAGAGAGCCCAGATCAGCCTGTAATAATCCCAACCTAAAGCTAAGTATGCTGGGCAGGGGGAATCCAGCATTTCCGTTTGTCAAATCTATTGTTTATTGCAAAAAGTCTACACTCTAAATCTTTTAGGGCATGAAGTTGTAAATTTAATCCCAGATACTCATGCCTCGAAAGCCTGTGTTTTTTACTATATTTTGAGAAACTTCTCTGCTTTTCTACCATATTCACCACTTACCTGAGCAAAGAATGCTTCCTATCAAATAAGAAATGAATGCTTCTCATCAAATAAGGGAGGAGTGATTTGTCCAAGAAGATAGAGTCCATTTAAAGGAAACTCCGGTTAAAAAACCTCAAAACTCTTATCAGAATATTATCTGGCTACCTGGTTTAGAAATCAATCTCTTTTCTCAACAGTTAACTTTTCTTCCTGATGCAAGAATTTTAATGCTTGGGCTGAATTTGCAAGAAGACTTTATCCCACTATTTTATAGTAGAGTAGCTAATAATGAGAAGAATATTTGGGGGGTATTACATGTTGGATGAAGATTAACTTGGTGACTGCACCTCAAATAAGTTAAACTTTTCAAGAAGTTTGCAAAAAGGAAGGTTATTACAGCTGTCTATAAAAAAGAAAATCATTATTTTCATTATTTCATCTTTAGATCCATTGACAAATCTAGACTTTTGAAATAAGTTATCTTTAGTTGTTCCGGCTTTACCATCTATTTGTATATCACAATCTATTTTTCTTAGGGAAACACATATCTATGATCTATGATATGTGTTTTGCTTTAGAAAATGGTTTCTTCAAGTTCTTGGAATAAATCACCAAGTCCTATTTCCTGTTTTTGTCTAGTTACAAGGATTCCCACAATTATTTCTAAAACTGACTAGAACATTGTGGAAAGAATGTTTAAGTTGAGAGCCAAAATTATCTTTGGTTGTCTTCCCTTTTATAGCCATTTACCTTAACTCTCTATCTGATAGAACATTCTCCTAACAGACAAGCTTCTCAGAATGCATTTCTAGGCTTATAAGACCCCTGGCCTCCGTTAGTGCTAAAGTTAAGATGCCATCACCTCTGACCTTATAAAACAGACCTCCCTACCTCGCTGCACTGGCTCACCTCATGCTCCCACCGACTAACTGGTAAATGTGTTGATGTATGACTTTCTTTTCTTCTCTGATGCTAGAAGTTTGTGTAACCTCTTCCATAATGGAACATGTCCTTCAGGGTCACCTGGATTCATGTTTCAAGGACATGGCTGCTCCTATTTGGCTTGGAATAAACTTTCTCATTTCCTTTCAAGCAGAGCCATTATTTTAGCTTGACAATATTTAAAAGGACAATAGTCATTCAAAAGATGACTGCAATCCTACCATGTGCCTTCACCAAAGAAGACGTAAAGGTCTTGCTCTTGAGGAGCTTAAAATACAATAAAGAAGTCATTTCAAGGTCAATCAAAACTGATACAATAAATATCTACCACAAAATTCTTTAACTGCTATTTGCTTTTATAAATCTGATTATGTTATTGTGATGTAAGGTTTTTCTTGGTGGACCTTTTAATGCAAAAATAACGAGTTTTTTGCTATTTTTTTAGTTGTTATTGAAGAGTCTCACATGAACATTTATGTTCTCCCTGAAAGGTTTTTGTGGATTTAGATCCTTAGCTGTAGTAAATCTATCACATTTTTCTACATTTGACACTTCACAGATTTTAATGAAAAATGGGGACCCCAGCCCTCAATGATAGGTGCTTATTATAGAGATTTGTTAAAAGTAATATCTCATGACAGCAATGTCTCTGACATAAATTATTTAAAAACCCTCTTGGAAGCTCAGTGCTATCATTGCTCTTTTGAATATAGTATCACTTCTTGTGGTACACAGCGAGGATGATAAATAGGAAATTATTACATTTTAAACCATAAATATTCATCAGATCTTGTTCTCTGGTCAATTGGTGCATCTTATTTTAGTTCCTATTGTTCTCCTTCAATCCTCTCTGGTATTTTCACTAGAAGAAAAGTGATACAATCATAATTCTGCAGGCTTTCAACTGCTGAAGGAACTTAAGGTGCATAACTTTGAAGGGAAAAACAATAAATGATGAAGGAAGAGCTCACCAATATCAAATGTCTTACTTTACCGATTCCAGATGGAAAGTGGAATAAATTATTGGTTTAATAATATTGCTTGAGAATTGCCAGCTTTCTGGAGATATTCTCAAAATGACAGACAATTGCCAGCGTGAATTCTTTTTCCAGTTGAAGATATTTAAAGATTATAGATGCCGGAGAATAAATCACTTTGAATTCATCTCAGAGTCTAATAACATTTAAAAATATTTAAATAGAACAATAAAAAGAATTCTCAGTTTTTTAACAATTTTCCCATAATATTCTTCGGCACGATCGCCATTTACAGATGAGAGACTTATTTTCAGCCTAGGGCTTGTCAGTTATTATGGTCCATGAAGAAAAGTCCTTGATTTTACCCTGATTGAAGCAAAGCAAAGTAAAACATTTAGAAAGCTGGTTCAATAAAAGGAATGCAGTATTTGGGCTAATCTCATAACAAAGTTAAGAGTGAGTCCTATAGAAACCAAGGGGATTTCTAATTCTGGAAAGAATTCCTGTTTGATTGAAAGATGTCCCTGGAGCTTCTGTTTGGCCAGAAAGATGCAGGTTCTTGCAGTGGGGTGTCATTGGCATGCAGGGGACTTGTCACCATAGCTGTAGGAGAAGTCTGAAGTAGCCAAGAGATGTGGGGTGTGACATCAGCAGCCTCTGCTAACAGGAAGGTGCAGAGTCTGCCATGGGAAGTCAAGAGAGACTCCAGAGGACAGTGGATATGGAAGCTGAGCAGGTGTCCCCCAGGCAGATGTAGGGAGTAAAGTAACTGCAGATACCTTAATGGAATGCCAGATTATGGGAAGGTGAATGAGCATAGACTCCTATCTTTGCATGAACTGTGGTCAAATTCACTGCATAAAACAATACAGACGTGTTTGCTCAGGTAGATACGGTTCCCAATGGAGCAGTTTCCGGGGCCGGTGCAGGTGTTCCAAGCTATTGGTCATGTCACAGCAGTATGGGAACGCCTGCTTTATTCTCCCCTTGGTTTTGACCAGCAGATGTGAAGGTGGCATCTAGAGACAGGTCAAGTGCCTGGAAATTGACAGGTACAGGGACTTCAGAAGAGAAACAGTGACGGAAGAACTGAAGAAGGTCGTGTGAAGCCTCGGTCACCTAGAAAATGAGGAGGGTGTTCAGGGTTCAAGGAGGAGATTGGATGCAGATGGGCACACAGGCCAGAAGCACGGTTCTGGAAACTGAGGTACAATGGTTAACAGAGAAACCGAACCAGTTTCCATTGATGAGAAATGAGTCCTGGATCAGATCAAGGGCAGCAGGAAGAGGGATGGACCCAGAGGCCTCCATAATGAAGGAAAGACTTTGTTTTCAATTTGACTCAACCAGTGGTGGGGAACACTGAGGCTTGATTTACCTGCCCACACATAACCTTCCAAAGGTTTGGAGTGAAGTCTAGGAACCAGCATCTTCCCAAGGGCCCACAGGCCTCAGACGCAGGTGGGCTGGGAACCAGGAGAGAAGAAACACGGAATTAACGTAAGGTTCCTTCCAGGGTGAGAAAGGAGAGAGCTTCTGCTGCACCGAAGATGATCGAGTCATCCTAGGTTATCCAGAACGTTCCCAGTTGTAGCTTGGGAAGTCCCAGGTCCAAGGAAACCATTTCATCCCAGATCGACTGGGACAGCTGGCCTCCCCGGCAGAAAGGGAGGTGCCCTTGCATCTGGGAGCTCACGGAAGAGCTAAGCACTGCCACCTCCATGCCATGCTTCCTGCAGAATCCATACCGTGCTCGCACACTTGAAGTTCGTCCCTTCTTGATGCAAATCTGTGTTACTTGTTGAGGGAAAATCTAATGCTTAAAAGCTCAGGAGGCCCTGCGTTGAAGGTCCATGCAAGTCCTGTTTCCAGAGGCTGTAGATCAAATTCCCTGATTCTCATCCTAAAACTGGAGGCACTCAAGGAAAGGAAAAGGAAAGGGCAGAGCACACTAGCTTCGGGGCCACTATCTACCTAACTATCCTAATAAAATATGCCAGGATGGTTGGGCTCCCGTACCTGGGTTTGTATCAACCTTCACAAAATGTGTGACCACGGGCACTACTTCCCTCTCTGTGCCTATCTTTCCTCATCTGTAAATTAGAAATAAATCACAATAGTGTCTACTTCATAGGATTAAACTAGTCAAGACATCGGGACCCTCAGTAATTACTGTGTGCCTGCCACACAGTAATTACTCTATAAATGGATGCAATTGGGAGCATTAAAATCCTAATATTTAAGATAACTCCAAACCATTCAGTTACTTGACTGAGTAAGTAACTGAATGGTTTGACACCTGAGAAAATGAAGTTGTAATATTCAAAGTCATATTAGGGCTGGGGATGAAGTTCAGGGGTAAAGTCCTTACCTAGCTTGTGGGAGACCCTGGGTTCAACCCCCAACATTGCAAAAAATAAATAAGGCACTTTAAACAAGAAGCTGCTTTTCCTAATCACTTCAAATATTGTGTGGAAAAATCCTCCTGCTCTCCAGCCTTTCTCTGGAGCTGGTGGAAGGAAGGATGAATCACCCCACGCAGGATGTTCAGGAGCCCCCGTAGGCAGAGCATCCAGGAAGTTCGCAGCGCAGGAGGGAACTTGGAAAGGTTTCAGAGCCTGCAGACGCTCAGATTGCTTCTGGAAGGATCAGCACTGGTGGGATGTCCTTAGCCACACACTCACCTCCATATGTCTCAGCCCTCTTCACCTTTCCCTCTGACTGTGACAATGAGAATATTGAAATCAATAAGTTCAGTCTGCTTGCTCCACACTCTCCAGTGCTCTGAAATGAAAAATAGCTCAGGAGGAAGATGCCAAGCAGAGGCAGGGAGGACTCAGGTGGGAGCTGGGATTGGCAGTGTGCACTGGTTCCAGACCCAGGGGCGGAGAGAGAAGAGCAGGCGGGGCTGGGAATACCGGGGTCCTGCTCCATTCTGTCACTGCTCAGTAGTGGGGACAGGTCATTTTAATTCCGTGGACCCTCTAGTCCTTCCTCTGCAAAGTAAAGGCTCTGGTCCAGATAAACAGCTATCACCCCTTCTGGTTGCAAAAACCCTGACTGGCATTTGATGATAAAATGTCAGGCAGCTGGCTCTTGCTCCACTCACCTCCCCACTAAGTGCCTCCCCTTGTCACCCGGGTGTGCTGCATTTTGCGCATGCGCTTGCCTTTCTTACAGACTGAGGTCCCCTAATGGCAGAGATTTTGTTTAAGTCTCATTTTACTCCCAGTGCTCAGAGCTAAGCCTGACATGGGAAGATGCTCCCTAAGTGTCGGGGAACTGCACACCCCTGTCTTAGCCTCGTGGCGCCTATGAGTCAAGTCTCAGCCAGGAACTGGCCCTCTCACACGGAGTAAGCGAGGAGAGGGGAGCAGAGGGACTGTTTACAAGGTCCAGGCAGAATTAGGGTCAATGCGCCACCGCGGGAGGGTGAAGCGCCCCAAAGCGATCAGTAACAGGGCACTGCTACCCTCGAGGCCCTGAAGAGGTGAGGGGAGACAGACAGCCATGGCAGGGACCTTGAGAAAGTAGCCAAAGCCATGGGTGTTGGCAGAGCAAGCTGCGAAACAGCAGCTGAGACGGGCAGAGGGAAGCAGCCGAGGGCGTCCCAGCAGGGAGGGAATCAGGGCCACGTACCCGTCCCAACCTCACCAAGCCCTCCTCCTTCCAGTCCTTCAATCTCCTGCTAACGTCTCCTGACTGAAGCAGGGAGCAGGCCAGCATGGTGGAGGGTCTGAATGCTGAGAGCGTTCACAAAGGGCCCGGGGTGGGGATGCACAAGGGTGGAAAGCAGATTTCAGGGGACAGGGGTCAACAGAAGACACCCCCACACTCGGCTCCCTGCGACCCAGCTTCCTCCTGCCATAGGACCTTGAAGAACTCTACCGCTTCATGTAATTTCCTTCTCCATAAATGAATGGGCGACTCTTCAGCAGGCGTGTGCATCTCTAAGTACACATTTGCATGTTGCTTTAGAAGTGTTACCAACTTTCTAGCTTATTTGGTCTTTTCTCATCAACCAGACTGGAGGCTCCCTAGGGGCAAAGATGATAGCTTCTATTTCTAGAACCATCTCTAGCATATTCGTGCTATAACTATGACACTCGATATGTGTGACATGATTGAGCATCTTGTTTTTTAATTGGTGCATGTTAATTGCACAGAACGATGGGTTTCCTTGTGGCATATTCTTACATGCATATAACATACTTTGGTCATTTCTAGCCACTCCTACCCCTGCCCTGCTCCCACAGTCTCTGGTCCCCTTTCTCTCTTCTAACAGTTTCTATGTTCATGCCCTCTTTTCTTTCCCCTAGATTCCACATATGGAAAAAAACATGTGATACTTGTCTGAGTCTGTTTTTTTTCACCATGAGGATCTCCAGTTCTATCCATTTTCCTGAAAATGACATGACTTGGTTCTTCTTTATGGCTGAATTATACTCCATTATGTATATATGCCACGTGTTCTTGATCCATTCATCTGTTGACAGGCATCAGGCTGATTCCATAACGTGTCTATTGTGAATTGTGCTACAAATCAATGTGGATATGCAACTATCTCTATAGGGTACTGACTTTAATCCTTCAGGTATCTACCAAGGAGTAGTATAGCTGGATCACATGGTAGTTCCATTTTTAGTTTTCTGAGGAACCTTCACACTGATTTCCATTGTGGGTGTACTAATTCACATTCCCACCAACAGTGTACAAGGGTTCCTTTACATATATCGAATTATACAGTTATTCCTATCATGTCAGTCAATTTCTAAATCTCTAAAAAGAGCCAAATAAACTGTACTATGTGGGTGACTGTCTCGTATAGTGTTTTGTTGAAAGGTGATCATGGCAAACTGGTCTCCACCCTTGAGAAGATTGGCTTTGGATTTCTCTCCATAGTAGTTTCCTGGAATTTTTGTGCCCAACACACCTTTTTTAAAAAAATTTTTGTAGTTGTAGATAAAGGACAGAAAGCCTTTATTTTATTTTGTTTATTTTTATGCGGTGCTAAGGATGGAACCCAGGGCCGCACACGTGCCAGGCACATGCTCCGCCACTGAGCCATGATCCAGTCCTCCACACACCTTATTAATATTCACTTGGAATAAAGTGCTGCACAAGACATTGTGAGAAATCAAACATCAAATATGACTCAGCTTCTGTCCCAGAGAATTTAGAGTGCAGTGGGAGAGATGAGATATTGGTGTAACCAGGGGGAAAGAAGGGAAAAAGAATCCTAAAATAAAAAGAAATGAAACGCTAGGAGAGTTCGAAGCAAGAGCAGTAATTTTGATGAGGAAATCAAACAGGTTTCATTTGGGTTAGGTTCTTGAAAAACACATTCTGTGGTTATGAAGAGGTTAAGAGAAAGAATTTGCTACATGCATGTGATTGAAAGTCTTCGGGGGGGCAAAAAATTCTCTTGGTTTCTCTGAAAGTTAAAAGAAAGTATCTCATGGGAATACAATCTGTAAAAAAAACAATATGGCAGAATCAAATATGGTGGGTCTTGAATGGCAGGTTGAATCTGAACCACTTCTCTTGCAGGCAGTAGGGAACTACTGAAGGACTGGGAGCAAGTAATGATGGCTAGAACTTCAAGAAAGAATAATAGCAAGTTACAATGCATTGAGAGCTGTGTGTGTGTGTGTGTGTGTGTGTGTGTGTGTGTGTGTGCGCGTGCGCACTTGTAGTGCAGGGGATCAAACCCAAGCCCACACATGCTAGGCATGCTCCCTACCATTGAACTACACCACCACTTTCCCAATCCCCAGTGATGCAAACAAGACTCAGGGTGGGAGGAGCAGGGGAGAGAAGTATTGTATCACTGATACTGTTCAGAATTGCAGCTGCGTGATGATAATGAGAAGCGTCTAGACTTTTAGCTGATTTCATTATTCTTTCCGAACTCTCCACAGACAATGCAATCCCCCAACCGCCCTTCTTTCCTGCACCTGGGGCAAATTGTTCTACACATATTAGCTCATTTAATCTTCAAATCGTCCCTGAGACGTAGACACCATCATGAATGCCAGAGAAGCAGGGAAATAAAGGGATTTTCTCAAGATAACAAGGCTAGTAAGTGGCAAAGCAGAATTTGAATGCTGTCTGTCTGGTTTCTAATAACTACTCCAGCTGCCCTGGCAAGAAGATTATAGAGAAGCTTCTTTGAAATCAGGGGTTATGCCTGTTAAACTTAACTCCAAGCAACCCCCTGGTAAATTGGAATTTACAGTGGTAATTTTGCGATGATTCCAGTCCTAAAGAAAGATCCATTCTTCTCTACACACATTATCCTAAACAGCTCTATCCTGATTTTAACTTGCTTCTATTTTGAGTCCTAATAGACATAAATCAAGGTGTCTACCAAGAATCCAGGTGTATTTGACAGAAACCAAATAACTACAATTGTCTAATCAGGCATGTGGCGATAAGTGCTGTGGCAGCCACCGTGTGGGCAGGCCAGAGAGTTAACAGCCCGATGGTTAAAGCAAGTCATTTCCAGCCTTCTGACTGGCTGGACTGTTTGCAGCATTTCTTTCCAAGTAGCCCAACTGTTCCAGAGGGTTGTTCTTATTATTAAATCCTTTAAGTATTCTGAATGCCAAGGGCAAAAGCTCTTTGCCACGCTATGTTTTGAGCATGATTGGGCATTGTGAGGGAATTTCGCATTGTTCGCTGTTATTAACACGGACATGGTACTTTGACTAAGAAACCCTGCTGATTGGTGGATTCGGTAATCACAGTTTCTACAGGACGATGCTTCCTGATTCCAGGGTGTCTTCCTGTCCCCTCCTCCTGGCACCTTCCTCCTGCCTTAGCTCCTTCCCCTTAACCCACCCCTCTTCCTCAGACGACCATCTCCTCACGGTCACCCCTGCTGCTGACCAGCTACTGAAACTCACTAATACATGAGGCCCTGAACTTGGATCAAGCCCTCGCAGATTAAAATAATAATAAGAGCCAACATAATGGCAGCCGCCAATCCTCAAGTAGGGCTTACCACCTGACAGGGGCGACCTGACGTAATCTCCAAACAACTCGAGGTGGTAAGAACCGCTCGGACCTCCAGGTTTCTAAGAATACTGAGGACGCATAAGAAGAACACGAGACTTCAAAGGGGTTTGTGGTCATGCTGTTCATAGCAATGGTGTCTGGATTGGCCAGGAGGCCTGCATGGCTCCAGAGTCCAGTCCCCGGCCCCTCCGCTACACAAAGGGATTCCACTGCCTTGGTGCACCCAGAGAAAATGGAACAGCAGAGGAAAGACAGAGGCTACCGTCCAAAGCAATTTCTATAAGAAACGTAAGTCCTAGAGGAGCTTTCCCTTTGGACTGGTTAGAAAGGGGATAATTTCCTCTTGGGGCAGAGTTGGGCATGTGCATCATTTTGTGAACCCCTACTGAGGCAGGAAGTCAGGTGTCCCACAGGCAGCCAGGAGGAGGGCCTTAGGAGGGGAGGGGACATCACGCCCACCTGAAAGGAGACAGCGGGTCTGAAAGTCTTCCTGTGACTCCCTGCACCCTGCCAGCGTCAACCAGGATGCCTTCCTCTGACCTAGGACACCTGCTTCTGCTCCTCACAGCTTCAAGTCAGGCAGCCCCTCCTCGGTCACCCTTGCCCTTAGCCTTAGCAACAAGCAGACCCCGACCGGAGATGCTTCCTCTTTCTAAAAGACAGGTCCCAAACCTCCAGGTGAGACCCAGCCTCTAATTATGTAAATAAGGGATTGAAATTATGCACTTCTGATTGGCTCATTGAGCTCAGGGCTTAGAGAGCCCCGTTGGTCCACGTGGGCGTCCCTCACCCCACCAAGCACCTGGGTTGGGCCAGCAGCTACGCCTTTAAAAACCCCTAGACAACAGACACCCCTCAGCAACCCTCTCTTGGGGCCCCTCTCCTGCAGGAGCTCTGCTTCCTTTCTTTCTGTTACTCTAATAAAATTAATCTCGGTCCTTTGCTCTCACCCTGTGTCTGTGGACTTCACTTCTCTAACTCACAAGACAAAGAACGCGACTGCCTGGATCCAGTGTCACAGGATGGGTCATTCCCATGACTGTGGTTGGTGACACTGACACTATTTTTCTCTGTTTAAAAAAGAAAAAAAAAAAAAAATCCAAGGAAAATTAAATTGCTTTCTCCAAAATAAGAGAATTCCAGATCTCTGACCCTCCCCAAGGAGACTTTGGTCTTTAAGCACAAAAACCCATTCTGCCTAGCATTAGCAAAAGAAAGTTTAAAGAAACAAAATTAGATTTTACCCGCAATATGTTAAATGAAACTCTCTGAATTAAGCCCATTTTTAAAGGTAATTGAATGCTAAGATTTTACTTATTTAAGAGCAATTCCATTCCACCCACTTGGCCTATTAGCAGAGCAGACATTAGCGAGCGCACTAATAATGTAGGGGTGCTTCACCCACTCCATTCTTTTCCTAGTCAATATGTCTTCTTAAACCGGGAAAAAGACCAAAAGAAAGAAAATTCCCCTGTAAGGCAAACTAATCTGAAGACACATGATAAGGGCAAACTTTTCCTCAATTCAAAATGAATATGCTTCATTGCTCCCTTTGATTGGTTTCAAATTCATTTCATTTGATAAACTGAGACTCGTCTGCATCTAAACGTGTCCAGAGTGTCCATGGAACATTCTTTCACCACTTCCAAACTTGCCACCAGAGGCTTGGACCACCTGGAACAGGGAGGGGAAGATAAAAAGGTAGGGAACTTGCTTAATCAGCAAGAACATTGAAATGACTTCTCTCCTCAACAATAAGATGGCAGATAGACATTTTCATGCAAGATAATGTTGAACAATTTTTAGAGGCGGCTTAGAATATTGACTTGGGAATGTTGATTTACACAATGGCTCTTTGGCCCTGCCAAGGCTCAGAAGGAGAGGATGCAGTGGTCAGTTAGCGATGTCTTCCACCGACAGTGAGATGCGGCTTTGGAGATGGCCCAGCGTGCTGGAGAAGATGTTGATGTTGAGTTCTCCATAAACCATCCTGATCCATATTCTCCTGCACGCTCTCGTGTACATTTTCTCTCTGGGGCTTGGAGTAATGGATGTCATTTGTAATTGTTAAGAGTGCTGGTCTCTCAGAAGCAGACCAGAGACCCTGCATCTTATAGAAGAAAAAGTAGGTCCAAATCTTCAACTTGTTGGCTTAGGATCAGACTTCCTTAACAGGACTCCCATAGCACAAGAAATAAAAGCAAGAAGCAATAACTGGGATAAATTCAAACTAAATAGCTTTCTCTCAGCAAAGGAAACTATCAGCAATGTGAAGAGAGAGCCCACAGAGTGGGAGAATATCTTTGCCAATCATACTTCAGATAGAGCACTAATTTCCAGAATCTATAAAGAACTCAAAAAACTCTACACCAAGAATAAAAATAATCCAATCAACAAATGGGCTAAGGAAATGAACAGACACTTCACAGAAGAAGATGTACAAGCAATCAACAGATATATGAAAAAATGTTCAACATCCTTAGTAATAAGGGAAATGCAAATCAAAACTACCCTAAGATTTCATCTCACCCCAATTAGAATGGCGATTATCAAGAACACAAGCAACAATAGGTGTTGGCGAGGATGTGGTGAAAAAGGAACACTCATACATTGCTGGTGGGATTGCAAATTAGTGCAGCCACTCTGGAAAGCAGTATGGAGATTCCTCAGAAAGCTTGGAATGGAACCACCATTTGACCCAGCTATCCCACTCCTCGGCCTATACCCAAAGGACTTAAAATCAGCATACTACAGAGATACAGCCACATCAATGTTCATTGCTGCTCAATTCACCATAGCCAGATTGTGGAACCACCCTAGATGCCCTTCAGCTGATGAATGGATAAAGAAACTGTGGCATATATATACAATGGAATATTACTCTGTCATGAAGAATGATAAAATTATGGCATTTGCAGGCAAATGGATGAAATTGGAGAATATCATCCTAAGTGAGATCAGCCAATCTCAAAAAACTAAAGGACGAATGATCTCGCTGATAAGCGGATGAGGACATATAATGGGGGGGTGGGAGGGGTTAGCATTAGGTTTAGGGTTAGGGATAAGGAGTGTGGTAAGAATGAAGGAAAGAAAGACTGTATAGAGGGAAAAGAGGGGTGGGAGGGGTGAGGGGGAAGGGAAAAAAATAATGAATCAAACATCATTGCCCTATGTGAACGTATGATTACACAAATGGTATGCCTTGACTCCATGTACAAATAGAGAAACAACATGTATCCCATTTGTATACAATAATAATAAAAATAAGTAAATAAATAATAAAAAAAAAAAGAGTGCTGGTCTCGCTCCTGTCCATCCACCCAGTGGGTCACTTTAGCGTGAGACACCGTCACGTTCCCACGGCTCCCAAGATGAAGGCCCAGCTCCCGACCAAGTTGTAAGCACTGCATACTCAGACCCTCGGGCCCCTTTCCGACTTGTCCTCTTCCGCGTTCCGTTCCGCTCCCTCCTCCTGAGCCCGGCACGCAGCACCCCCAGCCCCTCAGGGGTACTTACCCCACCCATCACAGGCCTGGGCGCACCTACTCCTCTGCCTGGAATCCTCTCCCTCCTCCCAGGCCCTCCACACCTGTCCAGTGCTCTGCCCGAGCATCTCTCCTCTGGGACGTCTTTAACCCATCATCCAGACCAGGATATCCTGCCATCCCAGTTTGATTGGAGACCACCGACAGAGACTGTCATTACACAGGCTCAGAGCAGCTGGAACAGGTCTCCGTCTTGAGGAATGAAGAAGCAGGGGTGGAGGACAGGCTCAGAGCTGCCTTGACTATTGAAACTCATGTGACCTTTCCAGTCGCTACTCCCCTAAGGCTGCGGATAGAACCCAAATTGGGGGCCATCATCTGTTTCTAAAAGCACAGGTGTGGTTTCATCCCAAATCTCTCACGGGATAAAGCCAGCCAGAAAAAAGAGTACATTCACTATGTAGGCACAGCATGATAGGGACAAGTCAGCTGCACTTAGATATCCCAGTTTTTATTTCAAATCAGAAATATTATAATTCCTTTTTTATTATAGAATAATACATACTAGTTATTTTAAAAATTCAAACAAAACAGAGACACAGAAAATAGGAAGTGAAAAGTCCCTTCAGCAGGGCCATTACTATCAGCAGTATGTTCTTTCAAGATTTTTACCATGTTCAAACAAACTTTTTTGTTGATATTTTGAAAATGAGATTACATTATAAACATGGTTATATAACTTGTTTTTTTTTTTTTTTTTTTTTCCTTCTAACCAAATACACCATAGATGTCTTTTGAGAAAGATCAAAGCCTTCTCACACCTGAAAGCTGCCTTGGTAGCATCCAGTAGACTTTGATGTTCTCCTGTTGAACTTGTCCCAAAACGTCAACATCAGAGAAGGCGACTCCATGACCAGAATGGATCAAGACAAGAACAAGAGGACTCTACAATCACCTCTGAACAGGCACAATGTGAGCATTGTCTGAGTCACCACAAAAATACCCAGATATCCCTCTTTTTCTGACTATCATGAGTAACAGCTGCTTTTTGATCCATTATATCCATTCATCCTCCTCCAATCTGTCCTCCTAGGTGAGCTTCATTAGATACAAATAACGTGGAATTGCCCTAGTGCTCAACAGCATCCAATCCAGACTACAGTCCCACTTTCTACCCCTCCTCAAAGCCACGTCCACAAGGCAAACCCCACAAGAGTCCTTTCTAACACCATCTTACTGAGCCGCTACCCATTATTCCATAGATCTCTTCTCTTTCCCTGCAACAAGTAAATCACTCAGCTTGTTCATCTGCACATGGGTGCCTGTTGGGCTTTGGCTGGATGGATTTCAATACCAACATGCACAAATGTGTTTATTTTTAAAATTTGTTTTGTAGCATTCCAAAGTATGGATGTACTATTCTTAATTTAACTAAACATCTGTTGACAGATATATATCTGTTTCCAATGTCAGTGTAATGAATACTCTTCTACACATTCTTCTATGTATTGTCCTAGGCTACATTCCTAAAAATAGAATTGCTGAGTCAGAGATTATTGTTCTTTCATTTCATTTTCAACAAGCTTTAAAATGAATTTTAGACCATATGATTTAAACTGTATCAATTTTAAATCACATATAAATATAAATTTTAAACTATATATAAATTTTAAACCATATAAATTTGATAGCTATGGGTGGCTCCTTTGTGGAAAAAGGTCATGTTATGCTGTGCTTATATTCAATTTTGATTCATACTTAAAAATTATCCTCTCAAAAGTGAATAATAATGCCTATTCCTCTGCATGTCAGTTTAAGATATGTAACTATAAAGAAAATTCAAAGGCCGGTTTCTTTCAACTTTGGATTCCTTAGTTTCAAAATTCAGGCAACAGTATCTACTTTGTAAGCCTGCTTGAGGACATTGAAGGATATAGTATAGAGAGAAATTTTGTGCCTTTTGCCTGGCCCACAAAACGTGTATGAATAAATGATAATAATCGACATTATTAATGCTGTTATCATCGTTTGGTTTGTCTGCCACATTAAGTTTACTTCTGTGAAGGGGGCCTAATTCTATCCTTCGATGTTCAGAAACTAAATCTCCACTATACTAACCCTAAGACCTTGAGTTACTATCTTTAATAATATGAGGCTAGGAAATTTAAATCATGTGAGGGAGCTGGCTCCAGCCTCTAGGAAAGAAAAATATCTTCCCTACTATCTTGCTAATCGGGCCTCTGGCTACAATTTCCAATTGATCCCTCCCCTGGGGAATTTGAGAATATTCTAATACCCAGAACTTTGGCACGCAGGCACTTGATAAATGTCTCCAGATTCTATCTTAAAGAGCAATAATGCAATTTAGGTGAAAATAAAGAGGCAGCCGAGTGGAGGCTCTGAGGGATGAACGGGCAGATTTCATGGGCCCACTTCCCTATCACAGAAAGAGATATTTATTGCGTGCAGCACAGCTGAGGGACTGCATTTGGAAATGCCATAGAAAGTAGTCTGTGGCTGAGGTCCTGGGGCTCAGTCCAGGATAAGGCATTTGGCAGGTTCAGCCCCAGAATGGCAGGAAGCCTGCTTCCCAAACAGCAGCTGCAGAAAGAGACCGAGTTTGTTAAAACTTATTTTCCTCTCCCACTGCACCCCTGGGGCACTCTCCCAGGCACAGGGCTCCCTTTGTGGTGCCAGACAGGGGAGCAGGGGAGGGAGGGCAGGAGGGGAAAGGGGGAGGGGGAGGGGGAGGGAGAGAAGAAGAAGCAAGAATTCACTTTTTGACAGCAAGAAACATGCTCAAGGTAATACTCACAAAGTGATCCTTTCCCCCAAAGAAACAGGCCTCTCTCTGAATATATGAATACATTATTATTGGTATTATTATTATTGTTATCACTGATGATATCACTGGAATTTTTATATTAATCTTGTTGTATCATTATTTCCTTAATCAAACCTCTTGATATCTCTTATTTTCACTTCAAGGATGAAGGAACATTTTAAATAATAATCTTACATTTTATAGAAGAAACAGCACAGAAATATTGAGTAACTACCCTAATATTTTCTCACATATTGCAGACCAAGGGGATACTGGGAAACAGATGCCCAGGATCCCAGCCCGTGGGTCTCCCCCGGCCAGTCTTCTGACTACTTACCTCTCTTTTCCCAATTGTTTGGCAAATGGATCATAGCTATGGAGTATCCCCTCAATCATTGGAACAGCTTGTTAGGCCAGAACTCGGGTTGTGTAAATGGGTTATTAGGATGAATTTGGGCTTCATCACCCATTAGCTGTGTGACTACCAGCAAGGCTCTTACCTCTCTGTGCCACTGTTTACTTCTCTATAATGACAATATCCAAAATAATAATAATACCCGCCTAATCAGATTATTCTGAGAATTCAACAAAATATTGCTCATGAAACACCAATCACAGTGTCTGATACACAATGAGAATGTGCTAAATCTTAGGGGAGGTGGTAGTAGTGAGGGACTAGTGGATTACTTCTTGATTGTCTAGTCAGAATTTTCCAGTTACATTGCAGATCTTGAAAAATAATTTTACTGGTCTCCACTAGATTTTTTTTTTTTTAATGAATAAAAGGATTGATATCTTCTGGAGCTAGGGAAGAGAGTTGCTTCAAAGGAACCCATGCCAGAGGGCAAACTTTGGCATTTATATAGCTGACGCCCCCCCCCCCCAAGTCTTCAAAGCCTGAAGACAAGAGGGGCCCTGAATTCTGAGCCACAGCAACGCCAATGCCGTGGAGAGAAGCAGCTCATCCCATTAGCAGATCCTCACTTGGGGGAAAAATTTCTCTATTCAAGATTCTGATCAAAGCTTTAAAGTAAAATGGACAAAGATGCAAAATTCTGCATCCAATTTTAAGCCCTTAAATAATGCCAAGCATGCTTTGACAGATTAAAAAAAAAGAAAACAGATAAAAGATGTATTAGGCAGAAACAGTGTTGCTTTTCTGCTTTTAGGGTTTGCACAGAAGTGGGAATTTTGATCCTAGACTTTTCTCCCTGGGGACTTGATGCTTCAGAGGGTCAGCATCCCCTACCCCTGACCTTTTATTAAGTCAGATGCAGGAAAGGAGGACAAAGTGCAGGCAGGAGTCGCAGCAAATGGGTAGGCAAGAATCTAGAACCTTCTGTAAATTATACCTCCTTCGACTTTCTGGAATGAAAGAAAAGAAAACAAAGCCATCCTGGATGGACCTTCCAGGGACAAAGAAAGGTCTTTCCTAGCCTGTGTTTCCAGACTGAGCAGATTCAATCTCCTCTAGCTTTTCCTGCAGCACCCGTTGCTCTTTATCATGTGGAAGGCAGAAGTATTAATAGTGCTATGGAAAATGTGGGACCAGTTGTTCTCAGGAATGTTCGGCAGCTTAAGATTAAATGACACAAGGTATTTGATCAAACACAGACACCAGTAGGGCAGGCCAAAGCCTACAGCCCAGAAAAAGAAAATCACAGAGAAACCACAGAGGTGGGCACAAAGCAGATCTGGGACCGTCAGAGACAGACCACACCTTCCAGAAAGGCGATTCAGCTTTAAAAGGAGGCCTGCAATTCTCTCCGTGCTTTCTTTTTACTGAGGCAGCGAAGGCAGCCATTCCCCAGCCTGGGATCACAGCATTTCCTTATCAATGATTTGATAAAGTTGCAAATAAGGGAAGTTTCTTCTAGCAGAAGGTCTGACCATCTGACCTCCCATTTGACCTCCCCATCTGACCTCCCCATGGAAATAAATGAAGCCTCTCTAATCAGGCCTTTCCAAGGTTCTGTTCAAAATAACAGAAAGGAAAGAGTGACTCAGTCTATTTCACAGACCTTTAAAATGTGACCGATGCCTACAATCCAAACCCCTTGGTGCTGAAAGCAACTTCTGAAGTCACATAGACTTCAGATACAGCAGACAGATAGGTAGATTAAGTTAAAGGGCCAAATTAGATTTTTCCTCTCTTTCTTCCTTTCTCTTTCTTTAAAGTAATGAGGTTTCATTAGCTCAGGCACGCTGTGTACACGGAGTAACCACAATTAAACTGACAAAGTGTTGCTGGGGAGAAAACCAACTCTGACGGAGAGATCAGGGTGGTTGCTAACCAGCATCAGTTACTTGGCACACAAGAGCATCCTGACGGGTTTGAAAGTACTTTGTGCTGTCTGGCCTGTCTGTAAGCCTGTTCTGCGTAGTATATGGCTTAACTATTTTTCTTCTTTCCACTTAAAGAACGAAATGTCCTTCGCTATAAACCCTAATCCCTGAATTCTGTGTGGTGCCTGTTTGAATGTGCATGAGTTTCTGTCTACGTAGCTCCTGATTTTATCACCAGTTCACTGTCTACCCTAAGCACTACACCTTTTTAATTCTCCATGGAAACAATCTTCAAACTGGGATGCTTGGATGCTCTACAGTACAAACTTCTCAAATGGTATGTTGGCACAAATAGTTTCAAGGGAATATGTTTCTGAAGCCTCAGTTACAGTATGTAATTTCCCCAACACTTTACCCAGCAAAGGGCCTGTGGTCAGTAATATGCCAAGTTTTGTCCCCTGTGCCTCAACATCTTCTCTTAGAAGAAAAGCACAGCCCTCCCCTGCCCCAATGGCTGCTATGCTAAGATTATCCAGGGTCTCCAGTGCTTGCCTTCAACAAATCTGAAGGAGAGGTTAATGAACATGCCCACCAACACATCATTACAAATTAGTTTGATGCTATCTTTGGCATCTATCTGTAAAGTTGATCATAGACTTGACTGAGTGACGTTAGTTTTTACAAAACCAAAGCAGAAAAATGACAAAATTGGTGCTGTTTCATCTCTAATTCCAACAAGTAATATGAATCCTGGTTCATGAGCTAAATAAAAAAGGAAAAGTTCCAATTATCTCATTAAAGGATGAATTTCTAATACAATTCTCTAATATTAGTGTTTACTGAAATTGGTTTTGTGTGTTATTTTCATCAATTATCAACTAATGGTAAAAATCCAGAAAAAATTAGCAAACTGTATGAATGTAAGACATTTAAATTTTTTTTTTAATTTCAAATTCTATGCATATTTTTGAGATAGTTGAGAGACTACCAAAAACCTTCAACAGAAAAATTTACCACTGTATGATAAAATTTTGTGGAACATTACTTCAACAAGGAAAAAAAATGCTGTATACTTTTTTGTTATGTAAGAAAAACTTATCCAAGGACATTATCCATATGGACGATGCGGGGAATCACATCACCGTGGTTCATGGACCTGTGGACACATTTTAAAGAAGGATATGACTGTTCTCTTTTAAGGTAGGAATAGTGACAACAGACTGGAAATTATATCTTTTGGAACAGTTTAAACATGGAAAAATAGGAGTGGTCAACTTACAATTGTGTAAAAGGGTAGGTTTTTCAAAATTCTTTATGTGCTTCAGAAACAAAAATGTCTGAAGTCCATTGATCTCAACCCTTGCTACTCAATGTGAGGTCCTGGAACTTTCCAGGCATCATCTAAGAGCTTGTTAGGAGTACAGATCTCAGGCCCACCCCAGACAGGCTGAATCAGAATCATTCTAAGATGATCCCCAAGTGTTCCATATCCCATCGAAGGTTAAGAAGAACTGCTCTAAGCTGGGCATGGTGGACGTGCCTGTAATCCCAATGACTTGGAAGGCTGAGGCAGGAGGATCGCAGGTTCGAGGCCAGCCTCTGCAACTTAGCAAGGCCCTAAACAACTTAGCAAGGCCCTGTCTCAAAATAAAAAAACAAAAAGGCCTGGGATGTAGCTGGGTGATAAAGTGTTTCTGGGTTCAATCCTCAGTACAAAAAAAAAAAAAAAAATTTTTTTATAGCATTCTTTCACATGAATAGTGTCTCAAAGTTAACCTTCTTCCCTTCATCCCGAAAGGACTCCCACAGAAACCATGCAGGACACAGGAAATCACATAAGGGAGTTTATTAAGCAAACAGAGTGTCTCCCTGCAGGGTAAGAGAGAAAATGAGAGGAAAAGAGAAAGGAAAGAGAAAGCGTACGCACTTGAAAGAGTGTGAAAGCAAGGAGGAGAAAGAGAGTCATGGGGAGAGAAAGCAAAAGAAAAGATGGCGGTGAAGCTGTCTTTAAGAATCCCACCGGGCTAACGGGACCAATAACGCAGAAGGATACTTGCAAGCTGACTGATGAACCAATAGCTAGCTAGGATGTTCACAGATTGACAGTAGTTGGGAGGCGGGGAAATGGCTGCAACAGAAAGGGCGGGGAGAGCAGCTTTGTACATTACACATCCTTTTTCAAAAATTTTTTTCAGTGCTGGGATGAAACCTAGGGTCTTGTGCAGGCTAGGCAAGTGCTCTACCACTGAGCTACATTCTCAGCCCTTTTTCTTTTGTTTTGAGACAGGGTCTCACTAAGTTGCCCAAGCTGGCCTTAAACTTGCAATCCTCCTGCCTCAGCCTCCCAAGTAGCTGAGATGATGGGCATGTGTCACCATGCCTGATTTAACTTTCCACATGTCTTCTGTTTGTTTCCCTATCCTAGTTCATCAAATTAGCATTCAGTTAGCCCCCAGTAGAAACCCACAGTCCTATTGAAATCTTCCCGTTCACACCCTGCAAAGCTTCTCACATCCAATCAGCCAAGAAACCAAAACAAGTTTATTTTTTTGATTAGGTAACTGTGTACCAGGCAATGAGGATTGAAAGTTAAATAAGATATATCCCAGGCTGACCTTCAATAACTTTTCCCTAATGCCTTCTCTGGTGGACAGACTCTGTTCAAAAATAAATAGAAGAACAATAAAATTTTAAAGAGTTTAACTGAGCAAACAATGACTCATGCATTGGCCAGGTCCAAGCCAGAGTGGCTCAGGAGTTCCACCAAGGGAACACCAAGGGGAAGCTTTTCTAGACAAACACAGAAGTAAAGCGCAAGAGAGCATTTGATTGGTTACAAGTTGGTCTATGCTGTTGAAAACTCTCTGCTCTATAAATCTATATAAATATGTGTTTGCTGATTGCTTCTGACTGGTTGAGCTAAAGTTCTGTTTTTCTGACCATTTATACGAAAGAGCATAAATTTCATTTATGTTTACAATTTTTATCAAGGTTAAGGCCACACCTGACTGGCTTTGTCTGCTCAGGGATTCTTCAGGCCTGGTTTTCATTCTACTCTAACTCCCAAAGATCTCAGCCTTCTGGGGTTCTGTTTACCCCCTCCCCTGAGTGTGGATGGGGATGGGAGGGATCTGTGACTTTCTCCTAAGCAACAGACTATGGCAAGATGGCAAAACAGACCACGCCACTGTGGGCTACGTGATGTCAGTTCCCTAACACACAGGCTCTAGTCTCTCTCTGCCTTGCTGGCCTTACAGAAATGAACGGAGACATGGCCTTTGGAGAGGGTCATGTGACAGGAAATTGCCTCTACGCTGCCCTCCGCCAAAAGACAACAAAAATACTTAGCTCTCAGCACTGCTATTGCAAAATTAATTAACTAATTTTCCCCAAGAACCCAAAAGCTCGGAAGCAGATTCTTCCCCAGTCGAGTCTCCAGAAGAGAATGCGACCCAGTCCCGGTCTTAGTTGCAGCCCTGCGAGAGCCCCAGGCAGCTAAGAGAGAGCCCGGAGGAGTCATTCCTGAACTCTGGAAGTTCCAGGATTCCTGCCCCAGGGAAAGTGGGAGATAACAACTGGGAGCTGCCTAAGCTGCTGAGGATTCAATGATTTGTTGTGCACTATAGAAAACTACCCTGCTCTGACCAGACGGGCTCAGGAGGACTCTGGCCACCGCTTTCCTATCCACCATCTCCCTCCTGTCCTTGTCCCACATCGACACCAGCAGCAGATGGGCTGGTGGAGCGCTTGACTGCCTGGGTGAGGCCCTGGGATCAATGCCCAGCAGTGACGAAAACAGAAAAACGCTGCCCGCAGAGTAACTGACAAGAGCCTCACCACATCAGATCCATGCCTGGAACCCTCTGAGGTCCCGAGAACAGGCCAAGCCCATTGGAGGCTTTCGCTAAGTGTGCATTAAATGAATAAAAACATAAGAGCAGAAGAGTCACCTGTATGTAATACGATACTGAGCGACAAACCAGCAGATTCAAAGTGCAGGTTTGATGCATCCGCTCTACACAGCAAGGGGACAAGAGGGCCTCACAGTGGTGGGTTTGCTCTCGTCTTGGTGTGACAGCTAATTTTTGCATCTTTTGAAAAGTTATTTCTCATATTGAACTGTCCTTCTCCATCATCACAAAAAGTAGGCGATCCTCTGCAAGTGCCTACTTGCATTTTGAGCCCACATCCTAGTTTCCGCTGCAGGGGGAGGGGGATTTCTGGCGTCCTACGGCACGCTTTGCTGGCTCCCGTGATCTGGGACCTGGCACGTGTGGACAGGCACATCCCCGGTGTGCGCACTTCCCTCCGTTTGGCCTCATCCACACAGAGAGCTTCGGATGCTCCTAAGCTCTGAATACATTGCCAAGGGTCTCACGTGCCCCGTGGCGAGGGCGCCAGGATCAACAGCAGCTTGGTTTCCTTCCTGACGGGCTGATCAACTTTGGAAGTCACAGGGTTGCTCTCCCTGCTTCTTGGTGTCACCAAATGGTAATCGGAAAAAACTAACATGAGGGATGCTGGGGCTGGAGACGGAGCTCGGTGGTAAGGCACTTGCCTAGCATGGGTGAGGCCTGGGTTCAAATCCTAGTACATCCAAACAGAAAAAAAAGTCTGGATCTCTGCACAGGGACTGTTCCATTCATTTCCACTGTGCCGACACAAGCCTGGGTGGTGGTTACCGTGCCCACCTCCAGCCTTATTTCTGTCCAGCCCACACGACTCACCAACGCATGCTCAGTTCCATACGGCCGACCGCTGATTGTCTCTCTGCCTTCACACTCAGACCTGCGACCATCTCCAGGACATCAGGACCCTTCCAGGCGATCCCGTGTCCCTTCCCTTCTTTGGCAGGATGCTCAGTCCTCCATGAAGGCCGATGCTCAGGACCTCACCTGGTCCTGGGTGCCTCCACGGCCCCACCTGCTAGTAGCCTAACACTGGAGCTTAGGGCTTTAACGCACGAATTTTAGGGGACATAGCTCTGTCCATAGCAGACCCGGGGGACCCTTCCGTGGCCCACTACCACCTTAATAAACTCCCACAGATGCATGGGGTGTATTAGCTCTGTTTTGCTCCACCTCTCCACCCTTATCACTTGGCAAATTCCTACTTTTCCTCCAAATCTCTACTCAAATTTATTCCCTCCAGGAAGCCTCCTTTGCCTTCCCTTCTTATCTTCTTATCTCTCCCTCCTGCCAACTTCTCTCTCAGTTTCCTTTACTTTGATGGGAACATCTGCCACTCTATGTGAGACCTAATTCGCTCCTCAGTCTTCACCACTAGAATGCAAAGCCCTCAGGGGTGAGGACATGAGATCATTTGCTGCTACGTGGAAGTTAGCACACTTTGGTGCACAGTGTGGACTGGGCCTAAATAAGACAGGAGGAGGGGCAGCCTGGGCCCCAAACAGTGCCTAGGATATAAGAAATGGCATGATTCATGCTTTGGAATGAATAAATGGGTGAGCTTGAGAGTGAAATTAGGAGAAAGTCAGGGAACAGATTCTCCCCTGGAGTCTTCAGAAGGAGGAATGGCTCTGTCTACGAGTTAGTTTCAAATTTCTGGCCTCCAGAAATGTAAGAAAATTTATTACCCTTGGAAGCCTCCATGTTTGTGATATTTTGTTACAGCAGCCATTAGAAACAGATACAGATATTTCTTTGTGTAATTCATTGAAACCAGTGACTCTAAGACTTGGGATCCCAGGTTCCACCATTACAGAGCCTGACTGGGTAGATGTGGGGTGAAGCCTAGAAATGTATATGATTTATAAGCTGCTTGGGTAATTCCATTAGGGTGGTTTCCATTATGGTTTGGATGTGAGGTGTCCCCAAAAGCTCATGTGTGAGACAATGTAAGAAGGTTTGGAAGAGAAAGGATTGGGTCATTACCTTAAGCTAATCAGGGAAACAAGCCCTGATGGGATTAACTGGAGGCAGCTGGGGTGTGGCTAGAGGAAGCCGTTCACTGCGGGTGAAGCTATGGGGTTTATTTTTTGTATCTGGGGAGTAGAGTCTCTCTGCTTCCTGATGATCATCTGAGTCCCTTCCCTCTACCACAATCCTATGCCATGATGTTCAGCCTCACCTTGACCCCTAAGGAATGGAGGCTGCTGTCGGTGTAATTGAGACCTCTGAACCCTGAGCCCCAAATAAACTTTTCTTCCTAAAATAGCTCTGGTCAGATCTTTTAGTCACAATTGAAGGAAACAGTGGATAACAGACAAAGTTTTGCAAAATGCTGCTTTAAACAGTCAAGGTGCCACGCTCTTCCCCCGACTTCAATCAAAAGTCTAGTTCTTTCTTTTGTGCTTTTTCCCTAGTTGAATGGGAAAGGGAAAAAAACAAGCCTATGCATTTGGTTCAATATTCACTTGAAATGGTCAACAATGATTTTAATGATAAAGCAACGTTCACTGAGCCCAGACACACGTCCCAAATTGTAGACCAGAGGGAGTGGAGTGAGCCAAATGACTTTCCGTTTGAATAGGGAGAACACGGGAATTCTGACGGACCCTGATCTTGCACCAAAACAAGCAGGTGTCACAACAATGCAAAGGACATGTGCTGGCAAAAGCAGTCACTCTCATTCTGGTGGCTCTCTTGGAGTGTTTGCATGTGTCAGGGGCTCACAGCACAGCCAGCAGGGTTGTGGAGGGGTCCGAGCTGAAACTCCTGACCCAGAAGCTGCGATTGTTTGTGTCCTCTGAGGTTCAAGTGTGGAAACTTCATCCCCAACACAGGGCTGTTGAGAGGTGGGACCTTCAGGATGCGATGCAGTCATGAAGTGTCTGCCTCATGAATCAATCGCATTGGGTTCGCTTTGGGGCAAGTGGATTTGGTATCAGAGGGACTTCAGCCCCCTTGGTTCTCATTGCTTTCCTGCTATGGGATGCCGTCTTCCATGTTATGATTCAATTACAAGGCCATCACTAAAGGCAGCCCCTTGACCTTGAACTTCCTGGCTTCCAAAACCATCAGCCAAATAAAATTCTAATGTTTATAAATTACCCAGTCTCTTGTATTCTATTATAGCTGCACAGAACAGGAAAAAACAGAATCTTAAGATGGTCTGCATCAAATTCCCCACCAAAACTAGTCCAGCTGATCAGAATCCTACCAATGTGAGAACCTGCTGCCGTGCAGCTGGTGACAGCTCAGTGCTAATGGCTGTGGACCTGGGCCTTAGTACTGAGACGACCAGTTTTTGCTGCCATGCGAATCACCAGGCACGTCACGTTGACCACGGGATTTGGGTCTAGGACTCGCCTTAGCTATGTTGCCAGCTGGCGTATGACTTGGCCCTAGTTACTTAACTTCTATGAACTCAGCAGCCCCATCTATGAAATGATGATCATAAATCCTACCTCACAGGGGCTGTTTGGAGATTGAGTAAATATGTGGAAGATAATCCATAAAATATTAGTTATTGTTGGAAGGCATGCACACGTTCTCTTGGCCATAGGCTACACCCTCAGCTTGCTTGACAGTGTGAGCTCAAAGGAGACCAAGGAGAGCTCGTGAGTTGACCTGCACAACCCACCACCCTCATTGGCCAATCCCGAAATAGCACAGTGGGTACATCAGCCAATTTGACAGGGGGTAAGCTGGACATTGGAAATTTTATCTAGCATGACCAGAGGGGCAATTGGTCAGGTGCTAGAAAATATTGGTGACAGTGGGGAATCCTTTAAAATGACGCATACATTAATTGTTTTTTATTGTTTGTTCTGATTAGTTGCACATGACAGCAGAATGCATTTTGATTCATTGTACACAAATGGAGCACAACTTTTCATTTCTCTGGTTGCACACAACACAGAGTCACACCATTCATGCCATAGTACATGTACATAGGGGAATAATGTCCATCTCATTCCACCATCTTTCCTACCCCTACATCCCCTCCCTTTCCCCTCACTACCCTCTGTCCAATCCAAAGTTCTTCCACTTTTCCTCTCCCCATCATGTATCAGCATCCACAGATATATCAGAGAAAACATTTGGTCTTTGGTTTGGGGGGATTGGCTTATTTTGCTTAGCATGATATTCTCCAACTCCATTCATTTACCTGCAAATGCCATAATTTTATTCTGATTTCTGGCTGAGTAATATTCCATTTTATCTATATACCACAGTTCCTTCATCCATTCATCTATTGAAGGGTATTACAATGGGTTCCATTGTGAATTGAGCTGCTATAAACATTGATGTGACTGAATAGCATGCTGCTATTAAGTCCTTTGGGTATAGACAGAGAAGTGGGATAGCTGGGTCAAATAGGGGTTCCATTCCCAGTTTTCTAAGGAATCTCCACACTGCTTTCCATAGTTTGTTGTACCAATTTGCAGTCCCATCAGCAATGTATGAGTATACCTTTTCCCCCACAACTTCACCAACACTTATTGTTGCTTATATTCTTGAGCATTGCCATTCTGACTGAACTGAGATGAAATCTTAGAGTAGTTTCAGTTTGCATTTCTCTAATTGCTAGAGAACATTTTTTTATTCATTGCTAGTTGAATATTTTTTCATATATTTGTTGACTGACTATATCTTCTGTGAAGTGTCTACTTGGTTCCTTAGCCCATTTATTGATTGGGTTATTTGTTTTTTTGATGTTAAGTTTTTTGAGTTCTTTATATATCCTGAAGATTAATGCTCTGTTTGAAGTGCATGTGGTAAAGATTTTCTCCCATTCTGTAGGCTCTCTCTTCATGTTATTTTTTCCTTTGCTGAGAAGCAGCTTTTTAGTTTGAATTCACCCCATTTACCAATTCTTGATTTTATTTTTTGTGCTTTAGGAGTCTTGTTAAGGAATTCAGATCCTAAGCTGCCATGGTGAAGATTTGGGTCTACTTTTTCTTCTCTTTGGTGCAGGGTCTCTGGTCTAATTCCTAGGTCCTTGATCCACTTTGAGTTGAGTTTTGTGCAGGGTGAGAGATAGGGGTTTAATTTCATTTTGCTGCATAAGGATTCCAGTTTTTCCAGCACCATTTGCTGAAGAGGCTATCTTTTCTCCAGAGCATACAATTTTAATTTCTATCCTCACTTAAACATATTAACTGAATCCATTCCTAAGCTTTTGGTGAAGGCCAAGGTCTTGATGTGTGGTTGACCACATTGGCCCAGGAGTCAGAGTTCACACTGTATATGTTGGATAAACAACTTGAACTTGTCATTAACTGAGATGCACAGGCTTGCTCTCCGCAGAGCAGAATGAGAATGGAAAGACTGTGAAACCATCCAAGTGCAGACTGCAGGGCTTCCGCCCCTGCATCCTGTGGCTTTCAGAGGTATCTCACCCACACCTGATTCAGCAGCGTTTTTAGCAGCTCAGATTTACTCTCTCCAAAACATTTACAAGATCAACTCTCTTCTTGCACTTACATTAAATGTTTACGGAACATTTAATCGAAATATGTAATTACATAACGAATAGAACTGGCACAAGAGGAGATGGGCGGGGACACAGCGAGCTCTCGGAAGGGAACCACTGACGCTGGTGGGAACAGAAGGACCAGGAGGAAACCTCCCGGGGAGCCATGCACTCTCTGAGCCGCAGACAAGAGGACGGAAGGCACTGGCGGACCGGGGGGAAGATGAGGTCGGTAAAGTTTCTGATGCAGCAATTTGTCTGATAAAGAAGCATTAAACGACCAGCAAAGAGCGGCTGACAGAATCCGCACGGACCAAAAGCAGCCTTGCTGGGCAGAACGGCCGGTGTGAAAGCAGGGTCGGAGGGAAGGCAGGCTCCGGGCTCTTTGTAAGCCCTGGGGCTCTTTCTAAGTTGCACTTTAGTGAACGACGGCTTTCATCAACTCCCTGAGTATTTCGAGAGTCACCTCAGATAAAGATTCCGCCCACTCCAACCCAAGAAGAAAGCTGAGGAAGAATCCAGAAGAACATCTCAGGACAGCAGCAGAAAGTCCAGAGCCTCCTCCACCCGAGGCCCAGCAGGCGCGCCCGCAGGAAGGGCCTTTGGTGAGGCCACAGCCTCACTCCGGACTCGCCAGACTAGCATTCCCAGGACGCACACACGAAGGTCAGCAGCACCAGCGGCAAGAGCCGCAGCAGCGACAGCTCTGAAGGTCTTCTCACGGCCAGCTACCACACCCAGGGCCGCGCGGACTCATCTCACCTATGCGTTCAGGCTTCGCGGTACCCGGGAGGTGCCATGTCACAAATAAGAACGCTGAGCCTTGGGAGGCTAGAAACATGCTCGTGAGCGCACAGCCAGTAAATAACAGAGCCTGGCTTTAAACGCGAGCCTGTCTACAGTGGGTTTTCATAGGACAGGACAAGGAAAGAGGGAGCCTTCCTGGGTGTGGAGATTCACAGGAACACGGTGTGATTTATTTATCTGTTTGTTTATTTATTTATGAATGAACCCAGGGGTGCTTTACCAACTGAGCCCCAGCCCCAGCCCCTTCTTATTTTCTACTTTGAGACAAGGTCTTGCTAAATTGCTGAGGGCCTTGCTAAACTGCTGAGGCTGGCCTCAAACTTGCGATCCTCCTACCTCAGCCTCCTGAGCTGCTGGGATTACAGGCTGCACCATCGCACCCAGTGCACAGTATGATCCTTAACAACAGTTGTAATTATTTAAATGATGTCCCTGGAGATAAGGAGGGACTTAGCGTCTAACTCAGCAACACAGCAGAGGCAAAAAATGGCCTAGATTTGGGGCAAGACAAGTGTCAATGTCACCATTTGGGTGTGATACTCTGAACTAACCTGTTAGGATGGTGGGGGGGGGGGTGGCACGATGCGGGGTGACAAGGGGAGCGTGGCCCCACGTGAGGCAAACAAGCACGGCTTCCAATCGGCCATTCCATCATCTAATACCCGCCTGAGAAAATGGCATCGGAAAATGCTGCTGGGGTGTCACCTCTGTGGCAGACCATTACGCACCAGCTGCACGTGAAGCGCCTCACCCAGTGTGATTGATAGGTGAACTCTAAGCCCTGGCACCAGACCAATGGCAGGCTGGAATGTTCTAGAAAATATCTGGCCCTTGCAGAAGACAGTTCGCACCTGCACGGTATCATTTCCTTCCTCCAAGATCCCAACGGGGTTAGTTACGCCGGCAGCTCCATGTCAGCAGACAGACTTTGCTCAAGGGTGCCAAGTTCTTATGGATGTTAGAACCCGCTGTTCTCCATAGGTGTTCGGTGGGTTAGAAATAAGACAAGAGGGCAGAGGAGGAGGAGAGACTGACCCAAAGGGAGTATTTCTCCATGATATTCCTCAAAATCAAACCAGCCTTGAATGACGGAGAAGGACCACAGTCGTACTGAGAGGCTTAGATCAAAGGAAATCAGAGAAACCGAACGTCTCATCCGCTCATCTGCTCAACACGTACACGCGGACACCCGCCACAACATCTGACCTGCCCGTTGCCCGCGGTGCAGCTCGTACTGAGGCCACGTTCTCTGAGCCAGGTCCACCGCTGGCTGACAAGGCGCCTACACACCTCCTGAAAGTACAGATCGAGTTTTTGGTTATGTGTGGGTTTATTTGTCTAAGAAATCGGCTCTTAGCTTTTACTCGATCCCCAAGTTCTTACCTTTAAAAGTTAACAACCGATAATAATAAAAAACCATGATTGAGGTAAAAGAATTAGCAAGGAGTTATTACCTGGGAGGACCAACCTCCTCCCTCCCCTGTGTGTCCATCCCCGCGTCCCATCTGTGGTCACATTTTATGTGACAGAGCCCCACTAGGGTGTAATGGTCTGCTGTTTGCCTTGTACTTTCTGAAGGACTGTGTATAAATAATAGTTCATGTTATGGTCATTACCACTCAATTTGCAGGTTGCTTCTTCTAACAGCTTCAAAGAAAGACAAATATTTAATGACCAGTCGCCGTGTTCCAAGGACAGAACTGTGCAACACAGGTCATTTACGAAGAAGGCAGAGAAGGACTGCTCTCCCAAGCCACTCCATGGGCCGATGAGTTTGATCTGTTCTTTGCTTTCCTTCTTTCCTTTCCTCTTGCCTGCTTGCCTATATTTCCTTTTCAAAAATACAAAGATAGTGGAAAACATTAAGGCATCTGAGAGATTTTTAAATGTGATTAATTCTGCATATTTTTAAAGGATATTAACACATCCTGCAGCTAAATGGGACCAAATGGGTTTTATGAAAATAACAAATAAATAAAAATGCATTCACACAGAGATGGGAATAGACACATAAGTTCCAAAACTCTTCTAGGAACTGAGGGAAATTAATGAATTTCATCATGAGAATCCTGAGCCGGATACAGACTCCATGTTCAATTGCACGGTGCTTGGCTACATTGTATTCTCCCCCTTAGTTTGATATACACAGTGAAGAATCCTCTGAAGAATTTAAGCAAACACTGTCAGATAACAGCAGTTTTTGAAGACTGACACCCAAACACACACACACACACACACACACACACACACACACACAGTCTGTTTTTCCCAGCTTCCATTTCCAGACTGCTTTTCCGGTAAAGATGACTTATTTTAAAAAATAATTGCACTTATTTTGACTACTGTGGCTTTTGAAGACAGTTTAGTTATGTTCATTGCACAAGCGTTCAGAAATGGTCTATTTGTTTCCTCGATCCCAGCCCAAGCACTATCAATTCATCTTGTGGTTTTGAAAGAAATAAACACCCCACAGGACTCGTCTGTTTTCAAAGGCAGGTAGGTGTGTAATAACTCTGGGATTATTTTGGGACTTAAAGCAAAAGGGTTCCTGCCTTCGGCTGCTGCTCGACTCAAAGGAAGCTGGGTTCTTTGGCTTTGCAGAACACGGACACCGCCCTTCCGCCAGAGGTCTAGTAACAGTGCCTGGGCTGGAAGCAAAATCCTCAGAACGTGAAAATCAAATTCTATATAATCCGCTTACAGGAGAAGCAAATTAAAAACTATTTTTGTAAGTTTTTGAGCCCAATACACGGTCTCCACCACAAATGGAATTTGACATTCAATCCCTCCCTACCAATGACCCAAGGGATATAAGTCTGTCAAGAAGCTTAAACTTAGCTAAGAAGTCAACCTAAGCCACTGACTGGCCAGTCCAAATTGAAGATAGGTTTGCTACATTTTTCTAAACGGAATCTGTTCTCTATTTTGTGTGGGTAAATAATTTCCTTGCAAATTGCTTAAGTACTGCATGAGCTCAAACATAGCATTAATGCTCAGCCTTCTTCTCTTTGTCATAAAACACCACAAAGTCAACTCAAAGCCAAAACCCCAAGCCTGCCTGGATGAAGGACTGTTGAGAGGCCATATTTTTTTCCTTCTGTTGCTGCCGTTACAGTCCCTCTTTGGAGAGGAAGCAGATGCACTCATCTGCCTTGCGTGCCGGCCAGATTTCTGCAAACCTGACTAACCACTTACGCATATGAAAGGAGAGATACATTCTATTGGCCAAGTAGAAATGTACCTGGAGACATTCAGAATGTACTACATTAGACACATACTAACAGGCAAATGTTTTTAAGTGGTATAGCCTAATGGTTACTCGTGCCAAGTTGACTATCAAACAGAATGTGCTCAAGTCTCCTCTCTGGTATGCGACCCTGTGCAGGTGACTAAACTCCACCACGCAGCTTTCTTGTTTTAGTCTGCTTTTTCATCTGTGACCAAAAGACCAGGCAAGAACAATCAGAGAAGGGAAGTTTATTTGGCTCATTGTTCCAGAGGTTCAATCCATAGTTTGCAGATTCCATAGCTCTGGACCGAAGATCCTGGCAACCAGGAAGCAGAGAGCGCTCCTCTCACCAGGGACAAAATATACACACTAAATGCACGCCCCCACTACCACCTCCTCCAGCCACACCCTAACTAGTCACCACCCAGTGAATCCATATCAGTGGATTAATGCACTAATCAGGTTAAGGCCCTCAGATCCCAATCATGTCACCTCTAAACTCTTTCATTGTTCCACACATGGGTCATGAGCTTATGGTCATATCTAAACCATAACTTTTATTTTTTATGGTACTAGGGATTGGATCCCGGGGTGCTTCATTGAGCCACATCCCCGCTCTTTTTACTTTTTTATTTTGAGGCAGGGTCTCACTAAGTTGCTCAAGTCCTCACTGAATTGCTGAGGCTGTTCTCCAACTTTCGATCCTCCTGCCTCAGCCTCCTGAGCAACTGGGATTACAAGCCTGAGCCAGCGCACCCAGCAAACACTTGTGTTTTGGGATGTGACCATAGCTGTGGCATGGCTGTCATGGAGTCATGAAGTGCACGACGTTACGACCCTCCTTCTGGGGCTATCTTTGGAAACTCGACTTCACCAGCTTCGTTACACAAAGCCTCAGCTTCTTCCATCTCAGGCTTCTGCCCATTGCAAGTGGAGTCGGGAGGGATCCGTACTCTGGGCATTTCTCTAAGCAGAAGCAATTCTCTTTTGAAAAGCAATTCTGCTTTCAGCTTTAAAATTAAACAATAGGGGTAAAATCATCAAGGACCTCCCCATATTAAACTTCTTAAAACCATGAACTACATCTAAATCTTTAGCTTGCCCACTTCTGTGGAATGAAATCTGTCAGTTGTTTATTCAAAGAGCAAGTTGGCAGACATCTACCTCCCTATTCCTTGGGAGACACTTGTTATCCTGCCCCCGAACGTTCCCTGGCCATAATGTCACTGTCACTAACCGGTTTTGTTTCCTGCAGCCTCTGCTTACAGGAATCATGGAAGCAGGGGTAAAGAGAAGCCAAGAATATGAAGGGAAGTTGGGGACCTTGCTCTGTTGGTGGGCAGCGGGGCAGCGGGTAAATCAAGGCCCTGGTCCCACCGTATTCAAAGCCAAGCCTAGTCTCTGAGAGGAGCCAACACCCTTGTCTTCCCTGCGAATCCACCTGTAAACCCCTGGATCCTTAAGGTAGCCTGACTCAGTTTCTCTTCCCTGAAACCCAAAGAACTTATGTCCCATGCTTCCCACTGGAATGGACAGTTTATTACCATACACTTTTAGGAAGCAATAGACCATCATGGACATGTTCTATCAGTCATAGGTGATTGACTGATTGATAGACAGACAGTCAACCTTCCCATTCCAGAGAACGTCAAGTGGCATACGTCCCTCTTTGCAACACACTATTTCCCTACCCCATTCCCTCCTCTGTTCCAAACGGAACAGAGTCATGAACAGAAATCACTGACACGATCCTTGGAGGAAGCTCCTACTTCTGGGAAGATGTTCCCATCAGTCCCAGGGAATAGTCTGCCCACAAAGATCCCCACGCCGGGCGGACAGGGCTATTCTGGTGAACTCCTGGGTCCCTGCAGAGGTGGACTTGGTTCTAGCTCATCAATTCCTTGACCCCCTCAGCCATTAGCCCCAGCTTTCTGACCTCCAACCCAAGGGCTATTCGTTAACCCTGGCACTCCCCTGCCGACCCCCCAACTCACCTGCTTACCGTAAGGCAGAGTTCATGGCTGTTTGGGTACAGTTTTCTGATCCCATGTGGATGCTCATAGACTGACTCTTTGAGCCTCTCATCAAGTTCATAAAGCTCGGAAAGTTCATGAGACTCTTTAGCCACAGATAATAGTGACTCATTTCCTCTGACCCAGCTCTGATACCTAGACCCCCAAAATCCTAAAATTTCACATCACTGTACTGGTGTTTTAGCTCTCTCACCACTGTGACCCAAAAACCCAACAAGAACTATTTTAGAGGAAGAAACGTTTACTGGGGGGACTCATGGTCTCGAAGGTTTTGGTCCGTAGATAGCCAGCTCCATTCCGCAGGACCCGAGATGAAGAAGAATGTCCTGGAGGGAGGAACTGGGAACATGGCACCAGGAAGCAGGGAGAGACTAAGCTCAGTTCACAAAATATTTACCCCAAAGTCATGTCTCCGATGACCCACCTCCTCCAGCCACACCCTCCCTGCCTACAGTCGCCATTCAGTGACTCCCTGTCAGGGATTCATCCACTGATTGGGTTAAGGCTCTCGAAACCCAATCATTTCTCCTCTGAACCTTCTTGCATCATCTCACACATGAACTTCGGGGGGACACCTCACATTTAGCCATACCAACTGGGAATCAGAAGATCTGGGTTTCAGCCCTGGATCCATTCTTCTGTGATTTGGCCATAGTCTATTGATATGAAACCACTTCCTAAACTCCATTGTTTAGTCTTCCAGAACCACCATAACAAGGTGCCATAGCATAGTGACACGAATTTATTATATCACAGTTCTGGAGGCTAAGAGTCCAGGATCAAGGACTGTGAGGGAAGGCTCTGTCCCAGAAGTCTCTCCTAACTTCAGGGAGCCCAAGGTTTACCTTATCAATGGCCAACTGTTCCTGTGGTCTCTTCACCTCATCTGTCTTGTGTGTGTGTCTGCATCCAAATTTCCATTTTATAAGGGCAACAGTCATACTGTATTAGAGGCCAGAACTACTCCAATATGGCCTCATCTTGAATAGTTACATCCACAATGACTCTTTTTACAAATAAGGTCGCATTCTGCAATACTGGGAATTGGGACATCAGCCTATGAAATTTGGAGGGGACACATTTCAACTCTAAAAACTGGTATCTCCTGTGTTATCTACTTTCCAAGCTGACATAAGAGAGAATGGATACAAAAGCATTTTGTAAACTGTAAAGTGCTACCCCAACACTTGGAGTTATGGGGACTTCAACATACATCCTTGTTGAGCCTTACAGCCCAATGCCCATCCCATTAATTATTCTGCATATAAGACTGACTAGAAGTGGTCTTGCTACCTCTATAAAAGTGCATTTATTTTTCTGCAAATGCTGTTTCCTTTGCATTTATTGATTTGCATAAAATGCCACTTGCTTAAATATTTATGTTATGTGGATTTGGTAATAGTGTAGCTTAATTTCCACAAAATAAAAAGGTACATTATCTCTCACTGCAGACAAAGCCCTCTTTTTTTCCAACCCATTTGCATCTCTATCTCTCCAAGACTGAGATTTATATAAATGGATTAACAACACAGAAATAAAATAGTGTCCTGGGCGGGGGGAGGAATCTGACGAGAAAAAGGGTGTGTACTTTGAAACTATCTAAAACTTTTCTAAGAGTTCCTCTAAAGCCTAAGCTGATAGAAAAGCAATTGAAAGTCAAACTAGCTGAAATGATAGTCATTATTTCCCCTAAGGAGGAAAGAGGGAGGAAGTTTTCTGATTCCATTTGGTTGGTTTTCCTAAATGCTAATGTTGGGACTATTTTCTTCCCAGAGGAAGTGGATGACAATAAGGAATAATTGTTTTCATAGGGAGTAGCAACAAAATTTTCTAATACCTTGGAAAATTATTTTTAAATTACATGGCATATTTGTTTCCTGTAGCTGCTTCAACGAATTACCACTAGCTTGAGGGATTAAAATAACGAAGTTTTTCTCTCACGGTTCTGGAGGCTACCTGTACAAATTTTGGCAGGCTCACACTGTCCCTGGGGCCTCTGGAGATGGATCTGTCCCTTGCCTCCTCCGGCTCCTTGTGTCTGTCTGTCCCCTGTCGCTCCAATCCCTGCCTTATCCTCTGTGTGTCTGTCTCCTCTTCTGCCTCAGTTTCCCTCTGACTCCCTCTTGGAAAGACATGTAGGATGGCATCCAGGGCCAACCAGAGTAAACTGGGGTGATCACCTCATCTCAAAATCTTTAACTTCGCCACACATGCAAAGACACTTTTACAGAAGGTCACACTCAGAGGTTCCGGGAACTTGGTATGGACACCCTCCAGGGGGCATTTCTCAACCTGCCACGTGTGTGTAGAAAAAAGAAGTATCAATACATGTGTGTGTATATGTGTGTGTGTGTGTGTGTATATACACACCTGTAATCCCAGCAGCTCTGGAGGCTGAGGCAGGAGGATCTCGAGTTCAAAGCCAGCCTCAGTTGAAGTGAGGTGCTAAGCAATTCAGTGAGATCCTGCCTCTAAATAAAACATGAAATTGGGTTGGGAATGTGACTCAGTGATCGAGTGCCCTTGAATTCAATCCCCGGTAACCCCCGCTCCCAAAAAAAAAAAAAAACAGCTTTGTGTTCCTCTGTTTCGGAGAAAGGGATCCCATGAGAAATGTCATTTCAGGGAAGATTCAGAGGCTTCAAAACAGGTTGAACACTACAGCTCAAGGCTGGCGGTTCTGAAAATGCTTCTCTGACTGCTGTGGAAAAGAATTTTCTGAAAGAACACGTACCTAGGTCCGCATAGGAGATTCTGCGTCACGGCTCCTGGAGGAACTTTGGAATCTGCGTGTTGAGAGGGGCCGCGGTGGTTTGATCCCATCACCAGGATGGGGTGTCACCTGGCTCCAGGTAAGTCAGGGTGCTTGTGGGCCTGTTCATCACCTATTTGACAATGGTGGCAGGAGAGGAAGGAGTCATGAGGCTGACAAGAAGGACAGAAGTCTGGGGAGGACGTTCCTGTGCTGTGAGCGCCTCAGGGCAATTGTTTTTTAAGGATTATTGGCATTTTCTTTAAAATGTTACAATTCCTCAAAAAGACAAATACTGAGCAATTTCCCTTCTCAGAGGTCCCTAGATTGGCCCATTCACAGAGACAGCTGCAAAAGGTGGTGGCCAGGGGCAAACCAAGGGAAGGCAGAAAGGGAAGTGCGTGGTAATGGCACAGAGCCTGCGCTTTATGAGACGAGGGTTCTCCGTTGGATAGCGGTGATGGTGTCCCCAGGTGGATGTGCTTATGGTCGCTGAACTATACACTGAAAATTGCTAATGCGATGAATTTATGTTATTGTATTTTACTATCGTTTTTTTAAAACTTCTTAAGCGGGACTGGGCATGTCGCTCAGTGGTAGAGCACTCGCCCTGGGTTTGATCCCCAGCACCAGGAAGAGAAAACATCGTATGCAGCGAGGTGTCACAGTGTCGAGCCCTTGTCCCGACTGAATTCTTAGTGGACGTTTTTTGCACGCCTTTCCTGTATGATTTTGGTTTCTGACCATCGGCACCCGAGCTTCTACTAGGACTTCCTTCAGAAGATGCTGACGAACGCCCAGGAAGAGCCCGGATGGCCCTTAGCCACTGACTTCTGGCTACATTGTGCTCAAGACAACTTTGCACGTAGCTCATATCCAAGAGATCCCCCATGAGACCCCAAGGTTGCCTGGTCTCTTCCGATCCTCTGCCTCCCCGGCATGATCACCCGTCTCCCCTGGAGTCCTTCCTTCAAAAATCACCATGCCACACACATGCTTTACGGTCCCCATTTGGCTGAGCTGGTGAGAACGATCCTTAGATCAGAACCGACCACACGATTTTTTTCCACCAAAACAGAAAGAGTTACGCTCTCCCTTGTGGAATGAGTTGGTTTGTTTATTTTTAACATGCATAAACAGCTTTAGGAAGCATATGAAGATGACCCACGATAGCCAGGGACAGCTGCAGGAGGAGGCATGCACGGTAGGAAGGATTTGGACGTGCACAGACTGGGAGATGATGGCCTGAGGCCAGGAGCCAGGCCGGAGGCCGCAGGGACCAGACACATAACTGCGTGAAGAGACTACGTGAATGGCAGACGAGAAGTAAAGGCCAGTTCTGGGCACAAGAGATAATTTTTAGAAAAACCAGGCCGGCTCGACAGATATGCAATTAAAACATTCCCAAGATTTTATGTAGCTCATCAAATGAGGAAAAAGGAGAATGAAAACCAAGTATGAAGGGGAATCCAAAGACACATACAGGGGCTACCTGAAGTGCTGGAACAAACTTGCCAACAGATGCATCTGTGACTTTACCAGGAAAAAATGAGAAAAGCACTTGTGCTTCTAAGAACAAGCGTCATTTGCATGCTCTTAGTTTTCTACAACTTATAGATCTGGAAGATAACTTGGCCTAAGATAATAAATGGCCAAGAACCCTACAAAATCAGAGAATGCCCAAGGGTAAGATGGTAATGCCACATATTCAATTGGAAGGACACCCACGTGTCTGTTTCGGCCCTTCCAAAGTCTTCTGACTTCTCCTAGCAGGGGTCAAATGATTTTGAGAAACGCTGAGTTAAATAAAGCCATGGGGTATCCATTCTCAGAGTCTTAAAGGGAAATAAACATTTAGGATCAACACAAAGGGAATAGATAGAATGACTTTTGAGATAGTACAGGCTGTACCAATTCTGTAAGGGTCTGCTTGGGAAACCCACACTGTGACCCTCTTGAGATAACAGGATCAAGGGAACGAGGACCTGGTTTTTCCCACCTGAGGATCCTGGTTTCTCCTCACTGCGGTGAGCAAACAGCTGCCCCGGGTGGGTCTCCTGTAACTCGTCTGTCTTTTCTGTCCCCTGTGTGCCCCCCTGTTCCACTGCACAGGGCAGAGCCTGCATTCAAGGTAGCACATGAGGGTGGAGGGATTGGTGGGGACGCTACTCTTGTCCCTTACCCCACCCGTCCCTCGCGTTTACATCTGCATCTGTTATTTGTGTCTAGCATGACTTGGGCTCAATTACAGACCAAGACATTTCTCAAGAGAAAGGAATGTGGCCGAGACACACCTGCTCCACTCCTGTCCGTCAACTTAGCTGTTGGCGCAGGGCACGCCCCAGCCCCCCCCAAGAACAAACAGCTGCTCTCATCAGCTGTAGGCCTTTCGGAGGCAAAGACACCAAGCCACTGGAAGTCACTTCTTCTGGGACAAGCAGAACGACTCATCATTTTGAGGCCCAATGGCGGTTGGAACCAGAAGACATAAATTCAAGTCCTGACCTTTATTGTCACTAATCCTGTAGGCTTGGGCAAATATTTACCGCTTCTTTATCTGTAAAACAAATGTAACCCCCACTGAGCCCACGGGGTTACTGTGAGCATCAAACTATTCATTGAGAGAACAGGAAGCACCTACTGTGTATCTGGCACATAATAATTGCTCAATAAACATCCATCTCTCACCAGTTGACTTCATTTAACTGAATTCAGGAAGGCAATACTCTTTGGAGTTTGGGCATATGGTGTGCTACCCCTAATGGTATGGGAGACAATTTTACATGGTACATATGTTATTTTTATATGTATTATATTTTTGAAATACTTCTTCTATAAGTTCAAGATTTCTTAGAAAATTTTACTTAGGTTAAAACTAAAGTACTTAAGAAAACAAGCCAATGAAAAAAAGAATGTTAAGTGAATCTGCTTACAGGTCGTAGACAGAAAAAGTGGTGTATTGTAAAGTGGTATATGACTGACTGACTTTAGGGAGACACTCATATATTGTGCTGATGGTCCAAAGAGGTTTTAGGAAGAACGTAAAGAGGCTTCAGGAAGAACGCTTCGCTAGGGGAGAACTTCGTAAGACAGCTGAACAGCGATGGACTGTTCCAGAAAAGCATTCAGATGCTGGAGCCGTGCAAGCTGAGCATCCCAGACCTGTTGGAAGAAGCCACATGGTGGGATGTGATGCTGGCTTGATGTGTCAACTTGACACCTAATGGTTTGCCCAGACATCTGGTAAACCGTTTTCCTGGATCTCTCCATAAGGGTGTTTCTGGAAGAAGTCAGTAAGTGACTCAGGAAAGAAGACCATCTCACCCAGTTTGGATGGGTTCCATTGAAACCACTGCAGATGCTTGGGAAGAAAGGGCAGCGTAAGGAGAATCCACGGTCTCTGAGCTGAGACATCCATCTTCCCCTGCCCTTGGACACTGCCACTCCTGGTTCTCTGGCTTTGGGACTCAAGTCTGGGCCTTTACCTGAAGCAGTAGTTACTACTGAACTATTGCTTTGCCTTTCTCCAGCTTGCAGATGGAAGACAGTCAGCCTTGCTGAACTCACATGAGCTAATTTCCATAATAAATCCCTTCGAGGAGAGGGAGAGAGAGAGTACTGGGGAGTGAAACTGACCAGTTACATTATGCACATGTGTGCGTCTCTCACAATGAACCAGGCTGTCGTGCATAACTATAATGCACCAGTGAAAATTAAAATAAAGAAGGTTGACGCTGTGGCACACACCTGTCATCCCAGCAGCTTGGGAGGCTGAGGCAGGAGGATCTTGAGTTCAAAACCAGTCTCAGCAACTTAGCGAGACCCTCAAGGACTTAGTGTTTCAAAATTTAAAAAATAAAATAAAAAGAGCTGGGGATGCGGCTCTGAGTTCAATCCCTGATACCAAAAGAAAAGAATAAAAAAAGAAATTGAAATAAAGAAATAACCCTCTTTATGCATCTCTCTCTACAGAGAGCCTACTGGTTTTGTTTCTCTGGAGAACACACTCATACTCTGGGGACTCAGACTGCAGATGGATGATTAGACTGTGTGCCCATTAAGGTCCCCTTTGAACCACAAGAGACTATGCTCCTATCATTAGAAGGATTTTTGCTGTGCAAGTTTACAGACCCCAAGTCAAAACTATTGAATAAGAGACTCCTGGGAGAAGGCAGTGTCCTTCAGAACTTGAGGGCCGTGGGCTCTCTCCGGTGCCCTGCGTGTCCCCTAGGCTGAGTTTCCTGTCCGCCTCCACCTGCGACTCCGCGCCAATTTCCAGCACATTTCACAGGCTCTGCGCTTCTTTCGCTGACGGCTTCCTTGGAGGATAGGCCCAGATCCTGCGCCCGCCCGCCTGGTGATTTCCTCTGGGTGAGTCCTTGGAAGGCACAAGGTAATTAAAGCCCACACACGCGAGCCAGAGCCAGGCTCTGGCTGACTGATGTGGCTCCCCTCTGATTGGGTCTGATTTGAATAAGAATGGCAGGCAGATAGCGAGACAGCAGAGGCTAAAGAAGCCCTTCCACCTTCTGAAAGGAAAATGTCAAAGGGGGCGTGAGCTTGGAGCCAGCTCCCACCTTCCTTCCCCAGGGCGCTCTCTCTCTGCTCTCCTCTCTCCCCCTCTCCCACTGAAGACCTCAGTCTGCAGTTTCTGGAATGTCACAGAGAGAAAAATACCCAACCCCTGGCCTGCCTGGCTGCTTCACGCGAAGCACATTTAACACAGATCATCAGGTGGGGTGATTCCCGGGAGCAAGGGAAGCCCCTCAAACACCCCTTTCGTCTGACATCCCTTTCACAGTGAGCAATGTCTTGGTAAAGCAAGCCCCCCACCCCCGGCCCCCGGGAAGCACCATGATTGGAATTCAGGCAGAGGCTGAAATGACCTGTTTGATCCTAATGGTAGAATTTGTGCTTAGGGACATCAGTGCCAATGCTGTGACTAAGGACAGTTCATGCCAGGCAGGATACTGAGGAATATACTGATCCTTTGTCACAACTATCTGTGAGGTAAGGGGCTTTCATTATCCCCGTTTTATAAGTGACAGGCTTGGATAAGCTGCGGGCTGGGGATTCTAGCTCCAACCGACCGACTCCAAATTCACTTTCTAAACCAAGGAGAGACCATCTGAACCAGTCCTTCCTTTTTAAACAATGGGAAAATGACCCCAGGGTGCACACCTGTGACCCCAGGGACTGGGGCTGAGGTAGGAAGGTCGCCAATTCAAGGCCAGCCTGGACAATTTAGCAAGACCCCACCTCAAAATAGACAATTAAAAAAAAGGGCTGGGATGTGGCTCAGTGGTGCAACCCAGGACTGCAAAACATTAATTAGCTAACCTGGCAGAGCGGGAACCCAAATCCAAGGGTTTCTGGAATTCTGGGTCCAAATTCCAGACTCTTTCAAAGAGGCCGCCATAATGAAGGGAAAGGAAGAGATGTGAAAGATTCTGGGTTGGAATTTGGGAGGACGGAAATGGGGCCAGTCATGCGCAAACGCTTCGCCCCTCCCTGGTGGCAGTGTGGGGTCCAGAGGGGGCCTGTACCTCCGGCCCTGTTGCACCACCTTGGCTGTGTGGCCTCTGAGGAAGCAGTTATCCCTCCCCACTGCTGGAGAAGCAGAGGCTGTGAGAGGCCAGGTCACCTGCCCAAAGTCCCACAGCCCGGCCTGGTGGCACAGAGAGTCAGACCTAGTGACTGGTAGAACAAACTGGAACAAACAACTTTGGTTGTAAATGTTTTGAGCTTCTGGGGTTTGTTGGTTTCTTGGGAGGAGGAGGGGAAAGTGAAGCAGGTTGCTGGCTTTCCAAGTGTTGAGTCCTGACGGTGAGTGACATCCCTGCTAAGCACCAGCGGGTGACCCTTCGCCCTGACAGCGTGCTCCCAACTCTCCTCAGGTGCTGGGTCCTGTCCCCTTACCAGGCGGGCTCTCAGTGACAAGCTGCCTCTCTGACTTCCCGTGGGAAAGCATGCCCCGGTGACCCCCGGAGCAGACCAAAGGGTCACTGGGAGAATGAAGCAATTAGCGGCCCCTGATGAGCTGCTGTCATTAGTGCCCGGGTGAGTGAAGGCGCGGGTCGCTCCCGCCCCACATGACACAGTGAGCTGCCCAGGCTGGGGCCCTTGACCATTCCTGCGGCTGCTATTCCCGAAGACGCCAGTCTGGCTCTGGTACAGGAAGCAACCCTCGTGTCCCCAGGACCTGGCTGGCATTTGAAGAAAAGGGGCTTGCTAATAAGTAGGCAGCAGCGCAGCTCAGGGCCTGGGGCAGCTCTGGGCCCTGGTGCCTGCTCCTCCGTGCTCCGGCTCCACGGGATTGAGTGCAACCGTTAATTAGACACCTGGGCCCACACTTAACGGCCCACGGCTTCAATCCCCGTTAAGGTTTTTAATAAATCAAACCCTCTGCAACCACCTGCCCGTGGAGGAGGGCAGCTAGGTGAGAGGCAGGTAACTGGGTAGCAGAAGTCCCGCCCTGCCTCTTCCCCAGCCGGCTTCAATCCCCAGCAGTTAACAGGCTGAGTTGCCCCTGGGCCACCCCTTCGCCTCGCTCGGCCTTTGTTTCCTTATATATAAAATGGGAATAATGATATTTCCTAGTTTTGTTAGAATTGCGTTGAGACTACACAACCAACGTTGTCTGCGTGCTCACTGCCCATTCTCCTGTCTGCGTCCCCCACTAACTAAAAAATGACAGAAGGCCAGAAATAAAGGTTTCCATGCTCGCCTGTTAGCTGAGGCTAAGTTGCCCCAGAAGCAGTCCCCAGGATGGGGACCTGAGAGCACGCGACAGGTTTGGAAGTGATTCCAGGAAGTCGGGAGCAGGGATGCAAGGCAGGAAGGGGCAGGCAGCCAATGAAGCAGGAATGTCAGCCACTTCCTGCTGTGGCCAGCTGAAGCTCCGTCTTGATGAGTCTCTGATAAAAACTCTGGGAGGGCCGGGGGGGGGGGGGGGGGGGGGGGGGGGGGCTCCTCTGCCTGAGTCTTGAAGGGAGGCGGAGCAAGGGCGGAAGCTGAGCCCACCAATCCCCAAGCGCCACCGGGAGAAGGCTGTTCCCCCGGCCCTGATTGCTCCGCTCCTCCATCCGCCCTGAGTACCTGGTAGACAGCCCTCGGGCAGAGTCGCAGGAGCTTGCCCTGGACATCTGCATGCCCGGACGCAGTGGCCGCCCGCAGGAAAGAGCCAGTGCACTGCCAGGACCTGCTCCTCTGCCTCTCTTCTCTACCTCTCAACACATGTTGGTACCCAACAAACATTGGGCAAGAGAAGGAATAAATGGAGGCAATACACATACAGATGGTGTTAACTATAATAATACAGGTAATTATTCAGAACCACAAAAGAGGAGATTACGTTGCCAAGCAGGTTAATGTATACACGATGGAATATTACTCAGTCATAAAGAAGAATAGTATTATGGTATTTGCAGATAAATGGATGGAACTGGAGAAAATCATGCTAAGTGAACTAAGTCAATCCCAAAAAAACAAAGGCTGAATGTATTCCCTGATAAGTGGATGATGATAAATAATGGGGCTGAGAAAAGAATGGAGGAACTTTAGATTACATAGAGGGAAATGAGGGAGGGTGTGAAAGATGGTGGAATGAGACAGACATTATTACCCTATGTACATGTATGATTACACAAATGGATCTACATGGTGCACAACCGTAGAAACGAAATGATGTACCCCATTTGTGTACGATGAATCAAAATGCAGTCTGTAAAAATAAAAAATAAAAAATAATTTAAAAAAAGGAGATAGAGCTTACTTATCTAGGAAGGATCACAAGGGTTTTAAAGAGGTATCATTTGAACTGGCTCATTAAGGATGGGTGATCTTTTCCACCTCTGGAAAGCACAAGTTATATTCCTTTATCTCTGGTACAGTATTGGGGGCTTAATAAACATTCGTTTTGTGATGAATTTGACCAAGTAGCAGAAAGGCATTCCAGCAATAAGACTTGCATGAATAAGGGCACAGGGAGTAAAAGGCATGGCATCTATAGAAACAGGAAGTGCGTTTTGATCAGGGCGTAGATGCTAATGGTTTCCAGTACCCATAACGTGGGATGGCAGATTGCAGCAGGAGTAAGTGAATGCCATGCTGAGGAGTTTGGACCATATTCAAGTTGTTGCAGTGACAGCCCCTATAATGGTTAATTAGAATTGTCAACTTGATTGCATTAAGAGATGCGGATGATTAAGAGGCCTCTGGGTGTGTCCATGAGGGCGTGTCTAGGAATGATTGGCATGTGGGATAGCCAACTGGAGTGGAGCCCCTCCCTTAGCGTGGGCAGCACTGCCCAATAGGATGGAATCAAAGCTGGAAGAACAAGGAAGCAGAGTCAGATGCAGCTCGGCTCTTCTTGACCGGGCTCTTGATCGCTGCTTCCATCTTCTGAGGATATCGGACTCTTGCTTCTTCACTCTCCCAAAGTGGACTCTGACAGGGATTCTCCAGGTAGTTTCCAGAAGCTTGGGTCTTGGACTAGGTAGCACTGCTGATCCCTCTTGTTCTGGGGCTTCCTCCTCTTGGGCTGCGCAGCTGCTGGTTCTTCCAGCTCTCCAGCTGCAGAGGCCACTGTGGACCATCCAGCTTCTGGTGGTGGAAGCCCATCTAATAAATCCCCATTTATTATCACACTTCCTGTGGGTTCTGCTCCTCTAGAGAACCCTGACAAATGCACCCCTGAAATAAACCCAGCTCCTTCTCCCTATATCCCTGCTTGGATTCTGGTCTTGGCATCTTACCAAATGAGATGCCGGCAAAGGCTTGAGAAGCACCTGTGTCCTGGGGCCTGCTGCCTCTTGTTGCTCTGAGAGACCCTGAGATCACATATGGAGGCTGGGGGACCAGGTGCTCTAAAAACAAACCATCCCAAAATGGCTCCTCCCACCAGCCGAACTACCCGACTCCCGTGAACGAGGTTGACCTAGACATGCCAGCCCCAGCAGAGCCAATTCAGACCAGAGGCTCCAACCAAACCACACAAGCGTGAGCAATCACACACACTCACTGTGTCACATTGGGAGAGATTGGGATACAGTGAGTTTACTGATTCGACTGGAGAGCCGATGAAGGTTTGTGGAGGAGATGATTATTCTGGAAGCAGCCTGCTGGTCTCGGAAGCGGCTGCTCTAGCTCTGCCTTCACTGGAAAGGCGACCCAGCCCTGTGCTCTCGCCCTTCTCTGAAGTTCTCCAGCACAGGACTGAGACAGGCTCCCCACAGGAAACCCTGATTACGTCACGGATTGTCATCTAGACCTGCTTGTTCTAGACAAGATGTGAGACCTGAATTTTGGATCTAAATTTTCCAGAACAAGATTCCAGGTTAATAAGACAACCAAACTATTATCAAATGGCAAAACAAGAAGATCAAAGCGAGATGATCCAAAGTTCAAGGTAGCAGAACTACAGGGAAAATAGATCAGAGCCGGAGACGAGATCAGGATAAAGGAACGACTCTCCCCACTCTAAGAGACACAGTCGCGTTTAGCTGACGGTGGCTGTTTGGGTGGCTCCCTGTTCAGCTCTGACGCTTTTACCCTTGGATACAGTCAGCCACGTAGCGTAACTGGAATGGAATGAAGATGTGTGGAACTGTTTCGACTCCCAAGCTATGATAAAAGGCTCAGAGAGAAAGAAATTGCTGCCTACTATGTCAGGATGCACTTCTTCCCAACTAGTCCAAGAATTGAAGGCTTTGTGTCAATCAGAAAAACTCAAGGTGGAAACAGGACCCTTGGCTTTTTTTTTTTATTATTGTAAACAAATGGATACATGTTGTTTCTATTTGTACATGAAGTAAAGGGGTACCATTTGTGTAATCATAAATTTACATTAGGTAATGTTTGATTCTTCTGTTACTTTTTCCCTTCCCCCCACCCCTCCCACCCCTTTTTTCCCTCTATACAGTCCTTCCTTCCTCCATTCTTGCCCCCCTTGGCTTTTAAAGACTCCATATTTGAGAAGTTCATCATAGCCAACCCCCTGGCGGTTCCATTCCACAGCTTTGGGCTGTGCGTATCTGGCCTTTCACAAATAGCCCAACCAAGGCTATGACAGCTTGTGACTTACTAGAATACCAGAGCAAGTCTCCAGGACCAAGCTGGAAACTATCCCTGCAAATGTCTTGTGGTTGGCTTTATCCACAGCTCCATCTCTGCCCTCGCAATTCCCTCAAAGATCAAGGTGAGGCTAATTTAGGAAACTAGAAAAATCATTTGTCTTGTTTTCCTCTGAATTCTAATGTATTCTTCAGCATGCAAATTGCTTGAGATCTTAGCTGAGATAGGGAGCAGGGAGAGGGTGAGGAATCAGGGTCTGGTTCTGCTATATTTACTTAACCTTAAAAATCATAACCCACTGTAATTATGAGAAATAACCCAGAAAGGATCCCCTGTCCACCCCCACCGTCCCCTACCCCCTCTACAAACCCTCATTTTCCTGACTTCAAAGGGAACCCGTGCTCTGATTACTGGTAAGCAGCGTTTCTGAGGTCCGCGTTGAAAGCGCAAGTCTTTGTGTCTCTATGGAACCAATTATCTGCAGCGCTGGAAAATTAAGAAGTTGAATTCTGTTTCCGTGGATGCACACTCAGATGCTAGGCGCTGGCGCCGAGTTGAGGGTTATAATGATCCTCTCACAAGCCCTCGTGAAAACACAGCACTTAACTGGCGGCTCTTCCCACTTGCTCAGGAGGCTGGACTTGGATCGGTGGGCCTACATCATGAGGTGTTACCCGTGTCTGGTGCTGGTGGTTAGGGTCACTAACCGCCATCTCATGGGGCCAACAGTTGTCTGAACTTGCTAAGCTGCTCATGCGCAGATAACTGATTTCATATTCAGTTTTCAGGGGATTGATGGGTTTTTGAATCTGTGGCGAGCATGACCCAATTGTAACAGGGCGGAGAGAAAAAAGGAAAGTCTTAAGAGAAAGGAAACGAGAGCCCCAGGATTTACTATGAACTCTAGCAACATTAAATGTTATTGCTAATAATGTTGTAAATAATAATAACAACATTTATTGAGCTCTTAAAAGGCACCTGTGTCCAAATAACAGCCTGCCACTTGCTTGGTGTGACCTTGAAAAATTACTCTATCAGCCCCTGAGGAGTCACTAAGACAGAGCAGCTTAACAACAGAAATGTATCGTCTCACAATTCTGGAAGCTGGAAGTCTGAAATCAAGGTATCCTGAGCCCACACTCTCTCTGGACCCTTCCATGATGCTTCTTCTGTCTTCTGGTGTTCGCTGGAAGCCCTTGGCATTCCTTGATCTACGGAGACATCGCTCTGGACACAGCCTGTCATCTCTCAGTGGGTGTCTGTCTCTAAGTCCAAATTTCCCCTTTTTATGGGGACACCATTCATAATGAACAGAGCCCACCTACTGACCTTATATGAACCTCTATAAAGATCCCATTTTCAGGTAAGGTCACCTTTTGAGATACTAGAAGTTAAGACTGCAACGAATCTTTCGTGGGATAAACTTCAACCCACATCAGGTACCTAACCTCTTTATTTCACTTTCCTTTTATGGAATGAGGTTTCATCATGGGGCTGACATCTCGGGGCTACTGAGAAGGTTAAATCAGACCATATATGTAAAGGGCTCATCTCGGAGCCTGGCAACAGCTGGAAGGCAGTGAACGTTAGCTATTATTATCATTAAAGTAGGGATATAGTTCCTTAAAGCTCAATTTGTTTTGCTCTGCTTCATAGAGGAAAAGCTGAGGTGGATAATATTTTCTCTCAACTCTAAAGGGCATAAAGATTTTTCTTAACAGTGCAAGTTGATATTTACATCTTGTGCTTTACAGGGAACTATAGGTTTGAATAAAGTTTACTTTTTATTTTAATATTGCAGCCTATTCATACCATGATAAAATCACTTTGAATAAATACCTTACTCCCAGCAAGTAAACAAATCTTAAAGGTTAAAAACCTGAACAATTTAAATAAGGTTAAGAAAGGTTCCTTCTACATTATCCCTAAAACAAAAGAAATTAAGGCTCTAAAATGCAGTATCAAGGACTTTCATCCCCTAGCTACGCTGGGTCAGGTTAATACATCTCTGATGCTTAAATACTGAACAGGCCACAACTTTTAGATTCGAGTATATCCGGATTCAACTCCTGACTCATGGGCTCTTGTGACCCGTTACAGGCTCTGTGGCCAGAGGGAAGTTTTAAATTTTTTTTTTCAGTTTGTTTCCTCATTTGCTAAATGGAAAATAATACTGCTTCAAAAGAGAAATGCAAATTAAAACAACTCTAAGATTTCATCTTACTCCAATTAGAATGGCTGTTATCAAGAACACAAACAATAACAGATGTTGGCATGGATGTGGGAAAAAAGGCACACTCATAAATTGCTGGTGGAGATGCAAATTGGTGCAGCCACTCTGGAAAGCAGTGTGGAGATTCCTCAGAAAACTTGGAATGGACCCACCTTTTGACCTAGTTATTCCACTACTCAAAAGGACTTAAAATCAGCATACTACAGTGATACAGCCACATTAATGTTTATAGCAGCTCAATTCACAATAGCTAGATTGTGGAACCAACCTAGATGCCCTTCAACAGATGAATGGATAAAGAAACTGGTATATATACACAATGGAATATTACTCAGCCTTAAAGAAGACTGAAATGATGGCATTTGCAGATAAGTGGATGGAATTGGAGAATATCATGCTAAGTGAAATAAGCCAACCCCAAAAAAACCAAAGGCTGAATGTTTTCCCTGATAAGCGGATGATGATATGCAATAGGGGTGGGGGGGTGAGGGTGAGATAAGAATGGAGGAACTGTAGATTACATAGAGGGAAATGAAAGGGAGGAGGGGTGGGGTATGAAAAATGGACTGAGACAGACATCCTCACCCTGTGTACATGTATGATTACATGAATGGTGTGAATCTACATTGTGTACAACCAGAGAAGTGAAAAGTTGAACCCCATTTGTGTACAATGAGTCAAAATGCAGTCTCTAAAAATTTTAAAAAGTAAGACAGCCTAACCATCAAGAGATACATAGAACACATTGTAAGTCAAAATGAATGTGATACACCTGACCTACTGAGGTCGGCATCCAGCCCACCCTGCCTCAGGTGCGCCTGCTCAGAACGTTCACGTTACAGTCGGCAAAACCACATAATACTGCAGAGTACTGAACATCTTCTGCAATTTATTTATGCTGGAAATAAAAACAGCACGGATGTATGACACATGTTGTACCAATGTGGATTTAACATTTTTAACGTTGATAGATCATGGATCAGGGACCATCTGTATATACAAGGTGACATTATACTGTCTTCAAAAGGAAGGACTTTTGGACACAGGCTCCAACATGGGTGGACCTCGATGACATTTTGCTACATGAAACAAACCAGTCACAGAAAGACAAACACTGTGAGTCCACTTCCATGGGGTGTCTGGAGTATGGGATCCATAGAGACAGAAAGTGGAACGGTGGTTGCCAGGGGCCAGGGCACAGGAGGGAGGGACGGGGAGCTACTGTTTAGTGACGCAGGGCTTTGGTTTTGCCATTTGGAGAGTTCTAGAGGTGGATGGGGCTGGTGGGTGGGCAGCAATGTGAACGTCTTAATATCACTTGTGGGGCGGGAACAGGACAGGCGTGTGCTCTTCGGGGCTTCGTGTGTTGACATTTTATTCCCATGATGAGTTATTAAGAGGGGAAAACCTAATCTGACTTGGTGTTTAGAGGCAGGACCTTTCAAACATGATTAGGATTAGATGAGGTCATTAGGGTGGAGTCCCCACGATTGGATCCTGGTGACTTTATAAGAGGAGGGAGAGAGACCAGAAGATACACACACTCGTCACGAATTCCCTGCCTCTTGCACATAATGCTCTGCACCACCATGGACTGTGCCCGCAATTGGGCCATCGCCAGGTGAGGCCTCACACCCTGGCACAAAAATAAGCCTCTTTTATTTATAAAGCAGCCTGCCTCAGGTATTGCATTACAGTAATGCAAAATGGACTAACATACCACTGAACTGTGCAATTAAAAATGGTGAGGATGGTAAATTTTATGCTATTATATATTTCACTATGATTTTAAAAATAAATTCTGAAAAGCTAATAAATTCTAAAGAACAAAACAAAAATGTGAAACAGCCTAAGGAAAGCCCCTAATGTGGTGGCTAACAGATGGCAGGTAGATTAGACACATTCCATCATTAATATTCTCCTTCCTCCCCATCACCGATAGTTGGCAAAAAGAAATGGAGTGAGCACAGGGGAAGGGACTCAGTGTGAAAGATTCCAGTAATCCACTAGCCCTTGATTCTGAAAGGGAGCTAATTAAGTAGGTCAACCACATTGAATCAGGAGATAAGGAAACTCGTCCTTATGCCACAAATAACTGGTTCTGTCAATGTAAGCAAGTCAGTTAGCTCGCTGGGCCTATCTTCTCATCTGTTAAATAAGAGGGTTGAATCGGAGGATCCCCATGAAAGCCCAATCCTTAGAGACTGACTGCATCATATAAAGTCCAGACGCGGCGTTTAATAATGAGGGGCCATCGCTCAGCATGCTAATAGGCCTTTTATGCAGAAAACAAGAGAGGGGGAGAAAGATCTTTTACCATGTTAACATGACAAATGTGCCAAAGGGAAGAGGGAAATAAATTAGAGGTCAGGCTGAAGTGAGCAATTAATAGCAAAATACCACCACTATTCTTTGTCAAATGTACCGTACTTTTAAAGGCTGTCATAACCAGGCGTGGCTACCTGGGAGGCTGAGGCAGGAGGATCACAAGTTTGAGGCCAAGCTAGGCCATTTATCAAGACCCAGTCTCAAAAATACAAAATAAGAGGTCTGGGTATGTAGCTGCAAGGTATGGAGTCCCTGGATTAAATTCCTGAGACAGTGAAAAAAAAAGACTACTAGTTTTTCAAGACGAAAGACCTCTTTTTTAAAAAAGTATTTTTAGCTATAGATGAACATAATACCTTTATTTTATTCATTTATTTATATGTGGTGCTGAGGATCAAATCCAGTGCCCCACACATGCCAGGCAAGTGCTCCACCACTGAGCCGCAACCCCAGCCCCAAGAAGAAAGACCTCTTGCACAACCATGTTGGTATAATTAACTCTACTACAATACACATGTAAAAATAGTCAAAATGGGAAATCTCATGTTATGTGCTTTCGCCACAACCAAAGAATATGGGTTCCTATTTTCTTCCCTTTACCTCCTTGCTGCTCCAAACAATGCTTTTGGATTTCAAACCTTTCTAGAACATCAGATCCATTCTAAGGTGGAAAGCTGTGGGGGTTCTAGACCTCCCAGGTGGTCTCTCCCCACCCCAGCCCTCTGAAGAGTCCCCCTGCTGCAGGAGGCAGGTTTGAAATCAACGCTGTGTACTCCATGAAGAAATGGAAATGCCTGGCACCGTGCATTCAGTGGGGAATTCATCAATAATGGTGGACTTTGCTAGCCCAAGCCCTTCAATCCGCCTAACCATTTATTGTAAATAATGCGTAAGTGGACCTTGGAGGGGTATTCCTGTCTGCCTCCACGGAGCCTTGATGAACGTAGGAGAGGCGAGAAGAGGCGTTCCTCAACCCAGGGCTTAGCACATGCTCAGTTAAGGTAAGTGGCAGCGACTGACTCACAAGGGACCCTAGCGCCAGGAAGGCAGAAGTGTGCGGATCATTCCTCCATCCTTTCATTCACTCGCTGACGTTTCCTTATCATCCACTCTATTCCAGGCCGAGGTTAGGAACAGGGGCTGAGGACATGAGTTAGAGAGAGGAGTGCGCTCTCAGGGAGCGTCGGCTGGCTGCTAGAATCGCCTGACACATCGCTGTCACGGCCTGTGGGCCACAGAGCTTCCAAGCAGGCAATGCGGCCATGGCCGGGGAAGCAGCGGCAGGTAGGACTGGCTGAGTGTGTGGAGCACAGAGCCGAGTCGGGAGGAGAGGAAGGAAGGAAGCCGAAGGCGGGCTTCTGGCGAGCCCTGCCAGCCAGGAGGGCCTGTCCCCCTCTTCCCCCTGGGCCTGCCCGTCTCTCTTTGCCCCCTCCTGGGAAACTCCAAAGGTCACTTCCACAGGACTTTTTTTTTTTTTAAATATGCAGTGCTGAGGCTCAAACCCAGGGCCTCACTCATGCCAGGCAAGCACTCACCACTGAGCTACAGCCCCCGCCCTGAGACTTGCTTTCTGTAATCAGCAGTTTACTCCTAGCTGATGGAGCAAGAATCAGCAAAGAGGAAAGAAGAAAAAGGGACATTTCACCTCCTCAGGAGAAGCCAACACAAAACAATCAAATCCGCCGGGTGAAGTGGCACACACCTGTGATCCCAGCCGCTCGGGAGGCTGAGGCAGGAGGATCGCGAGTTCAAAGCCAGCCTCAGCAAAACTGAGATGCTAGGCAACTCAGTGAGACCCTGTCTCTAAATAAAACATGAAAGAGGGCTGGGGATGTGGCCCGGTGGTCCAGTGTCCCCGAGTTCAATCCCCGATACCAAAAAATAAAATAAAATAAAATCAAAGCTGACTTTTACCCATAGAGGAAAACAGTGGATGATGTTTGATGAGAAAACAAACAAACAAGAACGCGAGTCCTTCATTCTGAGACATTTGAGAGGCGGACACTTTTGAGCAAAAGAGAGGACCTGGAGGGAGGAACCCGTCTGGCAGCTCCCGAGCCAGCTGCACACAGAGGTGGGGTGCTCGGGGTCGAGCCTCACGGAGTCAGAGGGGCCCGGTCCCCAGGTCGCAGTCTGGGGCTGCAGGTACCCTGAGCTCGAGACTCTCTCCTTGGGACCCTCCCCTTCCTGCCTGTGTTTGACAGAAATATTCCCTCCCACTCCATTTTCTTACTGACTATGAGAAGACTGCTTTCCTTCACTCTGTGCCCGCGGGAACATCTAAGTCATCTCCCTACTCTTGAGAGTTGGAGTTTAAATGCTGACCGCAGTGCAAGGCACGGGCGTCACCTTCTCTAGTGACAGTCACTAGACCATCATTGAACACGCACATGGTGGAAAAGCTGACCATGGTCAAATTCTGACAGTGAAACCTCAGGGTCTCCATATCGCCCAGATTTTAACTTTTAAAATCTGTGACTTGATAAAAATCCAAGCAATGGCTGCTTCCCTGGGGCCCGGAACCCCTGCCCTGTTCTCAGTTGAGACACAGCAGAAACCCACCGCCCCGCTGGGGAAATTCGTGCCGCAGGATCTGCAGGATCTCAGAAACAACAAATATCAAAAGCAAACTGCCTTTTGAAGTTTGCAAATCAATGTTCTAAACTATGAGTTTATTGGCAACCAGAAAGGATCGAGCACCGCCCTTCATTACCCAAAGTACTAAAACTTCTCCTCTAGGGGCTAATTCTAAATTTCTGTTTATTAAAGAAAGAAACAAAATATGTTTAAGTCTTACCTGCTCCTATTTTTTGCCTTTTCCACTGACTCACAACATAATTTTGCATCTACAATCTCATTAATCTAAAACATTTCGGTGACTAAATTTAGATTTTTGTATAGCTGAGACTTGAGGGAAAGGCTGAAGTGATTTTGGTTACCTAGACTAAGACAGGGCATCTACCACTTCAGGAAAACTACCAGAAACTTGTTTAATATTTAGGGAAAATGAAGAAATGGGGTCCAAGTTTGAAAATAGATGTTCTAAGTTTTAAACCAAAAAACACAGATGACAGAGCCACACTCCCGTGAGTGGGTGTGACAGTTCATTTTTTAAAAAATAGCCCCTTCTTATGTAGCAGTCTTAGATTTGCAGCAAATTTAAGCACAAATTACAGAGTCTGTCTATGCCCTACGCTCACACCGCAGGCTCCCCAACATCAGTGTCCTGCATCAGAGTGATATTTCTTTTCCTTCATTTCCCCCTGAGCCACATCCTGAGTCCTTATTCACTTATTTATTTTATCTGAGACAGGTCTTGCCAAGTTGCTTAGGGCCTTGCTCAATTGCTGAGGCTGGCTTTGAACTTGGGATCCTCCCACCTCAGCCTCCCGAGTCTCTGGGAGACAGAAGTGCATCACCAGAGGGGTGTATTTCTTAAAATCAGTGAAGCTACATGGACACGTGATTATCACCCAAATCCATAGTTTACCTTAGGGTTCATTTTTGCTGTTGTACATTCAGTGGGTTTTGACATATATATGATGACATGTATCTAATATCATATAGAAGAGTTTCCCTGTCCTGAAAGTTCCCTGTGCTTTATCTACTCATCCTTTCTTCTCTCATGACCCCAGAAAATGACTGATCTTTTTTTTTTATCCCAGAGATACTTTATTTATTTATTCATTCATTATCTTTTTTTTGACAGTGACAAATATTTTTTTAAAAAGTTCTTTTCATACATGTATACAGGGTAATAATGTCTGTCTCAATCTACTGTCTTCCTCTCCCCACCTGCCCACCTCTCCCCTCATTTCCCTCTGTACAATCCAAAGTTCCTTCATTCTTCCCTACCCACCCCCCACTATAGATCAGCATTCGCTTATCAGAGAAAACATTCTGCCTTTGGTTTTTTGGAGATTGGCTTATTTCACTCAGCATGATATTCTCTAGTACCATTCATTTACCTGCAAATACTATGATTTCATTCTTCTTTATGACTGCGTAATATTCCATTGTGTATATATACCACATTTTCTTTATCCATTCATCTGTTGAAGGACATCTAGGTTGGTACCATAGTTTTGCTATTGTGACAATGACTGATCTTTTTACTGTCTCCACAGTTGTGTCTTTTTCAGAATCTCACACAGCTGAAATCATACAGCATATCATCTTTTTGGACGGGCTTCTTTCACTTACTAATATGCATTTAATGTGCCTTCATGTCTTTCCATCCTCTGGGGCCACCCCCAATCTATTCACTCATTCCCTTATTAAGGACAATTCATTAATTGTTGAACAATTCATTTTCAAACCCCACCTGAGACTAATTGCTGTCTTCGTTTTCCCATAGAATTTCAGAGGCGACCCACCAAAACTCTTCACTGATGCATGAATTCCGGGCCACGACCGTCCCGATGGCCTGCCAGCCTGGCTCTGCTGGCTCTTCCTCAGGAAGTAATTCACTCTCTTCACGAGGCAGCACATTTCATCACAGGCTCTGGTGATTATTAAACAGTTCTTCCTAGTGGTGAGTTATCCCTGTACCTTTCATAATAAAGCCGATGCCTCTCCATGTGCTTTACTAAAGGTATGTATATGGTAAAAATCTCTGTGTTTTTAAATTGTCTTTAAAAGTGACAGAATTATTAGGTTTCTTGTTTTTAAAAACATTTATGAAATTCATTCTCTTATTTACCTCTAAGTATGTTTTATTCCATCCCTGATTTCTTCTGCTATCCGTTCATCCTTCCGTTGTGAATTATTTAAGTTCACACGCGTGATATTCAGAGACGGAGGCTTTCACATAACCAGTACGATCCCCCACAGTCCCGCCATCTAGCAAGGCCGTTCAGGTGGTCATTGCTGGTCGCCTGAACTTCGTATTCCTGCCATGATGTGCATGTAACCCCCAGAAGTTCACATGTTGGAAATTTAATCCTCAAATGTATATGCTGATGGAATTTGGAGGTGGGGCCTTGGGGAGGTAATTGAGATGAGATGAGACCCTGAGGGTGATGAGGCCATGACGCCGTTAGTGGCTTTATGGGAGGGGGAGAGACCTGAGTTAGCACACGCACTCGATCTCACCTTTTGAGGCCTCCACCATGGTGTGATAGAGCCAAGAAGGCCCTCATCTGATGTTGAGCAGATGCTGGTGCCATATTCCCAACCTCCAGAACCATGAACTCAAAAACCTCTCTTCATTATAAATCATCCGGTCTCAGGCACGTTGTTATAGCAACAGAAAACAGACGAAGACACTCTCGTTGCGAGTCTCCCATGTCATTAGGGCCATCCTCATTTAGACTTGCTTCCTTTTACTCTATAATCTTTCTCCAAAATTGGGCACACTCCTCCGTGAGCACAGAGGAGAGGGAAACAATTATTTCTCATGTGTGGTGTATAAATTCCAATTATTGCAATTGGAGGTTGCATCAGTTTTCAACCACATCACTCTGAGACCACATGGAACCCAGAGTTAATTAAAACTCACTCCTTCCCCATCTGCTCGACTCTGCTTCCTCACTTCATCATATTTTCCCTCTATAGGTTTCATCCTGTTACATATGCCCCATTATATTAATCTGTCAAGATTTTTTTTTTCCTGGTACTAGAGATTGAACCCAAGGCCCTTTAACATGGAATTACATCCACAGCCTTTTTTAACTTTTTAAATTTTGAAACAGGATCTTGTTATGTTGCTGAGGATCTCCCTAAGTTGCTGAGGCTGGCCTTGAATTTGAAATCCTCCTGCCTCAGCCTCCTGAGTCCCTGGGATGACAGGTGTGAGCCACTGCACCAAACATCAAGATGATTTTGAAAACTATGTCTACTATTGAAAATGTTGTTCCTCTCACCCTGCGTTATGGTATTTGTTTTTGAGCTATTATGTTTAATTAATTAATTCACTCATTCGACCAGTATTTATTAGTGTCAATATGGTGTCAGGTTCTCAAGCTCTGAAGATGCAGAGTAAACATTCGCTCATATTCTTAGGAAATATATAGATTAGAGATAATGGCTGGTTATAATTGATCAAACTAATTGATGGGTAATTACAAGGGATACAACTGTCCTGAAGTATAAAAATATAATTTTATTCATTATTATAAGCAAGTCATCCAGTGAGGATTTAGGCAGGGGAGTGGTAAAGAAAGCTTCCTAGGGGGATCGAGGTTGAACCAAGAACTGATAGACAAGTGGAAGCTAACTAGGAGGTGAGGAGAGCATGCCAGCCGGAGAAGAGCCAACGAAGGGACTGGAGGAGACAGAGAACAGCATGCTACCGGGACCTGAAATGAGGCCAGCATGTTCTTTTATGCAGGTTTTTCATCACTGTGACCAAAAGACCCAAAGAAAGAGCAATCAGAGGAGGAAACGTTTATTATGGATCACAGTTTCAGAGACAGCAGTTCACAGATGGCGGATTTCATTGCTCTGGGCTTGAGGTGAGGCAGAACATCATGGCGGAAGGGCAAGGCCAAGGAAAGCTTCTCAGGACTTGGCAGCCAAGAAGCAGAGGGAGAGAGCTCTGCTCACCAGGAACAAAGTACAAACCCCAAAAACAGTCCCCCAGCGACCGTGCTCCCCCAGCCACGCCCTGCCTGCCTGTGGTCACCACCCCGTAACCCCTTCAAGTGGATTCATGCACCGATGAGGTTAGGAAGGCTCTCGTGACTCAGTTGTTGCGCCTCTAAACGTTCACGCAGTGTCTCTCACAGGAGCTTTTGGGGAGTCGCCTCATATCTAAACCACAGCAGGCGTCCAGAATGCACGGTGGTCGTCCTGGCAGGAGGCATGCGGGAGACTCTGCAGCAGAGGCAGGGCCAGACGACGTGAGGGCTTTCTAGGCAGGAAGAATGATCTGGCTGCCCTTCAGCAGCCCCCGGGGTCTCTCTGAGGCAGACTCTTCTCTTAAAATACTTCCTCTTCAGTCCTTTAAGTTTTCAGAGCCTTTCTGCCCATCATTCGAGACCAGGCCCCTTAGCTTGTCCGAGAAGGCCCTGGCTCGGATTCGGGCTTCCTTCTCAGGCGTGTTTCCAGTGACCTCTTGATGTGGGCCCTGTGTTTCTGCAGGAGGCACCAGTCCAGGGTCATGTTCCCACCCCTCTGCCTTCACCTGCAAGGTGCTGTCCTTCTGCTCCGGTCTCTTCTATGGTCCATAAGAGCCAAGAAGACACGGCTACTTCGCAGTTCCTCAGACAACGATTCAGTCTTCTTGGTGAGACTGTCATTTCCCAGGGAGCAGGAGACATTTCTGTTCCTTGGTGGGGGCACTGCCTCACTTTAATTTCTACACACAGTAAACAGCTGATTCGTGTTTGTAGGTTGTGCACGCAGTCTCCTGTAAGAGCTCCCACCGAGCGAGATTACTCCTTCCACCCAGCTCTACTGAGCTCTCTGTGCTAGGCAGGACGCTGATGCCTAGTGATTATGACATTCAGGGTCTCCCGAAGAGATTCCGTGGAACCTTCTGCATTAGGAATCTTTATGCAATAAAAAGGGCACATTAGGGCATGTGGCCTCCTCATGTTTTAAAGCAGTATTTAAAAAACAATGTTTCTCACTAGTTCTGAGTGATATCAATAGAAGTTACTTGAAAAGGGTTCAGGTCTTATGTGTTTGGGAATATCAAATTATGTATGAATCCTATTTGTCGAACTTGCCAGACCATCACCCTGTTGGTGGACATTCTGATTGTCCCAGAGAACATTATTATCTGTTTGTTGACAAATATGAAGACTATACCACATGTGGCAATATGTGCGCAGAGGTTGGATAAGGCTTAAAACCAGGTTTCTAGACAAACAAAAACCCCCAAAACAAAAATTACAAAAAATGAACTAGAAAGATACCCCAACTGGTAGTTCCTGCCAATGTCTATGGTGTAAATATTCCCACAAGGCTGAATGGCTGATTTCAAGTCAATATGCCATCACTGAACTCAGAACAGAGAAGAAATGTTCAGTCAGGGCACACAGGTGCTCAAGCTAGCTAGCCCACAAGAGAGATAATGAACAAAACAGTCAGCAGTGCATAAGATCTACCCAGGTCTTATAGCCTAGTGCCAGCAGAGAAAACAAACAAGTGAATAACAAATTAGGTAAAGCTGAGCTGAGAGGAAGACGGCCGAGAGAAGGAACAGCCACTGGGACGAGGCAGGTAGTCACATGAATCCTCAAAGGAGAGCTGTTCCAGCTGAGAAACTTTCAGAGGGAGCCTGTCAGGAAAGAAGGGAGGGGTAAAGCATTCTGGGCAAGAGGAACAGCACTTGCAAAATTTGGGGCCTGGAAAGAATATAGTTGTTTAAAGGACCAACAAGTCCAGTATCTGGAGTGGATTGAATATGGGGAAATTGAAAGGGACGTAGTAGGAAAGGTGGGCAGGACCTGTGTGCATGGTCTTGTCTCCTAAGAGGGAGTTTGGATTAAAAAACACAAAATAGAGCAAATGAATGTTATTTTTGTTTAAGACGCGAAATAGCCTTAGCAATTTTACAAGATCACTCTGACTGCTATGTGGGGAATGGCCTAGAGCATCTCCCTTGCTGATTTGACCATGGATCTCTGCTTTCTCCCAAGATTTTTCTCTGGAGTCATTCACAGTATATTTGGGGGAGATTTTATACTCAGAGTTGTAAAGAGGAATGCAACTCATTGCGTTAGTCTGCTTTTTGTTACTATAATGAAATACCTGAGGCAGGCTAACTTTATAAAGAAAAGAGGTTTATTTAGCTCATAGTTTCGAAGGGTGAAAAGTCCAAACAGCATGGCACAGACCCTGGAAACTTCCCTTCCCTGTGACTGCATCATCTTATGGAGAATGGCAATAGCAGAAGTATGCATGGGAGGGAGAAATTACACCGCAGAAAAGGAAGCCAGAGAGAGAGAAGGAGCCCAACCAACCCTTCTGAGAGCACAGCCCCCATTTCTGATGCCTTCCTGCACCTCCCAGTTCGACTTCTCTGAGCTTACAAGATACACTTAAACCGAATCCAAACCACGACCCTGGATAACCATATTATTTCTCAATCTCTCGTGCAGCAAGGCGTACAAACCTAAGTGTGATTAATAGGAGCTTCTTCTTGGCTGCTCCCTACCAAATCATTCCAGGCTTTCCCGATAGACTTGGTAACATTGCCACTGTTTGTACAAAATCAGGAAGTGAAAACAGCTAACAAGAAACCAAGTGGCCCCAGAAGATCCAGACGAGATGATGTCTCCTGATAAAGGTGAGGCCCGACGCCCGGATATTTTCAAAAAGAGGCCAAATCAGTTCCAGAGCAGCGCTGTTCAAGAGAACTCACCATGAGGATGGAAAGTTCTGTCCTTGTACCGTTGAGGACGGTAGTCACTGGCTGTATGCCAATTGCACATTTCATTTCATTTGTCATGTGACAGAGGCACTGAATTCTAAATTTTATGTATTTTAAATTCCTTTAAATTCAATAGTCACTTAGGCTTTGGCAACCATAATTGATGTCACGGTACTAGAAAATATTAATGGAAAAATTAAAAAGTGGTGACATCCTTCTATTTTATATCTAAAGGAAACCTCTGCTCCCAAATAAACTTAATCCCACGAGGGCGAGGAAATACACTGAAGGCATTTCAAAGGTCACCCTGCAATTTAGTCTTCAGATGCTGTTTTCTGCCTATTTTTTTCCTGTTCAAAGCCATATACACACAAGGGGACTTGTTAATGCCTCTAAATAATAGATTAGCCTTATTTATTACTTATGCTTCCATACTCATTTTCTCCTAAAAATATTCCCACATTTTAGACATGAAGGCTTCCTCTTTGTTGGAAGAAGAAAGTTCAGAGAAGCTAGAGAAGACAAAATCGTTTTGTGACTTGGTACCCAGATTGGTTTTGTCAACGTGTAGCTGAAACCAACCAACAGCAATTATTACCCAACACTCCTATTTTTGTATGTCACCATGAAGAGTTCCTTTAAATCTGCTTTAAGTTCCCCAAGCCCTTTTAAATTATATCATACCAAGTCGATGGATGGGGAACATGGCCAAGAATATATGGCCCATTAGAGAGTCCCTACTGGCCTTCTATTACAAGCCATTTCTCAAAGCGTTCTGTTATTTTGCAAGATAAATCTTTCTTATTGATTGTGCTTCCTAACCCCGCAATCAAGAAGAACCAAGCCTGTAAGTGGCGTAAGACAAGGGGAGGCAATTTGCTGAATTCAAATGAAACTCCCTCGTCCTTTTCCACAGAGGCTTGCTTTCCCTCATCTAGTGTGTCCTCTCCTTCCTTCCCTTAGCTGTTCAAAACATTTCCCAGAGAGCTTGCTGTGTACCTGGTACTATGGCGGGTCTAGGGATGGAGTAATTAAGACAGACAGGTCTTTGTGCTATGCAGTCATGGAATGCTACCAGCATGCTGGGCAGCAGGAGAAAGAGAAAGGTGTGTGAAACAGATCAAACTGTTTGCGTAAAGAAGGGAAACTTGGCGCAGGCCTATAATCCCAGCAGCTCAGGAGGCTGAGGCAGGAGAATTGTGAGTTCAAGGTCAGCCTCAGCAATTTAGTGAGGCCCTAAGCAACTCAGCAAGGTCCTGTCCCTAAATAAAATATAAAAAGGGCTGGGGATGTGGCTCAGAGGTTAAACACCCCTGGGTTCAATACCCACCCCCTGCCAAAAAAAGAAGAAATTAAGAGATGTTTCTGGAAAACCAATACACTGAACTCGATTTCATTCAGAAATGTTGCCTTTGTTTAAAGAAAATATTTCCTAGAATCATCTTCAAGGCCCATAGAAATAATCATCTGAAAATTACTGACAGGGTTAGGAGTGTGGCTCAGTGGAGAGCTCTTGCTTACGTGTGCATGGCCCTGGGTGTGATTCCCAGCATCACAAAATAAAAAAAAAAATAAAGAATAGGAATTTATTGGCAATCAAGGCAAATCTCACTCCATCACTGAATAAAGGACTTTCAGATCTGTGAATGGAAGAATAGATAAAATTTCAAAATTTCTGTTTCAGGAAGATATGAGTTTGAAATTGACTTGTGAGTCATTAAAGTTGCCCTATCACGGATGAGGTAGTCTGAACTCCCGTGGCGTTCAAGAGTCTCCAACATTTATCTCCATCTTACTTTACTAATTTTCTATCTTTCTGTCCCTCTCAGAAACCTTCAGTTGCAGTTGGATGGATCTACTGATTATGTCCAGAAAATGTTGGCGGGTTCTTTGCCTCTGTCCCTTAGTTTTCTTCTCAAATTCTTAGCAATTCCTCAAAGCGTAATTTAAGCCTTAATCATCTATGTGAAGCTTTGCCCAACCACTCTAACCTCTCAAAAGCACACCATCTTCTCCTCTGAGCTCCCAAGACACCTCATGAAAATGACACTTTTTAAAATTTTTGCAATGACAATTTATCTCTTTGCAGTTAGCAGAGGTAAGAGATGTCTGCTCAGCCATAAGGGCAAGATGCCTTATACTCTTTATTCATAAATTACTGTGCATACATATGCAGTGCATTAAGCATTTTGCTAAATCTTATTTCATTAAAGTTAATCCTCATTACAGTCCAATTAAGTAGGCATTTTCTTTACGTGTGTACAAAGAGGAAAACAGAGGCCCAGAAAAGGGAAATGATTTACCCAAAGTTGTATAGCTAATAAAACAGAGCAGAGTTTAAAATGAAAGTTTCCATTTCAAAACTAGGGACCTTTCTCATAAGAGTAAAGAGATTTTGAAATCAGAACCCTTGGTATTTATTCCTCTATGTGTGCAAGACAGCGTTGACCAAAGAGTAGGTATTTAGTGGTTTATATATTGAAAGACTGGTTGATTGCTGGTTAATGAATGAAATAATGTCGCTTCCAAAATCAGCAGCATCAATAATGCAAAAGAAATGGGGTGAGGATTCAACCTCTATCATGACATACACAGTAATTTTGGGGCCTAAAAAACAAATACAAAAAAAGAATTGCCTGTGATTATGGCCATTGTTGCTCCAAATACATCTGACGCACCTAACCTCTGAATCTTTTCTTTCCCTAATGGTTTCAGGGCTAGACCATCCGATCCTTTCTGGTGTAACGGCTCCTCCATAATGGAGAAAGATTAGAACAGACTATTAATACCCAAGCAGATGCAGAAGCCACCCAGATGGATAATTTCAATGTTAATACAAAAATATTGAAAAGAGCTACAGAATGTCACATAGAGGATTAGCAATACAAAAGAGATTGAAGGCATTTATTTTTGGAAAAGTAATTTTTTTTCCTGTATATCACTTGTACATTTTGAATTGAGCTTCTACAGCTTATACATGAATTCTACTTTCTAAGCAAGAGGTAGTTTGCATGGTAGATAAGCATGCGGGGTGCATAGGCTTGATCATATTAGCTTCCATTTGCCAAATGTGTCCTTTCTTTGCACTGGACAACACAACCACGCTTAGTCACTCCACTGAAGAAAGAGAACTCCCTAAACTGACTATGGTTGATGCAACAAGAGATTATGTAAGGATCATTGTAGAGATTATACAATCACAGTTCTGTGGAGGAGGTAAGTTTTTAACATGGAGAAATTCATTAGAAAATCACATTTAAAGAACAATTGAATAATATAATAGTTAAATTTGAAAAATCAAAATAAGATCATTTTTCTAAAAGGAATGTATATTTTAAGGGCTTTCTTTTTTTTTTCCTCTAAAATGACCCAACAATGATTCAGCCACACTTAAACCCTATTGACAGTTTATGTGGAACTCTAGGGCCCAGATGTTAGTTTCCATAAGTTTCTCTTAATAAGAAACCTGGGATTCTCAGAGGGTAACTAATCCCCTACCTTGAAAGTGAGTCATATCAGGGAAGTGGGGAATACTTAGGTTTTGCTAAGGAATATTTCTGCTCTTGACGACATCAAATAGTCTATGTCTTCATCTATTTTCTGCTGCAGTAACAATATCACAACCTGAGTGATTTGTCACTAATGCCAATGTGTTTTGTTCATTATTCCAGAAACTGGGAAGTCCAAGGGCAGGGACTGTCCTGACAAGGAGCCCACTCCTGCAATAAGAGAGCTAACCCACTCCTGAGATAACTGAACTAATCCATTCATAAGAACTCATCACCTCTTAAAGGTCCCCCCTGCAATGCTGTTACAATGGCAGTTAAATTTCAACATGAGCGTTGGAGCCCACATTCAATCCATAGCAATCAGCTTAAAGTGACTTGCACTGACCAATTTAAGGCAATTTGAGCATCAGAAAGAGAAAACAATTATGGCTAAATGGAATCCATTTGAGTGCATGAAAGGCCATGATCCATTCAGACAACAAAGGGGGAACGCTAGCACAAAGGTAGTGCTATTGCAAACAGAGGGTGACTACTAACATAAAGTTTTTCTTTATAATTGGCTATAACAGTTTAAAGACAGATTATGTGTAGATATATTGCTACTTCTTTTTATTCTTCTGGACCTCTGTTAAAAAGGTGTAGATGATATGCTTTCTGTGTAAGTAGGGGAGAGTAGATAAAAGTAGAGGCAGCCATGGGGTTAGTTCCAAGGAACGTTGCAACCATAGAAAAGATTCATTATGGCCGGAGCTGACACCAGGTAGCATGAGGCTCAGTTGGTGGTCAGACTCTACGACCAGACAGAAAGAAAGAGAGTTCAACTGTCAGTTTTGAGACAACTGGTGAGCCCATTGTCCTCAGAGAGTGAGGTGGCCCTGTTGATTATAAGAAAATACAATAGGCAGTACTTATTAGTATTTCAGGTACTCAAAACAGCTAATAATTTCAAATAATATTTATAGGACAGGGTGATTATAGTCATTGGCGGGAAAATTGATAATATGGTTCTGTTCATGCAAAACTCATTAAAGAGTGCCTCATTTTGAGGGAAAAACCCTAAATTTTAAGTATCTATACCTGTGGGAAAGGCATGAGATTTAAACCCTTCCAGTGATATAAAGAGCATCATTTTGTACAAGATGTAGGAAAATGATGAATGACTCAGGTTCAAATCAATTTGGGATAAGAAATCATACACTGATTAGAAATTATTTGCTTGTTAATCCAGATCCCATAACGTAGGTTAGTCTGGGAATGTATTGGGTGTACATTTGTTGGTTTCTTGTTGAATCAGCAAAGACCTTTACAATCTCAGGTATGCATCAATATAAATTCCAGCATAATTTCAAATTATATGAAAACAAGCATTGTTGTAACCCTACAATAGCATTTTAAAAACTTACATAGAAATAACAATTAATTCAGAGCATTGATAATTTTGAACAGTTTAAGTGTAATTACAGTAATAAGTTTAGTAAATTTTATTACAGTTTTGTCTACTCTTTAAGGTATTTATAGTATTCAAAAGTTTCAGTTGCATTAAAATTCTAATTGTAATTTGCACATTCTACGAGTTTAATTAACTGTACTTGTAATACATTTGAAATGTTCAATTTGATGTTTCCAGTTTTCTTCATCAGATATGTACCTTTTTATTTAACACATTGAGCAGTTTATGAGCTATAGATAAAAATTTTTGTACCTCTTTGTTAAATAAGGGAATTTTTAAAAAATTGTATCAGCTAAAACAATTTCAGAGCGCATAATTAATTTGCTTACGTCACACTACCAATGAAGAGCAGAACTAGGACTCCAGTTGATCTACACAAATTCAAAGCCCATGTTTATATTTACTGCAACCAGACTCTTGGCAGACACTTTTGGGAGAGTTTTCACATTAGAGTATTTTTTTCCCTACTTTGCATGAAATGATTTGGGTTGTCCACACACAACTTTCCAAACAGATTGCCCATGGCTGAATTCAGTCATTAGAACTGTAGATTTGGACCACATATTTTATATGTTACATATAATTAATAATACGGGTACTAGGAAGGCTGTGGCAGGAAATTCACACATCAAGGCCAGCCTGGGCAACTTAATGGGACCCTATCTCAAAATAATTTATTTTAAGGGTTGGAGATGTAGGTAAGTTGTAGAGTCATTCCTGAGCATGTGGGAGGCCCTGGGCTCAATCCCCACAACCAAAAAAAGAAAAAAAAAATTAATTGATAACATTTTTAAATTGGAGAATTTCCCATAAAAAGGCAGGCACACTGGTGCACCTAAAATCCCAGCAACTGGAGAAGCTGAGGGAGGAGGATTACAAGTTCAAGGGCAGCCATGGCAACAAAAACGGATAAAAGGATAGGGGATATAGCTCAGTGGTAAAATGTCCCTGGGTTCAATCCCCAGTACCAATGCAAATGTATGACTTTTCTTGAAAAACTGTTAATATTTGGCAACAATCAGCAGGAAGCAAGTGAGGGCTGTCCCTGGAATGGAGCGCCCATCTCCTCTGTCCCCACCCCGCCAGCTTCACTGGCTCCAGTGTGCATGTAAGTGTCCTGTTACTACTGCACACCGCTGTACTGAAATCAACTGCACAAAGACCCTCACGTCACTGCATGCCAATGTCAAAGGGGAATTTTTTTAAAAGTTGTTTGACCTTTATTTTTATTTATCTATATGTGGTGCTGAGACTCGGACCCAGTGCCTCACACATGCCAGGCAAGTGCTCTACCACTGAGCCACAACTCCAGCCCTCAAAGGGGAATTTTAATAGTAGAGAACACAAGGTAGAGTTGGGCTGTATTTTATGACCTCAGGGATGTGTTCTAAGCTGCAGAAAGGCAATTCTCCTGACCTGGAATTGGATGGATGGAGTAATCAGCAAAGAAGGAAGAGCCAGCACAGGATACTGAAAAGGAGCAGCCAAAGAAGTCCGCTGAAGTCGGAAGCGTCCACCCACCCACCCATCCATCCTTTCATTCACTTGAAAAGGCATGTACTTCACACACAGGCAACAGACAGACTTGCCTGGTGAAGACAGGAGGTGAAAGGGACAATGCTGTAGGCTGGGCCCACTGTGAAGATCCGCACGGCTTCTTTGGAAGGAAGTTGCCTGTGGCTAGTCTGGCCCTGCCTGGATTGTCAACAGGATCTGCTCCGTTCCTCAGCAAACAATCTGTATCTGCAGGAGACAGGCAGGCCCGGAATGTCCTCCTTGACAATGTGAAGGACACGAGCTCCCCTGAAAGCGGGTGGGGGGGGGACTTGGGTGACCTTTGCACAGACCAGATTCCAGGACCCAGGGAGACAGGACCAGCAGAAGCAAAGCCCCCCACCACAAATCTGTAAGAACAAGTTCCGGTTAGGACTGGTCAGTGTGGATCAAGGTGACTCAGAGATGCCTTGGATCTTTAACAAGTCATTATAACAGCAAAATCTCTCCTCCACGGGGAAGACCATGCGCAGCGGGGACTTGAAAGTCTGATGCGGTCCTGCGGTCAGTCAGGAGCCAGAAGGTGGACCTGGGCAGGACTCTCTGGAAACCTCCTTGGGACCCTCAATAAAACAGTAGGGCAGGAGGGACATGCTATCCCTCTCCTCTCGGAGAGGACCCCCTCTCTCCCTTTCGTCCTTGAGAGTGCCCCCTTTTCCCTTTTCCTGTCTCGTGCCTGTTACCACGTGTGACTTGTCTGCAGTCCTCTGGCATGGTGAGGCGTCCGCAGCTGCCTCAGCTCACGCATGGCCTTGCTCTGCAGGGCTCACACTTGTGTTGACTTTGTCCACAACTTTCAGCACCGACTCTGTCCCAGGCACTGTGGAATATGCACCAGGTATCGACAGTGAACAAAATAGCCAAGACCCCTTCGGCCACCTATCACAGCCTCAATAGACAATCACACAGATAAGTTATAAAAACTGCGATGAATGTGATAAAGGGGGGAGTAGAAGAAGCTGTGAAAGCACCTGCCAGAGGCTGCTCACCCTGTTCAAAACAGGATTCCCAGCTCCTTAGAGCCCACGGGGCACTGGCCATCCTTTTAGAAACCCTGGTCTGCTTCAGCGTATGCTCATCTGCTAACTGAGTTAACAGCAGTTGACAGGAACTGAGGACTCGGCGTGTGCTAAGTTGGGTAATGAGTATTTTACACAGATCAGCTAGTTATCCCTCATACCAAATATATTCTAAGACTGGGTTTATGAGCATCTCTGTTTTGTAGAAGAGGAAGCAAGCACAGGCATAGGACAATGAAGAACTCTCTCAACTCTGGAGAGCTGAAGTCAGACTACGTCATACCCTTAAGCCTTTGACCTTCATGTAAAGGAGGCATTCCTTTTCTGAATCCATGTAACTGATAAAAAACTGCACATCAAACACACACAACCACATGCACACACACACACACACACACACACACACACAAAGCAACTTATCCCAAAAGAGTAAATGTCAATAAACCTTAACCCACTTCTACAGTAAAGAGTTTATCCAGCAAGAACAAGAGTATTCCTCCGGGGATAGCTTTTTATTAAGGACAACATGAGCTAGGACACAGGGTGCTATCCAGTCTCAGAACGCAATTTTCAAGGACAGAGTATTTCCACTTTATGTTGCAAAATAATGAACACATGGACACCCCAGAATGCTTATCCAACATAGCTTGCCATGTTAGTATTTAAAATAGGCGAACATGTGCTGAGAGATATAAAGAAATGTAACTATACAGATGATTTCTTCCCTACTTGGCTCAACATTGATCATTCACTGTTAAGTAAACACTCTCTAAAGTAAAAGGAGTCAATGGGAATTTGGATCTTTGAAAAGAAATTACAGAGCCAAAGCTCACTTGGAGAGGTGAGGAAAGGCAAGACAGAGGAGTCTCTACTAGGGCTGAAGAAGAAGCTTTAGGGCTGATAACCTTGGCAGAGAAAAGCCTTTCAGACTGAGCCATTAACATATGCAAGGAGATCATTTTTTATTCCTTTACTTTTGTGAGCTGGGGAGAATGCTTTTTGCCCTTATCCAAGTGTGAGGAAGATCATGGCCCAGATTAACGTGAGAAGCATGAAAATATTTTCTTCCTAGGTTTCCTCCCGGCACCAAGGACTCATGGACTTTCTTAAGCCTTCAATCTTCACAGCCCGTAAATACCGCTTCCAGGGAAAGTTCCTGATGTAGCCTGAATCCCAATCCTTAAACACCCTGCCCTGGAGGCCTCAGGAAACTCTGAAAACCTTCCTTTCTCCTCCCAAGACAAAACCTCACTAAGGTCAGGGTTTCCTCTGAGCCATTCAGACATGGGAAATCTTTAACATGAGACAACATGCACACATTCTGCCTAAATAGAACGAACACTTGAAAGGCCTTACAAACAGTGCCAAGGAGGCAACAAAATGTTTTGTTTGTTTGTTTTTTGTATCTTGAGAGGGTGGGGAAGAAAGAAATGTTTTCAAGTGCTGTGAGGCCACATGATAAATTAGAGCAATATTTCTAAAGTGTATTTAATTACAAATTGGCTTGAGCTTCCGAAAGGACAGAGCTTGTAGATAGATATGTCCTGAATATGAACCATTATCATACTAATGATATATTAAATCACTTTTATAAAATAAAAAACCCACTGCTTCTGGAGTACATAGAAATGTATCTGAAACCCTTCACACAGCTGTGTGAAGGAGACCATTTTTGTATTTTATTTAGAGACAGGGTCTCACAGAGTTGCTCAGGGCCTCGCTAAGTGACTGAGGCTGGCTTTGAAGTCGTGATCCTCCTGCCTCAGCCTCCCAAGCGCCTGGGATTACAAGCATGCACCGCCACATCTAGCAGGCAGATACCCTTCTAAGTCCTGAGGATACAAGAGTGGATGAGACAAAATCTCTCTTCTCCAATGGCAAGGTACTGTGTTATGGAGAAACAGGACACAAAAATTTCCGATACGATGTCTAGGAGGGGTGGAGTCCCTGAAGGTGCACACAGCAGCAAGTGGACAGGGTGCAGGGTAAGGGCAGGAGGGAAACATATTATGAAAATAGTTTGCCAATGCCTTACCTCCTGTCCAGGTGTGGGACACTGAGAACTCTGGGTGAGGAGCCAGGAGGTAGGGGCTCTCGTTACATCCTTCCCAGCATGTCCTCGGTTTGGTTATATTTGAGATATCAGGCAAATCTGGGGAAAATGAGAAGGCCTGACCAATCAAGAAACTGCATTCACAGGTCAGGTTCCTGGCTTTATTGGGAGGCAGGACAGAACGTGGGCACTGGAAGCAGAAGGACCTAAGCTCAGAGGCTAGTTCATCCTCTCCTTCACTGTCTGACTCATAGCAAGTTGCTGTATCTCTCCAAGTCGATATTCTCATTCATCAAATAGAAATCTATACCCACATCATACATTTCCTTGAGGGTTAAGTTTGATCGCTGTGTGAAATTAGCTCCAGGCTTGGCACGTGGCACACACCCAAAAAATGGGAGATATCCCTAAGGAGGAGAGCAAATGAGACCATGACTAATACCTTCCAAACAAAGCCCTTTCTATTTTCTGCAGATGTCCCTTCTTTCTTCCAGGTGAAGTAACCTGATTATCGTAAATTGCTCTCCTGAGGCTGGTAAATGGTACCTGTCCGAGTTATAGACTGGTCCACTAAATATTCGCATTTTAAAAATAATAGAATCCATTTGCAGCCATTCAGATAAGTGGAAGGGAAAAAAAATCTACTGAAAACTAATACAAATCATTCAGTTACTGGGTACAAATCATTTACAATTGCAGGGGCCAGATTTCCCCGGGTTTGGCCTCATAGGCAGACACCAGCCGTGGAGAGAGGAGAGACCTGGAAACTGAGTGGGTGTGTTTATGTGCGTCTGAATGACTGTATCCTAAAAACAAATAAAAAAATAAACTTTAACTTTGATTCCTTCATGGATTATTCTTACCCAGCACTCTGTGCTAGAGCTGGCAAAGATTTTCAAGTGTTGACTCGAAATGTATTTCTGTCATTTATATACCCTGTTTGGAAACAAAAAAGAAAGAAAGATTTTTAAAGCTTTGTAAGAAACAGTGTGCAACAGAGAGAAGATTAGTCATCTGGTGACCAAAGGCTCAGCCCGGGGAAAGCTTATGTCAGGAATGTAGGCCTCACGCAGCAGACAGACGCAATGGTGTGGGATAGGAATTCCCAAGAAGTATCGCTTACATTTGATCCATGAAGTGGCAGGTGTTCTTGGAAATAGGATCCTGGGTTTGGCCCAGACCACATTCTCTGTCAAAATGGAAACAAAGACTTGGAAAAATCACCACCACAGTGACATTTTCCATTAACCTCTGGCATGGAACCACACACTCTTATCTGCCCACAACTGCTGCTCAGTCGGCAACCCACCTCTTATCTTCATTTGCAGACTGTGGAATTACCCCAGTCTCTGAAAATGAACCAGGAGCAAGTACTGCTGCCACCTGAAGCTCTCTGGTGACTAAGATCTTCCTGGGGCCCAAAGGGGATGGTGGTAAATAAATGTTTATCTTGATGAACACACATCACATGACCTGAGCTTTTAACTCCAGGTCAGTGTTTACGCCACTGTGTTTGGAACACTCAGGGGTTGACCATCCATCGGGCTAAGAGGGAGGACAAAGAAGAGTGACCAGCTGGCTGGAGGTTGTTGGCACACGCTGTGGCCACCCTCATGTCTCTGCTGGGACTGTAAGTGTATTCAGGATAGGAATGACACCAGGAAGTAGCCTCTAAAGAAGGAGTAAAGAGTACAGGACATGGCCCAGTTCTTCACCCATGACAGACATCCCAAATGGACATGGACTCTTTTCCCTGGTTGTCCATTAACAGGCCATCTCGGCTCACTCATCCAGATAGTCACTTCTGACTGATCAGACGTGGCACAAGAGAAGAAACGTGCTTCGTATATGTTTACATAAGGACACAGGATAATTGAGCACCTTTTCCCCTACAGGGATGAACTAAAACAACCTTATGCTTAGGAATTTTAACACCATTAGTTCCTGGCTAGATTTTAACCCACATGACACCATTCTTCTGAAAGCCCAGAGTCTCTAAAGGAAAATGTTATCGCAAAGTAGCAGATGTGAAGCCTTGAAATGTCAAGTGGATTTAGAGGAAAACTGCACTTCTAAATGGCAACAGGTGGCCTTTACTTTTCATGCTCATTTGGAGAGGGAAGATCAGAGAAGAGAACACATTCTTCCTGCCACGATCATGATGGATAATCAGGCAGGAGGTGAAAAGGAGGTCTAATGCCGTAATGATGTTACAAGTCAAAACATTTGAAAAGGTTATAAAAATTCGCTTTCCATGATACTCAGTGGTTTTTAATTCTTTGGTGGGAGAAGGAACCGAGTGCGCACTGTGGCATTTCAATGATTATCTGACTTTCAAGTAGACAAAAATGGGTTTTGAAGACAAGTATTGAGTTGCATTTCATGAACAAAGAAAATGGACATGGTAGAGAATGAATGACAAAGAAATGACCTAAGCAGGTGTCCTCTCTACTGCCCATGCCTTCTTTATAGGCTATTTCAACTTTTAAGGAAAGGTGAGTCTATCCCTGTGTCAATGAACACACAGGTGATCTCCTACAAGAAGTCAACTTGGCTTGGCATCCAGGAAGGGGCTCATTGTGAAACCAAGGTCTTTCTGTGTGAGGCACAAGCCATTTTCTTGCAGTTGCTTTATTGGCTATTTTCACTTGTTCAAATCTACTCAGTCTGCATAAGCAAACACTATTCCCTGTACACCCGTCAATAAACTCACTTCCTGTGAGCTTCAAGATGGCTACATTCCACCAAACATCTAACCCATGCAGAGCAGGGTTCTTGCTTGGCGTGTATTTTCTATACTTCTTGTAATCTTCTTTTAAATAGATCAAGCAAAGAGACTCTCTGTGCCTAAGAGCTCTCACCATTCAAGAGGTTTCCTTTCTTACATTTTAAATGTATGTTGGACCCAGTTTGTCTCATTATTTCTTTGAACTGCTCCCCACCAGCATCCCATTTTGACCCCCACAAAAGTATGCATGGAGAGAAAAACAAGGAATGGAGGGACAGAGAATTCACTGTCAGAAAGCTTCAAAAAGAAAACACACACAGAGTTGAAGAGACAGCTGCTAATTCTGTTATAGGATACGCAATGCACAAACTGCTTTATACCATCAGCTAGCTGATCCCCTGCAGTGGCAGATACACCTACCCAGAGCCACTCATTTTTTAAATGCTTTTTTATGCTGTCTTCACTCACACTGGTCACGTCTCACCCAACTACACCCTTCAACTACTGATTCTCACAACTGAGTTAACCCAAGACAAAGAGTCACAGGAATTCTGAAAGCATCAGATCTATTACACTGATTTGACAGGCAGTAATCATTTTTTTTTCCTGCCAAAAACTCCTAAAGGAGTTATCCATTCTGTGATTCATTTTAATGATTTTTTCAATGAATTTTCTATTATTTTATTTTTATTGCATAATTAAATCCTTTACACAGTTCATCTATTAAAACGAAATCAGTTTAGGCAAAACAATGCTTACTTGAATTCTGATATGCATTGTATTCTTCTTGCCGTGTTTAATTAATGACATTTCAATAATACAGTAATTAATCTTAAGTGATACAATCACCAGAGTCAAATGACGTGATGGTTTCTAAGTTCCAGAAAGATCACTCAAAAACCAAAGATCCTTTAAAATTTTTTTGCAACACTTTTAAATTCAAAAGTAAAAAAGTATGAAGAGATTGACTATCAGAAAGGCCAGTCCTCTCTCCTACAAAAGTAAGAATTTATAGCGGCCAAGGGGACCTGCTATTATCAGTTATGCCTTTAGAAATACTCAGAATTTTTTACATTTCTCTTCTCCTTTCATACTATTTCATAAGTGTTTCATCAAGTCTTGTTTCCATACCTTATTCCTTTTAATAAAATGTGGGAGAATAAAAACCACTAAGAATAATAATAAACGGCATTGAGTGGACATTTACTCCAACCCAGTGGCCTGTCTAAGCTCTTCCGTGTGAGAATGTGTTCCACTTGAACAAACTCTCACTACCGTTTTATTATTATGCCTATTTTCAAAAGAAGAAAGTGAAGTCAAAGAGGCTAAGTAACTTCTCTAACTTCACCCAATCCAGAAGAGAGGGTCCATGGGCTGGGGATGTGGCTCAGAGGTAGAGTGTCTGCCTGGCGTGCATGAGGCCCTGGGTTCAATCCCCCAGCAACATGCACAAAAATACATATCATTATTTAAACAATGATTGAAAAAGAAGAAGAGCGGGTCCGGCATCTGACTCCAGAACTTAGACTTCAAACAGCACCTTTCACTGCATCCTCTGAAAGAGAGTCACGACCCAATGCCTCAATTACTCCATTGTTTCTCCCCTCAGCCTGGACTGAACACGAGGAAGCAAACACTTGGTAGCAATCGCCTGAGTTGTGTGCTTCCAAATGTTACTTAGAACAAATGCTTCTGAGGCCAGAGACCATTTTTGAATCATCCCGCCTTGGTCACACACATCTTTACATGTTAAATGCTATTTCACACCTACTAAAATTATACCCTGCTTCAAAATATTGACCATTTCTGAGACTAAAATAGAGGGTAGTTCTTCTGAAGAAGGTCAAGGCAGTATTCCAAAGAGTGATGGAACACTATGTTACATTGACATTACCTTGGAAAGGATTAAAGCATTGACAAAATAAGAATAAAAAAAAAATTTTTTTTAACATCTCTATCCTTTTTTATTTTTTTATTTTTGTAGACTTTATCTTAGTCCATTTTGTGCTCCTATAACAGAATACCAGAGACTGGGTAATTTATAATGAACAGAAATGTATTTGGCTCATGGTTCTGAAGGCTGAGGAGTTTAAGAACATGTAGTCAACATCTGGTGAGAGTTTTAGTCAGCTCTTTCATTGCTGTGACCAAAGGACCTGAAAAGAACAATGCAGAGGAGGAAAAGTTCATCGGGGCTTATAGTTTTGGTGGTTCAGTCCATGGTCAGCCAACTCCATTGCTCTGGGACCAAGCTGCGGCAGAACATCACGGTGGAAGGGCATGGAGGAAAACAGCTCAGGACCTGGCAACCGGGCAGCAGAGAAGGTTCCAGTCCTCTCTAAGGGTTTCCTGCACATGTTCAATAGGTTGTTTATGATCAAGAACAAGAAGATTCTAGAACAAGCAAATATACATGGAAAACATCTGGTAGAACCTAATTATTTTTACAGAGAAATAAACTGGTGCTGAGAGGTTAGGCAGCATATCTCAGAACACACAGCTGGCTGAGGAGCAGATTAAGCACCAGAATCTCAAGGTTTTCATTCCTAATCCTGAGAAATTAATACCAAATCAAGTTTTTCAGCTAAAGAGAAAGCTCACCTAAGGGAGAAACACCTGGTTTCTTCCACGCATTCATATCCACTTGCTCAAGAGAATTATATGCTAGGGGATCAAAAATTAAAAAAAAGACTTTTCAGTGATATTTAAGAATTTAAATAAATGGGATATTTGTCAAAGAATTGGGGTCAGATAAGCAGAAGGACAAATTCCAGTCAATGGTAGCCTGCAGAGACCACAACCCATGCATCGAAAACCCATGCAAACACAATAACCAAGGATCAGAGAAGAAACATGGACATTGAGAAAAAATATTTCTTCTCCACCCATGCCAATGTGAATTTGTTAAGAAGCCATTCTAAACGGATCTCATTTCTTTCTTGATAACTTCATTACTGGTAATAAAGTTCCCAGTTAGAGGGCAGTTGACCATAGGGAAGGCCATCTGGATTCCACCTGGATTTCACTTGAATCCTCACCACCATGTGGAGGTGTCGACACGCACTTTTCCAGGCGGAGTGGCAGACCCAGAGTTCTCCCGAGGTCTGTCTGACTCCAGAAACCCTCTTCTGTTCTTGCTAACCTCAGCCTGATGGTGGCCTCTAAGTTACTGGGGTAGGCGAAGGGCTCAGATATGGTTCACTGTGATTTTAGCAAAACACTTGACGGTCTTCTATGCTTGTGTGTTGTTCAAGGGATCAGCAACTATTTGAATGAACCGCAGTCAGTGAGTGCTACTTAATAGGTCAATACTGAATTGGAGAGAAATCTTCAGGACAGTGCCACAAAGTTCTATTGGGGATGGAAAGCTCTTGAATGTTTTAATCAATACATCAGATTAAAATATAGAATATGACTCTGCAAAAAAAAAAAAATCTTTGGAACACACTACTAAGCAAGGAAACAGTACATTGGCCAACAAAATCAAGTTTCAGAACCATCTCTGCAGGAGGCAGCAGCGCAGAGCTAAAACCAATGTGGATAAATTCAATAACTATGAAAGTCGACGCTTAACATCTAAGCTTTAAAAAAAAAATCAACCAAACAAAGGCAAGCAGAGAAAAAGTCAGGTTGACAGCCATTCCTAGTTTTCTTTTAAAAAATATCAAGGACTTTTATTTCAATATTACCCAAGCTTCCCTTCGAGACACAACCTGGTGCCAACCTGGCAGATGAGGCTGGAGGTGGGCATATGTGGAAGTGGATCATGGACTTTAGCTCTGCTTCTAGAAGAACAGGTTGGGATCAAGCCATTCAGTCCTCTCCTGGAGGGTCACACAAAAGATGCTGGGTAGCAAGCAAAGAAAAATAGGTACATATCCAACTTTCTGTGGTAACTCAAATTTATATAGTCTCTTCAAAGGTAATTGTAATGTCTTGCTGACATTATAAACAAAAAGCAAGAATAGAAGGCATAGAAGAATTGTCCTTTAAAAATATCAATGATGTATCCTGGAATGTGAAGATGTCCCTTTGTAGTTAAAAGTTATTTTAATATTGTACGATTTTAGACCTTGCATGAGTCTATGTTACAGCGTGTGTCTGCATATTTGTAGAGAAAGGAAAAGGACAATTGAAATGGTACTTTAAAAAATCAGAATCAGGCACTGTCTGTGTTGCACCACTACTGTATCTTTTTTTTTTTCAAGTGATTTTAAAGGGTTCAATTTATTTATTATTTTTTTGTTGTTGTTATTTTTCCCCTTCCCCCCACCCCTCCCACCCCTCTTTTCCCTCTATACAGTCCTTCCTTCCTCCATTCTTGCCCCCCTCCCTAACCCTAACTCTAACCCTAACACTAACCCCTCCCACCCCCCATTATGTGTCATCATCCACTTATTAGCGATATCATTCGTCCTTTGGATTTTTGAGATTGGCTTATCTCACTTAGCATGATATTCTCCAATTTCATCCATTTGACTGCAAATGCCATAAATTTATCATTCTTTATGGCTGAGTAATATTCCATTGTATATATAAACCAAAGTTTCTTTATCCATTCATCAATTGAAGGACATCTAGGTTGGTTCCATAATCTGGCTATTGTGAACTGAGTAGCTATGAACATTGATGAGGCTGTATCTCTGTAGTATGCTGATTTTAAGTCCTTTGGGTATAGGCCAAGGAGTGGGACAGCTGGGTCAAATGGTGGTTCCATTCCAAGTTTTCTAAGGAGTCTCCACACTGCTTTCCAGAGTGGCTGCACTAATTTGCAACCCCACCAGCAATGTATGAGTGTACCTTTCTCCCCACATCCTCGCCAACACCTGTTGTTGCTTGTATTCTTGATAATCGCCATTCTAATTGGGGTGAGATGGAATCTTAGGGTGGTTTTGATTTGCATTTCTCTTATTACTAGAGATGTTGAACGTTTTTTATATGTTTGTTGATTGCTTGTAGATCTTCTTCTGTGAAGTGTCTATTGATTTCCTTAGCCCATTTGTCAATTGGATTATTTGCATTCTTGGTGTAGAGTTTTTTGAGTTCTTTATAGATTCTGGAGATTAGTGCTCTATCTGAAGTATGATTGGCAAAGATTTTCTCCCACTCTGTAGGCTCTTTCTTCACATTGCTGATAGTTTCCTTTGCTGAGAGAAAGATTTTTAGTTTGAATCTATCCCAGTTATTGATTCTTGCTTTTATTTCTTGTGCTATGGGAGTCCTGTTGAGGAAGTCTGGTCCTAAGCCGACATGTTGAAGCTCTGGACCTACTTTTTCTTCTATAAGATGCACGGTCTCTGGTCTGATTCCAAGGTCCTTAATTCATTTTGAGTTTAGTTTCATGCATGGTGAGAGATATGGGTTTAGTTTCATTCTGTTGCATATGGATTTCCAATTCTCCCAGCACCATTTGTTGAAGAGGCTATCTTTTCTCCATTGCATATCTTTGGCCCCTTTGTCTAGTATGAGAAAATTGTATTTATTTGGGTTTGTGTCCATGTCCTCTATTCTGTACCATTGATCCACCTTTCTATTTTGGTACCAGTACCATGCCGTTTTTGTTACTATTGCTTTGTAGTAGAGTTGAAGATCTGGTATTGCGATACCCCCTGCCTCACTCTTTTTGCCAAGGATTGCTTTAGCTATTCTGGGTTTTTTATTCTTCCAGATGAATTTCATAATTGCTCGCTCTATTTCTGTAAGGTACATCATTGGGATTTTAATTGGAATTGCATTGAATCTGTATAGCACTTTTGGTAGTATGGCCATTTTGACAATATTAATTCTTCCTATCCAAGAACATGGGAGATCTTTCCATCTTCTAAGGTTTTCTTTAATTTCTTTCTTTAGTGTTCTGTAGTTCTCATTGTAGAGGTCTTTCACCTCTTTTGTGAGATTGATTCCCAAGTATTTTATTTTTTTTTGAAGCTATTGTGAATGGGGTAGTTTTCCTAATTTCTCTTTCTGAAGATTCATCACTTATGTATAAAAATGCATTAGATTTATGTGCATTGATCTTATATCCCGCTACTTTACTGAATTCACTTATGAGATCTAAAAGTTTTCTGGTGGAATTTCCTGGTTCCTCTAAGTATATAATCATATCATCAGCAAATAGGGATAGTTTGAGTTCTTCTTTTCCTATTTGTATCCCTTTAATTTCTTTGGTCTGTCTAATTGCTCTGTCTAGAGTTTCAAGAACGATATTGAATAGAAGTGGTGAAAGAGGGCATCCCTGCCTTGTTCCAGATTTTAGGGGGAATCCTTTCAGTTTTTCATCATTTAGAATGATATTAGCCATGGGCTTAGCATAGATGGCCTTTACAATGTTAAGGAATGTTCCCACTATCCCTATTTTTTCTAGTGTTTTGAGCATGAAGAGGTGCTATATTTTATCAAATGCTTTTTCTGCATCTATTGAAATAATCATGTGATTCTTGACTTTAAGTCTATTGATATGGTGAATGACATTTATTGATTTCCTGATGTTGAACCAACCTTGCATCCCTGGGATAAAACCCACTTGATCATGGTGCACTATCTTTTTAATATGTTTTTGTATGCGATTTGCTAAAATTTTGTTGAGAATTTTTGCGTCGATGTTCATTAAGGATATTGGTCTAAAATTTTCTTTGCTCGATGTGTCTCTGTCTGGTTTAGGTATCAGGGTAATATTGGCTTCATAGAATGAGTTTGGGAGGGTTCCCTCCTCTTCTATTTTATGGAATACTTTGAGAAGTATTGGAATGAGCTCTTCTTTAAAGGTTTTGTAGAACTCGGCTGAGAACCCATCTGGTCCTGGACTTTTCTTTGTTGGTAGGCTTTTGATGACTTCTTCTATTTCATCACTTGAAATTGGTCTATTTAAATTGTGTATGTCCTTCTCATTCAGTTTAGGCAATTCATATGTCTCTAGAAACCTGTTGATGTCTTCGAAATTTTCTATTTTGTTGGAGTATAGATTTTCAAAATAGCTTCTAATTATGTTTTGTATTTCAGTCGTGTCTGTTGTGATATTTCCTTGTTCATTCCGAATTTTAGCGATTTGGGTTTTCTCTCGTCTTCTCTTTGTTAGTGTGGCTAAAGGTTTATCAATTTTGTTTATTTTTTCAAAGAATCAACTATTTATTTTGTCAATTTTTTGTATTGTTTCTTTTGTTTCAATTTCGTTGATTTCAGCTCTGAGTTTAACTATTTCCAGTCTTCTACTACTTTTGGGTGTTGGTCTGTTCTTCTTTTTCTAGGGCTTTGAGCTGTAGTGTTAGGTAGTTTATTTGTTGAGTTTTACTTTTTTATTAAATGCACTCCATGAAATAAATTTTCCTCTAAGTACTGCTTTCATAGTGTCCCAGAGATTTTGAGATGATGTTTCTTTGTTCTCATTTACCTCTAAGAATTTTTTAATTTCCTTCCTGATATCTTCTGTTACCCATTCATCATATAATAGCATTTCGTTTAATCTCCAGGTGTTGGAGTAGTTTCTGTTTTTTACTCTTTTATTTATTTCTAACTTCAATCCATTATGATCTGATAGTATACAAGGTAGTGTCTCTATCTTCTTGTATTTGCTAACATTAGCCTGGGCTGGGCTGTCTTCCTCTGCAGCGTTCCCAGGGGCCCGGACCTACCTCCTGGGCCTGGGAGCCTCACCCTTCGCAGACGAGTCTCCTTAGGCTGCCTCTCCTCAGAGAATCTGCCCACAGTCCTGGAAACTTCACTCCTCCCCTAGGCATGTCTCTGTGCGGCTTTTCCACCAAGAAGCCACCTAGGTCCTGGGACCCCTGCTCTGCACCTAATCACCTGGCTATGCGGCCCCTCCTCTGAGCCGCCACCTGGAGCCCCGTACAATAGCTCCGAGACCCAGAGACCCGCCACACACCTCCTCCTCCGGACAGCCACCCGGTGTTCCGACGCGGTCACTAGGAGTCCAAGTAACTCACTTCACATCTCCTCCTCCCGCCAACTGCCCGTAGCCTTAGGCAGTCACTCTGAGTCCAAGTGACCTGTCCTGTTCCTCCTCCTCCTCGGGGTAGCCCCCCGGGTGTTCAGGAGTGGTCGCTCGGAGACCAAGGGACCCACCACGCTCCTCCTCCAGGCAGGCCACCGGTGTTTAGGAGCGGTCGCTTTTAGTCCAATCAACTCACCACTCGCCTCCTCCTCTGGCAACCGCCTGTGGCTCTGATGCAGTCACTCCTAGACCAAGCGACCCGCCACGCTCCTCCTCTTCCTCCAGGCAGGCCACCGGTGTTCAGGAGCGGTCGTTCTGAGTCCAAACAGCTCGCCACGCAGCTCCTCCTCAGGCAGCCGCCCGGAGCCCCAGTGGTTGCTCCGAGTCCAAGCGCTGTGCTGAGCCGCCTCCTCTACGATGATCCCAGTTGTCCATGTTTACCGCTCCCGTGAGGGGAGGGGCGTCTCGCCGAACAACTCTACTTCACAAAGTTCCCTGCGTTCCGGGGCTACCGCCCCATCCGGGATGCCTCCCCAACGGGAGAGACTCACCCGGTGGCTTTGAGTGGTCCCAAGTCACTCACTATCTCCTCTTTTGAATCCTGTGTCCTGGAGCAACGTGAAATGCAGCCGCCCTCTAGGCCGCCATCTTGAAACCACTTCCTACTGTATCTTTTGGAAAGAATTAACAGTATTTTCCTATCGTGAAAGTTAATTCTGATGACGTTTTCACATTCACCAAAAAATTATTTTTCTGTATTTTTGCATCCCCAAATATTTAATACAAGTAGATTGTTCATGGCTTGGGCATTCAGAGATTAATAGAATGATGAGTCAATTTTAATTTCTAAAGCCATGAAAAGTTGCTTTGAGACTGAACAATTCTGAATTTTTATTTATAACAACACGCACTGTCCATGTTTCTTTCCCTACCATAAAGGAATTGATCAGTTTCTTCATTAAAGCAGCAAGAACTTATTAAATCTTGTTAAAAAAAAAAAAAAGAAAAGAAAAGAAAAATAGGTACAGAGCAATGGTTCGTGATAGGAATAAGAGTCCTCTGGGAAACGATGGTGGATTTGGCGGTGGGTGTGAGAAGAAGGCAGAAGTCTTGAGTTTTTAGATTGACCAGTGGGCTTCTATGACCATGAGCAGCCACGGTCAATATGTAAGCAGATGAATGTGGCCTAGTTCCAATGAAAGCTAACTTATGGACACTGAAATTTGAATTGCATGCAATTTTCACCTACCACAAAATGCCATTCTTCTTTTGACTTTAGATAAAAAACATTTTAAAATATACAAAGCACTGTTAGCTCACAAGTAGTATGAATACAGGCAGCAGACCCAATTCCAGTGGCTGGAAATAGTTGCATGAATGAACAAGTGAAAGAAAGTGATTTATTCCATGTTTTAGGGAACAGAGGCAGAGAACACCAGAAGCCATAGGAGATGGACTTCAAGAGAAGAGGAGAAAATAATTCTATGGTAATCCAGTTGTTTTAGAATAAATCTGGGGGAAAATGTCAAACTATAAAAATTAACAATGAGTCAGGTGCAGTGACTCACGCCTGTAATCCCAACAACTAGGGAGGCTGAGGCTGGAGGATTGCAAGTTCAAAGCCAGCCTTAGCAACTTATTGAGGACCTAGGCAACTTAGTGAGACCCTGTCTCAAAATGAAACATGAAAAGGGGTGGGGGTGTGGCCCAGTGGTTAAGCACCCCTAGGTTCAATCCCTGGCACAAAAATAAATAAATAAATAAATAATTTTAAAAAGTAAAGAAAAAACAATCACAATAAAAGCATAGTAAGCCAAGCCAAAAATTGACTCAAGGAAAAAAGGGTCAATTTTCTTCCACAAAATGAGAAGAATTTCATCCTTCCATGACTTAGGACATTCCTTGAGGCCAAGGTCAACAGGGAAACACGAGCCCTGAACAAGGGCAGAGGGCAGGCCCTGCAGCTTCCATGGATGGAAGGATTGGATTTCCAGTCACATTATTTTAGTCCACAACCCCAAACTTTTTCTCATTCCAGAAGAAAAACTTTCAAACAAATAAATAAATGAATACAAAAGAAATTCTCTTCCAGAAGACTTTGGGTGACCATAAGGCTAAGTTTTAGTTTTAACTCCAATTCCTTGGACTATTTTAATCTCATCCTCCATGCTCTTAGAAACCAGATGAAACTCAGCAGCAGCCCCCTTGTGGAAAGAGGAAGCTGAGTGCAAAGCTGATGGTTTCCTTGGTGGATGTGTGTCTTACTTGGAAAAATGTGCTCCTGAATCAAGTACCAGGGAATTGCTCAGGGCTGAAGATTTCCCCACGAATCACGTACTGCAATTGAACACTCAAATGCTATTAAAAAAAAAAAAAACACTGCTTTTATCTCAAATACCATGTTTGTAAATATGGCATGTAGTGGATTGATTTCTAAATGGTCAGTGTTAACACAAGCCCAGGGCAGGAGTGACGGCCCGGCTGTGTATTACACTGCAGAGTTTTACCATCATCCTCTTTACATTAAAAAGTAATGAATCTCATCCCATTGCCAGGTTCTTAAAAGCAGAGCATCACTTGATCACGTGACGACATGAAGACACAGCTCATAAATAGTAAATGCGAACCGGATTTTCTTACCTTCAGGAACAAGAGCGACTGAAAGCTCTCTGGTCCTCCTGGGACCTAAACTTCTTTAGTAAAAAAGTTTGGAAGTTCAGAGAGAAAAATAAACAAAATAAGAGCCCTTGAGAAGTATGGTAGATCAAGGAAGTTGAGCAGTTACTCTATGGTTATAACACTTTTCAGAGTGGAAATAAAAAATCCAGCATTTATAGAAAATCCCCATTTGCTGATTATTACAAGTAACATGAATGTTCTCTTTTCTCGGGAGTAACTCAGAAATCATGGTCGTTCAGGTTAGCATAGCACATGTATTAATTTCCTAGGTCTGCCATAAACATGTAGCACAAACTAGGTGGATTAAAACAATTAAAAATTTATTCTCCCACAGTTCTGGAGGCAAGAAGTCCAGAATCAAGTGTAAGCAGGACCATGCTCCATCCGGGGCTCTGGGAAGAGTCCTCCCTTGCCTCTTGCTAGCTTCAGATGGTGACCAGCAATCCTTGATGCTCCTTGGCTGAAGCTGTACCACTCAAGAGTCAGTTTCCACCATCCTGTGACCTTCTCCTCTAGATCTCTCTCCTCTTCCTGTAAGGCGCCCATTGTGTTGGACCAGGAGAAGACTTCCTTGTCACTAATTTCACCTGCAACCACCCAATTTCCCAAAGGTTCACATTCCAAAAGGTTTGGGGATTTCAACATGTCTTTTGGAGGCACACAACTAAACCATGACAAGACTTAAATCTGACCCACAGGATCAGGCCATGTGAATGAAGAAGACAGAAGAGGCCAAAAATAAATCAACAAACATTCGTGTTGAACATTTTTGCATGCAGTAAGAAGTACGATTTCCTTAAGGTCTTTTCCATCTCAGGCACCGCAGAACGTGTCTTCATATGACACTGCTAATCCTTGTGCCACTCTGCAAGTTCCAGGGATCATTTCAATTTTACAGGTGAGAAAAACGAAGATCTAAGAGACACAACGACCTACCAAGGACACAGAGAGAACAAGAGAAGCGAGCAAGATTCAGATGCAGGGCTGTCTGAGAGACAGAGCAACGGATAAACTCATAGGGCCAAGCAGCCAAACAACAACAAAGTTTTTATTATGAATTGACAGTAGAGTGGTATCGTTTAGAAGAGTGGTAAATATTCAGAGAAAGGGTGTGTGGGATGGGGGCTTTAATGGTGTTTTATTCTGAACCCACGTGCAGACTAGAATTACATTGAAAATTGTCAATTACTGAGCACTAACTTTTGGCTAGGCCTTGAAGTCCATATTTGAGATAAAAGATTGAATAAGATATAATCTCTGTCTGCAAGATGCTCAGAGCTTATTATAAGAGAAAGATAAGGAAATGGACAATTTAAATTTGGTGTAATGAGATAACAATAGGTAACATGGATGGGGTATTTATGCCCTTCCTGGGTTTATTCTCAGTTCTTAATAAGCAGTCATGCGTCAATCCTGATATCAAGCCCTGAGAGGAGATGCTATTTTAAAACTCCACTCCACGAGTGCGTGCGGAGCAGCACTGCGAGGAAGTGGAAGAACTGGGATTTAGACCTTCCAAAGTCAGACCCTCGGCCGTTAAAGTGTATCGTCTTCCCAGTAGAATATGGAAGGACAGAACTAAGCAAAGACATTGCAAGAACACAAAGACGAGGCAGGCAACCACGGCTGTAAACTATGGGCTGCCTCTGTGCCCAGTGAGGCATTTCTTTCTCTGGCGTGTGATACAGGCAGCAGGTAAAAAGCTGGAATTTTCTCATGGTCTATAAGGAATAGAGTTCACGGGTGGGTAATCCTAATAATTGGTCACATGTATTTCTTTGCCAGGACCCAGAAAAACCAAGCTACTTGGCATTGGACACAATGCACTCAGTCATAATCTCAAAGATCAATGGAGAACGGGGTCTGAGCCCACCACAAATCCATCCTGGGGGAGTCCCAGAGAAATGGTTTTAGTGACCCTCAAAGTCCCAAGTGGAGTTTGGGTGGGGGGAGTTATTCCCCTCACCTATCTGAGCAGAAGGCAGGATGCTTGCAGGTCTTGTGCCGGTAGATGTGCTAAACTTCCCATGGTGTGTGGAGGATAATCCCCCACCCAAGTCACGCCACTACATGACGCATCGGCCTTCAGCCACTGTCTCAGCATCAGGTAAACTGAGTCATCCCTACTAAAGAGTCCGAGAAGTCTACACCAGTCTATCTATGTAAAATCTCAAGTCAAAGAATCCCTCCATATACTGGCAACCTTTTGTTGGGTAAACATTGCTTACGAGGGCAAAATTTACCAATGAGAAGCCCACAAGGAGGATACGGCCCAGAGGCATATAAGAATGCTCCACAGAGCTTCCAGAATGTTGAATTAGCTACCATTTCTCTTCTTTCCAACAGGATGACTTATCTATTAATTAACTTTTCCCCCCTGCAGTACTGGGGATCAAACCCAGCACCTCACATATGCTGGGCAAGTGCTCTACCATGGAGCTGCATCACTAGCCTGTTTGCTCTTGTCTTAAAATATATTTAATTGAGGAATCAACCCAATTATCCCACTCCTTGGTTTATACCCAAAGGACTTCAAATCAACATACTACAGCAACACAGTCACATCAATGTTTATAGCAGCTCAATTCACCATAGCCAAGCTATGGAACCAAGCTAGATGCCCTTCAATAGTTGAATGGATGAAGAAAATGTGATCTATATATATATATATATATATATGATGAAATATTACTCAGTTTAAAAGAAGAATGAAATTATGGCATTTGTTGGTAAATGGATGGAACTGGAGCATATCATGCTAAGTGAAATAAGCCAAACCCAAAAAAACCAAAGGCTAAATGTTTTCTCTGATATGCAGAAGCTAATTCACAAATAAGGTGGGGGTGCATAGGGAAGAAGAGAGGTACTTTAGATTAGGTAGAGGGGAGTGAAGGGAGGGAAGGGGTATGGGGAAGGAAGGACAGTAGAGTGAAACAGACATCATGACCTCATGTACATGTATGACTGCATGACCCATGTGATCCTGCAATATGTACAATCAGAAAAATGAGAGATGACACTCCATTTATGTATGATCTATCAAAATGTATGAATGCATCCTACTGGCAGGTGCAACAAATTAGAACAAATAAAAAATTGAAAAATACATATTTCATTGTTTATATTGAAGGCATACAACATGACAAGGTACACATCCACAGTAAACTGGTGATCAGTAGTGAAACAAATTCTCGTGTCCATCATTGCACATGGCTACCCATCTTCCCCTCCTCAGCAAGGATGGCTGCCATCTACTTCTTTAGCAAAGATCCTGAATGGGTCACACTATCATGTCACTCATTAGCTCCTTCTACTTGTTCATCCTACGGAGCTGCTACTTTGTACTCCTGGACCTACGTTTGCCATTTCTTTCTCCAACCACCATCCCAACAATCCCTACTGTCAAGCTGCCATCTTTTTTTTTTAATCTGTTCTTTTTAGATGTACATGATAGTAGAGTGTATGTTTCACATATTACACATCCATGGAGAAAAACTCATTCTAATTGGAATCCCATCCTTGTGGTTGTACATGGTGTGGAGTTTCACTGGTTGTGTATTCATATCTGAACACAGCAAAGTTATGTTCAATTCATTCTTCTGTCTTTCCTGTTCCCATTCCCTCTTCCTTCCCTTCATTCCCCTTTGTCTAATCCAATGAACTTTTATTCTCTCCCACCCTTATTGTGAGTCAGAATCCACATATCAGAGAAAACATTTGGCCTTCATTTTTTGGGATTAGCTTATTTCACTTAGCATGATATTCTCTAGTTCCATCCATTTACTGGCAAAGGCCATCATTTCATTCTTCTTTATGGCTGAGTAATATTTCATTGTGTATATGTACCAAATTTTCTTAAACCATTCATCAATTGAAGGGCATTAAGTTTGGTTCCATAGCTTGGCTATTGTGAATTGAGCTGCCTTAAGCACTGATGTGGCTGTATTACAGTAGTATGCTGATTTTATGTCCTTTGGGTATATACTGAAGAGTAGAATAGCTGGGTCAAATGGTGGTTCCTTGTCAAGTTTCTGAGGAATCTCTGGATGATTCCTGATTTATGATGCTTCAACTTCATTTTTCAACCTTAGGGTGGTGAGAAAGCAACACACATTCAGTAGAAACCACACTGCAAATTTTGAATTTTGATCTTTCCCCCAGGCAGGCAATACTCTCGTGATGCTGGACAGTAACAGCCAGTCACGGCTCCCAGTCAGTCGTCGGTCACGAGGATAAGCAATCCACGCGATGGTATGCACTGTGTCGCTGAGCCATGGTGGTCAGCAGTTGGGGGCACTCAATGCATTTCTGACATGATATAGTAATCCATGATGTGTTTATCAGGAAGCAACCCCATCATGAGGTGAGGAGTATCTGTATTTTAAAATAAAACATTTCACACAAATTCTGGATTTCCAGTTTCCTTAGGCAGAATCAGACCCATCACGAGATGACAACCTGAACGAACTGGAGAGCAGCTGCCCAGCATGCGCAGAGCAAGCGCTTCCTTCCCAGTTTGGCACCATCCTGACCAGGTCACTCTCCTGGCCTATCCGCCAGCCCCCTGCAGACTTGTGGGTTTGTGACTCCTCTTACAAAGACCGTGGCCATTCCACGAGGCAAGCGACGGCGGTGGGGTCCGCTCACGGGCTCTCATTTAAGAGGACTCATGTCTGTGTGTGGCTGTGCTCCTTGTTGTTTCTCTACCTCTCAGGGCACAGTACCTTCCACAGAGAGTGTCATTTTGGTTCAATAAAGGAACAATTTCGTTTGAAAGCAGCTGCTCATGTTCAGTTGAAACTTCTCCCCTTTTTCAAGCATAATACTCCTTTTAATAAGACCTGACGTCGCATTAGCTCTTCAGGCAATTATAAACATTCAGTTGTTCCTCCTGTCTGCTACCCTAAGAACAAAACACTGGGTACCACCCCTCGTAATCCACAGGCACAGTCTCAGGAAGTCCTTCAAGCATCAGAAGGAGATGTTTCTAATTATCCAATTTTAGCAGATCTCTCCAGCCTGATTTGGGGCTGATCCCAACATCTCAGTGAGAAGCCAACTCTCAGAATCTCCAGCGTCTTTAGCTGTAAGAGCATCTGGCTCAGCTTCTTCAATCATCATGAGAAGAGACCTAATGTGAACAGCAATGCAGTCATCACACGAAAACATATGTCAAAGGTGTCAGATGAACGTCTGGCATGAAGTCGAAACTGCCTGCTGTGGAAAAGCTGGAGGAAGGAAGGAAAAGGAGAGGTGGGGATAACATCCGAGAGTCCGGCTAGCCATTAAGAGCGGGTATCTGTTTCCTAAAGGGTACTTTTAAAGAAAGCCCTTTAGAGTCTCCATATGAGCAGACTGACTCACATTATGTTAAAAGAAAATCTGAAATTGCAAAGTTTACCTCTAGTTGGCTGATGTGGGGTTGTAGACGGTGGCTTGTTGCTGCTGATAAACTCCAGCACTCGAACTGCTGGCTCTGACGCTTCGGCGGGGCTCTCTCGGGCTCGCGCACACGCAAGGACCTACCTAGCGGAGCCGGGTACACGTCTGTGCCGTCTCTGCCACTTTCTCCTGCCATTCAATTTGCATGTGTCACCGAATCACACACATAAAGGGATTTAAATGTAATAATGTAGGCATGGGAGGGGCTGCAGAAGGATAGCATCTGACCTGACTCCTCTGATTACATCAACTAAGACTTACAGTTCAAAACGCAGGTTAAAAATATACATATGTAACGTATAATATAATATATATATAGGATTTATAAAATATATAAAAAATTTTATATATATAATTATAAATATAATACAAATATAAATATACATAAATATAATATATAATGTCATACTACATATAAATATATATAAAATAAAAAATAAAATAAATATATAAAATTAAAATATATAATATGTAATATAATATTTGTAAATAAATCATATATAATTTTTATATATTATAATATATATGAATACTATATATGAATATAATTATATGTAAATATGACATATTATAATACATAAATAAATATATAAAATAAAATTATATATATAAAATTATACACACACACACACACACACACACACACACACATATATATATATATTCCCAGGATATCAACAAACCAAACTCAGGGATTTGTATTTCCAGACTTTGATCTTGTCAAGTTGGAGAAGTTTTCGGGAGACACCCAAGAATAAAAAGATCATGCTTGCAAGATCAGTTTCGCTAGTAACTTGGAACGTACCCAAATGAAAAATTTACATAGCATTTCCAGGGCAACGTGGCACATATGGTGAAAGGTTAAGGTAGAGAAGCACAGGTATGTGAAACCTTATGTTTAAGTCAGCATCATATTTTTTATTCCAATACAGAACATTAGAAATTGACGGCATTCTTTCATTTGACTGTGCAAAGGTCCGGGCTTGGGTTTGCTGCTTCTGCGGATGAGGGAAGCGAGGTTCAGACGGGTAGTCAGTCTGTCCAGGGCAGTCGCGACGCGAGAACCAGAGCCAGGCCTTTGGGCCACTCCCTCTCCACACTGCTCTGGGCGCACGCCCCTCTACTCCAGCTGGACGCTTTCGATTTGAAGGCAGGGAATCCCATTCCGCCAAGGCAGAGAGGAGAGGCTGTCCAGCAGGGGGTAAAGCGGGTCGGCATGATCAACCCACACTGGCTAAACCAGGGCCTTCCTGATGTTCGCACCAGACACCACATTCTGGGAAGTCAGTCTTCTTAAGAGGCAAGTTTTATGTCCAAGACAACCCCTCAGCCCCAAGGGAACCGACATGGCTGGTCATCCTGTCTGTGGCCCATCCTTCCCTGCACCCGTATTCATGGGCTTCTCTAACGAGACTCCCCATGTCACCACCAGGACCCTCACGGGAGCCCCCAGGGCCTTGCTAAAGCTCAAGTCCGATCAGTCCATACCAAAGAGCAAGAGCAGTCTTAGAGTTAGGGGTCCATCTCTCTCCAGGTCTCAGTGATGGTGCAGGACCAGGGGTTGGTGGCACATTTAGGACTATCGCGACTGTCTCCTCTGGAAGGGCAACAGAGAAGCCACTTCTCCTCTCAGCAGCAGCTTCCCCCAGCAGCCGCTCAGCTGCCAAGACCATCTGGGCTCCCAGGGGACCAAAGGCCAGGGTAGGACTTGCTATAGTCCAGATCTGCAATGTTCAAGCAAAAAGGCTTGGTCCCCAGCAAGGTGCTATCAGGGGGGTGGACCTGCCTGCTGGGGTCTCTGTTTGTGGGGGCATGCCCTGAAGAGGATGGTGGGACCTCAGCCCCCTCCCTTGCTGTTTTTGACTCCCAGCCATGAGGTGAGCAGCTGTTCTCTTCCATGTTGCTTTCGTCAGCTTTTCCACTGCTATGGCTAAAGACCCGTCTAGGACAATTGTAGAGGAGGAAATGTTTATTTAGGGCTCACGGTTTCAGAGGTCTCAGTCCATAGAAGGCCAGCTCCATTCCTCAGGGCTCAAGGTGAGGCTGAACATCATGGCGGGAGAGGGTGGTGAAAGGACGCAGAGAGAGACCTCACTTGCCAGATACAAATATACACCCCAAAGCCATGTCCCCAATGCCCACCTCCTCCAGCCACACCCCACCTGCCTCCAGTTACCACTCAGTTAGTCCCATCAGGGATTCATTCACTGATTGGGTTGAGGCTCTCACAACCCAATCATTTCCCCTCTGAACTTTCTTGCATTGTCTCACACATGAGCTTTTGGGGACACCTCACCTCCAAACCATAACACATGTGCTCCTACCTAATGTGCTGCCTTACCACAGACCTAAAAGCAATAGGGCCCACCAGGCATGGCGGGAACCTCCAAAACTGTGCCAAAATAACCTTACCCTTCACCAGCTGACATTCCTCCCCAGTGTTTTTTTTCTAGTAACCCAAAGCTGACCAACAGGGCCACCGTGTGAGGTAGCACTCACGATGTCGCAGGCAATGGGCTGCTAGTTTCGCACACGCTATCTCATTTAATCCTTGCAACACCATGATGCGGTTGCTGTTATTATTCCCACTTTACAAATGAATCACCGAATGCTGCTAGAGGTCAAGGGACCGAATCGAGATACCAAGCGTGCAGACACAGTGACAGAGACATCCCGAGTTTACACACATAGTTGATAAGACACACGAGGCCTAGTAAGACAGTCTCACTGGCCTCTGATGTCCTTCTTTGGTGCCTTGATAATAACTTAAAGACTTATTTCTGATAATTTAGAGACATTAGAGAACGAAAAACTTAAGCAAGCAGATCTCTGTAGAACATAAGGTAGCTGGAATTTGTCTGCTCTTTCTTTTGATTTCGGGAGCTTTGTGCTTGGGGCTTATAAATCTGAACCTATGCCAACACTGTGAGCAGTTTTCCTGTAACTGCATCTGCAAGTACTCTCAACTTAAAAATGCTTCTCTTGAAAGGCCCAAAATATCCCCCTCTGAAAAGAAATCCCGTATAACATCTTTGTCAAATGTTCCCCTTCTCCTCCACACCCTCCTTCTCCTCTCCCTTTCTGTGAATCGGATGTTCTTGCACTGATATGCCTAAATGAGGAATTCAACTAAAATGTAAGTGGAGATAAAGCCATACTTCTTGCATGTCATATTCTTAACCACTGATAATTAGAAAGAATATATTGGAACGAGCCAAGACCTACAGGAAAATGCTTGTTTCAACACCTCTACTTTCATTTAACCTTGGAAATACAGACAAGAAAGGAATTTGAGCACCAGAGAGGACCTTAGAAATCATCCAGTTTAGTGGTTTTCTGACTTGGACCTGCAGAGCTTTGGGGGCCTGTTTAGTGAGCGGCCAGACATGAAGGCTCCTCGTCCCTGCTGAGCAGGATCGGGGAGACCTGAGCAGGGCCTCCTGCCGCTGCTGCTTTGGTGAGCACAGAAGGGTCACTGGGAGTCGCCCACCCGGCACCCAGTCTGTCTCCCGCGCAGGGGGCCGCCTGTGCTGCGCAGGACCTAGGCTCGGTGGAGCCACACAGAGGTAAAAGGGAGCGTCACGGTGGGCGGCCACTTGCTGGGGGCTTATATCTTCTGACGGGGACAACGGCAGCCTCCTTTGGGACAGGAGTGCACTTTCTGGAGATCAGACCGGTGTAATAGGACACCGGTCACCATGTCCGCCACGGCAGGCACATGGATGGCGTGGCGGGTGCTTTCTCCAGCTGCTCGGGTTGTGGGCCAACATGCATCTGCCATTATGTCCTGTTGTGGCATTTCCTTACAATTTAATTTAGCCAGTGGGGGAAAGAAAGTAGGAATGCCACCAATTCCATCAACGGCCTCATTTTACCAAGGTCCTGGGGGGTCAGAGGGGTGAAGAGGTCAGCGGTAGAGATGAGCCGCGTCCAGTTCTCACTACGAGCTCAACAGGTGACATTCCAGGAAGTGGCTTGGCAGAGTATCCCAGGTAACAGCTCGGCCCCTTAAGAACCACCTGTGAGACCCCTGGCTGACCCTCACCTACACCGGCCAAAAGCTCCAGTGTTACAAATAGACATTTCATTGCCTTTTACATTTCAAAAGAATTTTCAAATCACCTGATGTGGACTTCCAAATCTCATCCTAATAATGTACCAGCAACAGTCCTCACGTGCTTCCTCCCAGAAAGAATTCAGGTATCTGAGGACAGCTCCTTGGACATGACTTAGGCCTCTTTGGTTTTTGAATTTGACATTTCCACCCCCAGTGGGTGTAGTATCTGTGATATGGTCAAAATGGTGCAGGTCTTTAGATGACAACATCGTAACACAGAAAGGACCAGAGACGACAGGTCATATCACTGTTTAAAGCAGGAGCTCTGATATGGGACCGGTGACCTCGAGCGAGTTACCTAGCCTCATTCAGGTCTCAGTTACCTCAGTTGAAAAGGAGAGTGATAGTGTTACCTAACTAACTGATGGGACTGGGGTAAGGATCATATGGGATCCACCCAAAAACGGGACCATCCTGACACACGGTACAGGCTTAGTAAGTGTTAGCCACTCTTATTATTACTGTAAAACGGACTCCTACCTGTGAGGGGAAAATCCCTCAGGAAAGTGCCTCCTGCCTTCCAATCCCAGGCTCCTGGAGGAAAGTCCTGGGGAGCATCTGGTCGTTTGTCCCAAGGTCTGCTGGTAGGTGATTTTCTGCCTGGGAACTTGGGCCAAAGAGAGCAGTGCGGCTGGCCAGCGCCCTCTCCATGAGACATCGTTCACAGCCTTTGGGAAACTCGTTCTCGAAGCCCACGTCTCCGTATCCTAGCATCATGAAAAAGCGTCTACATCTCACCGTTTACCAAGCGCTTCTTTGAACAGTTTGATTTGATGTGTGAAAATGGTATGGAAGCAGGCTGGGCCGATCTTTACTCAGACTTTTCAGGGGCCACGAGAAAGCTGAGGGACAGCTGCACGCATGCTGAGAGGTATGTGGCCAGCCAATGGTGCACTCCAGCCTTCTGACTGTGGCCCGAGGATTCTTTGAAGATTTGTGTAGCAGAATGGGTGACTGTGTCAGTCAGCTTTCTGTTACTGTTAACAAACACCTGAGATAATTGACTTAAAAAGAGAAAAGGTCTATTTTGGTACATAAAAGCTTATATGACTTCCCAATAGCACCAAGCTAGGGACTAAGCCTATGTAGACAGAGATGAACAGTCATTCTTCTTCTTTCTTCTTTCTTCTTCTTCCTCTTCCTCTTCCTCTTCTTCTTTCTCTTCTTTTTCTTCTTCTTCTTCACTATTTTGCCATTCTGGGGATCAAACTGAGGGCCTTGCATGCTAGGGAAGCACTTTGCCCACTCAGCATACCCCAAGCCCTGGACAGTCATTTATGAACCAACCTATAAAGCAGAGGTTGCAGACCCAAAGTCAGATGGGTGGGGAACAAGTATGAATTAAGGCAATAAACCACATGGTGACAGAGAACAGGGATATCCTACCTGCCTAAAGGCATTCACTTTCAAAGGCTTTCAGTGTGCAAGCCAGTTGGCACTCTCTCACACCAAGGGTGGGAATGACAAATGGCACTTTTACAAAATTTGGCAGCTCTATAAAATGTGAAACACCTACCATATGATCCAGTCATTTCATGCTTAGGTATTTACCCAAGAGGAGTGAAATCATAAATACAAAGACTTGAACACAACCATTCCAAGAGACATGATCTATATTAGGAAAGAACTGGACATAATCCAGATGTCCAGCAACAGGGGAATACATAAGTATATTGTGGTATCTCCATATAATAAAGTCATACTCAGCAATAAACTATTGTTACACAGAACATGCTTGAATCTCAAAACAATTACTTTGTTAAGTGAAAGATATTCTAAAATACAAATAAATCTATATTGACAGAAAGGAAGTGAGTTTACTAAGCCTAAGAACAGGCAGTAAGTGGGAGGACAAAGAGTTGGGAAGATTACAAAAAGGTACAAAGAAATAAACTTTTGAGGTGCTGGATATGTTCATGACCGTGATTGTGACGCTGGCTTTAGGGGTGAATGGGGTCACAATTGTGACATTAAATGTGCAGTTTATGGAATGGCAACTGTATCAGACTCCTGGAGATGCTGTAACAAAACAACCACAAGCCAGGTAGCCTAAACAACAGAACTTTCCTCATTATTCTGGAGCCTAGAAGTCCAAGGTCAAGGTGTCAGCAGGGTTGGTTCTTTCTGAGGCTGTGAGATAGAATCTGTTCTGTGCCTCCCTCTTAGCTCCAGCTGGTTTTCTGGCAACCTTTGCTGTTCCTTGATTTGCGGAAGCATCGGCAGAAGCTCTGTTTCCATCTTCCCATGACGGTCTCTCTGCGTGTGAACCTCTATCCAGCTCTCCTTATAAGGACACGGGTCAACTTGGATCCGGGGCCTTCCCTACTCTAGCGAATACCCTATCTTAACAAATCACATCTGCAGCAACACTATTTCCAAATCAGCTTACATTCTGAGGTCCAGGAGGTTAGGATGACGACACATGAATTTGTGAGGGGCATAATTAAATTCATGACAGTGATTATTACTGAATAAAGTTATTCAGGACCTGAAGACCTGACACTACCAAATTGGCTAAACTCAAATTGTCGCTTACTGTATGTAATAGAGGAAGAGCTTTCCTTCATTTCTCCTAAAATTAAGACCTCCTGAAGTGAAGTTACCTTTGAGTTTGTGATTATAGGGGTGATACCAATTCATTCTCCCCCTCTTTCTCCCCCCACCTTTCTCTCTCTCTCTCTTTCTCTGGTGCTTCAAGTACTAGTTTCCCCAAGCCCTGCCCACCCACCTTCTTTTCTCTCATTTTCCATTCGTGACCTTTCTGTGGAATTTTCTTTCTTAAAATGTGTTGACACCTCCTGAGCTTTCACTGGAGGAGAAGATGCCCTTTATCCACTGAAACCCCCGTCTTGTCCCTCATTTGCTCCAGATACCTTAACGGGGTCCTGCTGAGCACCGACACCCTCCCAGACACAAACGGAGGCACAAGCCCTGTTGGTCACTTACAGCCCCTCCGTGATCAGGTCACCCTGATAATTCAGAATAGGCTCATAGTGATTCTTCATGGAATTTCCACCGATTAAAAATTTCTCTATACATACCCAGGCAGCACTGCTCCATCACAGGGAAGTTCTATTTTTAATTTCTTGAGGGACCTTCTACTGTTTTCCATAAGGGCTGTATGTGACATTCCCGCCCACAATGTGCCAGGGTTCCCTTCCCGCCACATCCTTGCCAACACTTGTTACCTTTGTCTTTTCTGGTAATGGCCGCTCCACCAGGCGTGAGGTTGATACCTCGTGGTTTTAATTTGCATGTCTCTGATAATTAGTGATTAAAAGCATTTTTAAATGTACCTGTTGGTCAACTGAATGTCTTTGTTTGAAAAATGTCTATTCAGACTCTTCACTCACCTTTACTGTGTGTGTGTGTGTGTGCGTGCACACGCGTGCCGCAGTGGGGATTGAACCTAGGGCCTCGTGCCTGCAAGGCAGGCACCTGACTAGCTGAGCTATATCCCCAGTCCATTTACTCACTTTTTAATCAGGTTATTTGTTTCCTTACTATTGAGATTTCTGAGTTTCCTATGTATTTTGGTATGAATCCCTTATCGGTGTAGGTATCTCTTAGCAGTATATTTCTCTCTCCTTCCTGTAGGTTTTCTCTTCATGCTACTAATGGTTTCCTTAGCTGAGCATGAGATTTTACTTTGATGCTGTCTTATTTGTCTGTTTTTGCTTTTGTTGCCTGTGCTTTTGAGTTCATATCTAGCAACCCAGCGGACTCTTAAGAAGAGTAAATGCACAAACTTCTGGAAGGTTTGAGGATCCCAGATAAAGTTACACCAACAGATGACAAAGATTTCTGGTTTGAAAATCAGGAGAACTAGGTGTTGTGTCTAGTTCTTGCTATTAACCAGCAGTGGCACCCTGAATAAAGGTTAAATCCAGTCAAGGTTCTCAGATGCTCTGAAGTTCCTGGAAGCATTAGCCTTCTTGATACTTCAGTTTGCTCATCTGTAAAATGAAAGGGTTGAGGGAGATCATCTCTGAGGTTCTTTTCAGCTCTAAAATCCTCTGGTACTTGCTGAGTTGAATTGCAATGATCTTGCTTCTAAAAACTAGAAAAGTCACCATTGATAGATCACATATCTATCAGCAGCTTTCTTTCTCCAAACTCACAAAACTCAAACACTGAGTCTGTTTTCCAAAAGACGGTTTGTAAGTAATGGCAAGGTTCATGCAAGGATACAGACTTTGGGGCACAATGTGAACCGAGTGCAAGAGAACCAGGATTTCAACAGATGACTAGTCTGGTGGATGGGTACTTGTTATCCGTGACAATGGAATATGGACAATGTTTTACTCAGAAGAGACCATTCAAAAAATATGAGAGTTCTCTATTACAAAAATAGAACAAAGCACAGCAAAATGGAGATAAACTTGACAGACTAAGGAACCAGATGAAATGTAGAGGAAATTCTGTGAGCATCAGTATTTCTGTAAAATGCGTATAAACCAGGTTATGTACTCTATCTGCCAATCTTTCTTTTATAGCTTCATAGGCCCCTAGGACTAAAAGTAAGTGTTGATATTAAATTTATTATAATAGGGGAACTGAATTCCAGCGCAGTAATCTCTAAGCATTTTCTTATGAAGAACAATTCTGAACTTCCTTAAAGTTTTATAGTTACTGAAAGAAAAAAGGTGATAAAGGGTGACAAGGACAGCTGACAGTCCCCCTCCCATCTCCCTGCCTGGAGTCTCTGGGAACTTCTGGTAGTAACGTGCTGAAAGTAATTGGGTCAGTAATCAACCAAGATCAGTTTAAAAAGGAGCAGAGAACGGGGCTGTTCATACATATTTTGTTTGCTGGAATTATATCCTTTTACTTCCTGTGTGAACCTAAGCCAGTCGTTTCCTCTCTCCTACCTTTGTTACGGGGACTTGGTAAAATAATAGCCAACAGTAGGAGAGATGGCTGTATTTCTAACATAGATTATTACATGTTCTGAACTTTCTTCCTCTACCTTCTAGGTACACATCTAGTGTACATTTCCCAGCTTCCTCTGCAATTTAGTGCAGCTATGTAGCAGTTCTTGCAAAGAGAGCAGAGGTGATGTGAGCCATTTCTTAGCCTGGTCCCTAGAGTTTTATCTTGTGATCGCTTATTCCCTCTCTCTGCAAGGCAGGTTCACATCTCTTTAATCCTAACAAAACCCCGTGATATAGGTACTATTACAGATATAGAGAGCTTAAGTATCTGCCTCAAAACCACATAGTTGTGTTGGGTGGGATTACAAACCTAGGTAGCCCAAATCAAGAGTCCTGGCTCTTACCCATCGGCCTCTCTCAATCCAGGAAACGGTTTTAGGTGTAGTACCTGGCACAGAGTTAGATCTTAATTTATGCTAGCCACTATTTTACAGACAAAAGAAAAATCACCAGAGTCTAAATAGTTGAAAACAAACCTGATTCTAAAATCCTCTTCTCAACAAAAATCTTTATAACACAGAAACATGGAAAACAAATAACCTTGTATTTTTAAGTAAAGTCTGTAAAGGAAAAAAATAATAAAAATCAGAAAAGCTGAATTTGTTAATTTGATGATCCAAACTATAGTTTATATCTATAGTTTAATAACCAAAATGGCATTTCTAATCAGTATGTTTATTATATGTTATAGCAAATAACTGACAAAGTCCTTATTTCTCACCAACAAAAGAGGTGTGGAATGAGCTGGTCAGTAAGCACGATAGCTCCAAAGACATTCTAATGATGTGAAGAAAATGTTCTTAATGTAATGTGATCCAATTACATAAAGACATTTGTTATTAATTGGGTGAATTCACTCATTCAAAAATGTTTACTGAGTACCAAGTCCATGCTGGGTGCTGGGCTAGGAGCTGTTCATATGGTCCCTGCCTCCAAAGAGTTTATGGTCTAGCTATTCAGCACACGGATTCTCAACAGACAGGGAGAGTGCCCTTCCTAGGACTTGGTTTCCTTGTCTATACCACAAGGGGTTGGGTCACAGCATTGTGAAAGGCTCTGCAGCAATTAGGTTCTACAGGAGGAAACAGGATCCTTTATTCAGCCCAGCATAAGACATTATTCGGTGTATCACCAGGCTTCTGACTCACCTAAAAACACCATGAACCTGTTAATTTCATTTCATTTCGAGTGACCAACCAACTTCGCATTCCCAAGACTGAAGTGTTTCCTGAGATGTGGGGACACTCTGGACCTAAGCCCAGTGTCCCAGGTAAACAGAGATGGTTGGTCATCTCAGTTCCATGTCAAGTTATGAGACTTAAATGCTAAAATTAATTACAGAAACCTCAATTAATGCCTTTTTGTGTTGGAAGGATTTCATATGCAATATAAAACAAGAAGAACAGGGACTGTGGGTATGTAGGAAACCCACTCAGTTGTCAAAAATGTTTAGAGAAACAACATATTTGCCATGAAGGTTGATAATTCACAACACTTACATAATTATAAGTTACATAGTTATCAGCTTCTAAGAGTTTGGAGGTGGTTGTTTTCAAACTAGAATATTAGTTCAGAGACTGGAAGGAACACTGACTACCAGCACCCTTAATATTTCAGTGAGAGAGAGACATATTTTTAACTTCTAAAAACTGTGGTTTTAAATGGCATATTATAATTTTGTTCTCAAAATACAGTGTTCTTTTAAAGATTATTCAAATATGATCACCCTCTAAAGTTTCATCTTTCTTTTTTCCCCTCATTTACCACATAGATCAGTACCAATTATAATGTTCCTTCAAGTCAAAGCTTAAGAACCTCAAGGGGATTGTGGGGTAATCCACGGGGGTTCCTAGCATCCCAACTCAGTCAACTCTAAGGGCAAGAACCCTTCCCAACATTAACAGTAATACCTATCAGTCTTGGGAACTCCTGGGCCCTTCTCTCCAATTCCATTCTCTTCCAAAGACCCCAAGGTCTTCTACAATGCCCTAAAGAAATAAATTGTAAAATATAGTCCTTTTTTACTCATTAATAAATTCAGGACCCCAGGGCCAAGCAAGCGCACCAGGAGTAATTCAGATGGATTTGAGGACTTAAAGCAAGAAACAAGTGAGTTTGGTTGTTATGTTGGTTCATGGGACATTTCCTCTTTTATTCACCCCAGTGACAAAGGGCTGTAAAGTAGCAGTTCATAAAATATTCCCAAAATCCCTTCACAAAGTTGAAAATGGCAGTTTTTAAAATTGGAGCCAGTTCACCAGTAAGGCAGTTCACCAAATCTCAATAACTAGATCAAGTTTCAGATGCTGATCATGCTAGGCCTCCTCTGTCCTCCTCTCCTACAGCAATCTTTCCCAGGGCACTGCAATCCCCATGCTCCGGCTCACACTCCCCTGTGACACACACACACACACACACGCACACACACCTTCCTAATGCTCCTTCTGTCTGGAGCCAAATAAATGCAGGATCAAGCAGAAATAAGCAGAGCTTCCTTTCATACTCTTGCTTTGGGGAAGAGGGAAATTTGCTTAAATAAACCATATGCTGATTTAAGAAGAAACGAACTGAACGGCAGGGAGACCGAGTCCGTGTCTTTCGCTGGAGCTGTTTGTGCCTGTCAGATATTCAGTCACACAAGTCAGTTGTTAGAATCGCCATGCTACCTGCCTGACCTGAAGTCTTGTTTCAGTCTTCGAACCTGCTGATCCTGTCTAGTGTTTACAGACTTCCAACGTTTACTGTATACCAAGTGCTGCCCTGTGTTTTCCTTACTTACCCTTCCCTAACTAGCACAATCCTTTGGGATAGGTACTGTTATTAATCCCACGTTAGAGCCAAGGAAAACTAAGGCTTAAAGAGGTAAAGTGACTTTCCCATAGGGACCCTGCTCATAGACTGCAGGTCTGGGATTTAAAGAAGCGCTGGCCTGGTTTCAAGGCTCATAGGCCCACGCTCAAGAAGCTTCTTCCAAATCCTGGAGGTGATTACCAATCTAGCCTCCTAGACGAACTCCTCGCCATCATTCATAGCTTTGGCTGATTCTATCCTAAGACTCACCTCTATAAAATTCTGCACACAGAGTGAAGCATCTTCTCTCTTCCAGTTCCAGGTAGACGGGCTCCCTGTGTCTTCTTGAATGATCAGTTTCAAGTTCAATGTTTCCACCAGTGGTCCACTTTCTTTCAGGTAAATTCCAGGTTATATCTGCACACACAAAAAAGGAAGAAATAAAGGCATGTAGTGAAACTTGGGTAAAGTTCTAGACTCAACTTATTTTGGAAGTTTTTAAATCTTATTCATTTGTAGGCAGCAATGGTTCTTTCTATCTAGCTGGCTCTCTCTTCTTCAACTCCCTTCTAACCTGAATCTGATCTACACCTTTCCTCAGAGCTTCTTAAGGTGCACTGTGTGACCTGTTGTTATCTACGTGACATTTGCAGAATATTGTGGAGTAGATGAACACAGAAGGGCATCAAATACATATTAGACATCTAGGCAAGACACCGAGAAATGCTGCAGGGATCAAGAACCTCAGATTATTGTTATCGAATTTATCTCTGGGCTTCGAAGAATTCCTAATTTGATTCTGTAATAACATGTCCTTCCAAATGCCCCAGAAGTTCTCAGCTCAGATATCATGAGGAAATGTAATCACATTCTCTAGTCCAAAATTATTCAGTAATGAAGGGCTAATGGTGCTCTAGCTTAAAGTTGATTCCCCCAATACAGAGTATCAAGGGCTTCTCTTGAGCCCTACTCTGGGCTGCCACTTTGAAGATGAGACTCAGGTTCATGTTCAGTCTCCAAAGACCCATTTCCATCCCTGCCTCCCACCCTTGACCTTAGACATCCTTCACTGCCAATAGACTGCATTTTTATTTCCCCCGCAAACACAACTTTCATACCCAACAAATCAGAAAGTTGCAATTTAGAAGTTTCATATACATTTGCTGGAAGTCTCCTTAAATAGGAAGTGGCTTCATCATTCACTTAAGAGTCCAAACACTACTTCCCGCGACAAGGGCGAGGACCAGGTCCACCAACGCGCGTACACCCACCCGGGCTTGCACGCACTGCCCACGGAATCACCCTACATTTTAAAACGAAGGGTCTGATTTCATATCGAAACTTGACTCTATCTCGGGTGGGGTTTTGTCTGTTTCTCAGCCCCTGAGCCCGAGTTCTGCGTGGTGCCGAGATGTGGTCGCCTCATTGTGCCCGGCTGGCCTTCTTACACGCGCATTTTCTTTCTTTACATTTTTCTCTTTTTGCTAAGAAACGGCAGTGTGCCTCGCTTCCCTGACCCAGTCGCAGCCTGTCGTCCCCTGGACAAAAAGCGGCGGCCCGCTGCTCCCTGCAGTCGCGGTGGCGGCGGCGGCACAGCGCAGCCCGGCCACCCGAGGCTGGTCGCGCTGCGCCTTTGTTGGGCCGGCTACAGATGGTGCCCCAGCACGGGGCTGAGCCGAGGGCGGGTGTGGGAGGCCGGGAAGGGGGTCGGGAAGGAGGGGGGACTCGGCGCAGCAGCCAATCGGCGCACAGCCCATCAGCTGACCGCTTTTGCTTACACCAGGTGCACGCCGGCTGCGGGGAGCACAAAGCGCGGCGCACCGAGGGCGCCGGCAGCGAGCCGGGGAGCGAGGCGAGGCCCGTGCGCCCGCGGCTGCAGCGCCTGCCGGGCGGGGAGAGAGGCCGGCGGCGTCAGCCCGGGCGGCGGCATCCCCAGGCGCCTTCCTGGGACCAGACCGCTCGCCACCCTGCCCTGTGCACCCCAGTTCTCTCGCGTTCCTTCCCAACCCTGCTCGCTTCTGCCCCGGCCCCCGAGAGCCGGATTTAGCCCCGCCGCGCGCAGCAGCTGTTGCTCCTGTAGCTGCCTCGCCTCCGGTCTCGGTGCTCTGTCGGGGGTCCCCCAAGGAGCCAGTGCGCGCTGCGGGCTGGGAGGGAGGCGCCGCTCAGCCGATCCTCCTCCTCTTCCTCCTCCTGCTGCTGCTGCTGTCGCCGGCCCGTGCGCACCCCAACACCCAAGCCGGCCGGGCCTTGGGGTAAGTGCACTGCCCAGCCGAGCCGCAGCGGGAGGGGTGGGAGACAGCCAGGGGGAAGTCGAGGCAAACTTGTCAGCGTGGCGGACGCCGGAGGGTCTGGGGGACCGCGGGATAAGATCGCGGGCCTAAGGGGAACGAGGGGGGCGCGGCTCGCGGAGCTGGGGAAAATGACGAAGTCGGGCAACGAGAATCGAGTTCTTCTCCCCTCCTAAAACAAAACCAGACCTCACCAGCAGCGAACCCCGGGAGGCAGGGAACGGTGGTTGGGAAGGCAGGCCAGACAGAAATGGGCACAAGGCGGTGGCGGGAGCCCAAGCGGTGGATTTGGGGGACCCACCGCGGGGAGGGTGGTGCCCGGGAATGGGAAGAAGGAGGGATGGGATTGGGATGTGAACTGGGGAAGGCAGCTGGGGCCCGAGCTAGGCGCGGAAAGGGGGCCAAGAGGAGGAAAAGGAAGGTGGCAGATCATGGGTAAAGAAAAGAGGAAAGAGGTCTTGCGATGTCCTTGTCGCTGAGAGGGAAGGGGCAAGGGGCGTAATTCACAAAGCAGTTTGTGTATTGAAGTCAGCATGGGGAAGAATCTGCCCTCCGGCAACCTAACGAGGGAAAAAACCTCACCCATACATTTTGCGTCCAGAGCGGGTGGCAGCCTCAGGAAGCGTGCCAGGGATGCCGAAATGCCAGGCAAGCTTAGGTCCCCTCCTGGAACAGAACCGGCGCGGGGTTCCCGGCTCGGTCGGGGTCAGGAGAGGAAAGTTTGCCAGCGAGTGTCCTTTGTGCTGCGTGGAGAGGGGTGTGGGCGGCCGCCGACTCCGGCCGCGCTCGCGAGGTTCCCGCGGCGACCGCCTCCTGCCGAGGGACTCCCTGCCTGGCAGGCTGGGTCGGGTGGGAAAGTCCAGCAGCTTAAGGGCGCCGCGCACCCGGGACAAGTGCGAAAGTCCGTCCCGGGACGGTCGCGGGAGAGCAGGCGTGGATACTACGACGGAACGACTCGGGTGATGCTTGCTCGGGGAGTGAGGGACCTTGCTTGCCATATTCGCCGCTGTAGCCCCAGCGCCAATACCAGTGTACCATGAGAGTGAATGAGTGAGTGACCCAGTGAGGGAAGGAAGGAAGGAAGAAGGGGGGATGGTTTTGAGACCCTCGAACCACACAGCGCAAAAATCCAGAACAAGGTCTCTATCCTATCCCACCTTTAGTATTTCCATTCCTAGACCTGGATAATAAAAGTGGAATTCAAATTAGGTAAGTAAGCAGGTACTCATGACTTGGGTTTTTGCACGTAGGATTTCCTGCAGGACAATATGTTGTTTTGTTTTGTAATTTGTTTTGCCACAAGAGTCTGGATGATTATCATTGCTCAAAGTTGATCATTATTTGCTTTTAAAAGCTAGAACCCGAGGAGTGGAAAGTTCAGGAAGATTCATACTTTGATCAGTGTGAATCAAGAGGAAAAGCGGTGTTATTGGCTCCAGGGGCCATGTGTGTCCCCAAGTCTCTGATTTGCATGCAAATGTGAGCAGATCCTGGCAGATGTCTGGCCTCATCCATTCACATGAAGGAATTTGAAAAGACAAGGAGTCTTCAGTTAACAATAGACCTTAAGAAAATGGAATAAAGGGGCAGTGTGAATTTTTCTGTTTGGGAATTCCATGGCTTGTTGACACCTTTATTCGAGAGCCAAATTCTTTGAGTGGTATTATTTCCAAGGCTCCAAGGCTGTTTGTTCTTTACCTGGCTGTACGTGTTTGTGTGACATTCAAGCTAGGTATTCTAAGCTAGTTAGGAAAAGTGCTTCCATGAAGCGGACAGTAACTTTAATCCACTTTCGGTGGCCTGAAGTGATTTCTGAATTGACATCTCAACTTTTGGAGTTTCCTTTCTTGGTCTTTGAAAAATAGTACTTTTGGCTCACACTGGTTACCCATCCTGAGAGATAAGGCGTAGAAGAGAAGACACTGTCACTGTTCTGTCAAAGTCATTTGGGTCTTGAAGGCACCAAGTGCCATTCCTAGTAACAGGAGTGGATTTGGGATCACAGTGGAGAACAACAAATAGGGAGGCAGTCATGCAATGGACCCCCAGAGCAAGGACCTTCCTGCCTGATTGAACCTTAGCTGATCCGCCAACCCCACTGCCCCGTTCACCTCCTGGCATTGTGTGACCCGTGAACAAAAGGCCTGTGGGCCACACGTGAGGCCAGCAATTCTACCTCCTGACACACCAGCACCAGTGGCCTCTTCTTTTGTCACTCTCCACTGCTGCAGGGAAAAAGACCCTATTCACTGAACAGCATTTGCCCCTGTTTTCTATATATTCTCTGAAAGGGACATTAAAATACCACCAAAAAAAAAAGACAACATTGTTTTGGAGGGCTCAGTGTTTGGGGGGTGGGGTGGACAACAGATGTTAGTCTTCTATTTTGTGTTTCCTGAAGTTATTTTTGCTGGTTCAGTGCCTTTAACACATAATGCAGTATTTTCCATGAGGGAAAAAGAAAATGAATTGAGTCCCATTTCAGTAAGAAAATGTTATAGCCAAGTTTGCATTTTCCGTCTTAGAGCTGTATAGAAGTCAGAAAGTAACAAATCATTGTAATAAACTCTTATGTGACTCTTAAACCTGGGATTCTGTCTTCCTGATGGAATTGAGGGATGACTGTAAAATAAAAATGACATTTCTAAACTAAGACTACAAACCTTTTTGTTGTAAAGTTATCATCTAGGTATTTTTGAAGCAAAATACCAATGCTTCGTATTTGTGAATCTTTGTCTTTGGCTATTATCCTGCTTGTGTGAGATCTTTATTGTGCAAGTCTAATGAAAGGAAAGATTAGGGAGTTCATTCCTTGGTAAATAAAAGTAGTTAATTATTAGAATGGATCACTCTGCTACATAAAGGAATCTCAGGCCAGCTCCAACTGCAGTCTGTGCCTCTGAAACATCATCACAGGTAGCTCTGGTGAGTGTTTGAAATTCTAAAATAAAGCAAGGGAAAACTCCACCATTAATCTGTCTTTGGTTAGATGCTGCTAACCCTGGTTTCTGTCTTGAATGGCCAGAGATATATATACATACTATAGCAGAGATACTCAAGGGAGTACATCAAATATTTTCAAAAATCTGCCTCTACAGAGTTATATTGCTACTTTGCCCAAGCCAACTGACTATAAGTAATTATAAATAATCAGAACTGTAGGCTTTTAATATCACCTTAAGTAAGCCATATGCCACAAAATATGGTAAATTACAGGCCTCGAATGTCATTTGTACTAGAGTTCCACAATGCTTTCTTTAAATTCATTTCTAAGCTGCAAAATAATAGTTATCTGAGTGATTCACTTGAGCATTAATGTAAGGTTGCTCAAATATTGTGTTTAATTTTTTTGAGTTATTATGCAGATCATCTATTTTGGGTTAAGCCAATCTGAAGATAAAGCAAATTTCATTTTAGAAGCATATTTTCGTTTCTGGGAACAATGGAAGTATCTTTAACTCATGAATAGAGCTTTGATTAATATTTTATTCAGTATAAAATTATAATTATATAGATTAAGTCAGAAAAACATGTATTCTCTCTTGTTTGGGCTCAAAGTACAGAAGAGAGACTAAAGTTAAGCTCTAGTTGTGAAACTCAATATTTTAGGGACCAAAGAATCATTTGTTCTAAAAGTATTCTTAAATGAAGTTTGCTTTTAAATTTGTCTTATTTTAGTATATAATTATTTATCTTCTTGGTAGCTATGTTAAGACTATAGCCTTCACATCTCTAAAAACAGTTAAGTGCAAAAGTGGGTTATTGACATTGCATTATAATCCATGGTAAAATCATATATATATATATATATATATATATATATATATATGTCTGTGTATAATATACATAATTTTATGTTACGGTGTTTTTTAAAGGAAATAAAATGCAGGATTGTATTCTCCTGTTTTTAACTTTTTATGTTTTTAAAAGCTCTAGCAAAGTAACGATGTTATTCGCAATTTTACCAGTTATTTGGTTAGTAGCAAGCTATATTACTCAGTCATAGCCAGGTGATCTTGGATCACTTTCTGAACAGCCAGTCTTCAGATTCCTCATGGCAGAGTTGGGCTGATAAAGCTGGAGGGACTAACTACCATAATCAATCAGATTGCTAGAAGGTGTATAGAAGCGCTGCTTCCAATACTACAAGTAAAGTAAATATCACATCAGATACACTGAAAATCACCCATGAGATATAAAGCAGCTAGGTTCACACGTGCGGCGATACACACCAAAGGTCCTGTCCACTCCGACTTCAGAGGACCCTCCAAAGATGCTGCTATATTAGCGCAAGACACTTAGTTTTGAAAGCTGTGCAGTGAAAGCTGCTTTTACAGTGGCTTATTGCCTTCCATTTGCACTCTTTATAGCTCAGAGGTCGGAATGTTATTTGAAAGCTCTGATTAATATAAATGAGTTGTAATTTTGTGACCCAGGCTCTCCTGGCTCACGTCTATTATACCACTGGCAGACATGTGGTCTCCACAGCTGTCCCCTCATTTGTGTATGAAACAGACACACTGGTGGCATTTTTTGGTTACCATAGTTACATTTACAATATACATGTGACATGACATCTTTCTGTGTGAGAGGAGACCTGGGAGTTAAAGTACAGCTACTGGAAGTTGGAAGAACACATCGAGCAATCCTCCATTGTCTGGGCAGCTACCTTCTCAGTTGTGGGAGGAGGGCCATCCTCCAGTAGCGTCCAGGAAAGGGCAGTCACCAGCCTCTGCCTAACCAAGATTTCCAAGGGAGGTATTTCCAACAATACCTAACCTCTGCAGGAGAATGTCCATTAAATATTCATTTCAAAATATTTGCTCTTAATATTTATGACTGTCCTTTGTGGGATAATGTATTAGCATAGTCATTTTCAACTCAGACAGGGAAACCTGGATAGTATCTATCTTGGTGAGACCTAGGAGACCAAAAAATAAATGAATAATAAAATTTTTTAAAAAATCAGTTTGCCCTATTAAGCAGTAAGCACAATGAGAGACTCTTCATTTAGGGAAACTGAAAAAAGCTTTACAAAGAAAGAAAGGTGGCTTAATTGGTTTCATGCCTATAATTTTCTCCTCTAGAAAAAAAAATGTTAGCATGGCAATAAAGAATATCATTAACCTGCATTGTTATTTCACAATAGTAATAAGTCTTAATTTGCATCCATAATACTCGTTGTAATCAAGCCCTGTGCAGAGAGTCAGGCTCAGCTCCCAGCTCTGACACTAATGATGAACGTGTGACCTTCCAGATGTCCTGCAACCCTCCCGATGCTTCCTGTTCCTATCAGAGTTGTGTCGTGAAGGAGCCAGGAAAGTCAGTGGATGTTTCCAGCATTACCACTGCAAAGGATTCCATCTCTGCCCCAATGTTACGATTGCATAGAGAGTTAAAGGTTCAGGGCACAACCCCCTCCTTTTCTGCAAGGTGATTTTTCTCCTTCCTCGCTCTGCAGCTAAAAGATTTTGTTGTTCTTTTAAAAATGTTCTCCCCCTAATATTGACAGTTCCCTACCACCTCATCTGGGCCCTCCTGTGGGGAAAGAACTTTCCAGGGAATACACGGAGCTATTTATGCTCATTAAACATTTGTTCACCCAATAAATATATATTGAACACCACCTGCTGTGTGCTAGGCATTATAGAAGGCACTAAAACCAAGAAAAGTTGGCTTGATTTTTCTGTAGCTTATAATTAAATCCACCATAAACATTTGTTTCCATGAATCCACGTATTCTTTTACAAGTATTTATGAGCACCTGGGACAACTGGCAGTGTCTGGAGACATTTTTGGTCAGTTGTTCTCAGGACTGAGAGCAGGCAGGGTCCTACTGGAATCCTGCAGACAGAAGCTGGGGGTGATGCTAAGCATCCTAAAATGGGCAGGATGGCCTCTACAGCAAAGAATTATCTGGTGAACATGTCAGTAGTGCAAATAAGAAGACTTGGGGGTGTAGCTTAGTGGTAGAGCACCCGTGACTTAAATGCCCAGTACCATACCCCACCACCACCACAAACAACTACAAACCTGGGGCAGAGCTGTTCATTGCTTGTAGGCCTCAGTCTGAAGTCAGTGGGCCTTGAGTAAAGAGGAGAGGAGGCTGGAAACAGGAAATCAGTAGCAAGGCCCAGGGCAGCATGAGCTGCAGAAAGGGAAGTTGGGGCTGAGTTGACAGAGCTACAGATGTCTTAGAACTTTAAGCGTTGTAAGTCTCAAACATCTCATTTATCTGCCACGTTATGAGATACCAGGTATTAGCACGGTTTCTTCTTTCTTCTAATAACTAAGGGACTGGGGCCATGAAGAAGGTCATACTGACCACGAACCAGTCCCAGTTTATGGGTCAAAGAAGAGGGGATGCAAGCCTCTTCCTAGCCTGAGTTGAATGTGTCTAGTTCCCACATCTAGTCCAAGATGGAGGCTGAGATAAGAGGCCAGACTCCCCGTTCTTCAGTCCCCCTTCTCCAGCGGGACTGGGGCTGCTTCCGGGACTGCGGAGTCAGAGCAGGACAGAGACGACAGTGATTCAGCATCGTAGCTTCGGGGTTACCGGAGAAAGCAAGGACCCGGGAGGCAGCAATTAAAAAGTAGCAAGCAGGGAGATTTAAGATGGGTTTCCCGTGCACCTCCGGCCTTCTCAGGTCCTCCGTCTTTGGTCTTAGCTGACCATAGCAGCTTAAAAAATTCTTAACTGGGGGAGAAAGTTCCATACGAGAGGGAGGCCAGGGTTAGATGATGAGATGATCCAGAATGTGTGGAAAGAATGAATTGGGAAAAGACGCGAATTGGGAAAAGAATGAATTGGGAAAAGAATGAATTGGGAAAAGCGTCGTTTCCTGCTTCTGATTTTGCTTTGGCGGAGGCATTCCTGAGGTGCCCAGGTATGTACGCATGCCCAGGCCTGGACACGGGCCTACAAACAGAGAGCAGAGGGGCTCCACACTGCGGAGTGTACGCTTGTTTGTTTCTGTAATAAAACTTGCACATCAGAGTGAGTTTTGAGTTCCGTGTCGTAGGGGTGTTTTGGCTTCTCCTTTCTCCTGCATAGTGTGGTGTTTCTTAAGAGACGGGAAACTGAGTCTGGACCCACCACTCAAGGTTTTTGTTTGTTTTCGCAACACTGGGGATTGAACTCGGGGGCACTCGACCACTGAGCCACACCCCCGCCCCCATTCTGTATTTTATTTAGAGACAGGGTCTCACTTAGCTGCTTAGCGCCTTGCTTTTGCTGAGGCTGGCTTTAGACTTGCAATCCTCCTGCCTCAGCCTTCCCCAGCCATGGGATGACAGGCATGCGCCACTGCACCTGGCTCCTCAACCCTTTTTTATTTTATGTTGAGAGAGTCACAAAGTTGCCCTGGCTGGCCTTGAACTTGCCATCCTGCCTCAGCCTCCTGCATTGCTGGGATGACAGGCGTGCGCCACAGCTCCTGGCTCTGCTCAAGAATTTTTTCATCCTCAGTGATTTCCAGGATCCCGAGTGAGAGTTGCACAGGACTTCAGCCACTTCCTGAGAGTTTCCAAGACACTAATGGAATCTACATTAACTCCTCGGACATGAGTTATGGAATCTACACACTCATTAAGTCATCAGCCGATAACAGAAACCCCGAGAACAGCAGACTAGCAATTACGGGAATTCTTTGGCCTGTTATTGCAGCTGATTAGCGTTCTGAGCAGCGAGGATGACATGTAAGGTTTACCTCCCCAAAGGACCAGTTAGCTTTGCTGTGTTCTATGGGGACACAGCCAACCAACTTTCTCATGTACTCAGAAACTCATATTTCCCAGCAGGGAGGTCAGGTGAAAAACTTGGGTCATTTTAAAAACATCTGAAGGGAAAACACATAGTGGGTGGACAGATGCCGCTGGGATACCTTTCTCTGCATGTGTAGAAGAGAGCAGTGTCACAATGGAACGCTGGTGCAGAAGTTCCCAGATGGCTTCACTCCCAAGATTGAGCTAAGGGAATGAAAAGTGAGTTCCATGCAAATGAGAAGCGTTAGTAATCGGAAGGAAAATATTACACAGGGCTCCCAAGTCATACCCTTCCGAGTCCATCATTTTCCTCAGCAAGTAGTCGCAGCAGGACCATGAAAATAACCCCCAACGTGAGTTCCTTGCCTTCCAAGTGTGTTGGGAACCACCACACACACTTTATATGCATTAACTCAGTTAATCCTTCCAACAACTACCGTGCAGATTCTCACCAAGGCGGCTCAAGGTCACACAGCTAGTGTGTGCTTAATAAATATTTGTTGAATGAATGAATGGATATACTCAGAGGGCAGAGTCCTTCATATTCTCAGTGTATAGCATTCCTGCTTTGTAGGCAGGACACTTTGAAGAACTGCTTCTGAGACCTGTGAATGGCACCTCAAGAGCTGCTAAGAGGCAGAGCAGGCATATGAACTTGGGTGTGTGTGACTCTAAACCTGCCCTGTTAAAGCACTTGGCTGTGTTTCTTCCTCCTTAATTGCAGCTATAAAACAAAAGCCTGGACTAGATTAGCTCTTATAGCCCATGCATATTCTACAAAGTTATATAATTCCATATAAAAGTAATGTTTATGTAAAAGAAAACATTTTTACCACTTTTAATTTTGAAATCTCTTTAACTAATCGTCATTGAATTATCCTTTAAAATTATATTGGAATTATTAACAGAACATAGTTTTAAACCATATTTAGGATAAATAAGTTTAAATGGATGAAAATGCATATTTAAAGATTACATCCTTCCAACCATTACCATCACACTGCATATTAAATTATATCATCACTGTCTAAATTTAGAAGTTTCTAAAAATCGAAAAGCATCTTCCTGTTACACAGAAATTCTTTAAAAAATTCCTGTTAATGTTATCAGAGATAAGTAAATTGTTGACTCTTATGAAAAGTATTAAATAATTTTTATAAGAGCTTCAAGCTGCCAGCCATGTTTAAAAACTACCACCTGAGATCCATTTCTAAAGCTTGTTTTGCTTTAAGGTATCCTTCTGACATGCAAGTGATGTGTCAGAACGATGTGTCACTCACTGCAGCAGTGTTACAGGATGTATAGCCCCAGGCAGGGGGGAAAGAGTGGGTAACAAGGCAGGTCTTGGAGTTGGAAAAACTTTGTTTCAAAAGTGCATCTCAGCTTTGTGTGCTAAGCCTCAGTTTCCTCATCTGCAAAGTGAGGATGGTAACAGAACCTGCAATTCCAGAATCACTGTCATTGTTCAGTCATCTGAGTCCCTTAGCATAGTTCTTGGACCAAAGTAAGTAGTAAGCAATCAGTAGAAGCTGTATTATGACATTTTCTGACATTTCTGCCTGCTACTGTGCATTCTGAGGATGCTAATTCTGAGCAAGAGGAGCAGTTCTAAGGGACCAGAAGATGCAGACTAGAAGTTTCATGAAGTCAGAAGTTCATGTGATTGTTACTTTTTGTGGGCAAGAGAGCTTTATATTTTTATCCAGACATGTAAGAAATCCTGTTAGCTAATGTATTTTGGATGACCTGGCAGACAGAGGAATACATTAGAGCCTTTTTCTTTGTTTCTACATTCTGTTCTGTATCTATGTTCTCTGTTCTTTTTCCAAAAATATTATAATGCCCCTTCTTAGTCTGTTTCCTGTCTGTTGCTATGACAAAATACCTGAGGCTGCCTACTTTACAAAGAAAAGATGTTTACTTGGCTTATAATTCTGGGGGCTAGAAAAACCAAATAGCTGGACCCCAGAGTCTGGTGAGGGCCCCTTGGCTGGGTTACAACATGTTAGAAAAGGTGACAGGGAACTGGCTACATGATGAAGAGGCACTTGTATGAATGGGGAAAAACATGAGCCTCAGAAGCTGAGCTTGCTTTATAACAACCCATTCGCCCAGGAACTACTCAATTTCTGCTACAGGCAGACTAGCCTCTTCCAGTTGTGGTGCCCCCATGACATGATCACTTTCCACCAGACACCACCTCTTAAAGGACCCACTACCTCAACACCACCACACTGGGGACGAAGCTTCCAACACAGTGACCTTCGGCAGACAAACATCATCGAGATCACAGCTGACCCTAAATTGTAATTCGTAGAATCCCATCGTCTAGCCAGAGACAGAAGGTTACATTTAGAGATATTCCATAAAGAGGATATGAATTCAAGATGGTGTAATAACTCATGGGCCCAAGGGCTTCACAAACTCTCTGTATCCACTGTGATAATAAAATCATGGGGCATGTAAAACTCGGAAACAATGCTAAGCATCTTGTGGGTGCTCAGCAGGCAGTGCTGCACCCCGTTATTGTTAATTCTTGACAGCGTCATCTTCACACATCATCAGCTTATTGGCCAAACTGCGAAGCTCCTGGTTAGATCAGGATGCTCCAAGGCAGAGTCAATCAAGAAGCAAGAGGAAGTCACCAGAGGAGCCAGATCCGAGTGACCTCTTAAAGTGATCCCAGGTGGATTGACAGGGGCAGATTGCTGACTTCGCCTCCGCAGCCCCCTGCCCTGGTTCAGCTAGCAGATTTCCATTTGCATATGAAAGGGAGCATCATGAACATTCTCTCTGAATTCTTTGTGATGCAGAAATAATAATTATTTACAGAGGACTTCACTGTCTTGATTAACCTTCATAATCAGGGCTTCCCATTTGATGGGTGGCTGCATTTGTTGGTAATGGAAGGTTTCCACACTCTCAGCACTTGAGTCTTTTGGCCACGTGGCTACCCTTGCAGGCCAGTGAATGGAACTTGCTAAGGGTGTCGAGGGGAATGCGTAGCAACCCTGAGCAGTAGGTATTTCCCCATTGTAAAGCTGTGGGGAAACCTGAGGCCAGGAACTTGCCCAGTACCTTTCAGGTGGTACAGATGTAGGAGCAGCTGCTCCGGCTTCTGGTTCTCCTGGTTGATTGCACTGGCGATATTGACCCTGATTTCCCCGCATCTCCTTGCCCTTGCCTCAAGTATAGAATATGCCGTCTTAATTTAGGATTATTTATTCACATCGCTGTAATGCCATCACCACCAAACAGCTCCGTAAGGGAAAGAAAAGTGCCTTCGTCTTAGGTCCCTGGCACCTGTGACAGCACTTGGCACGTGGAAAATGCACTTAGCAAATATTCGGCGAGTGAAAGCATTTCCATATCATATGTCTGTTTTCATTTTGCCAATGCTGCGCCTTTTCAACAATTTTTACAAAGTTATTTTCTCCATAGTTAAATAGAAAACGAGTGGTTCATCAAGATGGATTGTACTCCTGTTGGGGTTTATTATTTTAGAGGGTGTGTTACAGAAATTTGAACTCGTCTGGGGAAGTTTTCGTGCTATTATTCCCAAGCAAGTGTTATTAATCCAAAGATATTCGCTATAGGACCCTAGAATATCTTAGAAGGGTGATGCGGGAGGTGAAGACGATGTACTTGGTATTATTTCTGACCCAAAGGAGCTTCCAAACTCATTGGAGAGAGAAAGTGAAGGGAGACAAACCAGTGATCATCTGCAGAAATTCCACAACAAAGCAGGGGGGAAAAAGGGGTTCCTTTTTTATTTTTGGCACCAGGGATTGAACCCAGGGGCACTGAACCACTGAGCCACATCCCCAGCCCTATTTTGTATTTTATTTAGAGGTCTCAGTGAGTTGCTCAGCACCTCACTTTTGCCGAGGCTGGCTTTGAACCTGCAATCCTCCTTCCTCAGCCTCCCCGGCCGCTGGGATGGCAGGCCTGCGCCTCCATGTCCAGCTCCGACTCCAGCTTTGAATCTCTACCATATCACGGACGAGCCGGGCGCTCTTGGTGAAGAGACTGAACTTGGGGGCCTAAACTCTCTCACTTAGATCTTGAAAGAGTAATACGAACAGAGCTGTCCTGAGGACACATGGAAAGTACTGGTCCAGTTCTGAGAATGTCATGGACACTCGCTTCGGTCATTTGGCCAGTATTAACCGTTCCACTTGTGGGCAGATCATTTTCTGTGGTGAGCAAAGCAGGTGGTGTGGAGCTTGCTGTCTCTGTGTGATGACTCCCCTGATCTCACGCACGTGGATGGGAAATGACAGCCGGATCAGGAATCCCAGGGCAAGAGAAGCATGGAGGCCAGGAGCACATGCCATGGAGGCTTCCCAAGAACACCCCCTAAGGGAGTGACCTTAAGACCAAAATCTCAATGACAAGCAGAGCTGACCAGGGAACAGAAGGATGCAGAGAGCGCAGCACTGCCTTGTTAACTGAAGTCCAGAGGTCAGGAGGGCTGGGTGGGCTTGAGGAGCAGAGAAGAGGGTGTGCCACGGCAGAGAGGAAGGGGGACTCTCTTCCCCCTGCTTCCAAAACACACTTGGAGTTAGGGAAGGCAGAATGCGGATGAAGTTCAGCAAAAGGAGAGTTCTAGTTATGCACAGAAGAGATGTGCCCCAGGCTGTCCCGGGAGGGAAAGACAGAGAAAGCCTGAATTCCCAGAGAGGAGAGTCTCCCGAGCTGTTCTGAGTCTTGGCCGGTTGGGTGTCAGTCAGGCCCGGGTCCAACATGTTGGAAGTGGCCTGAGCCAAGCTTCAAGAACAAAGGACAGCCCTGGAAGAAATCCTTGCCTTCATTTCTGTGTGACCTTGTGCATGTGAACTGACTTATCTGAGTCTTGACTGTAAAGGATGATTTTTTTTTAAATAACATCACAGGATGGTGAGATTGGAAAGATACGATGTAAGTGAGCCTGGCTCACAGGCAGTTAGCTTAGCTTCTTCCGGTTCTGCTTTCCTTTGCCTTCTCCCCCTTGAAATACGATTTCCTTCTGCTGTAGCTGCACCTCTGATAAGATGCGAGTTAACTGACCACCCTTCACCGGGGTGGCCCATAGATGAAAACTGGTTGAAATTAATTTGGGGAGACCTGAAAAATTTCTCTTGCTTGACCAGCGCATGACTCCTGTGTAAGATATCATTTTTTTTTAATTATTTATTTTTTTATTTTTACAGACTGCATTTTGATTCATTGTATACAAAATGAGTTCATCATTTCGTTTCTATGGTTATACACGATTTAGATTCATACCATTCATGTAATCATACATTAGCATACTACAGTAACGCAACCACAATTCACAGTAGCTAGGTTGTGGAACCAACCTAGATGCTCTTCAATAGATGAATGGATGAAGAAACTGTGGTATATATACACAATGGAATATTATTCAGCCATAAAGAAGAAGAATATTATGGCATTTGCAGATAAATGGATGGAATTGGAGAATATCATGCTAAGTGAAACAAGTCAATCCCAAAAACCAAAGGTTGAATGTTTTCCCTGATAAGTGGATGATGATACACAATGGGGGTAGCAGGTGGGGAATGAGAGGAGAATGGAGGAACTTTAGATTATGTAGAAGGAAATGAGAGGGAGGGGGTTATGAAAAATGGTGGAATGAGAATATCATTCTTGCTCATGATCCCCATATGTAAAAGGTATTTGGCTACATCTAGCTGATGAACATGGAAGAGACCCATGCTGAGTACAAAAGGTCATCCATGAGACTTACATGTTGAATATGTCACTTTCTAAGGGATGTGTTCTTAGTGGAGAGGTGTTCTTTTTAGCCTGATCTCAATTATTTAGGTTCATAATTCAGAGTTCATTTCAACACTGAGTTAGTGCCAGTTTGCCTCTGTAATAATTTTTGTTCTGCCTTTGTATTGACGTATAACTAAATTCAGACACTATCACCAAATAGTTACCAAAGGAGCCAATGGAGTTATTTTTAAGCAAGATTGGTTATCCCTCATTCTTTCACTATGCTTTTGTCTCACTCCACCCCACCCCTTTATTATTATTTTTTTTTAATTTTTTCAGTACCGGAGATTGAACCCAAGGCCTCACAGACGCTGAGCAAGCTCTCTACCACTGAGCTACATCCCCACCTTTTTTTTTTTTTTTTTTTGAGACAGGGGCTTGTTAAGTTGCCCAGGCTGGCCTTGAACTTGGGCTCCTCCTGCCTCTTACTGTGCTTTGTAAAGGCAGTCAATCTCTGACTCCCCTGCCTCCTTTTATCAACAACCTCCTTTTCTGTCTATGCCCTTTGAGGTCTTCAGAAATCTTTACTAGATTTTGATGAGAAAAACTCCCAAGTGTCTCTCCAGCTGTCATTTCACTCCCAAGTGTCAGTCCTATGTTTCCAAATGCTTCCTGGATGTTTTTACCCTGAGAATAACAAACATCACTGGCGGGTGAGAGGAAGCAGTAGATCCAGAATGGACGGTGGCCCCGTAAGTGGAAACCACTGGCTTCTGCGGAGGAAAGAAGCCCCTGCCAGGTGGCCCGGCAGGGAGGAGGCTCCCGCCCCTCTCCTCCCACCCAAAACGCTCAGGTGGAAACACGTCCCCTCCAGAGTCAGCGCTGGCTCTGGGCCGTCATCGCCGTCTCCCAGACTCAGCCTCGGCACCCTGTCCCTGCTCGCGTCTGGTTAGCTGACCACCCCAGTTCCAGCTGCGATCACCCTTTGCTGAGCAATTATGGAAGCACTTCGGAGCTGGTGGCCTGGCGTGGGTCTCCTCCCAGTGCGCCGGCCCCAGGGCGGGCGGACTAAGCTTCCTCCTTACAGACACGGTCCCTGGTTCCCCTGTGAGAGGCACGTAGGGGTCTCCGCTGGCAGGTGTCAGGGCCCCTCCACGTCCACTCAGTGCCCTGTCCCGCCTCTGCCCTGGGGACCAGGCCCGTGAGCACTGGTTCAGAGCCGGGCGCCCGCCCTGGCTTCGTCTAGTCCTCTGCGCCTGGTAGCTCGCCCGGGGGTGCTCCCTCTCCCTGTGCGCTCACCTTAACCTTGCTCATGCTTCCTTCTGGGGTTTGAAGTGATTGGTCCCTCCGAAGTTCATGTGCTGGCACTTACACACCCCTGGGATGGTCCGCAGAGCTGGTGACCTTGCCCTCACCAGTGGCTGAGAGCCCTCGGAAGGAGGCTGAAGGACGGGCTCCCCACCCGGTGCCCTTCCATCTCGCCCACCACGTGAGCAGACAGAGAAGCCCTCCCCAGACACTCTCTTCTGATGCCTAGATGTTTGGGTTTCCTGCCTCCAGCACTTTCAGGAAATTCTGTTTTCTCAAGAGGTGGGGGAAGGAAGGAGAGTAGACTGAAGCAGACATCATGACCTCATGACATTATGACTGCATGACCCATGTGATCCCGCAACGTGTACAGCCAGAAAAATGAGAGAGGACACTCCACTTGTGTATGTCCTATCAAAACGGATAAATGCATTCTACTGTCACCTACAACTCGTTAGAACAAATGAAATTTGTTTTAAAAAACCCAGAAATCTATGGCAAAACTTTCTATTCCTTATAAATCACCCAGTCTTGGGTATTTTGCTAATAGTAGCAGGAATGGACAAATACACTTTGTAAACGGTCCCTTTTGAAAACCTTTCTTTATTCACTCCCTTTTGAATGTAGCCTGTTTTCTTCGGGGTCTCTGACAAGAATAAGCAGTGAAGAAAACTCCTCAGGGAAGCATGAAAGGTCCCGTGTATCCAGCGCCGCCTTACCTTCCTGTCTTGATTTCGGTTCCTGTCCTGGCATAACTAAAACCCCATAGAAGTGACAGAGTTCCTCCCCTGTAGCTATTCCAGGTCTGCGGCTGCTAGTAAGTGGTGAACAGCTGGCTCTGCAAAAACAAAGTCCTGATTTGTAGGGCCAATTTTAAACGACCAACGTGATGTCTCTGAACTTGCACTTGGAAAGAACAGCTCGCCATTAGCTCTGGATGTCACTGCTGTGCCTGCAACGTCCCCTCAACCTGGAAGCACTCCGCCCCGCCCTCTGCTCATGCAGAAGAGTTGCTCATGAACTACTGGAGTTCGTTTCTATCCCTCCTGCGGGCATGTGGAATAGTTGAGACCCTCATTACCAGCCACATGTTGATGGCTTTATCAGTCCAGAAATATTGTGCTAACATAGGTGCCAGGTAGATTTTTAAGACTTAAAATCCCTGAAGTGAAAATAAGCTCCTTGTTCATATTTTTATGCCAAGGTACTGAGCTGACTTACGAAAGTTGCTTAATTCTCCAAGATAATAGCCCTTTTTCTGGTCTCATTTTCAAATTATGTTGCCATGGTCCTCATTTAAATATAATGTTAAATAATAATAAGCCGCCATTACAGTATACTTCCTTACTTATGTCCCTTTAATCCTAAAATTCTTTAGAAAACTTCTAAGGTGCACACTGATCCTAGCTATATAAGATTATGCTGCAATTTATTCTCTTTTTTCCCAAAGAAAATAGCACATATTTACTACTGAACTCACCTACTAGCACAAAGCATAAAAACAAAGAGAAAAATCATTTTCCCAGTAAAACATGTCCAGCTGTGTAGATAGTGGTGGTGTTTTTGGCTTGCTATGGTAAGACGACAGTGACCTTGAACAGCATAAATCTGTGTGCCGTCTCATGCGCAATTCCTTGGAGACCCTGCCTGATGGTTCCCCAATGTCTCCTCTTAGAATTGTACCTGATTTTATTACCAGCTTCATGAAGATCCACTGAGGGATGGACAAAAGCAAAATGCTTCTGTCTCTTACCTAGGAAAAGCTTTATCCCAAAATTCTCATGAGAAGACACAGGGAGGAATGGAATCGACTGCACACACCATATCGGCAGAGAAAGGGAAAGAGATCCACAGTTTATTCCAAATTGTGTTCTAACGAGAAAGAACTCTGATTTAGTCCGACTTTCTAAGCGATAACTTTAATTTTGTTTCGTTAAAAAAAAAAATGACTCCTATATTTAACGTTCAAAATGTAACTACAATTTCGATTTGAAAACCAAGGTAAGCATGAATAAAGATGATCTCGTAATAGCATTGGATCATCCAATGCTTTAGATTTTAAGGGTTATGAATGACAATACAGATATTCAACTAAAATTATTCTTTTTGCTTTTAACTTAATAAAACACATGAAGAGAAACTATAGGAGGCATTATGATTTATAATGGCTGCTGGCAGTTTAATGTTATCAGCTGTTCCCTGGCACCATTTGATTACACAAGGCCTAAACTGTATAATTAAGGACCTTCCCACTAATGTGCACCATTGGATTTATGGTGTCCGGGTCATCAGCGCTGTGAGCACTTCAGAGTGTTGGACCATTAGTTTCAAATGCATACTAAGATAGGAGAACCACTGTCATCAAGGAGGTGCTATTAAAAGAAACTATTTCAAATTCAGGGAGGTGGTGTGCACCTGATTGTCATTTACCAAAACAATTTAAAAACCTGATTAACAGAAATCCTAATTAACTAGATTTTGCCCCCTTGAGTCCACTTTTAGGAGAAAAGAGAAAATTGGAAGAAAATAAGTTAATAACCAAGGCTTTAGATTAAAAAAAAATTCCAATATGAGCTCATTATCAAGGACTTGAAGAAAAGTATACTTAAAAAAATAACACCCTTATCAAAGGCAAGAAAGTGGGTATTAAAGTTAGCATTCTCTTCAATACATAAAAGAAAACTAATCTATAGGCTAAAACCTTGGTTAACCAGAAGAATAAGCTCAGGAATGTGGCAAGGCATATAGGATATTGGAGATCCAATTAGAGGGGCTAAGGTGGTGTCACAGAAAAGGTCCTAACTTCAAGTCCAATAAACTTGGCTTTAACCTCAGGTCTTTCACCTAATAGCTATGGGAATTCTGATGAGTCACTTATATTAGTCATGGTTTTGCAAAGAAACATAACTAATAGATACAAATACAAGTAGGTAGATAGGCAGATAGGCAGGAAGGTAGGATGGATGGATGGATGGATGGATGGATGGATGGATGGATATAAAAGTGCGTATGTATTATGGGAATTGCCTCATGTGATTATGGAGGAAAAGATATCCAGGAGGCTGAGACAGGAGGATCTCAAGTGCAAAGTCAGCCTCAGCAACAGCAAGGCACGCTAAGCAACTCAGTGAGACCCTGTCTCTAAATAAAATACAAAATAGGGCTGGGGATGTGGCTCAGTGATTGAGTACTCTTGAGTTTAATTCCTGGTACCCACCCCAAGAAAAGAAGTCTTGCCACCATATACCAACTGGAAAATCTGGACAACCAGGGTTCAGTACTAGTGTTACAAGAACATAAGTAAAGCACCATGTACAGTTTTTGTGCCCTAACCTGCTTGCCTTCCTAATCTTTGGTAATGGTGACTCTCAGAGCCACCATGGGGTCCAAGTCTTACAGGAAGGCATACCTTTTACTTCATTCTCTTGTAATGATTAAGAATATCAAGTTCTTTAAGTTCTTATTAGAATAAGTAGTTATAAAAAATAGTTTATAAAAGGAATTCAAAACCAAGTTTATTTGAAGAGTTCAGGGACAGATGGCTTTATTTTGCTTTTTAAAACATATAGCATTCAGTGTGCTTAAGTTCTGGCAACTCAGAGATCATGTTCTGTCATTCATCTGAATACTGCTATCATTAACCTTGACTAGCAGGAAATTTTATGGTAAAGATATGTACACTTTCACATGTCTGTCCTCAAATTTTAAAGGAACATTCTAATGTGGAAGGGATATGTTCTTGACATTTTCTTTGTCTGAGGTTTAAACAGCACTTAGTCTTCTAATTGGCAAATTCTAAGCAGTCAGACTCTTTAGAGAAATATCACCAGATCAGAGATGTAGGCTCCCATCTTAAGGGCATGGATGTTTTATTTTTTAAAAATAAAAATGTTGTAAAAATGTCAGATAGTAATTGTTATTACTGAATTAAAAGTCTAACTAAAGGTAGCATGGAGCCCTAGTCAAGCAGAGAAGAATGTAGTGAGTGTTCTGAAATAGATGTGAAAATGTTTGGCATAGGTTGATAAGGAGAGTTATTTTCACTATTACAAACTAAACTTTAAAGGAGTCTGGGAGCAAAATCAAATCTGATGGAGTCTAATGGAATTGCTTAGCTTGGTTAGCATCCAAAAATCTATGGCTTGGTATTAGCAGCCTACACACTGGCATTTTCTGTACCGGCCATGATGAATCTGTTTTTCGTTGGTACATCTGTAGTGTAGGGTGTACCATCCAAAACCATTGCACCTACCAGCTTATATGCAATTTATGAACACAGCATGGTGAAATCCATGTCCACAGTGAAGATACTAAGCACGATGCTGTGAAGTACTTAAAAATAAGTCATGAAACTGAGCCTTCTAGGCATATTAAGGCCGCCAAACTAAAGATTTAGCATTTATTTAACATTTAATCATGCTGCTAATTACAAAGCAATTATTTCATATAGACATATTACAAGAAGAGAATTAAAATGATCTGTAAAAGACTAAAATTAATTGATTTCACGGTAGTTTTTATATCACTGCACTTGCTGGTGTTAAAAAGAAGCAATAAAAATAGCCCAGTTGTGGGTTGATATTTTATTCTGTTTAGCTTCCTGTCAGTTTCTCAATGCAATAATGTTAAATTGCTACTTTATGATTCCAGCTATGCAAAAAGCCCATTTCTTTTAAAGAAAAAAAATTTCTTGATCATAACCAGTGAATTTAACAAGAGAAAAAAAATGTTTTTCCTGTCTTCCTTCCTTTGCCTATCATAGAATCTCAGGTTTAAAAGGGATTTGAAAGACCAAAGGTTCAAGAATTTTTCAAACTGTGTCTGGTGTGTGAGTTTCAGAACATTGGAGGAAAAATGATTTGGGCATAGAGCTGAGATAGTTCATGAATAATTATTAGTCTGGCTTGCTATGTCCTCAAAGAAGAAGCTGCAAAGATCATCGAATTTATCGCAGCTTTTGAAATTAAGAAATGGCTCTCTCTATATATTTCTATGCATAAGATTTGTAGGTAGTGGGAGCAGACAACCAGCTTTCATAATCACGAGTATTAGGGGTGTGTGGGGAAAGGGGTTGGACAATTAGTGCTGTATTTATTAAGATGAGCATTCACATGGAACTCATTGACGTGATCTTTTTTTATTTCCAGAAATATGCTTTTTATTGGATAGGCAAAAAAAATTTTTGATTCTTTTTTAATTTTTAAACTTTATTTCTAATTAGTTGTACATGAGAGTAGAATGCATTTATACATTTTGATAGCTCATACATAAATGGAGTGTAATCTCTCCTTTTTCTGTTTGTACATATTGCAGGATCACATGGGTCATGCAGTCATAATGTACATGAGGTCATAATGTCTGTTTCACTCTACTCTTCTTCCTACCCCTCCCTTCACTCCCCACTACCTAATATAAAGTAACTCTATTCTTCCCTATCCACTCCTTATTGTGAATTAGCATCTACATATCAGAGAAAACATTCGGTCTTTGGTTTTTTTGGGTTTGGCTTATTTCACTTAGCATGATATCCTCTAACTGCATCCATTTACCAGCAAATGCCAGAATTTCATTCTCCTTTAAAGCTGAGTAATAGTCCATCATATAACACACACACACACACACACACACACACATATATATATATATATATAATTTTCTTTCTCCATTCATCTGTTGAAGGCATCTATGTTGGCTCCATAGTTTAGCTATTGTGAATTGAGCTGCTATAAACGTTGATGTGGCTGTGTCACTGTAGTATGTTGATTTTAAGTCCTTTGGGTATAAACCGAGGAGTGGGATAACTGATCTTAAAGTAGTTAATAGTCTATTAAAATCATACACTTTTTTAGTATTCTAGAGCTACTGTAAAAAAGTACTACAAGCTGAGTGGCTTAAAGCAACAGAAATCTATTGCTTGACCATTGTGGAGGCTCAAAGTTCTAGACAATGGTATCAAGGTACCAAGAGACTTGTACTCCTTTGTCTCTTCCCAGCCTCTGGGGATCTGCTGGCAACCTCGGGTGCTGTTTGGCTTTCAGCCACCTGAGGCCAGTCTCTGCCTACGTTGACACATGGCCACCTCTCTGTGTGTCTCTTCCCCATTCTCTTAGAAGCATCAGTCCTATCTCAGTAGGGGCCCAGCCTCCTCCAGTCATTACATCTGCCACAACTTGATTTCCAACAAAGGTCACAATCTGAGGACCTTGAGGTCGAAACTTGGACATATCTTGTTTGGAGAGGACACAACTCAATCGAAAATAAACACTTTGTTCCAGATGATGGGACTCTCAGGTAAATCTCCTAGGCATTTTACACTTGTTCCAGATGATGGGACTCTCAGGTAAATGTCCTAGGCATTTTATTTACACTTGTTCCAGATGATGGGACTCTCAGGTAAATGACCTAGGCATTTTACACTTGTTCCAGATGATGGGACTCTCAGGTAAATGTCTTGGCATTTTACACTTGTTCCAGATGATGGGACTCTCAGGTAAATGACCTAGGCATTTTACACTTGTTCCAGATGATGGGACTCTCAGGTAAATGACCTAGGCATTTTACACTTGTTCCAGATGATGGGACTCTCAGGTAAATGACCTAGGCATTTTACACTTGTTCCAGATGATGGGACTCTCAGGTAAATGACCTAGGCATTTTATACTTGTTCCAGATGATGGGACTCTCAGGTAAATGTCCTAGGCATTTTACACATACTAGCCCATTTCATTTTTTAGGAAAGACACTACACCACTACCCCTCTCAAAGGAAGTCAGGGAGACTAGAAAAGCAACGTACGCAGAGCTGGATTTTAATCTCAGCAGTTGACTCCAACGCCTGTGTTCTTTCTCCTATTCTGAAGAGCTGCCTCTGTGGGTGTCACGGTTTCCTGTTCTCTTTTTTTCTCCTGGGCAACGTAATTTCCTGAGTTCCCCAAAGCCACAGCTACCTTTCCCACAGTAATATACTGTGCCCGGCTACTTTTTAGAATTACTTTGATCTTGGGTCTTCTGTAGTTATCCAGTGCAAAGATATCACACAGAGATGATTGATGTTTTCAACCAGGAGGTGGCTAAAATGCCTAACACACAAATAGGTGCGCCATCAACCAAGAAGGCCCGTTTATTCATTCCGCCGCCATTTCTGAGTGCCCTCTCCAGGCACAGCATTCTGCTGGACCTCTGCACTAAACTTGCCGTCCGAAACTCTCCATTTCTGAACATCAGCCTCTCCTTTAGGAAACAGAAACCATGACATTTGGTAGAGGGTTACACAGTTTTTGTTCAGGTTATTTTCTACGCTGAGCACTCTTGGCCAATTATTACTTTCAAATACCCTAGCAAGGAGAGCTACGATACTTGACTTGAAAATACGGCCTCTATTCTGATGAAAATTTTTGTTTGCCTCATCCGGAGAATCTGGGCCAACGAATTCTTTATGGATTTTCTTCTAATTCAGCTGGTTGATTTCCTAAGAGTACATTGGTTTTCCTGATCGAATTTTTGTGCCTCCAATGTCCACACACCAGTTTCCAACAGCCCTGTCCTCGTCCTCTCTGGGGTAGCAGAGAGAAGCCCAATAAATGAGACCAAGGGTCTCTTATCTCACACCTTGTTTCAGAGAACGTCCCCTGAGCCCTTATAGGGTAGTCACTGTGCTCAGTGAAGTGCCTACTAAGATAAATAAAGTGTCGTTGCATCTGAGCGCAAAGGTTAGGTCACCTCTGAGTGGAGACTGGAAACAAGAGTGGCTTAGGACAAAGCCACGTCTAGCCCCAGCCAACACGCCTGCTCAGACACTCTGAGCTTGCCTGCGAGTGGTGGCAGGTGTAGCCCAACAGGGATGCAGGAAGTCTGGAGTTTTTAAGCTTGGTCTACACTGCAGGCTTCTGTGGCACTTTTAAAAAGACACCTATATTCCCAGACCCACTTCATCGAAATCTCCAGGAGGCACAAGAACCTGCACCCCTCTGAAGATCCCTGCGTTAATGAAGATCGTGTTTGGAGATCTCTGGCTGCGCTGCCTGACCCGGCAGCTACTGGTCACATCTGGCTCTTCAGATTTAGTGATAAAGGGTAAAGATTCCATTTCTGTCCCACCAGCCACATTTCAAGTATGAAGTGGCCACTCAAGAGTCAACGCAGTGAGTGTGGGGACAGGAGCTTCCTGGCACCTCAGGTGGGCAGCTCTGAAGGATCTCTCTTCTTTCCTCTCTTCTGTCATGTGTCTTCTTTTACAGTCACTAGAACCCTCGTCTCATTGCTACCCCATAAGTGATGACCTCTTTAAGGGCAGGGTCTGGTCATCCTGGCCTGTGGCAGTGAACACGTAGTGGGGATCTTTTAGACGGAATTAACCTGATTCATCCAGCGCCATCTGATTGGATCTCTTGCATGCAGACACTCCAGATTTCAGCAGAGTCTAGAGAACAGGTTGGATCTGGGAGCAGGTTTTTCTTAATCTCAAACAGTAGTGTGGATGGAGTAGATTTGTGCTAAATTGCAAGGATTTTTTTTTTTTAAAGGTAAGGCTTTTAAGAGCTCAGGTTTATATCACCCCAAATGCAGAATAGACACGACAAGGCTGTGAATGTTTGCAAGCTTAAACGTTGGCTTATGTGGGGACCTGGAAAGCACATTTTAATGGTTCTGTTAGTTGTTTGCTTTTGGAGTGCCCTCTAGTAGATGGTAGGCCCAGCAATGGCCCTGGGGTCACTCAATGGGAACAAGACCTGAGACTCATGTTCAATACTGGCAGATGGAAATGCCGGCTAGAACTCTTTCCAGCCTGGACAAGTTGGGACAGAACCGGGGTAGTTTGGGCTCTGGCCTCAGGTGTCTGGATTTACACAGAACTTCCACAAGGTACTGGTTCTAGACCTCCGCCATTAGTTCAATGTTCTGAATCTCCATAAAAATAAGAAACATATTCATGTCATTAAGCAGAATAATTTATGTAAAGCTCGGTGTAGTGCATGCCATATAATAAGAGCTTAATAAGTGCTAATTCCTATTATTTTTACAACTACTACTCAACCCAAACTACTCTGCCGTGAATGTTATGATGTAGAAAACGGGAAGTGTCTACAGGGTTAGAAAATACCCTGTCATTACTTTGAGAGCATGATGTTTGGCAAAGTCAGCCAAACTCAGAAAGTCAAGGGCCATATGGGGAAACTAGAGAGGAAAAAGGAAAGAAAGGTGGAGCTGGGGGTCTCAAGAGATCAATAGAGTAGAGGAAACAGGAGGGGAGGGAAAGGGGAAATTCTGGGGAGTAATATTGGCCAAAATTATATTGTTACATCATGTGCATATACAATTGTGTAACAATAAATCCCACCATTATGTATAATTATCATGCACCAAAAAATATGGAAAAATAATTCTCTATCATTTCAAAACCATTCCTTCCTACTTTCCTTGGGCTAACAGTTTAATTCCCTTAGTTTATGGTTTATATTTTTGCATCCCGAATAACTGAGATCGATATATTAATAAATATTTTTCATACGTTCCTATTTTTTCTATTTTATTCCTTTTTTTCTTTATTTTGTTTTGTTTTGGTTTGGTGAAGGATTTAACACTATTACCTGCAAGAAATCAGGCATGTGGAAGTGCTTTGCGTATCGTTCCGTCTCTCTTGGGCCATACCCTCATGTAAGATGTAAGGTTCCATGGAAACTAAACTACCTTTGCTTTTAAAAAAATTTTCTAGTACTCTAGAAATCTACTCTAGGGATAGAGGGTGTCTCTGAGGTAACCACACTATTTTGTAAACAGATGAATCATCCCTAGGTCTTGACTATGCTTTGTTAAGCTGAAATCATTTGGGAAGAATATACATTGCCTTCACCAGCTACAGATGATCCCAGACGGTCAGTTCATGCTTCTGATACTTTATGGTGATTGTCATCTGACTCAAACCCAGGGGTTCTTTGGAGAATTGTGTGACCTGTGGGAGGTGAGGTATAGATAATGGGTTTCAGGACTAGGATTATTCCGTTTGAATCCTGCCTCCACGACTTTCCAGCACTGCCTCTTGAGGAGATTACTTAAAATCCCCACACATCAGTTTCTTCAGTGTTAAGGGGGACAATCATAGTGCTGACCTCCTGGGGATATTGTAAGGAGAAAAGTAAACATCAAAAAGTGTGAGACTGAAAAAAGAGGAGGAAGAAAACTTCCAGATAATTTTCAGGCAGCACAGTAATAGCCTTGTAGGAGGAGCACAACTTAATTTAGGTTTTCAGCAACCTCGATCTCATTTCCTAAGTTGGAAATTCCAACGGAAATACATGTGTTGTGATCCTAGGTACCAGGCGCTGCTCAGGACGTGTCCTTTTATTTAATTCTCCAACATGCATCTGAGGTAGATATGACTGCGTCCTGCCAACAGAGGAGGAAGCCAAAGCCCAGAAAAGTGAAGTGGTTTCTCTCAGGTGCCATTGGTAATTCCAGAACACACCCGCCCGCTCTGCCTGCTTCTTGAGACAGTGCCTTAAAAAGCACATGTAAACACACACATGATTTCTCCTAAGAAGCCAGGACCAGGAGTTTTGCACCGTCATAAGGCATCCTGCATACCTGGCTGTCTGTAAGAATAGAAACCTGAAGGAGAAGCATTCCGCTTCTGGACTCTTAGGGCTGAAAGCTCTTCTCCAACACCTAGTCTCAGCATCTGGTCTACATCATCATTTTAGGCTGGGGTGCCCTGAGGTGGAGGCACAACCAGAGGTAAGTCCTTGGCTCCCCTCATTCTTGGTCCAGTACTCCAGTCTCTGCAACATAATGTTTCTCAAACTACCTGAGAACCAAACAGGATTCACAGGTAGGGATGGGCCCTATAGTCTATGGTTTACTGGTTCACTTCATGACTTGACCTCTCTGAAAGACAGGGAGGATCCTACTATGTCAGTCCATTTGTTGTTGTTGTTGCTGTAACAGAAACCTCTTTATAAAGAAAAGAGATCGATTTAGTTCCCAGTTTTGGAGGCTGAGAATCCAACATCAGGTAGCCTCCATGGTTCAGCCTCCAGTGAAGACTACATGGTGGGTCGCAGTGGTGGGAGGGCATGCAGCATAGAGATCACACGGCGAGGCGGGAAACAGGGAGTCGGGTCAGCAACTCCAGGCCACTGATCCCTTCTGAGTCAGTGCCTCTGATGACTTAAGAACCTCTTACTTGGCCTCACATCCTAAAAGTTCTACCTCACCTTCCACCATCAGCACCCCTGGATTAAGCTGCCCACTCCTTTGGTGGAATAAACAGCATCCGAACCCTAGCAAATACTTCAGACTATTTGCATGTCAGGCACTCAGCATAGTGATTGATGCATAGAAAGTCTTCTATTTAAGTCTATTATTGAAGTGTGCTGCGTTCATGTTATTATTGTTATTATTATGATTCATGAGGCCTCTCCTATCTTGAGTGCCAGCATCCAACACCTACTCATTTTTCAAATCCTCTTTACACTTCTTTCAGTTGAGTTTCTATGTCCTTACACGGTTTGCAACACATGATCTATCACCAAATTTTTAAAAAGTTAATTTATGCATCTTGCAAATTAAACTTGCAATTTGGCTGGGCTTATGTAGAACAGATCAACCATTATGATCAATTCACTGCCATGTTAAAAAAAAAATCAATGAACGTTGTTTAGCTGAGTTGACTAATTTTTTTGGAATAAGTTGGCCAGCAGCATGATTGATTGAGCTCTCTCTCCTACCCTGACTTACCTAAGCAAAGGTCAGGGTGGAGGTTATTAAGGAAAGCAAGCTACTGCCCTATCCTTATCCTGAATGTTTTCCTAGGCTGTAATGAATGGTCAATTAATGGAACACTGGAATCCAATGTCCTTCAGAGTTTTCAACTTTACCTAAATGATAAAGAATATAAATTTAAAGTAACCCTCAGCTAAGCGAAGCCCTGTGGGGTTCTGCAAGGGATAATGTGGTTGAGACTGGGAACGGGGACAAGGCTGGCTTCCAAATGCCTGCCCTCGGCTCTCCGAGGTGCCCTCTATAGAATGAGAGGTTGTTTGACGTGTGTCGGGCTGTCTCTGCACCTTCTCCACCTTTGGGCTTTTGCTTATTTCGCAGGGAGGCTGGGTCTGCTTGCCTCTGAGCTGTCAAAGCCCATCAGAACTGAGGTTGGCGTTACTCCCTGGGGTTCTCGCACCAGCACTCTCTCCAACCACACCGAGCCACCTACGTGGGTCTGGACTCGTGCCAGCTGGCATGGGCTTTTGGCTTTTCATTTTTCTTTGTTTTTTAAGTTTTCTTTGGTCATTCTTCAGTCTACCCAGCCCAGGCCTGCCCTGTTTACCATGCCTGGCAAACCGCTCTGAAAGGGCTAATGTGCTGGCCATGCCCAGTTCCTCTTGGGAGCCAAATGAATTGTGACCCCAGTTTTTATGCTCAGCTTGGAGACCAGCTGCGCCTTTGGGCTTTTCCCAGAGATGTTGGCCGAGCCTGCACCTGCGGGGTGATGGATTTGCCCTGGTCTGAGAGGGAGGAAAGCCAGGGGGAATCAAAAGATCGCTTGTGTCCACCCTCTTCACACACTAGGACATTTATACTACCCAGGCACGCCAGAGAATTCGGAGTCTCTAGTAAATAATTAATAATAATAATAACCAATACAACTTGAAGATAATGAAATGAGGGAAAGGACACTCCCATTTTTCTTTGGGACCCAGAAAAACCACTCCAAAAATTTAAAACGGGATTAGGAAATGATGAATTGGAGATGAAAGCACTTGGGATTTATTTTGTTTTTCTGCCAATTAACTGGGTCAGTTTGGATCACCTAGGGATCCTCTAAGGTTCTGTCTGCTTTGAAAAATAGGTCTTCCAAAAGCAAGGAGAGTAAAATGAATTGTTGTAAATGTGATGCTTTTTTAACAAACACGAATGAAGTTTTCTTTAGAGCAAAGATCCACACCTTCATGACCTGAGTTTGTAATGATAGGTTTACACATATGGAGTATTTGCCAACAATATTTTAAAATTCTCATCTCAGCACCTCATTATCAAATTTTCCCTTTAGCTCAGCATTATAGGCGATCATATTATATAATTCAGAGGTATAATTATATAATTTGGAGGTTGTAAACTAGTCACAGGCTCTAAAAGACTTCAGAAAGCAGATGGGTTTTTATTTGCCCTGCCCAGCTACATCATTTCCGGCTGCCTCTTGGAGCGCAGCAGTCTCCAAGTTTTAACGTGACCACGGCCTCCTGCAGTGTTTGACTCAACTGCCTTCACAGCTCTGAGTTTGAGATCCTTCCATCCCTCCTTGATATTTAATAACACACAAACAAACCAAAAAAGATGGAAGGAGGAGAGCAGGAGAGGGAAAGAAGGAAGAACTCCTTCTCTGAAAATGGCTGAAAGTGTAGTCTTCCACGACACCCCTGTGTAGAGAAGACTTCTTGAGCTTTCTTTTGGCTTGGGAAGCCAGGACCACTTTCCCTCTCAACCCACTTACTTTGAAATAAAATAAAGTAAAATAAATAAAATTGTTGCGGGACTTGTTCGAAGTCACCCAGAAAGTTTGCGGTGAAGCCCAAATTAAGGCTCCCTTGCCTGGCAGACATCCTGGTTGGCCTCGGACACACGGGTGCGCTGCTTGCTGATGAATCGTGTGGACTCTCAGAAACAGCTCCTCATGCAAAGGAGCCTCTGCGAGCTCCCCAGTGCCCTTGCAAAGGGATGCACTTTATTGTTTCCTTAATGCGTTAGGGAGACTATTACAGCTCTTCTCCCATACGGACCTCCATCTGCTGTCATGAACGCACGGCAGGGTGTTTGCTTTGGATGATGAGTGAGCTGGGAACATAATTTTGGGAAATGGGTAGACAAATCAAAGAGTCAGGGTCAGAGGCCAGACAAAAGTTGGAGAAACTAATGTCTTTAAAATAGCCTATGCAGACTCAGTGTTTGGAATCCGTTTGCAAGACCTTCTTGACTTCCCAAGGGAAATAAAACATACCCTTCATAAAGAATCTTTGCTCCACCTGCAACAGCCATCTACATTTAGGTTCAGAGCTTGTAGCCAATTGGTCCACAAAAGGCAACCTCTACTGATTTCAGCTACCCTCTACTTCCTTTTATTCTCCAGACCCATAAAAGAGACCCAGATTCAATGTGAGACATCAAACCTGTAAATAATAACAGCTAACATCTATTGGGCACTTGCTGTGTGCCAGGCCCTCTGCCAAAAGCTTCACATTTAATATCTCATTCTAATTCTCTCGCCACTCTTGCAAAGTAGGTTTTATGATCTCCATTATCTTAAAAAAAAAAAAAAAAAAAAAAAAAAAACGGAAATTGAGACTCAGAAAGTTTCAGTAACTTGCCCAAGGTCACAGAGTGGAATTTGAAACTAGTTCTGTCCCTCCAGAGGCTACACTCTTAGCACTAAGCTGTCCTCCTGTTTCAAAAGGCTTAAGGTCCCTGCAAGCATTAACAGTCAGCACTTGTACCTGCTGGAGAAGTCATGGTGGCCCTCAAGCACAGGGGGATCCTTCTACAAGGTCACTCTACAGAGTCTGGTCTGGTTCTTTGTCGCCCTCCAGGGAAGTGTCCATAGGAAGAGCTCGTGCTGAGGCGATAGATTTTTTTTTAATCTTTATAGGGCCAGAAGTAGAGCTGGGTTGAACAAAATCCCACTTTTCCATTATTGAAATCATCCCCCTGAAAGGCAGCAAGCAAATTTGAATGCTGCATTAGTCCTAGGACTATTTGCACACTGGGAGACCTAAAATAAAGATTTTCAAAACGGTTTCTATCTGCTATGACTTTGTCTATGAAAGCATGCGTATAAAAATAAGTGACTTCAGAAGACATTTTTCTTCATTGGATAAAGAATTTAGTTCTTCATTGTTGGGACTACACTGTCTATAAGGTTGGAGTTTTGTGGGGTTTTGTTTTCCCTCCCCAGTGTCAGGGATTGAACCCAGGGTCTCCCACATACGAGGAAGGCCCTCTACCACTGAGATACACCCCAGCCCAAGGTCTGTGCCCTTATAATCTGCTTGCCCACATAGGTGTTTAGTTTGACTCTGATGCAGTATTTGGTCTTTGGATTTCTAACCCTATTAATTCTAATAATACGAGTTGAAAAATATAATGGAAGAGATAAGTAATAATAATGACTCTCCCAAACACCTGCCATGCCCAAGGGCCTTACAGAGATTTGCTCATTCATTACCTTCCAACAGCAGAATGAGAATGAAATGTAACCACAACCCTGAGGAAGTTCCAGAGATTCAAAAACCATTTGAGGGCCCGTTACGAACTGGTCTCTTTCCCAGGCCTTAGGCCTATTACTTTCACATAGGTTATTTTTATTATCATAATTTTCATGGATGAAGAATGTATAATTAGTCTTAATTTTAGCTATGGAAAGTGAGACACAAAGAATTTGAGTAGTTTGCACAAGATAACCCACCCAATAAATCAGAGTTTGGATTCAGATCACCTGATTCCTCCAGGAGAGTTTATTGTGCAATCCCAGAGCTGATTGATTTTTTTTTTCTTTCTTAACAGTAACAAGAATTCACAAAATCGCTGGGCGCGGTGGTGCAGGCCTGTAATCACAGAGGCTTGGGAGGCTGAGGCAGGAGGATTGTGAGTTCAAAGCCAGCCTCAGCAACAGTGAGGCGCTCAGCAACTCAGTGAGACCCTGTCTTTAAATAAAATACAAAATAGGGCTAGAGACGTGGCTCAGTGGTCGAGTGGCCCTGAGTTCAATTCCCAGGACCAAAAAAAAAAAAGAATTCACAAAATCATGTCATTTTAAGTGCATATTTCCTTTTACCCAACTCCATAAGAACTTTGTGCACACAGATCCCAGCCTGAAGTCCTACCGGGTGTTGTTTTGTTAAACAAACATCCCATCTGAAACAACTTCCTGGGGAAAACTAGAGTGGGGGCCAAGTCCATTGACAGTGGTGAGCACGCATTCCATTTCCTTTGGAATTTTGTATCCAGAGCAGAGTGTCGCAAACATATCTTGCTGAAAAAAAAAAAAAGAAGCATCAAATGTAATTGTATAATTGTGGGCCTCTTTTGAAATGTGTCCCTTGCCAATTCTGGGCCTTTAAAACCATGGTTTGTTATTGAAGGGATTGTTTCTTTAAACTGCCAGGCTTGTTTGTGGAACATCATTCTGGTAATTAGCAGGACATTTTATTTTCACATTTGACAGATTTAGCCAGTCAGCCCTAGAATAAAGCCATTTTACTTTAAAAAAAATCAATGCCAGCCATTTTTTATTTGTTGCAGTATTTAGGATAATTAATTTATATGTGTGGTAAAAGTTGGCCTGAATTATAATGGATTTACCTTTTTACTGTGGTTAAAAAATGCCTAACGTTACATTTACCACCTCTGATGTTTAAGTATGTCGTTCAGTTGTGTTAAGTATATTCACATTGTTGTACCACAGATCTCCAGAACTTTTTCACCTTTCAAAATGAAAACTCTGTACCCATTAGACACTAATATCCTCTTCCCTCAGCTCTTGGCAACCTCAACGCTTATTTACCTTCTGTGACTTTGACAACTTTACTTTGTGAGAATGGAATCATACAGTATATGTCCTTTCGTGACCAGGTTATTTCATAAGGCCCTCAAGACTCATCCATATCATAGCTAGCATACAACAAGATTTCCTTCTTTCTTAAAAATGTGTGTATATATATATATTTGTCCCTCAGTATCTTAGTGAAATTGGTTCTTAGGACACCATCTCAAATACCAAAATCCACAAATATAAAATCATGTGGTATTTACATATAATCTACACACATCTTCCTGTACACTTTTTTTAAGTCATCTCTAGATTACTCGTGATTCCTAATGCAATATAAAGTCTCTGTAAATACTTGTTATACTGTAATGTTAGATGAATAATTACAAGAAAACATCTATACATGTGTAGTATAGACATGATTTTTTTCTGAGTGTCTTCACCCACAGTTGGTGGAATGTGCAGATTTGTGTACCCCCATGGATACTGAGGGCCAACTCTGTGTACCACATTTTCTTTATCCATTCATCTAGGGATCCAAGTCTGGGCTGCTTCTACCACTTGGTTATTGTAAATAATGTTGCAATGAACATGGAGATGGGGGTGAATCTCACTTTGGGGTCTTGCCTTGAATTACTTTGAATAGATAACCAGAAGGGGGATTGCTGGATTATATGGTGATTGTGTTTTTAGTTCTTTGAGAAACCGCCATATTGTTTTCCAGAATAGTTGCACCACGTCATGTACAGAACGGTGCACAACGGTTCTAATTTCTCCATCCTTGCCAACACTTATGTTTTGTTATTATAGTGGCCATTCTGTTACAAGATGGTAAATTACTGAGGTTTTTTAATGTGCATTTCTCTCTCTCTCCTTTTTTTTTTTTCTTTTAATGGTATGGGATTGAATCCAGGAGGCACTTTACCACTGAGATACAAACTCTATCATTGAAAAATTTTTTTCACAGTATAAATTTAATTTAAATTTTTTTTTTATTTTTACAGACTGCATTTTGATTCATTGTACACAAATGGGGTACATTTTTTTGTTTCTATGGTTGTGCACGATATAGATTCATACCATTTGTGTAATCATACATGTACATAGGATAATGATGTCTGTCTCATTCCACCATTTTTCATATGCCCCTCTCATTTCCTTCTATGTAATCTAAAGTTCCTCCATTCTTTTCCCACTCCCCACCCCCATTATATATCTCTTCTACTTATCAGGGAAAACATTTGGCCTTTGGTTTTTTGGGATTGGCTTATTTCACTTAGCATGATATTCTCCAATTCCATCCATTTATCTGCAAATGCCATAATATTATTCTTTTTATGGCTTGATAATATTCCATTGTGTATATATACCACAATTTCTTTATCCATTCCTCTGTTGAAGGGCATCTCGGTTGGTTCCACAATCTTAGCTATTGTGAACTGAGCTGCTATGAACACCAATATGGTTGCATCACCATAGTATGCTGATTTTAAGTTCTTTGGGTATAAACCTAAAAAAAATTTTTTTTAATTTTGAGGCAGGGTCTCACTAAGCTTCCGGGGGTCTAGCTAAAGTGCCCAGGCTGGACTTCAACTTGCAATCCTCCTGTCTCAGTGAGTTGCTGGGATTATAGGCATGGCTACTGGCCATGCTCTTATAATTGGCAAGGTTGAGCATTTTTTTCATATGCTTACTGGTCATTTATGTATCTTCTTTGGAGAATTGTCTGCTTAAGTCCTTTGCCCATTTTTATTTAAGTTATTTTATTGTTGTTGAGTTTTAAGAGATCCTGATATATCCTGGCTATTATCTCCTTACCAGAAACATGGTTTGAAAGTTTCTCCTCTTGTTCTGGAGGTCGCCTTCTCACTTGGTGGATCATTTTTCCTTTGGTGTGAAGACACAGTTCTCAGTTTGAAATTAGCCCATTTGCTTACTTTGCTTTTTCATTGTTCATGGTTTCAATATCATGTCCAAGAAATCTTTGCCAGATCCCATGTCCTGATGCCCTTCTCTACGTTTTCTCCTAGGGCTTTTGGATCTCACGTTCAGGTCTTTAATGCGTCTTGAGTTAGTTTTTACATGTAAGTGACAGGTCTATGTTCATCCTCCTGCATGTGTATGTCCAGTCTTCCCAACAGAGTTGGTTGAAGAGACTGTCCTTTCCCCATGTCTCCTCTTGGCACCCTTGTCGAAGGTAATTTTGACATAGATCAATATACTGAAGGATTTATTTCTGGGATCTCTGTTTCATTGGTCTGTGTGTCTTAAGCACCTTCTTTTGTATTATGGATGGTCATTCTCTGTTTCTAAAGGAGTCAAATTCAGGTTTGGGAGAACAAAATGCCTTTCTTCCACATTTGATATGATAGCTGACATTGTGGGTTTCTGTTGTTGTTTGGTTGGTTTGTTGAGGTATGTGTTATGTGTCAAAGACAAATTTGAATATTTCGCTGTAATCATCTCAAATCATACCATTTAAACTATAATGGAGCTACGCCCATGGTTTTCAAGCTACAGCCCCACAAAGGCTATTTTTCACTAGTAATAAACTGCTTGGGGGAGTTTCTCATAAAACTTTAATACATATTTTAATTCCTGATACATTTCCTTAAATTCAACTGAAACACAAAAATTAGTTGAAATTCCATCATAGAGTTATGAAAGATAGATTTATTCTTTTGCCTTTCTGTTTCGAATGAAGATTAAAGAATAACCTGTGGCAGAATTTTTTTAAGGTTTATCACAGCCCTTTTACTTGTTTTAGGATTAGTCTAAACTGAAACAAGAGCGGAATGAATATGTGGAGTTAATGATATTTGGAAAATGTTATTCTCTGAGGTATGTTTTCATTTTGTAGCATTCCCCATAAAAGTCAGAATTGGGTAGCTTTATAATAGTAAAAAGTTTTGCAAATGCATAATAAATGGCACAGTATTTGGGATGAGGTAGGAGGGGGAGGAAAGCCAAATGCATTTCTTTCCCAGAAACCCACAGGCTTCTAGCATCATGCTAAACCTTCATCTTACCTCAAACCTGGATTGAATGATTTTGTCTTGTGAGACCAGTCACATCATTTCTGTTCTTTGTTAAGCAACAGAAAGGTTGTAGGATGTATCTTTTAGTACTCACTATTTATATTATTACGCTTTTTGGCCAATCACAAGGACACCTGTTTTTAAAAGTAAAAAGATAACATGAAGTGCTAAGTGAGACTTGGCTAGGTGTTGAACACCAGGCTTTAAACACATTAGATGCCCTGTCTTATCGGATCTTTCTAGAAAACACGAGTCACTGAAGTTCCTTCAGTACTCAAAGCTGGGGTTGATTATGAGAAGAAAAGTTTAAGAGAACATACAACCCTACTTTTAATAATTAGCAAGTAATGGGCTGAATCTTAGAAAAGCAAGACTAATACCAAATCCATTATAGCTTTTTATACCTGAATGTAATCCAGAAAACTGGAACCATTAACCAGTAATATCATCTTTACAAGCCAGTGAACAATATATATCTGATCTCAGAAGGTCTTATTAAAACCTATAGATGGGACTGGGTTGTGGCTCAGTGGTAGAGGGCTTGCCTAGCATGTGTGAGGCACTGGGTTTGATTCTCAGCACCACATATAAATAAATAAATTAAGTAAAGGTTCATTGACAACTGAAAAAATTTTTTTAAAAAAAACCTATAGATGATGGTCAATAGATCAAATGTCCTTGGCTTTGCTTCTTTCACTTATCCTCTCACAACTACGTCTTAGCTAAAACTAAAACGAACACCATACAGTAACATGGTAATAAATAAGGAACATAGTTAATTAACTTCAGTGAGCATTTACTATGTGCAGGTCCCCATGCTAAAAGCTTGACATAGATTTCTTCAATTCTCTCAGTAATCCTATGAGAGAGGTACTTTTATCATCAACCCTTTTGTATAAATTGAGGAACTAGAGACCTCAAAGAGATTAAATAACACATTCATGGTTTATAACTATCAGATGGCCAGTGACATTTTCATGAGGTTAATGAAACTCCATATCTGAGATAATATTTTCATGCATAAATGGAATAAGTATATTTGTGGGGGGGTTTTGTTTGTTTTTGCACAGGGTTGTCTGGGGATTTAACCCACATCTTCTCTACCCCTGAACTATATCTCCAGCCCTTTTTTATTTTTATGTTTTCATTTTGATATAGGGTCTTGCTAAATTGCAGAGGCTGAACCTCAAACTTGCAATCCTCCTGCCTCAGCCTTCTGAGTTGCTAGGATTTCAAGCATGCAACACCACCCTGGCTCTATATTTGTGTTTTTAATGGAGACTACTAGTATGGTACAATAGAATTCTTTTGTTTACTCAGTCACAATCAGATGTGACTATTAGAATGTAATAAAAAAAACTCATGTCTTCCTTTCATAGTTGTGTTAAATTAACTTTTTGCATAAAAATATATGAACTAGAAAAGCTTTGACTGGTACATTCCCACAAAATGTACCATTTAAAAAAGAAAATTTCTGGAAACAATTGAGGTCTTAATTAAGAAGTAAATAAATAAAAATGCACTGAGCCGGGCACAGTGGCACAAGCCTATAATCCCACCAGCTTGAAAGGCTGAGGCAGGAGGATCATGAGTTCAAAGTCAGCCTCAAAAAGCAGAAGTGCTAAGCAACTCAGTGAGACCCTGTCTCTAAAATACAAAATAGGACTGGGGATGCGGCTTAGTGGTTGAGTGCCCCTGAGTTCAATCCCTGGTAATCCCCTCCCCTGAAAAGAAATACAAAATGCACTGAGTTTCTACTAAACTGCTTTTCATGTTTTGCTTTTAGTAGGGATGACCTTTTTGTTTTTGGAGCCATAAGTATGTGCAATTTCTAAAGTCATCTTTTCTTTTTAAAGAAATGACATCTACAAGCTTTTCTGGTGTAGTCCTAAATCAGTGTGCGGTGTGTGTGTTTAACGACTTTGTCCTGTTGTACATGCACTCCCAATTGTAAAAGTGAAGGAGCATTAACTGCTTTTAGTGTAGTCAGAGGGATATAGGAAGTATCCTGGAGTTTAAAAGCTTATTTACCTATTTGAATGCATTTTAAACATTCCTTTCTATTAGATTTGTAAGTGACTAGGCCTTTTTAGTAGACAAAAGGAAGGTTCTAATGTAGAAAGTAGTGGAACAAGTGTTAACGCCTTTCCTAATCTAATTTTCAGACACAGCACCAGACTTGTGGTCGAAGTAACTGGGACGAGAAGCCGCACACGTGCCTGGGATTGAGAGACACAGTCGAAAGACTCCAAATTGCTTCCTGCCCTTTGGAAAGTCCAGAACACGCTTCAACCGGGACTGCTTGAATGTTTGCGTTTTCTGCTCTCTGTCGACATAGAGTGTTCCCATTTTGTTAAAACTCCCGGGCGGTACTTGAGCTTGTTCAGCAAGCCAGCATGGCGGGGGTGAGCCTGCTAGCAGCGGCTTGCCAACTGCTGCTGGGCTTGCTAGTGCTGTCATTAACTGAGTCTTCCATACAGAATAGTGAGTGTCCACAACTTTGTGTTTGTGAAATTCGGCCCTGGTTTACCCCACAGTCCACCTACAGAGAAGCCACCACGGTTGATTGTAACGATCTCCGCCTCACGAGGATTCCCGGCAACCTTTCTAGTGACACGCAAGTGCTCCTCTTACAGAGCAATAACATCGCTAAGACCGTAGATGAACTTCAACAGCTTTTCAACTTGACTGAGCTAGATTTCTCCCAAAACAACTTTACAAACATTAAGGAGGTAGGGCTGGCAAACTTGACCCAGCTCACCACTCTGCATTTGGAGGAAAATCAGATCACAGAGATGACTGATCACTGCCTGCAAGATCTCAGCAACCTTCAGGAACTCTACATCAACCACAACCAGATCAGCACTATCTCTGCTAATGCCTTTTCAGGCTTAAAAAATCTTTTAAGGCTCCACCTGAATTCCAACAAATTGAAGGTTATTGATAGTCGCTGGTTTGATTCAACACCCAACCTGGAAATTCTTATGATTGGAGAGAACCCTGTGATTGGAATTTTGGATATGAACTTTAAACCCCTCTCGAATTTGAGAAGCTTAGTTTTGGCAGGAATGTATCTCACCGATATTCCTGGAAATGCCTTGGTGGGCCTGGATAGCCTCGAGAGCCTATCTTTTTATGATAATAAACTGGTCAAAGTCCCTCAACTTGCCCTGCAAAAAGTTCCAAATTTGAAATTCTTAGACCTCAACAAAAATCCCATTCACAAAATCCAAGAGGGGGACTTCAAAAACATGCTTCGGTTAAAAGAACTGGGGATAAACAACATGGGCGAACTTGTTTCTGTGGACCGCTATGCCCTGGATAACCTACCTGAACTCACAAAGCTGGAAGCCACCAATAACCCCAAATTATCCTACATCCACCGCTTGGCCTTCCGAAGCGTTCCCGCCCTGGAAAGCTTGATGCTGAACAACAACGCCTTGAATGCCGTTTACCAAAAGACCGTAGAGTCCCTTCCCAATCTGCGTGAGATCAGTATCCACAGCAATCCCTTGAGGTGTGACTGTGTCATCCACTGGATTAACTCCAACAAAACCAACATCCGCTTCATGGAGCCCTTGTCCATGTTCTGCGCCATGCCCCCCGAATACAGAGGGCAGCAGGTGAAGGAAGTCATAATCCAGGATTCCAGTGAACAGTGCCTGCCAATGATCTCTCACGACACATTTCCAAACCATTTAAACATGGATATCGGCACGACGGTTTTTCTAGACTGTCGGGCCATGGCCGAGCCAGAACCTGAAATTTACTGGGTCACTCCCATCGGAAATAAAATAACTGTGGATACCCTTTCGGAAAAATTCAAGTTAAGCAGTGAAGGCACCTTGGAAATAGTTAACATGCAGATCGAAGACTCGGGGAGATATACATGCGTGGCCCAGAATGTCCAAGGGGCAGACACTCGGGTGGCGACCATCAAGGTGAATGGAACCCTTCTGGATGGTACCCAGGTGTTGAAAATATATGTCAAGCAGACCGAATCTCATTCCATCTTAGTGTCCTGGAAGGTCAACTCCAATGTCATGACATCAAATTTAAAATGGTCATCCGCCACCATGAAGATTGACAACCCCCACATAACGTATACGGCCAGGGTCCCGGTCGATGTCCATGAGTACAACCTGACACATCTTCAGCCTTCTACAGATTATGAGGTGTGCCTCACAGTGTCCAACATCCATCAGCAGACCCAGAAGTCCTGCGTCAATGTCACAACCAAAACCGCCGCCTTCGCACTAGACATCTCTGATCAAGAAACCAGTACAGCCCTAGCCGCGGTCATGGGGTCCATGTTCGCCGTGATTAGCCTCGCCTCCATGGCAGTGTACATCGCCAAAAGATTCAAGAGGAAAAACTACCACCATTCACTGAAAAAGTATATGCAGAAAACCTCTTCCATCCCCTTGAACGAGCTGTACCCTCCGCTCATCAACCTGTGGGAAGGGGATAGCGAGAAAGACAAGGACGGTTCCGCAGAGGCCAAGCCAACCCAGGTCGACACATCCAGAAGCTACTACATGTGGTGACTCAGTGGATATTTTGCTTCTGGTAGTAAGGAGCACAAAGACGTTTTTGCTTTATTCTGCAAAAGTAACAAGTTGAAGACTTTTGTATTTTTGACTTTGCTAGTTTGTGGCAGAGTGGAGAGGACGGTGGATATTTCAAATTTTTTTAGTATAGCGTATCGCAAGGGTTTGACACAGCTGGCAGCCACTCCCGGCTCCTGGTGTGTGTTTGGTTTTTATTCTTATCATTATTATGATTATTATTATTATATTATTATTATTTTATTTTATTTTAGTTGTTGTGCTAAACTCAATAATGCTATCCTAACGACACTGCTCAATAAAATGATTAATGACAGGATGGGGTTCCCCTGTGCTTTTACCAATAGCATGACCCCTTCTTCTGAAGCCATCAGTAGAAAGTTCTGCATCCTCCAAAAAGGTAATTAATATACAGTTTTGAAGCAGCATCGAACCTTTTGTAGCAATCTGGTTTACAGACTTAAATCAAGAAGCTGACTAGACTCGCTACCTTCCTTGAATGATGTTAGTTGACTGTACTGTAATGTATCAACTGAATTGAATGTTTGCCTTTCAACAACCACTTCTCTCTGATTTTTCCTCTTTTTTTTTTTTTTTGTAATAGTTAAAGAGGCTTAGAACAAGCTAACAGGCAATAGAACTATGTATATCAGATTTTTTTAATGTAACAAACTACATGTTAATTGTTACCTTATTCTTTTTATCTTTAGTAGACACTTTTAAAAGAAAAGATAATTTTGTTGTGTTTAACTCACCAACATGTGGTGTATCATGAAGACAGAACTATAATAAATTAGTTTTGTTCTGATTTTTTAGAACACTTGCAATAACGTAGCATTTATGGTTCTTGCTAGTCCCAGTGGTACTATTTTTCATATCCATGAAACGACAAATGAAATAAATCAGCCGTTGCATGTTGACTTTTAAAGCTAGGCCCTAAAACGTTTTGAATTCTTTTTGTATAGGAAGAAATAACTATTTTAATTCAGACATGTTAATGAACAATATTTCTATAATTTAAATATTACAGACCAGAACTAATATATATAATGAATTTATATAATGAAAAAAGCTGTATGAATATATCCCATGTATAGCTAAACATGGTCTTGTGTTTACACACACAATATGACACACACACACACACACACACACATATGAGCACATGGATTTGTGATTGCTTTTCTATAAGGGTTAAGACCTGATTTATTCCTTACAGTATCCACATTCTCCATCCAAGTGTAAAGCACGGAGCCTTGGACTATCTCAGAAGTATGCCTGTGTCCCTTCTTCACAGCTATCTATGTGTTTAGAGTAACACTCGTCTGTGAATCCCTGTGGAGATATCTGCTGAGACAATGATCAATAGAAAATAGAACAACTGCTGCATGGTTGGCATTTGTCATCCAAACAATAATACCCACGTAGTTTGGCAGAGTGGAGTGTCTGAAGATCACACAGGAAATTGTGTGTGAAGCTCAGAACAGGAGCCAGGTTGAGGCAGAAGGCTAGTTCCAGGAAGAGGAGAGGGAGGGACTCTGAAAGTGTAGGTAGAGGACAGAAGACCCATTTGAAAATGTGAAGTGACCAGGCAGAGAGGAGAGCGAGGCGATTCCAGATGGCTCTCTGACATGGACACCGTCACATCAGGAACCATGAGACAGTGAAGAGGGAGCAGGATGAAGCAGGTGCCAGAGGGGCAAAAGCCAGGACAGTGGGCAGGAAGGAAGTCCAGCGGAGGCAGGCTGGGCGATTCCTGTCTTTGTCAAGCTCTGTGTTTTGTGACTCATTTGTTTAAAACTGATCATTCGGGAGCTGGGGGTGTAGCTTGGTGGTAGCACATTTGCCTAGCATTCCCAAGGCCCTGGTTTCAACCCCAGCCCTGAGAGGAAAAAAATAATAATTTCTTTCCATTTCTAAGGGAAGTAGGGAGGGAATTTCAGATGCTGAAACAAGCAAGCTGCAGCAGGAAACAGTGAGTCCCTGTGCTAGAAGCATCCCTTCCCACAGCCTTTGTTGATAAGAAAAACTGAGGTCCGAGGCCGACTTGCCACTGACCCCGGTCAGATCCTCCTGCCTGTGAGAACTCTGTTCTCCTACTGATGGCCTCAGGCCCAGCAGCCTCCTAGACTCCTCTGCACGGCTCCTCAGTTCTGAACAACCTGATGCCCCTGCATTAAAAATGCGGCAGCCCCCCAACTCCTGTTGACTCAGGATGACTTGCAGCACCAGGGTAGCACAGAGGATCAGGAAACCATCCACCTTGCTGGTACTGCCAAGTCCGTGTGGAAAATGGAGTTGGGGAGGCTTTGGATGCAGCCGTGAAGCCTTTCCTGTTGGGTAAGTCTCGTTTGCAAACATCTGCAGAGTAGTAAACCGTCTACCAACATCTCTGCTACATCTGTAAGCCATGAAAGCACGCAGCTCTGAAGATCAGATCCACAGCAGCTTGCAGCTGTCGGGAGGAGACACCCACAAAGAATGACTGGAACCTGGCACAGAACAGGCACGGAAATATGGTGAAATAACTGAAGGAAAGCAATTCAACCATTTCTCCATTCTGAGTACATAGCAAGCAGAGGGAAACGCAAATGTTTTTGCCAACAATGTTCTTTGTTAGGTCAGTTGGGGAATTTTTTTTTTCCCTTTAAAAAAGTATTGAAGCTTTTTTTTTTCTTTTTTTTTTTTCCTTGATCATGGGTCAGTTTGTACTAGCTGGAAAGCAAGATGGTATAGTTCTTTTCCCCCTAGCCCAGTATTTCCTCATTTATATTTAATTTAATTTGATCAGTTAGATAGTCAGTGAAATTAGACATCAAACTAGGTCCTGATTGATAATGGAGGCTCCATCACCTCTACCAGTGAAGTGGCTATTACAGGTTACATTCTCATTTCACATTTTCCCTTTTACTCCCCGCTGCGCTCAGGGCATGGAGTGTATCTCTAACCTGATTTTACAAGTTTATTTTTGGAGCAGCTCCCTAAAACAGGCATTCCCTAATTTGCTCATTTAATTAATGAGAAATCAAATTGATGCCATGAATTTAAAAAATGCATGATGATCGGTGTTTCTACTCAGTCTACGTGACTGGCCAAAAGGAATCGCCTTCAGTTCTTTTGCACAGAATACCTAAGTCTGTATTTTCTGCCATTTGGTTTGTATTTCTTCATCCATTCACTTACTGCTAATAACACCACAGGTACCCCTTTACATGGTGTTTGCTTTCTAGCTCTATTCATTTTTCAAAGCATTTTCTTTTCTTCATTCCTGTTTTTAACCATTGGGAGGAAAAAAAGCATTTGTGCTTCTGACACTTTGCTAGGAAAGCCACGCTTTCTGCCTTTCTGTTCACTGGAAAGGAGAATTTAACTGCTTTGGATGCACTCTGAGTACAACTGAAAATTATTTCTTCACCTCATTTCTTTCACTCTTACCCTGCTTGTGAATAGACTTTTTTCTTTCTTTTCCTTTCCCTTTTTTTTTTTTCCTCCTTTTAATTCAAAAGGTATTATCTGGGAGAAAATGTTTCTTCAAAACTAAATTTTAGAATCACCATTTGTTGCTCTCAAATGAACCTCTGCAGGACTTGATCGAATTGGTGCAGACACGATTTCTCTGTTTCCTCTCCCCAACCAATAATGAGCTTCTCTCACTAAGTTAAACTGGGAATTTAAGGTACGTAGTGAGCATAGGAGATGGTGAAGGAACGCATGATTTTTATTCTTGCTGGTTTAGCCTTGTCTGGCTCTGGTTAACGGAACCAAACTGGTTTCTTACATTGCAGAACACCTCAGAGACTCAATAGTACTAATATGAAGTCATGGCATTTGACCATTGATAGAGAAATTGAGAATTTAATTGAATCCTGAAAATGTCTGGTGAATTGTATATTATTCTTTCCAACTTACCAATAAGAAAACTAAGACCTATAAAAGCTCTATAAGAAAGTGACCATGATGGGAACCTCTCGCTCCCCAGCTTTCTCTCCCTCCACCCAGCACCCTCCTGACATGGAAGGAGGAGTTTCTATTGAAGGTCAAGTGCTGGGGGTCACTGGGTACAAAGGAGAGCTGAGGGAGGGACCCGGAAGGCTTTCTTCACATCTTACATTTATTCTCTCCTTTCAGACACTCTACATGCTGGGATCTGTAATATGGGCTTTGAAACACAGGCTAAATTTTAGTTCAGATCTTCAACTGCCCCATGCCCATGTCTGTTCCACATTCATAAAATTAAAATATTTAAACCTTTTTTTTTTTTTAATCGGAGGAAATTCAAAGCTCTTTTGTCCCTCAGGGGAAAGGGAAAACTTACATAAAACTAATGACAAACTCTAAAGCTTAAATAGGAAAATGTGAAGCCCATGAGATTGAGCAGTTCCAAGGATGGTACCCGACATCATGGAAACCCCCCGGAACAGCCAACGGCTCCTGCATCATCATGGATTGGTGCAGTTTGTGGCTAGACTTAAGTGTAGCCAATACTGTGTCCCCCAACAAAAAGAAGCTGTCAAAAGACATTAAAATGATGGAGACTTTTTAAAAAGGAAATACAATTGCCCGTGCAATGAACCCCATTTCGTTGGATGTATGCTACCTAAGATGAAGCAGAGCCAGGGTCACCTACCTCGTGAAAGTTCCGGATATCAACCAGGGTGGTTCTGCCACCCCTCGACTTTCCACCTTGGTTTTTTTACTTTCTCTCTCTTAAGGTTAGATTGACAGTGAATTTCAGCCTGGGCCCTGACAGAGTGATCAAGAATTCTTAGTAAGTGGGGTGTCCTGAATTAATAAGGTGGCATTTCAGTGTATCAGCCTGCATATTAGTGTGTCTCCACAATGTCCATGGAAGACCTTGTGGCAGGAGGAAAAGGACAACCAAGTCACTGCTGGCAGGACTGGGATTTTTTGTTTTGTTTTGTTTTTACAGCAAGGACTTAAGAGAAAAAGAGAAGCATGCATTGTGTATTTAGTCCTGTGCCAGGAGCCTCTCCTGGGTCATTTACGCCGAATCCTCCAGGATCTCCATGACTTCCTCCAGGAGACAGGACCCATGTCGTCCCTACGTCAGTGAATAGTGGATGATGTGCCTCCCAGAGCAGAGCAGTTTGCCTGGAATCATAAAGCTGGTCAGAAACAGAACTGGGACATCCACTCAGGTCGACATGACTAAAACTTGCAGATTTTCAACCACAAAATGGTCCATGAGCTACATCTCAATCGGGAGTGTAGACATGTATCTCCAAAGCACATTTAGCACTTGAGACAGGGACAGTGGAGGAGAGGCACTTCCCAGCACTGAGTCCAGACCTGAGATCAACACAGCTGGGCCTCTGCATCCACTCCTTCTGTATCTGTGGATTCCACCACCCATGGATTGAAAAGGCAGGTTGAGTCGCCCTCATCTAAAATACTTAGAAACAGAAGGGCTGCAGGTTTCAAAGATTTTTAGATTTTGGAAAATCTGTTTACTGGTTGAAAATCCCTGATCTGGAATACAAAACATACCCAAATCCAAAAATTGTTGAGCATTATGTCAGTGCTTATGATACTTTTGAACACTAATATAGTGCTCAAACACTTGGTCAGATTTCTAAATTAGGGAAGATCAACCTATATTTTTTATTTTTTGGTGTTTCTGTACTGTTATGGTTTAGACAGTAGGTATCCCCCGCAAAAAAGTTCATGTTTGAGGCAATGCAAGAAAAGTTCAGAGGAAATGATTGGGTTATGAGAGCCTTAACCTAATCGGTATACTAATCCCCTAATAGGTTTCAACTGGGTGGTCACTGTAGGCAGGTGGGGTGTGGCTGGAGAAGGTGGGTCACTGGGGTTGTGCCTTTGGGGTATATATTTTGTTCCTGGGGGTTTCTTCCTGATTGCCATTCTGAGCCATTTTCCTCCACCACCGTCTTCCACCATGATATTCTGCCTCACTTAGTGCCTAGAGCAATGGAGCCAGGTGTCTATGAACTGAGCCCTCCAAAACCATGAGCACCAAATAAGCTTTTCCTTCCCTAAAAGTGTTCTCGCAGGCCTTTTTTTGTCACAGCAGTGATAAATCTGAGTAAAAGATGGACTGAACGTACTCTGGCTTTTCTTGTCATTGTTCCCTAAGCAATGTGCTATAACAAATATTAACTCAATAGCATATCCATTGCTTTAGGTATTACGTGTAACCTAGAGGGGATTTAACGTGGAGGAGGAAGTTCAGGGTTATTTTCAAACACTGGGCCGTTTTACGTGAGGGAATTGAGCGTCTTCAGACTTTGGTATCCACCAGGGGTCCTGGAACCAATTCCTAGGGGATGGCCAAGTGACGAGCATATGGAAATCAAACCAAGCCAACAGGGAAAAGAACAACTCTAAAAAGTTTGTGATGCCCACTTCCTACAAACAATTGGAAGAAACTGAAGCTGAAGAAAAAAATAGTAATAAAATTGAAATTAATAAAAACAAGACAGGTGGTTGGGCGGGAGTGAAAGGAGGCTGCCTAGATGGAAAGGCGGTATTCACTGGGGGCTGTGCTGAGCACTTGGTAAGAGTCTTACCGCGCGCTCTGTAAGACGCACCCACAGTGCTGCGCTGGGCCCCTCGTTGACTTGACTGCCTTACTCCTTTCCTTCACGGGCAGTGATGGAAAGAGCAGCTTTGGTGATCACAGAGGACTTCCCACAAAATGTTTGTTAACATGGCATTTAGTGCCATCAGTCAGTTACGAGGGGGAAAATGCTGTCTTGCTTTTTCTTCCTAAACCGTTAAGGTTAATCATTTCTCTGATCTACTCTTTGAAGCTATGCTACATTGTCCAGTGCAAAGACTTGTTCGGAGGCCCTAAGTGATCTCATCTTTACTGTAGAATATTCCAGGCGTAGGGGTGCCGGGGGCATCAGCTCGCTCTTAGGGAACCGTTAGTGAAACTCTTGATGCCCACTGCCAAGTATTTATGATCTCAGTGGCCCTCACTTGTAAAATATATGCTGTTCTACCTTCTGGAGAAAAATTAGTCTGGATGTCTCCTGTGCTAATGAAAGAAGACCACTGTAAACTTCCCCTGTTAGAACACCACGTCCTCATTAACAATGCTTGGTGTCACCAGGTTCTATTCTGACTGGCTTAGGTGTGTTCCCACAGCATCAGGTGGTTCCTCTCTGCTATTCATTTAAATGCAGTATTATTATTATTTTTTTTTTATGGTGATGGGGATTGAACCCAGGCACTCTACCAATGGAGCTATATCCCCAGCCCAAATATGGTAAATATGGTATTCTTTTAACCCCAATATATGAAGAATGGAGAAAAGTACATATAAATAAAAATAGCATCTCATTCTAAGACAAGAGAAAAAAGAAGAAATAAATAAATGATTTGGGCATAGCTGCTTCTAGTCTTTTCTCCCTCTGTATGTATATTTATACTTGTAAGTACTTGTAATTGTAAAAATTCACCTGTATGGATATAGAATTAAAATCCTGGTATATATGGGTTTATATACATTTTGCTATTATGAAGAAGTAAGCATTTTTATATTACTAAATTCTCTTGGAAAGGATGATAGTAAAGGCTGTAGACCCATCTCATATGGATATGCAGGAGTTGAACAATTCCTTCTTTTGGAGACATCTCTTCCACGTCAAGGACTAGGGCCATGAAATCAAGCCTACACTGCCTACATTATCAACAGTGCAGTCATGGAGGAAGACCGACATCCACCGTCTGAACTCATAACTCCGCGAACATGACTTGAAGACACTGGGGCAGTCTGAGTTCAAATCTCACTACGTGAACTCAGAATTAAAAGATAAGGTAAAAGTTCCACAAGGAGATGCAGAGGGAGGGTATCTAGGCAGAGGGAACAGATTGCCCCATGTGCCAGCTTTTCATCACTATGATAAAGTACCTGAGGGATGAGTCACTTACGAGGAGGAGAGGTTCACAGTAGCAATGGCTTTTTGTTCAGTACACAGTCACTTGGCTCTTGTTTCTAGGCCTGTGATGAGGCAGAAGAACCTCAAGGCAGAAAGTGAGTAATAAAGCAAAACTTCTCACCTCATGGCAGCCAGAAATTGAAGGGAGAGGAAGGGGCCAGGGTCCCATCTCCCTTCAAGGGCACGCCTCCAATCAGCTAGCTTCCTTCCACTAATTCCCACCTTCCAGAGGTTCCGCTACCTCCCTGTAGCACCAGGTGATGACCAAGCCTTTACCTTATGGACCTGTGGGGAACATTTCAGATCCAAGTCGACACTGATCATAGGGCATGGAAGAAGGCTCCCTTGAAGACTTGGGGATTCTGAAAGCATTTTGAAGAAGGGGAAGGAGCTATTAAAAATAGAGTAACTGAATAGAAAGCTGAGATAGGAGAGACATTTTAGCAAGTTCTTGTGTAAAGACGGGAGGGAGAGGCTGGGTCGAACGAGTCACCTATGGTCCCAGATGAAGTCTTGCTTCCACTTTAATTTTTTAAAGCTATTTGACATAATCACTGGTGGAGTGCTTTCCTGGTGAGATGAGAGAAGCTTGCAGGAGTCGCTTGATAAACCTTTCTGAGCCCCAGGGGAACTCAATATGGAATCTCGGCTGTGGTAATAAGTAAGACACAAGCATTAAACAGATGTGAGATTGCCCTAATTGCCTAAGTCTCTCCCAGTCAGTGGCCTGAAGTTAGCATAGGTCCTCTGGTGTCTGGAGTCAAGGAAAGAGGAAGTGCATGTTTGGAAAATTGAAACTGATAATGTGGAGTTTTAAAGCACAAATTAACTATCTAACTCCTTTGACTACTAATGTAAGTACTTCTAGTTCACTTGCTTAGACAAAACTAATTTTTTAGCATTGCAATAAACAGGCCTTGTCTTGGGAAAGCCACATTTCGATACAGCTACCCACAAACTTACATATTGTACTCCCTTTGTTTCCACAAGTACAAGTGAGGGATTTTCTTAGGATTCTTATACTGGATTAATCCCTCATAACAAATTTATGACAGCAAGCAGAGATTGATGGAAAAGCTTCTTTCCCCCAATTCGGCTCTTAACCAGTTGCATTGTGGACCTAACACTTGATGGTATTTTTATCACTGGGAGATTTGTCCAAACCTCTTTGCAGAGTTCACGTACCCATTCTCTGAATTATGAGTTCTGTCTGGTGAAAGATCCAAATGACCATCCTACAGATACCTTAATTATAGTCCATTTCACCAGAGACGGCATGAATTATAGTTAGCTTCCCGTTCGCTACATAGATTGAATCAAGCACTTTGGAGACAGTGAAAAACACTGGCCAATCCATAAGTCAAGAGAGGTTTGCTGAATGAGTGAAGTTATTCACAACTTTGACTTTGGAGTGAACAATAAATGGTTGCCAGAAGCAGAGCTATCTTCTGCTTAGGTGTTGTTGTGTCTGGTAATAGATTTTTGGACTGTTGCAGAGAGCAAGTTGGCATTTGGTTGATTTGGGGAACAGACTGCATTTCTTGAATTTTCTTCTTTTTTTCTTTCTTGTTGAGGCTTGGGAAATTTTGCCTTCATTCCAAGTTTGTGGGACTCATTCAACCCAGGACATCTGCTGGGGCTGAACCACTTGTGATGATCTGGGATTGCCTGGATTTCTGTTCAGTCCCCCAAGGTGCTATTCTGAACACACGACAAAACAGCTTACATTTTCTGAGCATATTGCAACTCCCGATAGATTTGGCCATCACAAATACTCCCCATGCAGATAAGTACATATTCTTTATGATTCTGTGGGGTATACTCACAATTCCCCAAGCGCTAGAAGCCTTATTCAAGATACTTCAGCTTTCTCTTTTGACCTCCACAAAACTTGCAGTTTGAATATAACTAGCAGGAATTAATATGCAATCTCTCTACAATCTCCTACAACCACCAATAGCCGGGTTGAGGGAGGCAGTTTGGGAAAAATGAAAATACTAGGAAAGAAGTGAAAAAAAAAAAAAAAAATCAAGCAACCATGCAGAAACACCAAGACCGTGTAACTACTGCTTAGGGTAGAATGGCAGACATCTCTCTTTCTCTAAAAGTCCCAGAACATGAGATGCTGGTAGGAGTGAAGAAATTACCATTTCTTGCAAGTCTGCTGAAAGAAGAGCCTCTTAAGACAGTCTTGCGTGTCTCAGTTTCCCTCTTCCCTCTCCTTTTCCCATGTTCTGTTAGCAAAGCTCTCTGGAATTCCTACAGCCATTCCTAACCTCATGAAGGTTCTCATCTCTGCAGGCAACAGCAATTCTGGGAATGAAGAGAACTTCAAATGTGACTGAGAAGGGTAGAGGAAGAGGCTTGAACTCTGAGAGTTCTAGTTTTGCAGTTTTCTTTTAAGCTGTCCTGCCTACTTCCCCAAGGAATATGAAAAGAGACATCCCACCTAGAAGTTCTGCCTGTGAACTCAACGTTTTCATATGATAGGTTTGAACATCCTTGATTTTTCATCTAGGAGATCAGCGGAGAGTTAACAGGGTCTGGAATGGCCAACATCACAGTGGAATTGGTTGGATAATTCAATTCTTAGCTCTATTCTTGGTCTCTTCCTCTACAAAATAAATAAATGAAATGAAATAAAAATTAAATTGCTTGTATTTTCTAATTCAGTAGCTTCCATCAATTTCTGCATCTTTGCTTCTTATTCTCTGCATCGCCATCATGCAAGGCTATTTAAGACCCTATCTCCAGCTGGGTGCAGTGGCTCATGCCTGTAATCCCAGTGGCTTGGGAGGCTGATGCAGGAGGATGGCAAGTTCAAAGCCAGCCTCAGCAATTTAGCAAGGTCCAAATCAACTCAGTGAGACCCTGTCTCTAAATAAAAAAAAGTGCTGGGGATACAACTCAGTGATTAAGCACCCCTGGGTTCAATCCCCAGTACCAAGAAAAAAAAAATAGAAAAATAAAAAGACCCTAGCTCCAAATACAGAAACGTGGAAGTGGTGGAGTTCTAGATTTCCATGAGAGGAAACAATGACGTCCATAACTCTGCTGCTTGGGATGCCTGCCCTGATGAACACACCCGCTGGCTGACCCTTTGAGCTCTTCATGACGTAAAGTGTGAGCTCTGCTTTCTTCACTTACTATGTGGTGACTTGTTAAGGCTACGAAAGTCAGAAGAAACTTTATTTATTACTTAATTTAACATCCTGCTTTAAACTGAGGCCAGGGAAAGAAAACAAGTTGTTTAAGCTCTCCTAACCACCAAGTCGAAAAGCTGGAACTAGAACTCAACTCTGAATTTTAGAAATAGGAAAATTTCAGCTTTCTTCCCAAATTTTCCTACATTGCACCATCAGGAAAATTGCTTAAGCCTTATATTTAGTCCTGAGGGAGAAAAATCTATGCTCACATATGTCTGGCTGTGGTGAACTTGCTGTGAGTTCCTGTAACAGGTATGGAAAGTTCCTCTCAGCTCTCACCTCTATCCCTGGCCTAAATCAATCGTTCTGGACCACAAGTTACACCACCCCAACAACCCATTTCTGTTCTTCGAATGGACATTTTTTTCAAAATATGGCATATTTCTCTTTTTCCTGCCATCTTGTGAGGGAAGTTGATGGCCAGATAGAAATAATTCATCATAATCCTTTCAAATACCAAAACACTCTGCTCCTATGAAATCATTTTGAACTTCTGCCGCCCGTGAAAACGCTGGCTGTTGGGGAAAAAAGAACTTTTAGTTTCAAAAGATTCAGTTCCCACATTTAGAATCCCCAAAATCAGCTTAAATTCATGAATTGTAAAATTTATCCCTCCTAATGAAATTCTCCCCAAACCAAAAGCTCAGAGGGTCTTTGAACCTCACTCACTATACACATTTTTTGGACAACTTTCAATTTAAAATGAAACTAGGTTTTCCAATGGAGGTATATGTGTCATAGGAAGGTCCTTTTGCTGAATAAATATTTACTGAGCATCTACTATGTGCAGCTGATGATCACAGGTCGTTCTGTTTACTTGGTCAGGGCAAGCAACAGGATAAAGGGGTTCACATTGCTTCATCCCAGAGATTCATAGGAAAGAAACATTCTCCACATCCTAGCCACCTAAGTGGGTATCCGCAAGAGTGTTCTCAGTTCAAGTAGCTGCTGCTTTCACCTCAAAGCAAGCCTTATGGGAATTTAGAGAAAGGAGCAATCACTGGGATTGCAGAGAGCAGAAGAGGGGCAATTATTTTTGCGGAGAGCAGAAGAGGGGGAATTATTTTTGCAGAAGAATTTATAGATGAGGAAACACTGTGGTAGGGCCTCAGAAAACAGAGAAATTTTGAACTTGGGAAAGTGAGCACAAGGCAAAAGAAGTCTAAAGGAAATGCAAATTATGGGGTGTGCAATAGCACCTACTACAGTAAACAATTCAGTTGCTAGATCACACAAGAGGTGGTAAAAATAACAAATTTCTGTTAAACTTCGAAAATGTCCTAGGCACAATGATGTGTTATATGCATAATTCAATTTCATCTTCAAAATAACCCCATGAGACAGATTTTATTGTTTTTTCCATTTTACACAGGAGGGAGCAGGAGGCTTAGAAGGTTAAGTAATTTGTTCAAGGTCACCCAAGATGCAGAATCAGGTATTTAACCCCAGAACCTATGTTTATAAACTGCAACACTATCCTGGAATTAGTTTATGAGGAAAACTAAGTGCTGGTTTGAAGGCCTGAGACTTCATTCTGCAAGAATAGGGGTGCAGGGAAGGGTTTTGAACAATGAGGATGACAAGGTCAGTCTTCAGGAAAGTCAGTATAGCAGTACCATAACCATATGCAAAAAAATATTCTCCTAGAATTCTCACAGAAAATATGCATGCATACATATGCACAGCTTTCAAGAACAAAGACTACTTCCAATGTCCATGTATTAGCTTTTCTTTACTGTGACAAGAGGCCTGAAAAAAAACAACATAAAGAAGAAAAGATTTATTTTGGCTATTGTTTCAAAGGTTTCAGTCCATGGTTAGCTGACTCCACTGGTTTCAGGCCTCTGTCAAGGAAGAAGAAACATCTTGGTGGAAGGACGTGGTGGAGCAGAACTACTCACCTCGTGGCAGCCAGGAAGCAGAGAGAGAAAGGGAGAGTAGGAGTCAGGGGACAAGACATAGTCCCCAAGACTATCCTCCAAAGACCCACTCCCTTCAATTCAGTCCATCTCCTACAGTTTCTACCACCTCCCAAGAGTCATTTAATTATGAACCCATCAGTATATTAATCCGCTGATGAGGTCAGATCCCTCATGATCCAATTACTTCCCCACACCCTCTGAGTGTTGCTGTATTGGTGACCAAGCCTTAACTCATGAGCCTTTGGGGGACATTCCAGATCCAAATTATGACATTCGGCTACCATGAAAGGAACAGATACAGTCAATTAGAGAGAGACTTCATCATTCCCCTCCCCATTTCAGGAACTGCTCCAGGTCAGCAGACTATGCAGCTGATGACAAAGAAAGCTGAAGGGAGAGAGGTGAATCAAATCCTTACAGAGGCTATTTGAAGATTTAACACACAAATTGCCTCATCTTTTAAACTTTTGTGGATGTGAAAATCAATTACCTAGAGAGGAAGTATGAAGATTATCTGTGGTGAATGATTAATTATGATGGTATACCTTTACCCCTTTCTGCCTTCAGTGGTATAAGCCCCTAGTGTAGTGGTTAATTTGAATTGTCAACTTGATTGGATTAAAGGATGCCAAGGATTAAGAGGCTTCTGGGTGTGTCCATGAGGGCGTATCTAGGAATGATTGGCATGTGGGATGGCAAACTGGAGTGGAGCCCCTCCCTAAGCGTGGGCAGCACCGCCCAATAGGATGGAATAAAAGCTGGAAGAACAAGGAAGCAGATGCAGATGCAGATGCAGATGCAGCTCAGCTCTTCTTGAACCAGTTCTTAATTGCTGCTTGGATCATCTAAGGATATTGGACTGTTTTTTTTTTCACCCTTCCAAAGCGGACTCTGCCAGTGATTCACCAGGGGTTTTCCAAGAGCCTTCGTCTTAGACTAAAGTGACACTGTTGGTCCCTCTTGTTCTGGGGCTTCCTCCTCTTGGACTGCTCAGCTGCTGGTTCTTCCAGCTCTCCAGCTGCAGAAGCCACTGTGGACTATCCAACTTCTGGTCATGGAAGCCAATCTAAAATCCCTTTTTATAATCCTACTTCCTGTTGATTCTGTTCCTCTAGAGAACCCTGACTAATACACCTAGCAATTTTGTTTTACATAAAACTGATATCCTTTTAATAGCAATGGAACCCAACAAAATGTGAGAGGGTGTTCACAAGAAAAATAAAAAGATAAATTACATTCCAAGCCTAACAAGCATTCACATCCTCCATTATCCATTTCACTGTTACCAGATAATATACTGACGTTCCTCACGAAGTTCATGTTGATGTGAGATAACACTTATTAAGCATCGCATGCAAACTTCTTTATTTGTGGTCCACAAGTGACATTTTAAAAACCACATTTATGGGAAATTACTATTTGGCTATGGAAATTCAAATGCTAATGAGCAATTATAAGTGTCTCCACGAATTGAAGTCATAAAGGAATAGTAAGATTATATTATGGATTTTATAATTCATTCATTCATCATTAAATAAGTCTTTATTGGATCCCTACTACATGTCAGGGGATACCAGGAGAACAAAGCAAGCAAACTTGGTTCCTACTCTCCTTGAACTTATGTTCCTAAAGGGCAACTAGATCATAAATGCATTAAATAATTAGTTCATCACAGCTTGTAAGTGCTACGAAGAAAATAAAAATGAAGATAACAATAACGAGTGTTGGAGAGGGAAATAATCTATTCCTTCATCATGCACAGCTTTCTATAGCACATTCTAGATCATGCTAATATGAAGAGACTCAGTCCCTTGGTGCTGGCTTTGTAGCGATAGCTGACTGTACTCTGATGAGGACACTTTGTTACTTAAATATCTCTCGCAGCAGTTTGCAAATGGCATTCCTATTCATCACTGCAACACTCCTGAGAGGCAAGGGGTTCAAGCCTCATTACCTCTGTTTAAGGGAGAGGCTGGGCATTGACTGGAGAACCACCTTCAACCAGATATTAAGGAGCAGAGCAGGTGTGGGGTGTCTTTCCACACAGCCATTCATTCTGCCCCTCAGTGTGGGCCGGGAGCTAACACATGCCCAGAGCTTTTGGAAATAAACCAGCTCATTCCTAACTCAGGAAAGAAAGGAAAACATATTTGTTATGAAATTAAAATGATTGTTCCCAGCAATCGTTAATATAAAGCTTGTTTACTTATAAACATTCCTAGGTGAGAAACAGTAAACAGAATCACAAACTAAAAATTTTTGTTGAATATATTAGCTGGGGTTTTCCTCCCTTATTACCACAAACAAATAGCTTTAACAGTGGAAATTTCTCTGATGTGAATTCATGCTAACTACTTTAAGGGAAACTTGTTATAAGACAAAGTCATCATGAATCATATTCAGAAGAATAGATTGTTATTTAAATGCTCAAAAGGTAGCAGAGAACCATAAATGAATGTTCTGGAAAGATGGAAGAATTGTTTAGTTCAAACTTATAACATTATGGGCATGATTTGAAGTCAAGAAAAATGAAATGAGTTATCAAAGGTCTCATAGCAATTGAGTGAGATTCAGATTTTAGTTTCTTGGTTACAAATCCAGTACTCTGTCACAGGTTTTAGAAACTATATTCAGTGAAGTCCACACATCCTTGGACTCCCCAGTGGATGTATGAAGACAGAGACACAGTGGCTTAGGAAAGATGAAGTCATTTTACTTATATCATAACAAGGGGAAGCAGGGAAAACTCAGTGACTCCAATGCCTTACACTTTTTTTACATTTAAAAATCATCATAATTAAGGACATACCAAAAAACTACAAGAATGAATAAAGAATTCTCAGATGCTTTTGATCCAGATATCTCCTTCCTCACCTCACTGTTTTTCCCTCATTCTCTCCCCTGATCTCTTGAAGAATAAGATATGGACCGATCTTTTTAATCCTTAAATTCCTCAGTGTGTATTTCCTAAAACTAAGAGTATTCTCTTACATGACCACAGTAAAATTTACAAAACTAGGACATTAATAAGGATAGAATACTATAGTCTTATCTCGAGCTCTTAATCAGATTTTTCCAATTTCCCCAACAAGGCTATTTATAGCAAAAGAAAAATCCAAGATTCGGTTTCATTGAGTTGTCATGTCTTTTTTAGTTTCCTTTAGTCTGGAATGGTTCTTGGGTCTTCATATTTTACAACCATGACATTTTTGAAGAGGACAGGCCAGTTGTCTTATAGAATGCCTCTCGATTTGGTTTTGTCAGGTCTTTTTTCATGATTAGATTCAAGCGATGCCCTCTTGGCAGGAGTACCACAGAAGTGATGCTGAGTTCCTCATGGAGTGTCACATCAGAAGGCGCATGATACAAATGCATCCCATGAGCCACCTGCATCATTTGCTTCAGGTGCTATTTACCAGTTTCTCTATTGTGAAGTTATTCTTTTACCCTTTATAATTACCGTGTGGGAAAATGCTTTGAGAATACGTAAATATCCTGTTATTCCTCAAACTTTCACTCACTGGTTTTAGCATTCCTTGAATAGTCTTGCCTGAATCAGTCAGTATTATGATGTTTCCAAAATAATGACCTGCCTCATACCACATCATGAATGCAGAAATAGACCTGGCTGTACATTACTCTAATTACCCTGTCCTTCCACTTCCTCTTTCATGCTTTGCTTCTTTTCCCTCCCCTTTCTCTAGAAGCACAGTAACTCTGGGAGATAAAAAAATTAAGTTTTCAAGAAGAGATTAAAAGAAGTGACTTTATTTTGCCTACAGAAATACAGTTGAGAGGCAGCCATAACTGTACGTTTTAAGAGAAGATGGCAGACTTCCGCAAGGCACATTTGCAGCAAATCCTATTTTTCACAAAGTGATCCGCAAAGTTGGCATCTTGAAACGTGAACCAGAGATGCTCAAGTTGAGAGTGCTGTATTTTAAACCCTTATTTTAATAGCTAAGCTCTCAGGAGTCTGAACTCTGGAGTCAGACTGTCTAGGGTCAAATACTGGATCTGCCACTTACTAAGAACTTGGACAAGAATAAGTCTTCCCCCGCCCATCTGCAAAATAGAGATAATAATAGTAATTATCCTTATGGGATACTACTTCAAAATTTTTAAAGATAATATATGAAAAATAATCAACACAGAGCTTGCTTGCAAACTATACACCTAACCAACATTTCTTGGGCATGTTCTATTTTTGAGGTATTTCAATAGCCATTAGGGATACAATTATAGGTAAGATTTTAGCTTGTTCCATTAAGAACCAATAATGCAACAATAAAAACACCTATATTCCTCACTATAATATGACGTGATGCCATAGAATGCCATGGAGAAGGAACAGTGAACAATTTTTAATGAGGACAACATAAAGATTTCAAAAGGAGAATAATTAATTATTACAGTACTGGGGATTGAATCCAGGTGTGCTCTACCACTGAGCTATATCCCCAGCCCCTTCCCACCACTTTTTATTTTGCTTGGTTTCCAAGGCTGACCTCAAACTTATGATCTTCTTCCCTCTTCCTCCCAAGTTGCTGGGATCCCAGGAGTGTGCCACTGAGCCCAGCAGATAATTTTATTATTGGTCCTTCAAACAAAAGTAGAATTTTGCCAGTTGGAAAAGTAGGGCTAAAATCCCAGTAGCTAGAGCAGTGTAGTCAAAGTGTGGAGGTGTAAATGCATCTGTTATGCTCTTGGAAACACAGAGTCTGGTGTGACCAGAGCATGGATTTCAAAGTGGAAAGAGTTAGAAATAAGCCTGGAAGGGAGCCTTCCTCCAAGTGCTGGCCAAATGATTAATGGGTTGATTAGATCGACAGATACTTCCCTGGCACCTACCATGTGTCAAAGATTCTGTTGGACACTAAAAATAAAATGGGGAATAAGGCAGATATGGTCTCTGTTATTGTGCAACTGACTTTTTTAGAAGTACTAGCTACTAGTTCAAGTCTCAGCACCACATATAAATAAATAAATAAATAAATAAATGAAAATAAAGGTCCATTGACAACTAAAAAGTAAAAAATAAAAAATAAAAGAGGTACTAGCTACAAGGGTGCCGTCAGAGATTTCATCTAAGATCTACATAAAAATCTCATAGAAAGACAAGGACAAAAGATTATGAACCTAAACCACTTGAACATCAGTTTAGTAAGCTGTTTGGGGAAAAACTCATTAGAAATGAATAAAAGGTTAGTGTTAGTGATATCAAGGTCTTCCATTTATATAAATATAGCTTTCAACATCATCCTCACTTGTCATTTGATCATACAATCCTGAATGAAGTAGGGGAAGTATAATTATCTCAATTTACAGATACAGAAACGGGTGCAGAAGATTAAACGGTTTGCTGGAGGTCTCAAGCAAATTTTCCAACACAATTTTGTTCTCAAATGACAAAAATCATGTTCCATGCTGACTCTGCCTGGTGGAAAGTAGAACGTGGCCCGATTTCCTCGCCCAGAAGAACCTTCTATTTATAGTAGGTGAAGATAAAAGCATTTAGGGAGAGAACAAAGTTCTGAACTAGACTAAGGCTCCATTCTAATTCAAGAACATTCTCCTACCTTCTTTCATAAAACAGCCCAATATCTGGCCACACCATTCACTAATGATTGTCCTTCTTACAGCTTTCTACAGACACACGAATCAGTCCCCTTTGTTCTTGGAGGTCTTGAGTTTTGATTCACTGTGACTTTCTCCAGTACAATTCCTGATGGCTGTAGAGCATCCTTTCCCCTGCCTGACATCTTCGCTCCTTAATCCCCTTCCTCTCTTCCACTGATCTGTGCCCCACACAGCCTCGGCCATTCACTCCCACCATCATAAGGGACCTGATCGTTCCATACTCTCAATTTCAAATATCACACGGGGGAAGGTGGATCTACCAACTCCTCTCATTCAGGCTCACTACTGTTACTCTTCATACCATCACAGGAGGATGTCCAAGGAGGTCACAGAGAGGGGGACCTTGACCCAGGACAAGGGGGTCCCTGATGTAGGTGATGGAAAGGAATTTTAGCATGTATCAGATGCAGAGGTACAGAGACTTATTTAGGAAATCAAGGAGTACATGGGCCATTTTAAGAGGTGGAAATGCCTTTGGAGTTCTTGGGCTCTTCTTTTAAAGGAAACTTGGTGATGGGTGGACAGGGAATAGTATGTAGGGATGACATCAATCTGGTGATACCACACAGTTTCTGGTGGTCTGGCAGTTCTCAGAGTCCTTTGGTTGATGTCCTCTCCTCAGTTGATAGTGTTGGGAAAGTACTCTATATTATCTCCCTTTGCTCAGTCTATTTTAAAAGTACATATAGTAGTGGGATCATTAACAGTGTCTATGGCAATTTTCACAAGTGAGCAAATTTCCACTAACTTTAAGATTGTGAGTGAAGGTTTGTAGATCTCCTAGAAATTAGTGAAATTTCAGTCCTAGGAGAAAGATCTGCCTTAGGGAGTGAATGTATGAGGAACTGGAACACAAGGTTTTCAGATTTAAGCTATGGTTTCCTTGTCCTTCCTTTTGTCTCCTTGCTACCTATTTTTTTTCTATCCTACCTCAGTCCCAGTCCAGGACCTGATCCATTAATCCTAATGTTGCTTTCCTAGCCTTCAAACCTCCCACGACCTTACTTCCTGCTTACCTGACTTCCATTCCTGGGGTATCATTGCCTTCCCTGATAGGCATCGGCTCCCATGCCTGTGCCCCTTCTTAATTTCCTACTTTCCAATAAAATTCTACCCTAGGTACATCCAACTCTCAACCAACCCTGCACGTATACTTGGATAGCGGAACGTGGCTGGGGTAAAACTACCACATGGCTGTGTCTCTACGTTCATGTTCACTAACCTCAAATGGGCCAGTCATGCATACATACCCCAGTTCATTCCCTTGCCTCTCTCCCAAGAGAATTATTTCATGCTTTCTCCTCCAATGGCTCAACTCCTCCCATGGCCTCACTCTTAGTTAGTGAATGACTTTGCTCCTTAGTTAGTGAATGACTTTCCTTCACTGGGAAATTGGAAGCAATCACAAGAGAAATTCCACATATTCTCACCACCCCTTCTACCCACCCACTGGATTTGTGTCCTCCATATCCTCTGCCTTCCCTCCATTCTGTTTGCTTCTTGGACTAACTATTCTTGCTCCTACCTCAATTCATTTCCCACAACTGTACACTAGATTCCATCCCTTGCCTACTTTAGGATATTTTCCTAGCAATTGTTTCCTCTCTTTCCTGCATAATTAAATATCCTCCCTCTACTGAATTATCCCTGTCAAGTATTCAACTGTGCTGTAATTTCTTCCACCTCAACAGAATGACACAATCTTGACCTACTTCTCCCCTGGCTACAACCTCATTTCTCAGATCCCCTTTATAAAATTCTCAACTCTCTGTCCTCCCCTTCAGTCTTTGGAATCTACTTCCCTGAAATTGGTCTTGACAATGGTACCAATCCCCACCTACCACTGCTAAACTGCCTGGCTGACTTCAAGTTCCCATCTTACTTGAATGGTGTAGCATGTGACACGGGCTGATCACCCCTCCCCCTGGAAACAGTGTCCTATCTTTGCTTATTGATTTTCCTCTTGCTTTACAGACCATCCTTCTCAGTTGTCGTTGCTGGATTCTCCTTATCTCCCCAACCTCTTCATGGTGGAGTGCTCCAAAGCTCAGTTCTCATAACTTCTCCACCCACACTCACTCCAATCTCTGGGTTTGAACTGTCATCCAAGTTTGTATCTCCAGTTCAGACCTCTCTCGAATTCTAATCTTTGATACACAACTGCCTACTTTACATCTCTACCCTGATGTTTCATAGGTGGTTTTCAAATTAGCATGCTCAAAACTGAACCCTGATCTTTCTCCCCAAAATGCTCTAGCTCGAATCTTCCCTGTGTCGGTTAAGAGCAACTCCACTCTGCATTTTATCAAGTCTCAGATTTTTGGTGCCTGTTATCCTGGATTCCCTTCTTCCTCTCACACCACTAGCACGTTTTACTGGCAAATCCTGTTGGCTGTACCTTCAGAATCCAACTTGATTTCACCACCATCAATGATAAAACTCAATCTGTGTCACCACCATCTCTCACTAGAATTATTGGTGAATTTTGATAGTTCCACCTTAAAAAATGTCGAGGAGGATCTGATTTATTCTCACCTGGATCAAATAGTATCTCTTACCAATTTGATTCTAAGAGTCTCCTAACTGGTCTCCCTCCTCCTGCCTTTGTCCCTTATACTCTATTCTCAACAGAGTAGATAGAATGATTCTCTTAAATATAAGATGGAGCACACGACTTATGAAAGCCCTCAAATTGTTTCCCATCTCAGAGTGAAATTCCACATCCTTCTATTGCCTTCAAAGCCAAATATGAGCTCCCATCCCTGCTACCTCCCTCTGAGAACTCGTGCCCTCCAGCTCTCCCCCTCATTCTTCTCTTTCTGCCACACCAGTCTTCTTGCATTTGTTCAAACACTCCACACCCCCTTTGACCTGAAGGTCTTTGCACTCTGGTTGGTCCCTCTGTCTACCTGTTAGAATTTTCTATGATACAAGACACGTTCTGGATTGGAGCTCTCCAATATGGTAGCCACTAGATAGATACCCAAAGCTATAGAGCAGTAGAAATATTACTAGAGCAACTGAGGAATCAAATCCTAAATCCTCTTTAGTTTTTAATTTTCAGTGTAAACAGTCACATGCAGCTAGAGCCTACAATATTACAATAGGTACAATGTGTTCTTCCTTGGGACACCCCATGGCTCAGTCCCTCACTTCTTCCAGGTATCTGCCCAAATGTCATTTTTGTAATGAAGCTTTCCCTAATCAAGCTACTTAAAATGACAGCTCTGTTCCCTGCTTTGTTTTCTTAATTTTCCCATGCTAATTAGATACTTTCTAATTTTTTTCATTTATTTGTATATTTTATCTCCAAGTTAAAATTAAAGGAAGGTCCATAAAAGCAAGGACTTACAGTTTTGTTTTCACTGCAATATCACCCATACCTAGACTAATATTTGGCACACATTAAGAGTTCAACAATTTCTTATTGAGTCACAGTCTCCTGACAACCATTACCTTCTTGACTGATCTTGACCAGTCATGATCTGACTCTTGGCCTCAACTTTCCTCTTCTTCCCATTATTCTCTGATACTGAACTTCATCTGTTTTTTCTATTATTTTTTCTGTTGTTGTACTATTTTTTTATTTTTGAAATTAATCTTTCATCTCTTTCTTAAATATTATTTTATAAAGTTATTATAGATCATTTTTTGAGTTCATATGAATCAGTTCATAGGACTGGGGAGATAGCTCAGTTGGTAGAGTGCTTGCCTCACAAGCACAAGGCCCTGGGTTCAATCCCCAGCACTGCAAAAAAAAAAGAAAGAAAAAGAAAAATGTCCATTGTTCTGTTTCTTAGAACAATAACATTTCTATTTGTTTGTTCACTTTTTTTATTGCTTATCCCCTCACTAGACTATAAACTCCCAACAAGTAGGGACTATGCACATTTTAGTAATTTAACAGGGTGCTTGACACAATTATTGCTCATTGAAGAAAGTCTTTCTGGATTATGAGGTAATAAAGTCTGCCATCCAATAGGCATTCAATAAATATTTATTGAGGAGTTCATTAATCATTTAATCTTCAAAATGAAGGATTTTAACTAGTTGAATGAATAGGTTCTTCTAACTTGTGCTCAAGTTATGGGTCTTCAAGAAGTGTCCAAACATAGGTCCACATAACCACACAGAAAGTGTCCATCTCTGGCATGACTTAGTCTTGAAGGACTGTGGGTCATGAAAGTCCCTGGGGGAGGTGAGGGCACGCAGGGAAAGCTGGCATTATGCCTGCCAGCTGTGATTGGGAGCCTACGATCTGGCCCTCTGTTCTCTCACTGTCTTGGGTGGTTTTTGTTGTGGGGGTTGTTTTGTTGTAGTAGTTTTGTGAAAAGGCTCCGGAGGGCATTTTTGTGTTTCTAACAGAGCCGCCTTTGTGACACCTGCCAACCTGGTGATATGACCACCCCTGGCTGGGTCTCCTGCTCTCTTCCAACCCTCCCCATGGGGCAGTGCCTTTTAACAGGTCCTTCCATTCTTTACTGTGTGAAGCTAGAAAGCGGCAGAGACAGGAGACTGGACTGGCAGTAAACTTGCCCATTCACCTTTAACATTTCGAGTCCATAAAATATGCTCTAGTATTAGCAGAGTAGGGGCGGATTCCTTCCTGCTTAACAGATTTTTTTTTTTAAATAGAGTTTTAACATTTAAAAAAAGATATCCCCTAAGCTCTCAACAGATCTTCCACATAATAGAACCAGGACCCACGCTGCCTGCCTCAGCTTAGAAATCCATTTTGTCAGGATCAATATTATCACCTCCTTAGTCATTCATGAGAAATGTTAAAAGTCACCTCCCAGTCATGTTACTGCAGGTAAAATGACACTGGACCTTACTGAGGCCTCTACTAAAGTGACTTTTCTTTACTTGTGACCCGGATGCTACCAAAGACAATCAATAATTGAATAGGTATTGGTGGCATCGTTTCATTTTAGTCAAGTGTGAAATTTTAAGTTTATTTTATAAAGTGGAAATTTGTATTTCTCATTCTGGATTGAGGCCTCACGTAGAATTGATAAAGCAGCCTTTGAAAGGCTTGAGACTTTAGGGGGCCTACACTTTGGCTCTGAAGCTATGCTAATGAATGACAAGAGTTTTTGGAGATAAGGAGAAATGGCCACCACTTATACATGGCCCTTTTCAAAGGGTACTTTCTGCAGCCTTTCCTTCTCATGCTGAGAGACTGCTGACTGACAGCCTCCATGAACCAGTTCAGAATGGGTTCTTGACACTTCCGGTTATTTACTGTCCCAACCGTGAGAGCCATCTTTACAAGTGTGCCCCTGTAAATCTTAAGAAGTGTCTGAACTTTGCGGTCTCCTCCTGGTCCTCCTCCTGATTCTGCTCTGATTTCTGATTCTGACAAATTACTGACAGTGGTGTAGTAATTGACTGTTTAGGGGAGGACAAACCATTCATGATGAATTAATACAGGCTAACACAGTGTCTGCTTTGCTAATTGCTAGATCTACCATGACTACAATGATCCTCCAATAAATTTAGTATTCTCTCTCACTGTTTATAAACCTCCCAGTGTGGAAATCACAAAGCAAATGTGAAATACAGAAATAGATGAACTTGTAGAATATAATGAGTAATTAGGATCTTCTTATTTTCAAGAGTAGCGATGGTATAAATTGAAGTTCAAACAGCATTGCCCATCAGTGAGTGGACAAAATCTCCTGTAGTGAGAGGCGTGGAAAAGTGAGGGGTGGGGAGAGGGTGATTAACAGGCAGAGCCACGCAGGTGGAGAGCAGGGGTAACCTCCACTGTTCAGTTGCACAGGAGGGTGACTATGGGTGACAACAATGAACTGAATATTTCAAACAAACTAGAAGAGAGAACTTTCAGCGTTCACAACACAGAGGAATGATAAATGTTTGAGGTGGTCAATATGCCAATCATCTGATCTGATCATTACACATTGAACACTTGAATCCAAAGAGTGCCCTGTACTCCGTAAACATGTACAATTACCATGTGTCAACTAAAACATTTTAAAATCTGTTACAATGAAAACTCAAGATTTGCCTGTAATTAGAAAGTAAGTTTTCTTAGATTACATAGAAAACTCTTTCCTTTTAGGGTACCAAAACTCATCACAGATTCCTTAACTTATGGGGACAAATGACAAATTTTTATTGTTTTTTTGTTTGTTTGTTTGGTTGGTTGGTTGGTTTTGTTTTATTTCCTTTTTTCCTTTTTTTTTTTTTTTTGGTACCAGGAATTGAACCTGGGGGTGCTTAACCACTGAGCCATATTCCAAGTCCCAGTTTTTTTTTGCATTTTATTAGAGACAGTGTCTCACTGAGGTTGATTTTGAACTGGGGATCCTCCTGCCTCAGCCTCCCGAGAAGGTGAGATTAGAGGCATGTGCCAGTACACCCGGCTACTGCTCTTTATATTAATTTCTGGAGAGGTTTCCTGATAGGATTGGCCACCTAATGGGCATGTGTGCTCCTTTAGCTGATCTCAAAAGAGAACAGAGGTGGTAGGAAAAAGAATGGGGGTAGGGTAGCTATAAAAGGTGAGTTTTCGCCCTGGCTCTCAGGTTTTCCGAGTCTACATTCACAGAATACATCAGGACAGGGTCAGGAGAGATAGTGTGGTGTAGCAAAAATCACCCTGGCGTGGTGTCAGGAGTCCTTGATTCTAACAGCTGACAGCCTCTAACTACCATGTGACTCTGTGCCAATGACTGGCTGCCATCTCCCTCATCTACTTAATTAGGGGGGTGCTGAAAAACTGGTCTGTAAAGAGCTCTTTCAACTCTAAAATTCTATGATTCGATGAAATGTAATGACTTTTGTATAAGGAGACAGATAATTCATTCAACCAAGTCAGACTGCCTCAACCTCAATGATTTCTTTTTGGTTTCAAAGTTCAACTGTAATTACAAAGAAATGAAGGGGACAGAAATGAGTTGCCACTTAAGGCTAACGGGGATCACAAGCAACAGCTCACTTTCCTGAAATGCACATTGACAATTAGCAATTAACATCTTCTGGAGACAAGCAAATAATCAGGAAGGCTTCTGGCAGAAGGGAGTCATAAAATTTCATGGTACCACTTAACAGATATTTTATCACATGATAAATTAGGTACCTTTCCATCCACTGTAATAATATATTTCCTACAATAATTAGAGATGATTCAAGGCCTGATGCACTCCGGTTGGGCCTGATCCTGAAGAAATTGCTTGTTCAGTAAAAATTTGGTAGGTTTGTGACAAAAAAAAAGAAAGGAATGATTACCTCCTTTCACATTTCGGTAGCCAGTAACAGAAAACTGAACCCCCCAAAAGAAAAAAATTGGCTCAATTGCCTGCAAAGTCCAGCCTTTGGCGGGGCTTCAGGTAAGGCTGGATTCAGGAGAATTCACAAAGTCACCAGGACACAGTTCTTCCCTCTTGCAGCTCTGCTCTGCTCGGCCTTCTGTTGGTTTACTCCCAAGTTCCACGAGCAGCAACGTGGCTGACTGCTGTGAGCTCAGGATCCACATCTTCACAGGTTGTTTCAGTGCAAGTGAAGGCTTGTTTCCCCCCAAAAGTCAGAACAAAAACCCTGAGTATTATTGTTGGACTGCACGGACTCGCATGACCAAGTCTGAAGCACGCACTCCAGCCCAGGGATTCAAGAGGACCATAAGTTGGTCTGGGGATGGTGGGAGAAGCATCCTTTCTTTCTCCCCTGTGAAGTAAGAAGGAAGGAGAGAGATGTTCCTCAAGGAAATTGAAGCAATATTGGCTAGATGTCAATTTCATGTCTGAAATAACATGAGATCTTACAGTACAGTTTCCTAGGCCTCCAAGACCCAGCTCTTTATTTAAAGCTGAAAATGCTGAGACTTGAAGAAACAGGCAGTAAAGCCTAATGGCTAAGCTGGTAGGTTTGGGAACTGGACAGCCTTTGCTTTTCTGAGTTCTGATTCTGTCACGTGCTAGCTCTGTGACCTGAGCACGTTACTTTAATGACAAGAGACTCATTTTGCTTCTCTGAAAATAGGACTAGTCACAGACTCACCTTGTAGAGGTGTTATGAGGATTAAATGAGAAAAATGAACACGAACATTAGCAAAGTACCTAGTACTTAGTCAAATAAATGGCAGCGATTATTATTACAGACAGGAAAGGACTTGTCCAAATTCACAAAACTAATTAATGGCAAAACTGAAACTTTTCAGTCAAGAAGTCTCTTGACTTTTTGCTCAGAACTAGAGTGAATCAAGGTGAAATTTAATAGTACTCAAGTCAATTAGACCCAAAATAACATAGAAAAAAGTTAGACTTTATTCCCAAATTGCTACCTAGGACCTCACAGATCACATTTCACAATGACCTGCAATGTTAACATCATGAAATCCTCTTGAGAAGAGTCCACTCACTATGACTAAGCAGATCTGAGAAAGACACACTAAACTAAGCAATTCCTAAGGTCCCCGGGAAATACGGCTACCTGGTTTATCGATCAAGGGTTTCCTGAGTACCCTCTATATGACTAGGATTGTGTGGAAAATTAAAATAGAAAATACATCCCTTGCATTCAAAGACCTCACCTTTTGGGGTGGGTGGAGACTGAAAGTGTTGAAGGTGCAAAGGCAGAAGGGATCACTATGGCCAGATTGAAATCATAGGACTAGCTGGGATAGATTTAATTAAGGCACAAGGGACTGCAGGTGAAGAGTGCAGCATAAGACTAATAAGAAACAACCAAATATAAATGAATGAATGAATGAATGAAAGGAAGTCTAGCAGAGTAGAGGAAGGAGAGTGGGAGAGGAAAGGGGTAGGGAAAGGGGATCATACCTGTATGCATTTGTCAGGATGAACCCAAGGGCTAAGTATAGCAATAAAGCACTAATTAAAATTAAAAACCGTTCCATAAAAAACTTTAAAAAGCCATACACAACACTTCAACATACGTAATGCATATCTATGTACTCTGTGTGTGTGTGTGTGTATAGTTTGCAAGCACTATGCATAGCGATAAAGCATCAATGTACAATGAATCAAAATGCAGTCTGTAAAAATAAAAAAATAATTTAAAAAACAATAAAAACAAAATTTAAAACCTTTTCATAAAAAATTTAAAAAGCCATACAGAGCATTTCAACATATGTAATGTATATCTATGTACTAATGTGTGTACGTGTGTGTGTGTGTGTGTGTAGCTTGGCACACACACTGCACATGAAAAGGATAGATGAACTTGCTATTGAAGAGATGGGAAAGGGGAGCATGAAGCATAGAGAAAGGAGAAGGAAGTAAAGCCAACCAAGACAGGGGCAGCCCTGGATTCAGGATTAAGAGGCTGCATGTAGGTGGGTGAAGCTCAGGACCAGGAACCCGCAGAAGGATGACCCCCGTCATTACGCTAGCCCTCAAGGTCTTTGCAGCATCCACCACTGAGCTCCTCCTCCTCCGAACAGACCTCAGTTCCTACCCAACCACTCTGCTCACTGTTTGCTAAATCTTCCTGAAACACCCGTCTGTGCCACGTGCCCCTTCTGACACTTAGACCGCCTTTCCTGCCTCACTTCTGCCTGGCATAATTCTGGACCATCATGCCCAAGTCATGTAACCGTAAACCTCATCATTCCTTGAACTGATGATAGCTGGGTTTACTAAGTGAGGCAGGATGGTGGGTCTCCCACAGGCAGATGGGATAAAGTCCTAGGACAAGGGATGGAGGAGAGGAGAGCAGCCTGCCCTCCTGGAGGGGGACATGGGTGGGAGAACATTCCGTTACTTGCTACTCCCGCCCAGCTCTAACCTCAGTGACTTCTGAGAACACTGGTTACCAGTCCTATAGCTGCAAACACAGCAGCCCGTCCTTAGTTACCCTTACCCCACCCCAGCAACGACCGACCACAAAGTCGACTCCTACCTGAAGTGCTTCCTCTCCCCAACAGACAGGCCAAACCAGCAGGTTGGACCCAACCTCTTAATTATGTAAATAAGGGATTGAACTTACGCACTTCTGCTTGGCTTATTAAGCTGGGAGCTTGAAGATCATGATTGGTCCATGCTGGCATTTCTCACCCACCAGCACCTGGCTAGGCCAGCAGATATGCCTTTACAAACTCCTAGAGAGCAGACACCCATTGGCAACCCTCTTAGGACCTTGATCTCGTTAGGATTTCTATTAATCCTGTTACTTTGCTCTCACTCTTGTGTCCATGGATTTCATTCCCCAAATTCATGAGACAAAGAACCCACCCATCCATGTTTCATGTAACATGAGGACATCTACATCCACCATTTCATGTCCTGAGGCTCTACCTGGAGCCTGTCACAATTAAAATTAGTTGTGATCTCTCTCCTCTCTAAGTCCCGAGTAGGAGAAATAGGAATAAATGTAATACTGGTGATAACACCACCCCCTTAGTAAATACTAAATACTTTACCTGTATGATGCAATTCAATGTTTTTAGCAACTCCATGAACAATCTTGGCATTCTTGTTTTGTAGTTGAGAGAACTGATTGTCATGGTTTGGGGTCTGAAATGCCCCCCAGAAGCTCATACATTGAAGGCTTGGTCCCCAGTGAAGCAGTGGGGCCTTTGGAGGTGATTGGATCATGAGGTCTCTGAGTCCATTGATGGAAGAGAAGCTTCCTTTTCTCTAATGACAATAATCATGCATTGCCTTGAACATCATTTATTTATGTTTGTGTCAATCTCATGAGACTTCCAGCTCTTGTTGGAGTGCAGCATCGTTATATGTATTAATAGTAAGCAACATTTATATCATAACTCTCTAACTTACAAAGCTTCTTAACCGACTTAGTGCATGGGACTGTTACCACCATCTTGTGAAGCAAGATTCGGATTTCTTCCTTGCATGTAAGAAAATGTAAAGTTCAGATATTCCTAATGGGGAAAACTGCTGATCAGCAGTTGTTGGAGCTGTTCTACATAAATGCCCTGGTTCTCTCACTCTGCAGTGGATAGCGGGGAGATGTGGGCTACACCCTGGTGTTCTCCAGCAGGAATAAGGTCCAGTGGTAATTTCCTTGATCACATACCTTTATGGGCTCCTTCCTATTCTCACTTCCCACATCTAGGTCAGTGTTTCCTGGGACCAATCCCCAAACAAACTGCTTGCATTCAATTCCTTTTCTCAGGATTTGCTTCCAGGAAAACCAAAATTAAACTACCTTGCAGAAGTACTGTTTTTCCTAGTGGGTTGAAGGAGTGAGGTTAGGGAGACAAAATCATCAGGAATTTTTAACTATGTGATTTCCACTCTCAGTTTTTTGAAACAAAGGGGAGGAGGGAGTTATTATCAAGAGAGTAGTCATTTAATAGCCTACAGCCTATTAATTCATTGCAAGTCAAAACTCCTGCTTCAAAAGGGTCTGGTATTAAGTTGACAGTTGCTTTGGAATCTAAAACAGAATTGGTTAGAAGGGAGTAGAGAAAGATTTTTTTTGCAATTGTATGGTTATTTCCATTACAGACAGAAATACTCTGACACTTGCTCCTTTGCTCTGATTACAGCTTAAGGCAATTTCAAAAGTTCTTAGGCTGAATTGGAACCCCAATGTGTACCAAGTAGCTTAGCTCATTCTCAGTGTCTCAAAGTCTTCACACAAAATCAAGGGTCTTGATGGGGCCAAAGGGTTTTAATAGAAAAATAAATGAATACAATTTTAATTTGATGAAGGGAAACAGGGAACATGCATAAATGCATGCACAGCAACACAGAAAGCCCACAGAATAACTGATGTTACTTGGAGCTCGCAGGGCATTTTTTTCCCGGAGAATTATATGACTCCAGTGGTGACTTCATTATACTTACAGCATCTCTGGCTCTCTCACCAGAGGGAAAAATTGGAACACGGACATTTTCAGTCAAGAGGCAGAACTAGGATGAGGCCGTAATACCTGACTCATGTAAAATACTTCAGATGTGGGGAAAAAGCATATTCCTCAAAATCTTCACTTAACTTTCTGTTAATGAACAAGAAAGTGCTTTTATATCTAAAAAGGTGCTATGCAGGTATAAATATTTTTAGTTTATATATATTTTTTTAAAAACTCATCTGTTCAGATAGAATTCCACCATCCCGTAGAGTGCCTGCCTCTCATGCTGGAGGCCCGGGTTCGAATCCCCAGATAGAATTCCAGTTTAAATTGGAGGTGGGAGCTGGTTAGGAGACCTGGTTAGGATGACAGAGATGTTGGTGTCTACTTTAGAGAGAGAAGAGGCCTGGCTCAGAACCGAGCAGGGCTGTTCACCTGGCCCTTCGGCAGAGCCAGCGCCCAAACTGAGAGTCAAACCTTCACGTCTTCACAAATCTCTGGGATAACTTGGCACTGGAGAGTGAGGGGTTTCACACCCTGACTACATATTGAAACTCTGAATACTACCTAGATTCTCAGAGATCTTTGGAGGATCATCTCAGCAGGTGGTGGCTTCTACCTCAAGATATCCCTAACGGGTGAACTCTTGATAAAGGCACAGAGAAGAGGGACGAAAAGAAAACTCTCATGGTCTCAAGTGGTAGGGAGGAGACACAGAGAGGTTCCTTCAAGCTAACACACAGGGTCACCACAAACCAAAATTTTCATTAAGCAAAAAAAAATAGAAGAGGAGGGACTTGAGAATTTGGGAAAGAGAGCATCAGAGAAAAAGTTTGTTTTTGTTTTTGTTTTTTTCTTTGCATTTCTAGGAGAATAAGGAGGATAAAGCAAATTTCACCTGCTCCAGGCAAAGGTTGAAGGAGTCCAGTTGCCTTCTGCCAGGCTCAGAGGAGCTCTGCCTGTGCTGGGCGTGCTCACGTGGGCAGAGCAAAGCCTTCGTTTTGAGAAGCGTGATCCTCTTGAGTACACCTGGTCATTTCTCTCATCCGGTTGTCCTAAGTTCAGGCTAAATCAAGGTAACCTGACGCTTTTCTCTTCTCAGTTAAGATACTCTTCGTCTTCTTCCATATCCAACAGAGACCTGGGAGGCAGGAGTCATCACTAAATTAATATAAATACAACTAAAAGCTCCTCTCGTGAAGAGGAGGCTCCAAGAGGGTGCAAATCTTTCACTTCAAAACCAGAATGGTGTTCTCAGACTTCATATTTATTAAGTTTTGTTTATCATCTGAGGTAAGCTGGGTAGGTGGTAACAGTCCCATTTTAGAGATGAGGCTATGGTTCATATTAATTAAAAGCTATCAAGTAATTCATCAGGTTTAATAACACCTACTTGCATGGAAAATGATTCTCTCCAGGAGGGGAAAGCACTACTTTGATGGTTCCATTGATGTTTCAACCAGAGCCGTCAGTGGAATGTCCCAGGTGGGTGACATTGACGTTTTCTTCCCCTCTTACCCTGTGATGCTCACTCTTCCCATCACTGAATTCTCCATCATTCTCAAAGGTGGCCTTGTAATTGTAATAGTAATTGCCAAAGTCATTCCTCTATTAATGCTCTGCTCTTTGGGTGCCCTTTTCCTCCACTAAAGGTTATCGCACCCACTAATCAAAAGTAAGGAAAATGCCCTCAAAGGTCATTTTTGAAGCTTTGTCTTAAAGACATTTCCTTTTGCAACTTTGTCAGGATCTTTTGCTGGTTTCTTTTTGCAAGTAAAAAGAGTGCCATGAAAATTGTTCTTAAATGCAAAAAGTTTCTGATATTAAGTGGAAGATTTATGGTGGGGGAGAAAGCTCAGCTAAGAGTCAGGAGGTTAGGTGCTAGGGTATGAATGCGTCCCCCCCAATTTCATGTGCTGGAAGCATAATCCCCAATGTAAAAGTGGGAAATAGGAACTTCTGGAAGATGTTTAGGTCGAAAAGGCTTTTTGTCCTTGTGCAGATTAATGCATGATAAGAGGGCATGGTGGAGAGAGGTTGGTACCTTCCTGCTGCACCTCTGCCTTCTGCGCTGTGAGGACACAGCGTTCAAGACTCCGTCTCAGGCAAAGCAGCCCTCACCAGATCTGAGCACTTTGATCTTGGACTTCCCCAACCCCCAGAATGGTGAGAAATTGATTTCTGTTCATTATTAATTATCCAGTATGAGATATTTTTGTATAGCAGCATAAACAGACTAAGATGCCAGAGCGTAGTCTTACATCTACCACTAACAGGCTATATGTCGTTGGGCAAAGCATTTAATTACTACAGTCACAAAATCCCTCATTTGCAAAATGAGGGAACTGGAACAGATGGTCTCTGGGGTTCATTCCAAACCTAAATTTATTACAATTCCATGGTAAATAATGTTGGGTTATTTTCAAAAAGAAAAATATTTTACAATGAACTCTAACGAAATATTGAGATAAGGAGTCATTGCCTGTCTCTTGGGTTATAAAGGCTTTTTATCATGATCTGGTTTTGTCCCACAGAGTGAGGACAGGGACTAGGACAAGTTTAGGGTTAGATAAAAGGAAAATTTATTTTAATCACTGTAGTTATTAACCCTTTAATTAGTTGGTAGGTGCTTCATTCATTCTGAAAATCACTGACCAAAAGGCAATTTTTCAGGACCACACATAGTTCATCTCTTGAATAAAACATGGAATACTTTGAAGAAGGATGCCCAGTTTCCAGAATGGTAAGATTTCTGGCCCTTTGTCAAAACTGGACATCACATTTTCCCACCGTGGTCAGAGGGGATTAGAAGGGAGTGGCCCCGGTAATAGGTGTTTTCCAAACCAACAATCTCAGGTCTGGTTCTAATGAAGATTTCCAAGAGAAAGGTGATATTAAAGATGGCACCTTGCAAAGAAGAAATGAAGTAAAATATGGCCATCTAAGAGAGCTCAGGTTTCTATCTCCATAATTGGGAAACAACCTCCAGGGGCTCCTTCCAGCTCTAGAATCCTAAGATCCTGTGGCTTTATGATGTGTCTCAATTCTTTATGATACATCTAGTTAGAATCCTTTGGAAGCAATGTCAATCTAACTATAAATCCCCTGTTAATTCAGACACAGGCCTCTTTGCTGGAATTTTTTTGGTGACCATAAATCACTAGAACAAGAAGACAATAGACTTAACCCAGATACATTAATATCTTGAATTTTCAGGTTATTCTTTGTAAAGTGAAGCTATACGGAAGAGTCATTGGCCTGAGTTCATTTATCATACCTACCAATTCCAACGATCCCTTTTACAAACTATTTTTATCCATTATTTTAAAAATCCAGTTGGTATGAATAGTATCTTCCTTAATTAGTTGGAAATGCAAAGTTTAATCTCAAAGTAAAGCCTCTTATGTTGCAACAGCTTGCTTTTCCAAAATCGAGTGGACAATTGTCCTTTGGATACTAATTAGCATGAACTCTGGTCCAGCTTGTCTCCACTCAGTCCTAATGAAGTGAAATAGTTCCAGCTTTTTAGTTTTCCTTGGTGTTTCTTTGCTTTGCTAATACCTTTCTAAGTAGGCTTTTAAGGATGTATTTTAAAAGTGTTTTACAACTTTAAATGCAAAATGTATAAAAGAAACTGCATTGCTAGGTCAATAGGCTGGGATTAAATTAAATGTTTGTGAAAGTCTATTGTAAATGGTAAAGTACTTCACCAATGTTAATTACAATAATAATAAACATTGAAGCAATGCAGATTGGTGGTTAACAGCCATGGGCTTTGGAGGCAGAACAACCTGGGTCTGAGTCTCGCCTTGTCTCTTACCAACACTATAATTTGACGAGTTTTTCTACCCCTGAGTGCCTCCTTTGCTCGCCTATGAAATATAAATAATATCAATATCTACCTCCCAGTTTCATCCTAAGTGCTGTTCGGAAAGCATATAAAGGACTTACATAATGTGTGCTCAATACATTTTAATATTATCATTAACTATGTTAACTCGATAGATGTTGGTTAAGAACAAAAGTATTGATTTGCCTATGGATCACTGTGAGGGTCAAATGAGAAAATGTGTACAACACAGCACGAGCCCGGCTGGTGTCCTACTTCACTGACTCTAGGAAGTCATCCCTCAGGAGGTCCCCTGTTATGGTGTGTCCTTCTAAGAAAGAGAAACATTCTGTCAATTATACTATCAACCTTGAGGCACATTCTTATTGCAGAAAGGCAAAATTCTGAGGAAGGAAAATGTGCCTCAGAACCAGTGAAATATAAGGGTTTTAAATGCATAATGCAATGATGAAAGATAAGGGAGGGAGGGGGAAGGAAAAACAGAAAATTCTCATCAGACAAATTTTGATGTGCCTCAGAACTATCCGTGGATTTTTTCTTTCCATACACGCAGAATGATAATTCTTGTTACTGAGGAAAAAACAGTAAAACCCATTAAATTCCAGGTTTTCAATTCTGCAAATATTTTAGCAAAATCAACACAGGTGCATTGAAATGGGTTGGAAATCATAACATTGAGCTTATATAACCTTTATTTTCATTAAGAATAAAAATACAGATTGCCCTAGAAATAGGATACTGGGACAAAGAAGTATCTTTTTGCTCTGCAAGTCATCTTATAAATACACTGGGCAAGTACGATATCTGCAACCATGGGACAAATGGGCCAAGGAACTTGCCAGAAGGAGTTCCTAAAGAATCATAAAATAAAACTGTAATGAATCGTGACAAATCTCTGTAATATATAGGGAGTCCTTGCGGATACCCTATTGGTCATAGTCCCTTCTCCCACCCATAGTGAGTATCCCTGAAGAGAGGATAATTCCAGAGCCCCTTTCACGGGGTCTCAGAGTTGTTCTCACGGGAACGTGAATCCCCTCTCACACGCTGATGCTGGGGTGGGTGGGGAGGAGCAGGATGTGGGGGCACGCTAATCATCGCCGCCAGCCTTGACGGCAAGGTGGGCGATGCCAACTCTAAGTGGCAAAGGGGAAAGTCACGTTTGAAGTATGATTTAGACAAGATCTGGAGACGAAATGACACAGAAGAGGAGGAAGAACTCTCTTTTATTTCAGAAAACTTTCCCGGTTGACTGCAATGGGTGGGAGACAAGAGAGGCAGGAAAGACGGAATGTTCTGGGGGCCTGGGGTGGCGGCTCAGGGGAGCGCTTGCCTAGCACGGGTGGGGCACTGGGTTCGACGCTCAGCACCACTTTAAAAATGAATGAATGAATGAATGAATGAATGAAAGGTATTGGGTCCATCTACAACTAAAATAAGATGTATAAAAAAAGAAGAAGAAATGTCCTGGAACAAAGGAAGAGACAGAAAATAATGCAGCTGCTGCTCTAGGGGTGGGTGGGGGACTCTGCAGTGACTGGAGAACACAGGCCTTTGTACCCTCCCAGTCACCATGTCCACCTTCAAGTTCACCAGCGAACCTATTAGAACGTACACTACTTTTAGACAGTTAAAAGCATTAGAACACAGCTAACACAGTGGTTCCCAGTCCAACTATGCCTTAGAACCATCTAGAAAGCTGTATAAACGTACCAACATGTTAGTCTTACTCCTAGGGATTCTGAGTTAATTGTCCTTGAATTGTGCACCGGGCAATTAGTGGTTTGGAAAAACACTAATTTTTCTTCTCTCAAGTGATTCTAATAAATATTCAAGGCTGTGAACCTGTGATCTAATTCACACTCCTCGCTTCACAAGTAAAGCACTAGGGCCACACAGGGGCACAGCAACTTCCCTGAGAACATGCGGCCGAAGCCTCCAACAGGTATAGCTCTGTGGCAGAGCCAGGCATTGACCTCAGCTGCAGATGCTCTGCAGGTGCATCCTACCCACACTGAGGCCTCATGCGGGGGGAGGGTATGTCCCTGCCCTTTGACTTGGACTCGACTGTGTGACTTTTCTGGCCAATGGGATATTAGCAGACACGTCCTCTCACATTCCATCTTCTGAGATGAGAAGAATACACTTCGGTAACTAGTAGTGGATCTAAGGAAAATGGAAACCTTGTGGCATAGACATGCACCCAGCCAACCCAGACACGTATGAGTCAGAAGATTAATAAATATACGAGAAAGTGTTCAACAGCTCTAGTAATTAGAGAAATGCAAATGAAAACAACTCTAAGATTTCATCTTACTCCAATTAGAATGGCTATTATCAAGAACACAAATAATAATATATGTTGGCGTGGATGTGGGGGAAAAGGCACACTTTTACATTGCTGGTGGAGTTGCAAATTGGTGCAGCCACTCTGGAAAGCAGCGTAGACTACGAATCCTCAAAAAACTTGGAATGGACCCACCATTTGACACAGTTATCCCACTCCTCAGTTTATACCCAGAGGACTTAAAGTTAGCATACTACAGTGATGCAGCCACATCAATGTTTATAGCAGCTCAATTCACAATGGCTAGATTGTGGAACCATCCTGGATGCCCTTCAACAGATGAATGGATAAAGAAACTGTGATATTGATATATATATATATATATATATATATACACACACAATGGAATATTATTCAGCCATAAAGAAGAATAATGTTATGGCATTTGCAGATAAATGGATGGAATTGGAGAATATCATGCTAAGTGAAATAAGCCAATCCCAAAAAACCAAAGGCCAAATGTTTTCCCTAATAAGTGGATGCTGATATATAATGGGGGTGGGGTTGGAGGTGAGAGAAGAATGAAGGAACTGCAGATTACATAGAGGGAAATGAGAGGGAGGAGAGGGGGTGGGGAAGGAAAGATGGTGGACTGAGACAGACATCATTACCCTATGTACATGTATGATTACACAAATGGTATGAATCTACATCGTGCACAACCATAGAAATGAAAAGTTGTACCCCATTTGTGTATAATGAATCAAAATGCAGTCTGTAAAAATAAATAAAAAAGGAAGAAATGCATAGTCTTATGAGTACTGACTTTGGGGTAGCTTGTCATGTGTTGTCATTATGGTAGTCGCTGATTGAGATAGACGCAAACCCAGGTTTTCTAATATGGTTTGCTTCATCCCTAGACTTCTAAGGCTTATGATCTATAGGCGGTGGCGTACACTCTGATCTGCTAGTGCCTCCCAGCAGAAAAACCAGTCAGACCACTCACTTGAATAACATAGAAAACTCGGACATGCAGAAGCCAAAGATTCTTCTTTTTCAGACATTTCTTCTACTGATCACACCTCTTACCCATTTCAATGTTTCAGTGATCCCTGAATGATTATAACAGGCAGTTTTTGATCTCTAAATATATTTAAAATTTAATTTTCTAAGAAAATAAAATTATTTAGATAGGTACTCTTAGCCCCATTTTACAGATAAGGAAATCAAGGCCCTCTGAGATAAGAAACTTGGCCAAAGTCAGACAAAACGGGAACTACAGAGGCTACCTTGACTCTGAAGGATTGTGCTACATGACCCTCACCTTGACTATATTTCTGTGACCAATACTATTTTTTTAAAAAAATTTTTAGATGTTGATAGACCTTTATTTTATTCATTTATTTATACATGGTGCTGAGACTCGAACACAGGGCCTCACACATGCTAGGCAAGCGCTCCACACTGGGCTACCACCCCAGCCCTTACTAACTATTCATACTGGTTAATGTGGCAGGAACGCACGACACCCCAGTGTGCTATTCGAAGAGATCTCTTTCTTCTTCAGGCATTCTCTCCACAAGTTGGCTGTCCTTCCTGCTTTTGTAGTTGACACATAATAATTGCGCATGTTAATGGGGCTCTCCCTGATGACTTGACACCTGTATACATTATGTCATGATCAGCTCATGGTCATCAGCCTATCACCTCAAACATTTATTGCTTTTTGGTAGCGAGAGCTCCCAGAAACCTCTCTGCTGGCTGTTTTGGAAGACACAAAGAAGGTGACTGTTAACGACAGATCTCTAGTGTGGACAAGAACACTGCGCTTGTCCCTTGTGTCTCCTTGGACAAGAACACTGCGCTTGTCCCTTCTGTCTCCTTGTAACTTTGCACGTATTCTCCAACCTCGCCCTCCTCTCTCCTCTGCTCCCCTCCCTGTCTCTGGTAACCCCTACCCTCTTCTTCCACCTGTCTATGGTAGATCCTGCATGGGCTTGGGGTTAGATAGTGTTTGTCTTTACATAATATCCTCCAGGTCTCTCCAGGTTGTGGAAAACGTTAGGATTTCATCCTTTAAAATGGCCACATACGATTCCATTGTGCACATACACACCACGTCCTTTATGTATTCATCTATTTCTGGACATTTAGGTTGATTCCAGATTTTGGCTACTGTGAGTAGTGCTATAGTCAACACGGGAGTTCAGTTCCTCCCTCCCTCTCTCCCTGTCCCTTTTTCTTTGCATTGACATTTAACTACAGGATGTCTGTAAAAACTGAATACACAAATTATATATGTATGAATTGAGATGGTCCTTATTGGCATCATGCTCATTCACCCATGCTTCCAGACTTAGAGCACCCTGTATTTTTCCCTGATGGGGAGCTGCTAGACTGTAAATGGAATTTGGGGGTCAGGAAAAAGTGTTTGATTAGAGCACTAACCTTCGAGGGTTGTATCATTTGGAAAATGTCAACCACAGTAGAGTAAGCTTTTTTTTTTTTTTTTTTTTTTTTTTTTTGTGGTTGGCTATGTGTTTGTTCTGCTTCTAATTTTCTTCAAGGAAGAAAAGTTGTAAGTTGGGAGTCCACAAAACTGCAGCACCCTGATTGGGAAGGGAATGCTATTTATTCCTCTTTTTTTTTGTATGAAAGTAAACAATAACTGCTTTAAAATTTGCCTATCAACCCCATAGAGCTAGGTACCATTTGTTTAGCAGATAGTATGTGCCATTTCTTTTCTGGAAGACTGTAATCAGCACGTGTTACTGTGTGTGATGACTCAGCACAGAACCTCTTTCAAAGGTTGGGATGTTGCTGGGTTTGGGTGTCGTACAGGTTAAAGACCGCCTCACGTGTTTGAGGCTGGAAATGCTACCTTGTCTTTTTCTTAAGCTCCCTTCCTGCCAGGGCACTGGGATGTGACCTCAACTCTGACAATTAGATGCCGGTGCTGAGGCCTGTCCCTTTTCATAAGGAAGATGAAAGCTGTCCTTCAGGAGACCTCACTCCGCGGAGCAGAACAAGGACGCATGGCCACCGCTGAACACAAAGAAAGATGAGATGAATATGAAAGACCTCAGCCTCTGACACTGGATTTAGCAAGAGGGAAGAAGGCTGGGAATGGCTGTCCCGTAACCCCTTAGCAGGTAGGTATGGCTCTTCCCAGTTCACATTTAAGGAAACGAGGCCTGAGAGGAGAGGAGACCTGCCTAAGGTGACGCAGCTAATGGGAAGAAGAGTTACGATTTAAACCAAACGCCTGTCAGACCTCAAAGGTCACACTGTTCACTCTGCCACTTTCACTGGGTGGACCGGAAACACGCCACAGCTATTCGGTAGTTCCCCGTCCAGAGGTGCAATTCAATCCTCCTCCTCTGGAGTGTGGGCTGGACTTAGTGACCAGTTTCTAACAAACAGAGGAAAGAAGAAGTCAGGGTGCCAGATTCAGCAAGCAAACATAAAGGACACACAGTTAACTTTGAATTGCAGATAAATAATGAATATTTATAGCCAAATATTGTGTGGGAGATACTTATACCAAAAAAATTACTGGTTGCTCATCTGAAATTCAAATTTAACCAGGTATTCTGGCAACCTGATTAAAAGTAGCAGTCTGTGATTTCAAAAAAGAGGTCATAAAATGTACTGTGGCTTCCTCTTCCTCTTAGAATACTTAAGCGGAAGTGTGCTGGCATTTTGCATAGACATCGAAGCAACCTGTGGAGAGGCAGAGACTTCTAGACAAGGGCCAGCAAGGAACTGCAGCTTCTAACCAACATCCATACTCAAGTCTCCACATGATTATGACCCAAGGTGACATGTTAACTGACATACTGAACTCATGAGAGACCCTGAGCCAGAATCAACCAAGCAGTATTCCTGATCCAGAGAAACCATACTGTCCAATGATTTTTCAAGCTGCTAACTCATGGGGTAATTTGTTATTGGACAAAAGACAACGAATACAGTCATACTACTTAAATAGATATACATCTATTCAGAATTCTAGTTAACCATGTTAGCCTATAAAGAACCTTTTTGTTCAAAGGAAAATTTTGTCTTTTGTTTAAATGTATCACATCTCCTATGAAATATCTCTCTACCAGAACTGCCCAAGGCAGCTCCAATATAGCACTCACTGAGTTCTTTTAAGGAGCATTTATCAAGAATGTTTTCTGAGCAAACTTTAGGCAGGAAAAAAAAAATTGTCATATACAACAGAAGAGCAATGTGCTTTACAGATTGCAAACTTTTACACTGGTCATGTTATTTGGTCATTGAAATAAAGACTATTACCTGACTTCATAGGCTTAAAAATACAAAAGAAGGAAGGCTTTAAAAGATTCAGTGATATGCTGAAGATCACACGACAAATCACACAGCAAGGATTCTAAGGCAGATCATCTGACACTCAGTTTCTAAGGCCCGGCCTCTCTAATCTGAACAGGGTCTCTTTCTTCCCGACGTTGGTCACTGATCTTAAACGGTGTTCTCTTGCAGATGTTTTTCAGAGATGTTAAAACAGAGGATGGAACAAAGGGTCATCAATCACCTAACATCAAATCACAAAAGTGAGTCTGTCCTGACCTCTGAAAAGTGAGTTTTAATTTTCCTCATTAATTCAGCAGCCATGGCTGACAGTGCCATTGGTGGTCAAGAGTTGAGTCAATCACTCAGAAACTCCTGTCACACTATTTGACTTGACATTTCCCATTATGGGAAAGGGCCCTCAACACAACAACAAAAGGACAAATATTGGGACAAATCTGTCACAGGCAGGAAACACAAGACAAAGAAAAGCAGGGTAAAGGTGGAAGGCTTGGACTTCCAGTCCCGCCAATCTAACGCACGCCACCTCAACTCCCTGCCCAGGAACACTGGGTCTTGACGAAAGGCCAGCGGTGCTAGTTTCGCTCTGCAGCTCATCATTGATTGTTCAGCTGTCCTGCCGACCTCCACACTGGAGTCCAGGTTGGAATCTTATTTTTGAAGTTGATTCCAGAAAATGTGTGTTTCTTTTGTAAAGTGTTACAACTTGAATAAGCAGCATTCTAAGTACAAGAAGAATGAACTGGATACAAGGAGAGAAAGATACCAACGTTAGTAAAACTTGAAAAAGGAAGCAAATTCAGGAAGATGAATTCAGTTCAGAAATCATGGTGAAGAGGGAAATAATACAGTGGGAGAAACCCAAGGAACTCTGGAGCAGTTTGCAGTCTTTCCACTAAAAGTGTAAGGAGGAGCTGAGAACAGAGCACAAGAGGAGGGTCGACCTTTGCTGAATGCTTTGCTCTGAATCTTCACTCTCACTGTGTCCCAGGATAAATCAAAAAATCCGCCAGCAAATGACGCCAACCGTAAATACAAGTAGAGCCACAAGCCATCTAGTATCTCCATCTTGCAAAATGTCTACGCAAGATTTTTGGAGATTAAAAAGAAAATCACATGTGGATGTGGGTTAAAAGGCATATTGATATGTATTAGTGCAAATTGGTGTGGCTAGTCTGGAAAGCAGTATGGAGATTCCTCAGAAAACTTGGAATGGACCCACCATTTGACCCAGCTATCCCACTCCTTGGTTTATACCCAGAGGACTTAAAGTCGGCATACTACAGTGACGCAGCCACATCAATGTTTATAGCAGCTCAATTCACGATAGCTAGATTGTGGAACCAACCTAGATGCCCTTCAACAGATAAATGCAAAAAGAAACTGTAGTATATATACACCATGGAATATTGTTCAGCCATAAAGAAGAATAAAACTATGGCATTTGCAGGCAAATGGATGGAGTTGGAGAATATCATGCTAAGTGAAACAAGCCAATCCCAAAAAACCGAAGGCTGAATGTTTTCTCTGATAAATGGATGATGATACATAAGGCAGGGGCCCTGGAGGTAAAAGAAAAATAGAGGAACTTTGGATTGTGTAGAAGGAAATGGGGCAGGAAGAATGGGGGAAGGAAAGATGGGGGACTGAGACAGACATCATTACCCTTGTACATATATGATTGCACGAATGGTGTGACTCTACATCATGTACAATCAGAGAAAGGAAAAGTTATGCCCCATTTGTGTACAATGAATCAAAATGCAGTCTGTAAAAATAAAAAATAAAGAAAATCACAAAAGAGAATTTATTTATAGATACTTTTAAAAAGCTAACCTGAGATTCTCCCATTGAGCAGATTTGTACATTCTATAGACCCTCTGCATATTTCACTGATGCTGACGGAGTCATTGTTGGCAGCAATAATGCGATTGTGCAGATTCTGCCACCTGTTCTACTTGTTGGCATTGCTGCTTGAAAAGGAAATTCCTGGCACTAGAAGAAAGTGGACCCTTACTCACCTGGGGTCCCAGGAATGACATGGGGCAAGTGTACGCCCTGCTCTTTCCATCCCACAGGAATGGCGTGTCTGCTCTAAGGTGGGGCAGAGTCGAGGCTGGCTCTTCCTTTCTGACAAGGGCAATGTATCCAATGGCCATAGAATCTAAATTTCCTGCCAGTTAGGGTGTTCTCTTTTGAGAAAATTATTACGGCAAGATGCCTACCCAGATGTTGAGAGCTTTTTCCACTTGTTCAAAGCTCAAAGTAGCCACCAGTGTTTGAACTGGGGTCACCTCTGGAAGGATGGGTCTTGAGAACTGTGCTCAACAGGAATGCTTCATTCATGCTGGGCAGTGACCAACCACGCCAATCAATTCTCCTCTTCTGGGGAACTAGAGAACTGGGCACTCAGCTCAGTATGAACTAGAAGTAAACAGGGAGAGACAAAACCCAAACCATGAAAGCAACTGATTGAATACTTGTTCTTGAGCCACAAAACCCACTGTGAACATCTGAGCTCCAAATGAGGAATGGCTACACATTCACTCAGAGAGAATTCCACTGTTTCCTTAACTCCTGGACTATTTTAATGGTAAAAATATGACTATGGAACCAACCTAGGTGCCCTTCAACAGATAAATGGATTTAAAAAATGTGATATACATATGTGTATATATATATATATATGTGTGTGTATATATATGTATATGTATACACACAATGGAATATTACTCAGTCTTAAAAAAGAATGAAATGGTGGCATTTGTTGGTAAATGGATGGAGCTGGAGAATATTATGCCAAGTGAAATAAGCCAATCCCCCAAAAAACAAAAGTCAAAAGTTTTTTCTGATATATGGGTGCTAATTCACAATGGGGAGGGCACTAAGGAAGAATAGAGTTACTTAGATTAGGTAGAGGGGAGTGAAGGGAAGGGAGGGAGTCTGGGATCAGGAAGGCTAGTAGAGTGGATCAGACATTATCACCCTGCGTACCTATATAACTATATGACTGGTGGTATTCTGCATCATCTGTAACCAAAAGATTGAGAAGTTATACTCCATTATATATGAGGTATCAAAGTGCATTCTATTGTCATGTATAACTAATTAAAACAAATTTTAAAAATTAAAAAAAAATGCTATATCCTGAAATCAAACATGTATCTTTCTTGGTACCAGAAAGAAACGGGTTAACTAACAAAACTTGATCGTTTTTAGTGCTTCCACTTGTTTCCTGGAAGCCAGGAAGCTCTTAGCTTATGTTAGTGACTACATCAACTCAAATGGTCAGTACTTTGTTGCCTCTTCCGTCGCTTGGTCCTGATTGTCACTACACGTAAGCTTTGTGAATGTGGGGGCACATTATGCTTCATATGCATTATGCTCTAGAAGGTCCTTGAAACTCATTGCTCAGTCTTTGGAAGGGCAGATGGCCAATAAAATGAGACATCCCGCTTAGAGGAATCTTCTAAATTCTCTTCTCTGATATTTTTATGGTGGCCTTTAGATCTCCAAGTCTTTGAGTTTCAGCAATTTCTAATTCTTCTCAAAGCAAAGAAAATGAAGTAAAAGCACCAAACAGCTGTCCAAAGTTCAGAAGCAATCCTTCATGAACAATTCTGACTCCAGGCACAGATGGATGTCTCCAAAAGCCGTCAGGCCCGGTGCCTGCTTTTCAAAAGCTGATGTGCAGATATCATTCTCTTCTAAGCAGGAAAAAATACCCTTCTATGGTGAAATCATAGTATAGATCCTAAAAATACCTCCTGTTTCTCTATGTCATGGACTTTATCTCCAAATTCCCAAGAGGTAGATGGAATTAAATTGATGGAGGAATAAATGTACACCCAGAATCCCCTCACCCTATCCTAACTGGGTAAAAAGCTCTTCAGTGTTGCTATCTTCCCCTCCCTCCCAGGGACCCAAGTCAGCACCTTCAGTTCATAGATGGAGAGGGTGAAGATAAGAACCACCAAGCTGCTACCTATGCTAATTCAATAAAATGTTCTTTCCTCAAGGACTGCCTGTGTTCCAGGTTGCGTACTAGGCATAGAGAGTGCAGTAGTGAGCAAGTCACATCTGATACCTGCCTTCCTAGAACTTCTATTTTTCCATGGGTGCACAACCAAGAAAAATATTCAGCCATATAGGACACTGGAAAATGTCTGGTGATATCTTTAGTTGTCACATGGTTCGGATGATCTAATCCACCAGCATTCAGTAAGTAACTTATGGGGATAATTTAACACAATGAAGAACTTCCCCCAGCAAAATGCCGAAAGGTCACTGTCCGAGAAATAAGCAATTACAATAAAAGACGTTCAGTGCTGTTATAAAAGAAGCACAGGATGGCTTTGAAAGCACAGGTCAGGGGCACCGACACAGTTTGGAGGCAGAGGGATCAGTTAGCCACATTTAAGCTGAAGGCAGACTGGTCATGGTTCACCAGGTGTTAGGGGAACAGGGAAGCTGGTTCATGTTATTGTCCAAATGTACTGAAAGGATAACTAAATACGTGAACACAAGGTGGACATGTGGGGCTGGGCGGTGGCTCAGTGGTAGGGCGCTTGCCTAGCACATGTGAGGCACTGGGTTCCATCCTCAGCACCACATAAAAATAAATTAAAAAAATAAAGGTGTCCACCTACAACTAAAAAAATTATTTAAAAAAAAAAAGATGGACATTTGTTCACATCTCATTCTAACCCACTCATTGTTGAGATCCAAAGCTCACTGTCCTGTGTCTTTTCACGTCATTCGATTCCACATATCATTTATCAGAGACCAGGTAGTGCTTTATCACTCCCCAGCAATCACAGCTTCCTCATCTAACCTGAAGGGGCAACAGGCTGAATTTGAGTGAAATTTCACTATAGATTAACCATCGTGTACTCCCAAGAACTCACAAATGCTCACGTGCTTCTGTTTGCAAGGAGGTCAGCTATTACCTGTTTTCCTCAAGCATAAGCACTAACTTGAATGACAACTAACTACATAACCTTGCCTCAACTGTGAATGTCAAATGCCCCAGAGAGCTCTTCTCAGACATCACCTAGGAATGGATGGTGTCCCTGGGGCCAGAATCAAACAGAAACTAGCCAAGTCCAACATGTATAGGTGATCTAATCGGGTCATTTTAAAGTTTTTTTAAGAGAGAAAATAAAATGCATGTATATCCCATTCTGCAATCCATCCTCAAGGAATTTGAGGGAAAGTCAAAGGAGAAAAGAAGCAATTAAAGAGATAAATTACATGCCTGTGGGTTCTGCTGGTATTTCATTTGATATAAAGCATTCAACACACTGAAAGTCATAGAATGTTATCAGTAGAAAAATCTTAGAGACCCAGGTCAGCACCTCCAGTTCATAGATGGAGAGGGTGAAGATAAGAACCAGGAAAGAGCTAGTCTAGGTCACTGTGCTGGTACAAGAAGAGCTAAGACCAGAAGTACTGAGTATGAGCTCTGAGGTTAGGTAATCTGGAGTCAGGCTCCAACTCGGTCTCATTTTGTCCCACTTAGCTTCACTTTCCTCCCAGGGAAAACAAGGATGCTAGCAATGCCTAGATCACAAGGGGCGTGTAAGGATTCAAAAAAGCATGCACATACAGTGCTTAACAATTCTTGGTTTGTAGTAAGTGTGCAATGAATATTAGCTGTTAGGATGACTACCCATGGTAGAGAGGTATTCTACAACACAAATCGTATCATGTTGCTGAGGAGCCAGCTCTCCTATCTGCGGAAATACTTCTCTCCTCAGTTCTCTTGCCAGACACTGGGCGAGAAGAGAACCTGAAGAACTAAGTGGGGGTGAGGGGCAGGCTCTGGATAGATCTTCAAACTCCTCCATGTACACAGGCCTCAAAGCCGAGCCAAATGCTTCACTATTTGTTTTATCCTAGAGTCCCCTGGAGGTGTTAAGAAAGTAACAATCGCAATTTTTGAAGGTGGATAGACCATGAATCATAGACTTATATGCTGAATAATATACTTTCTAATCTAATCAGATCTTGATTATGGAATCCTCAAGAGTAAGACCTTAGTCCTTTACTGTATTATTTGGTTTGGGGTGGGCTGCACATCCCATCACAGTGCCATGTGAATTTCAGATGAATACTTGTAGAAGATGGAATCATTTATTGGTAGTTAAGCCTTGTAGTTGTTACCTGAGATTTGTCTATGAATTCTGTGAAATTCATGGTACATTTTAATACATTCCAGTGTACAGCACATTCTGACCTCAAACTGATGATAACTTTAGTCAACATGAAGTGAGCATTTTCTAACCAGGCAATGGGAAATCACTTCACATGGATCATCTCCACACGAGTCAGGGAGGAAAAGAGTCTTATCATTATCACCATTTCACAAATGGGGAAAATGAAGAGTAGATGTCACTCACCTGACGTTACAGTACTAGTAAGTAGGGGAGCCGAGATTCAGTCCTGGGCCATCTTAGTCTGATCTCCCACTCTGAATAGACTTGGATCTCCAAATATGACAAAAATAATTTCTCATTTTTCCCATGTTCCACTATTTGGGCAATTTTCTACAGTTCTTATACACGGGCCAGAATTTTTAACCCCTACTCAGTAAGAGTAGGTTTTCTAGGCTACAGTCTGGGGTGGTTACCTGAAACACACGTGTTCATGTGCACACACATCACAACACATGCGGAAAATGAGAACAAAGAGAGAATGCACTAAAACAGGTGCCGTATCTGTGAACCATCCACCACCCAAGGAAATCAGCCAAGTTGAGAGCACTTGGAAAAAGAGAGCAAAGCCATGTGTTTACCAACACTTGGGAAAACTGAAGTTTAATCCCAAGACCAGACATTAAATATCATTATGTAAGGCACCAGTGCTGTGTCAAGTTCTTGCAAGGCTTAACAGCCAAATTAGCAATAAATTCTGACAGCCCCATCCATCAGCTCTGTTCAGCCAGTCCAACAACAACACCATGTTTCTTTGCAGGCCCAGGGAACACACAGTTGCTGAAGGGGGTGGGGGGAAGCACTTGATTACATTTGGTTTTGAATAATTGGTTCATTGAAATTCTTGGGCTGAAGAAAAATGGCATTTCTAATTTATAGAAATCACTATTTGAAATATAGTTATGGCTGCTCAGAGAACCCCTGGAACTAAATAAATTTAAGTCGGCACATTTAAGAAAGCCATTAAGAGGTACCTAATGACAGCCCCTCCAATTATCCCTCCAACAGAGCTGATGTGGAACCCTGCCAAAAGGCAGCTCCTCTCCTCCCCCCACTGAGGTCGTGTGTGGCTTGATGCCTGGAAGCCCAGATGGGGTGTATCAAGGCTTCTCACACCCACGGGGCAAGCTCAGAAGCCGGACGGGGCCAATAAAGGAGAATAACACATTCCAGGGAGAAAAGAAGGGAAAAAAATTCTACCGGCAACTCCAATGCCTCTTAGGGAAGGTCCCTTCATAAATGTGTGCTGTCTGCTTGCAAATATCCCTTCTAAGATGCGCTGGATTTGCCTTCCCATTCAGAGTTACCAGCATCTTAGAGAGCTAGGAAGGGCTACGGCAGACCTGCTGACCATGGCAAGGAGCTTGGAGTGTTATCACATGTCCGATCTGAGTGAGAGACGATCCACGCTTCTTTGCAGCCCTGTTGCACCAGCACTTTAGTATGGTTTTGATTTTCTCAGACCTCTTCATTGTTACACAGAAATTCAGGCAGACAGCATGTAAAAGAACACCTCCCCGGGTCACTTTGGTAGCCAAGTCCCCTGAAGATGAGTAAGGGTGATACTTTTGACCTCAAGAGCCTTTCTGTGAACTCGCCAGTGATTATCTTACCTTCCAATTCTAGGAATCCAACAACTTCAGAAAACCAGTGAAACCTGGTGATCTGGTCTGGCTGTGATTGAGAAAGCATGTCTCCTGTCTTTTGACACAATGTGGCCCATTTTGTGACCTTGCTTCTTTGACAAAGTAAATGAGACCCTGGTTTGAAAGAAATGAGCCAGACTGAACGATATGCAGAATGCTTCTGCAAGCACTGCAGCACTGACATTTCATTTTTGGACTTAGCGTTCCTGGATCCCTTACCCAGTTCATGCAAATAGGATCCCAGTTACCACTGTTAGTTACACCCATTAGACACAAATTAGGATAAGGACAGAATTGGGATGTGAGCAAAATCTGACAATGGTTCTCTGTGGTAGACACAGTTCTGGCATGGCCCAGATCCCCTTCCAGAAGATTTTGCTGCCCGGATACAGGGACTATAGTAGACAGCATCCAGCTGCCAGTTTGTACAGGGCCTGCCATAACTGCAGGAAGCAGCTCACAGGAGCCCTGCACTTCCCAGAGCAGTCTGCACCCAGAGCCTGCAGTTGGGCCCACTGCAGAGTACTTGACAGGCAACGCTTACTCCAGCACTCTCTGCGAGGCAAGCCAGAGCCTCACTGGGCCTGCATTACAGTTTAACTTCTTCCTCTGCCAACTTCGCTTTCTCATCCCCTTTGCAGATATTGATGCCCAAAGAACGTGTGATACCTCCAAACCCGTTTTAGCATGTGCTTCTGGAGAACCCAATCTGCAATCACCTCCTTCTGTTCTGCGACTTAATTATACCTTCTTCTTGCCCAATACCCAACAATAAAATAGGAAAATAAAAAGACTTGATCGATTGGCAGTTTCTTCCCCTGCTTTCATTTATTGTCCAAAGCATGATGTGGTCATAGAATGAGTAAAGTCTTTCTAAACAGAGATCTGGGTTTGAACCTCACCTTTGAACTATCTGGGGCACAATAATTAATCTCTCTGAGCCTCAGTGTTCTCCTCCATCAAGAGGTGATGTCACCATCTACCTAAGAGGGCTCCTGCAGGAATTAAGTGTAACCACATAACAACATCTTGTACACAGTAGGTGTCTAATGCTTGGCTCTCTACAATGGCTCCTTTGGCATTTGACACACATGTTCGTTTACCTTTTCAGGTATCTATTTCTTGTTTCTTCTATGAAACACTAAGTTCCTGAAGAGCAAGAACAGTGCTGTTTGCTTCATCTGGATTTTCTATCTGATGCCAGGAATGAACTGATGTTGTAAATGACAAATACAATTTTTATCCGTCAATTTAAGTAAATAAGGTGAAAGAAGAACCCGCTGAAAGATATCAAAGGTGCCTTCTACGTGGCTAAGAGCCTGAAAGTGGGTTCTGGGTATCTTAGCCATGAGGCCTCACCATGGAAGTCAGCACCAAGGCTTGAGCGTAGATGGAGGCTTCTGCTCACCACTACAAACCTAAGGCACAACGGCTGACAAGGGAGAGCAGACAACGTGGTTGGGACCCCAAGGCCAAATGCACAGATATTTAACAACCTAAGCAGCCAGCCCAGTTGACCCTCAATGTCCGTTCTCCCCCAGACGATCAATTCAACCTGATCACCCTGATCTAGTCTAGTTAGCTGGTTCAAAGACAAGAACGCTAATCCAAACAGACTGGAGAGGAGGAGTTATACTGTATGGTCACCTAGAGGTTTTCTTCTTCTTGCTCTTGGAGGTGAGAAAGGAAGTATGAAGTGTCAGTTCACAGTCACCAGAAGGACCAGCAGAGGACGAAGCTGATGCGGAAGATTACACGGCAGAGACCGCAAGCCCCTGGGCTGAGCTGCTGCATGGCGGAAATACAAAGCCTGCGGTACGTCTCGCCTTCCTGCGAGAATAAACGTCCTTGCGGTTCAGGACACTGGACTCCGGGACTCTGTTCCTTTGCATCTGCAGCTCAAATATCCTGAGAGGTAAGACAAACATTCAATATGCAACCGTAACTCTCCAGGGACTCCTTTATACTTAGCAGCATAACAGAATTGTTGCCTTAAAACAAATTTAGCAGAAAGAGGCTAATCTGAACTCCTCATTTTAAAATTAAGAAACGAGACCCAGAGCTTAGCTGTCGTGAGTTGAGCTGCTGTAAACATTGATGTATGTGGCTTTGTCACTGTAGGATGCTGATTTTAGGTCCTTTTAAGTCCTTTGGGTATACACCAAGGAGTGGGATAACTGGGTCAATGGTGGGCCCATTCCTAGTTTTCTGAGGAATCTCCACACTGCTTTCCTGAGTGGCTGCACCAATTTGCAGCTCCACCAGCAATGTATGAATGAACTTTTTCCCCACATCCTCACCATTTATTGTTACTTGTTTTCTTGATAACTGCCATTCTGACTGGAGTGAGACGGAATCTCATTGTAGTTTTATTTTGCATTTCTCTAATTGCAAGAGATAAACATTTTTTCACATATTCGTTGACCAATCATATTTCTTCTGTGAAGTGCCTGTTCATCTCCTTTGTCTGTTTGTTGATTGGGTTATTTGCTTTTTAAGTGTTAAGTTTTTGAGTTCTTTTTATATCCTGGAGATTAATGCTCTATCTGAGGTGCAGGTGGCAAAGATTTTCTCACATTCTATAGGCTCTCTCTTCACGTTGTTGTTTCCTTTGATGTAAAGATTTTTAGTTTGAATCCATTCCATTTATTAATTCTTGATTTTACTTCTTGCACTTTAGGGGTCTTGTTGAGGAAATCAGTTTTTAAGCCAACATGATGGAGAGTTGGGCCTACATTTTCTTCTAGTAGGTGCAGGGTCTCTGGTCTGATGCATAGATCTTTGATACACTGTGAGTTGAATTTTGTGCAGGATGAGAGGGAGGAGTTCAATTTCATTCTACTGTATATGGATTTCCAGTTTTCCCAGCACCATTTGTTGAAGAGGCTCTACAATGTATGTTTATGGTGCCTTTGTCTAGTTTGGGTAACTGTATTTGTGTGGGTTTGTCTCTGTATCTTCTATTCTGTTCCATTGGTCCTCTTGTCTGTTTTGGTGTTGATTCCATGCCATTTTTGTTACTATAACTCTCTACTATAATTTAAGGTCTGGTTTTGTGATGCCTCCTGCTTCACTTTTCTTGCTGAGGATTGCCTTGACTATTCTGGGTCTTATTTCTCCAAATGAATTTTATGACTACTTTTTCTGTTTCTATGAAGAACATCATTGGATTTGTAATACAAAATTGCATTACATCTGCATAGTGCTTTTGGTAGTATGGTCATTTTGACAATATTAATTCTTTTTATCCAAGAACATGGGAGATCTTTCCATCTTCTAAGGTTTTCTTTAACTTCTTTCTTCAGAGTTCTGTACTTTTCATTGTAGAGGTCCTTTACCTCCTTTGTTAGATTGATTCTCAAGTATTTTTTGTGTGTGTGTGGCTATTGTGATTGGGATTGTTTTCCTAATTTCTCTTTCAGCTGATTCATCATTGGTGTATAGGAAGACAGTTGATTTCTGGGTGTTAATTTCATAGTCTGCTACTTTGCTGAATTCATTTATGGGTTCCAGAAGCTTTCTGATGGAGTTTTTTTTTTTTTTTTTTTTTGGAGGGGTCTTCTAAATATATAATCATGTCATCAGTAAAATCAGTAAATAGGGATAGTTTGAGCTGTTCTTTTCCTATTCTTATCCCTTTAATTTCTTTCTTTTGTCTAATTGCTCTGGGTAGGGTTTCAAAGACTATGTTGAATAGAAGTGGTGAAAGAGGGCATCCCTGTCTTGTTATAGTTTTTAGAGGGAATGCTTTCAATTTTTCTCCATTTAGAATAATGTTGGCCTTGGGTTTAGCATATATAGCTTTTACAACATTGAGTTATGTTCCTACTATCCTTAGTTTTTCTACTGTTTCACCAAATGAATGGATAAGGAAAATGGTATATATACACAATGGAATACTACTCAGTCCTAAAGAAGAATGAAATTATGGCATTTGTTGGTAAATGGATTGAATTGGAGACTGTCATGGTAAGTGAAATAAGCCAGTCCCAAAAAACCAAATGTTCTCTCTGATAAGTAGATGCTGACACACAATAATTTGGGTTGGAGAGAACAGATGTTCACTGAATTAGACAAAGGGAAATGAAAGGAAAGGAGAGGGGATGGGAATAGGAAAGACATTAGAATGAATCAGATATAACTTCCCTGTATTCATATATGAATACACAACCAGTGAAACTCCGCATCATGTACAACCACAAGAATAGGATCCTAATTAGAATAAGTTATACTCCATGTATGTATAATATGTCAGAATACACTCTACTGTTATGTATCTCTAAAAACAACAAATTAAAAAAAGAAAAAATTCTAACAGCGGCCATTCCAATCATTTTTCATTTACAGTTTTGGTTCTTCTCTGAAATACTAACGAAGAGACGCATGAAAAATCTGTAACACATCCTCTTAAATTTTATGTGGTTTAAGGTCTCTTTGATTTGCTATCCACCTACCCAACTTGAAGGGCTATCACACTCTAGAATATTTGGTCTGAGTCTAATCTAGTTTGAAAGTACACTCTGGTCCACCATAAATATTTTCTGTGTTATTTTACTACACTACAACTGTTTCATTTTCTGGCCAAAACATATGCCTTTTGATATATTTTTGTACTAATTCACCTTGGTTTTGCATGCTTAATATAATATACTTTTGTTCTGATTCATTTCGCCTGATTGTTGGTATTTTACCCTTCTGTTGACCTACCTGTGTTTTACTACTTTTTTTTTTTTTAATTCAGAAACCATTTATTAAGGTTTAACTCTCAATTTCACTTGGAACTGAAGAAAGAGCTTCCCATTTGAAGGGTCCTAAGCAGGGAGATAAGCAGTGGTTACAGAGGGCAAGGTGGTCACCAAAAAACAAAAGACCCAGAAAGACTGAGTGAGCTGCCAGAGAAGACAGAAAACAGAAATCACAAGTAGTGTCAAATCTCTGCTTAGCCAGGACTATATACCAGGCTTCTGGGCATGCTCCACACAGCTGTTCATCCACGATCCAACAGCCTGTAATTACAGGTGTCAACCACGTTCCCGGGACTGTGCCCTTTCCTTGGTATCATGCTCATTCCCAAAACACATCACAGAAATGGCCCTTACTACAAGATCTGCAACTTGAGCCGAGGGACAATAATAAATGTTTCACAGGCCCTGATAGCACAGAGTCATTTGTAAAAGGCTATACTCATCGCCAACCAGAAAACAAGAGCAGCCTAAGGAAGAAAAGGGAGGCCTGTTGATCTGATTGGAGAGACTTATCAGTTATAAAAAGGAATTTCAGTACACGCTCAGAGAAGGGAGATCTCTAACAATATTGCTTACTCTGACAATAGTGGAATGTATTCCTATAACAGAGAGAGAAGGGAAATAAAGGTCATTATAGGCAAGGCATACATACACGAGCTCAGTCAGGAGCACCCCAGTCCATCCACCCAGCCAAAGAACAGTCACTGCTGAGAGGTTTTACCCTGATCTGAGGGTAAAGATAGATGCCTGAAACAGGCATCCATCTTTCAGCAAAGGTTCACGAGGACTTTGTCAGTTTTGTTCATATAAAACAGTGTTTGGAAGACTGGGGTGTCTCAGTGGAAGGATGCGATTAAACCATTGTTGCTCAGTGTTGTCGGAAAAATCTTAGTGACCTGGAGCAAGGGAGTGTCTTAGACCTGAGCAGAGGAGGGCCCAGACTGGCACTGAAAGGCGGGTCAGTCACTAGGTGTGCCTGAGGCACAGCCCTCTGAGGGAGCAGTTCCTCCAGCAGCGAAGCCTGCCTTCTGTATACGTGACTCGGGCCCCAGCTCTTTACACTCGACTCAGGCAGCCCACTCAGAGACTGGCCGCAGAGCCCAGAGGCGGCTGAACGCGAACATCCCTGCTGAACACAGGTGAGTTAGAGTCCTGGGCAGGCGTGGGGCATGAAGCGCCATGAAGGATGATTCTGTGAGAATGTCAGGGGTCTTCAGCGGGTGTCGGTACCTTGGGACAACTCGATGTAGGCACCTGAGGGGCTTCACAGAGGCCCGTCGGGTCACAGTGTGGTTCCTGGACGACTTGCCCCAGAATCATTTGAGAAATGCAGATTCTCTATCTCCAGCCAGAGCCACCAGATCGGATCCTTGGGAGCCGATTCCCAGACTCACACTTTGACAAGGTGGTTGCCATGTCCGAAGATCAAGTTGTAGAAATATTAACCTAACTCAGAACCATTTCCTTATTGGTGGGGAAACTAAGCCACAGAGATCATTAACAGAGTCTCACTCCCCATGTGTCCTCAGGCTTTCCACCGGACGTGTTCCCACACCTCTCCTGACTGGTGGCTCCATTAGAGTCTCCTTCCGCTGGCCATGCATCACCACCCTGCGTCTGCCCTTTGCACGCGTTCATCCAGGGCACACTTAGTGAACATCCGGAAAGGAGGAAGTCTTTTCTTAGGCTCAAGGGAAACAGAAATGGAATCCCAAAATCTGTGATCCAAGACCTACGTGTTGCCTCCATAAATTTGATTATAAACCAGATTTCTTTACAACCATTTCTATCACTCTTCCTTTAAAATTTCCAGGTGCTCGTTACACGCTCACCCAGCAGTCTTTCAATGACAACTGTTGACAGAACAGACCTGGTCCCCCATCCCTCTACTCGACTCCCCGCGAAAGGTCTTCTCAAGTCAAAAAACTAAACCTTGCTTGGGTTCTCATCTAGAAATAGGCAAAAATGTGCCTTCTTACAATGAGGTCTTAGCTAATACAGCCAGATTTCAAACTGCTCGCCCAAATCCAAGACCATCTGAAGTCCTAATGTGATGATCATTAAACAGCTAATAACAACCTGCCCACGAGGAAGACCATTAGCCATGCAAACTGGCTCGCGTCCAGCGAAGACAATCTGAGCACACGGTCCCTGTTGCTTTCATTTTAAATGTGTTTCTCTCTTTTATTGTCTAAAAACTGTAATGAAATGTCACCGAAAGGGCAAAAGGGACACCATATTTATTAAAACAGAGATCCCCCCCACCCTCTGCAAAGAAAACAAAGTGCCACCTAAGGCAGGCAAGGAATAGCACGCAGGGGCACAGGCTGAGAGGTAGAGGACCCTGGGAGAGGCAGCCTCCTAAGATGGGAAGTTCTGAGCGTAGGAATGATGTGGACGCACCAGGCAAATGGTCCCCACTGACTGATTTATGGTTTGCAGGAGAGAGGACCACGGAAGAGAGTCAGCACTTCCAACCACCACCTGGGGGACCTCACTGTTAGAGGGGGAGTGGGGAACCCTGAAAAGAGGGCAAAGGGGAAAGAAAAAGTGGCAGAAAAATAAAACTTGGTCCCTCGCATAATTTTAGAGAAAGTCCAGGGAATTTAAACGGTAGGGCCAGAAACAATAATAATAGTACTTAAAACCCATAAATAAACCACTGCATATTTTTCAAAGAGCTTCAGCGCCATTTTTATTGCTTCCTCCTCGGCCGCGGCCTGCAGCTCCAGTGGTGACGTCCAGTGTCAGTGGAGTGGGAAACACCTTGGTTCTTACCTGCCACGTCTATAATTTTTGTTTCCCGTAAGAAGCCACAGAAGAGCTGTAAGAGTTAAGGGAGGCAGGCCAGGCCTGGTAATTTGTAGTTCTACAGAATAATAAAAGCTGCTTTTCCCACCCTGTGGGCTGGGATACCAACGCAGAGCTACAAAGACATCATTCTGGAAATATTCCTAGGATATCTGTCACACAGTCTGGATTGCCAATAAAGCACTCAGCACCCCTGAGAGACTAAACCTACGATGTAGGGCTGGGGGAGAAGGCTCTCTCACAATGGGACAGTAAATGCAAAAGTCACCACTAAGTACCCAAGGAACCTGAATCAACGTGAGAATCAGGCTGCTCCTATCTAAATGTCTAAAGATGGAATGACATTTCCCTTTCCGTCGACATATTCTCATGCTGCCAAGAACATCACAGGATTCCTTAATAATGGCCAAGGGGCTTTCCCTGAAAATAGGTCCTCCCATCTGTAGTCACTCGGATATTACTGACACACGTCATCTCTTCCTCACACACACAAAGCTTACAACCCACTGGCTTCTGCCACTGTTAAAATGATAGATTGCTACTTTTTTTATATAATTGTCATAAAATTCCATGCCCGAAACTGAAATGCTTTCTTCCTATTTTTCTACTTATTCTAAGTGACCCCATTAATGTTATTTCTCTACTTGAAATAATTGGATAATCTAAAAGTGAGAAATAAGCACTTTCCTTTCCTCATTGTTTTTCCTTCTTTATCTCTACCAGCCTCAGGAGATCAAACACACTTGTCCTCAGGGCAATATCAGCAGTTAATGATTCATGTTCAAAGGCTCGAAGTTGTCTAATTAACAAAAGGCAATGTTTTGCAGAAGCCATTTTTGCTTTCAAGTTAATAGCGCACAGTATATACAAATGCTGGACAGCATGCAGGTCTTCAAGCTTCCAGTGTGCTGCTAATTCAAAATTCTCCAGCGTCATTTTGTCTGACCCAAACTTCATGTCACTAGAAGTGGGCCATTTTCATTTCTTTCTTTCTGATTTATTGGTGCTTTTCCAGAATAGGTCACACATCACCTCCTTCTATAATGTGCTCATAAAAGTCACGTTTCAGTTTTTATTAAAATACACACTTGATTAATGAAAACAATATGAACATATTTTTCTGTAAAGCGTATCCTTAATAATATCAGTCGCTAAAAAAACGGACTCATGAAAATAGTCCAATCATCCTCTTAATGTAACTATTGGCATGGGCTAAATATTTCCTCAATAGCAGACACTTGGTAAGATTTCTGGTACTATACATATCACCATGTCATCATGAGATTTTATAGAGAGGAGCTGAGAGTTACATTATAAATATTGACATTTCCTAAATCATTATGTTTCTAATATCAGTGCTTTTGAAATTAGCAGAACCCCAAACACATTGGATAATGTGGCAGCTTCACCATGATCTTGGATTTTACAGCAAACTTGGTCTCAAGAAGCCAAGGGCTTGCTACTCTACAATGCCTGGACGCTGTGCACGACAGCTTAGTTTCACGGCTGGTTTTCTTGTCTGTGTCTGCACTAGCAAGCAGGCATTTCATCTTTGCATCTTTACAATGCAACACAGTGGTTAAGAACCTAAGCTCTCAACTGAAAGCGGGCTTGGTTTGAATCTCGCTCCTACTTCCTAGTTTATGGGGAAAATAACTTCTAAGTGCAGCCTCCTTATCTGTAAAATGAACACCTGCTATTTTTTCTTATCACTCTGAATAAATACTATTTATTGAAAATGGCTTGTGATTAGTTAATACTCACCAAATGTTACCTATTATTTGTGTTTCTTGCATCCACCCACTGGATGAGAATATAGTTAACTACCTAATGCTTATGAAAAGAGCAAATGAGTGAGTTAATGAGTACTAGTATTCCCTTTTACAGATGAGTAAAGCCACCTTTAGAAAAGTAAAGGAATTTGCCCAATGTTGTCACCTTTTAAATGGCAGACTCGTTTCTCCAAGTTTTGGTCTATTTCTGACTAAATTACAGCAGAAGACTGCCTCTCTTCCACACACAGGGTGAGCTTCCTACTGGTTGAGATAACACCTTAATTTCAAAAACGAACCAAGTGGGTTTTTTTTTTTTATATTAGGAATTATTTTTAAAAAATTGTTAGGCAGAAATGTCACAAGCTTCTCTCCCGCGTCACTGCCAATTAATGTGCTAAAGAGCAATAGCTATGAAATTGGGACTTTGTTACCAAATACTCTCCAAAACTCATAAAAATGGGGAACAGCTGATATTCTGACAGCTAACTTTCCCACTTAAGTGCCTGCCGCTCTCAATCTTTGTCAAATGGTTTTCTCATAATTAAGAATCGCGAGGATACAAATGGCAACTCAATAGCTCAAAAGTTTTTAGAAAAATTCCAGTGCAGACTGAAGGGCCCGCACCCTTGAGCATCTGTACTCAGCTCCAATCCCAAAGACTTGGCTCGGTGAAGAGAGCAAGAAGCCATCTACGCAAGGACACTTTGGGTAGGTGTTCTCATTCTTCAAGGATAATTACTTGAGTTGCCACCTTATACCACTGCTACGAAAAAAAGGAAATTTTGTGAGAAGGAAATGAGATCATTTCTCAACTCTAGGTAGGTGAAGCCCCTTACACTCGTTCCTCTACTAGAAGTTATTACTAAGATAGATGTTCTTAATGCACACATTGTAAGTAAGACCCAGTATTCACCCTGAAAGCCTCGTCACTTTACTGTCCTAAGAGATGTGTGACTCTTTCTCCTAGTGTTTCAGAAAGGAAAAGAGGTTATATCTTACATGTAAGAATTTTTAATTGTACCTGATTTAGCTACATTTTAAAGGACTTATTCTCAAAATACATGCTTATAAGATTTATCTTTTCCTTTCATGCTTTGTATTCATCAAAGGGAATTGGATTTCACTCTCCCAGAGCTAAAAAAATGACCTAATTTAAAATATTCAAGAATTAGCCATTAAAGAGGTATCTGAGAAAAAAAAAAGTAATGGGTGAGGTTCATGCATATGCTCATTCAATAAATCTGCACTTAGTTGTGATAACATGCCGAGGACATGTCCTGGAGAAAATGAGATCTTAGCCCTCAATTCCTCTCTAACCTAAATATCCAAAAACATAGCAATGTTGCTAATCATTTGGAATCAAAAATAAAGAATAATTCTGGCCCAACCTAATTGCTTTTGTTGAAGGCAACACACCATAAAAGAAGATTACTAAACATTCGATTTTAAGAAAATACTCTTGGCAGGTATGCTGATTTTAGAAGTTACCAGAGAAGTCAGAGCAGAACCAAGGTTGAAAAAGAATGAAAAACTCATGGTATAAAAAGTACGGTGGGCCTGATCGCCTTTTAATGTCTATATACTCTCTGTGCCTTTCCTCCTGTTACTAATATGCTTATTCTAAACCTTGTCCTCTTCTCACAGGTATTTCTCTGTAATTTATGTGTCGCTTGCACTATTTCCAGAAGTATAAAAGTATAGTGTATATCAAATACTCTCTCCACATATGTAGTATATATACTATATTTATATATACAAATACCAAGTATACTACATATATTTATATATAGTACATATATACTGTATATAGTATATTAAGTACTATATTTTATATATCTAATTTTATATATATATATGAACTTAGGCTTGGCCAAGTAATCGGATTTAGTCAGTGGAATGTGAACGAACATGAAATTCAGCAGGTGCAAGCTGAAGATCAGAGACGTCCCACAGTACAGTTCTGTCTCTGGTCCCTTCCCTCTTCCATCAAAGGGGTGTGTCTCAGATGAAGGAAGCTCTGTCAGCCTGCGCCCAGAAATAAGAGGACACATGGTGCGGGTCATGTCATGAAGAAATAAACCACTTTTGTTGTGTGGCTTTAGTGGATTTTTGCCACCGAGGCCATTTACCTCTACGCACCCACCTTCATGTGCTCTACTTTCTAGATCCTCGCGGCAAGCATCTGGGGGCGACTTCAGGTCTTCATCTCCTATTCTTCCCCCGATCTCTATGAGCAGGTTGCTTTCCCAGGGGACCCTCCCTCATTCCCCGCATTTCACTCAAACTACTCTTAGCAGGTGTCTGCCGTATTTCCAACTCAAAGATCTTCTCTGCCTTTATCTAGTGTGGCCTCTGGGCAGCAGTGGGCATGGTCATCGGGCAGGGCGAGGTCATGGTACAGCACTTGCCTACCATGTGTGAGTCTCTAGGTTGGATCCCCAGCACCACGGGGGAGAAAATGGCATGGCTGTCCGTGCCCTCCTTCTTGAAATATCTCCATCCCTTGGTTTCTCCCAGTTTGAATTCCTCCTCCCCGGCCACTACTTCTTGTAACCCTGCTACTTCCTCTGCTCTTCCCGATCACTGATGGGAGTGTGCCCAAGCTGGCTGTAGGTCTTCTTTTCTGGTCATTCCTTCTCCACATTAATCTCATCTAGACCTTGTGTTTAAGCACAATCTACATGACAGTGACTCTACCCTAAACTCAGTTTAGCTCAAAACTCACCTGTCTAACTATCTACTTGGCCTCCCCATCTGTGTTTCTACATGCATTTCACCATGAACTCTGCTGAAATAGAACGACTGATATTTTTTCCTACCCTGTAGATCTGCTCCTCCCATAACCTTCCTCATCTCAGCAAGTGCCATTACTACTACACACACAGTTGATGACGCCGAGAACTCAGATCAGGATGATTTGTGTCCGAGCCAAGGAAAGACCAGGATTGTCCACAAACCACCAGAAACCAGGGAAGAGGCAGGCGACAAGTCTTCCTCACAGTGCTCACAGTAACCAGCCGTGCTGACGCTTCCTCGCAGACTTCTAGCCCCAGAGCTAGGACATTACAAATACCTAGTAAGATACCCTTTTGTGGTACTTTGTTAGGGTCGCTATTGGAAGCCAATACAAGTGGGATCCAGCCAACTTGGGGGGAGAGTCACTCTCAACTGTTATGGGCAATCCTCTCCCTGTTCCATGTTCTAGGGATGTCTTCAGATTCCCATGGGAAAACCAGGCCAAGCTAGGGGACTGACCCCAGAGAAGTGAGCCTAGGAAAAGTGCCCCCTTTGGTCATCTTACCTATGGACGCCATACCAGTGTCTGGCATACCAGTGTTCTCTTCAAGATCCTGCCATCTGGCACGCGGACAAGCTTTGGGGTATCTGGGGCTCTCTTCCACTTGAATCCACCATCCTCTATCCCATTCACTCATTAAGGAACCTCTCATCTCTCTTGCCTCTGCTTCCTTTCTCTCAATGACAGTCACAAAAGCAAACCAGAAAGACTGTGTGGCTTGGGGAGCTGGGTCACCGGGATATGCCTGTAGGGTACGCATTTTGTCTGGGGTGAGGGGACCTCTCTCTGCTTCTGATAAAGGCCACAATTTTTAAACATCACGTGTATAGCTCCCAGGCATTCTAATCCTTTCATGTCCGTCAAAACAAAACACAAACCTATATTGCAATAATTTATCCTGCTAAAAGAGAGATGTCCAGACAAGATTTATTTAAACTAGTTAATGGCTTCATGCTGCCTGGTCACCCTGTGCTGAGCTCATAGCTAGAATCTCTCATAATTGGAATAGCAGCCTAGCTACAGTGAAGGAAAACCTTCAAACGTTTCAACAAGCGGTGAAGCAGAAATAATTCCAGTTGTCTCTGGACTGGGTAGTCGTTTGTCCTGTCTCCTCCCATGCTATTTCTTCCTCCCTCACAGTCTCATTTTTCAACTTTTAGCAAACAGTATACAATTAGAAGACCCTGACTAGCACAGGCCTCCATTCGCAAGCTCCTGGGCTGTTTTAATTCTCTGCTCACAGGAACTTCCTACTTATTGTACATTTCAAAGTTCTTCTGTTTCAAGTAATAAATTTGGTTGCTGCCTGGTAGTACATCCATTATAATGCTGTTGTTTCTGAGAATAAAGGTGCTCCAAGGTAATTAAATAAGAGCTGGGTAGTTTTCTATTGAAACAGAAATAAACAGCCCACTGTTCCTTCAGTGATAAATGAAATTCTTCTCAATAAAACAAGGTAGTATAGATGCTGTACCTTGAGTCCTTGTGTGCCCATCAATGATCTTACGATGTTATTATTTCCGGTCTTCATGTAGGTACACAGTGTTACAAAAGAAGTGAAATATGTATCATTATCATACAGAAAAAAACATATTTTGGATAGGAGCTGAATGTATGTTCATAGTAGTATCACTGGTGGGTGCACTATGATTACTGTGTAGCATGATACCAGTTGTAATATTTTATTTTTTAATTTTATTTGTTCTAATTAGTTGTACACGACAGTAGGATGCATTTATACATTTTGATAGATCATACATAAATGGAGTGTCATCTCTCATTTTTCTGATTGTACATGTTGCAGGATCACATGGTTCATGCAGTCATATGTGTATGTGAGGTCATCATGTCTGTTTCACTCTACTGTCCTTCCTTCCCCATATCCCCTTTCCCTCCCTTCATTCCCCGCTACCTAATCTAAAGTAACTCTGTTCCTCCCTAGTGCCCCCCCTTATTGCAAATTTGCATCTGCAGATCAGAGAAGACATTCAGCCTTTGTTTTTGGGGGTTTGACTTATTTCACTTAGCATGATATTCTCCAACTCCATCCATTTACCAGCAGTTGTATTTTATGTTTCTTCTTCCAACTTCTAATAAGGAACTATATAAAACCTGCAAAGTATATTATTACTTATTAAAATGCCTTGTGATTGAATGAACAGGGAAGATTACTGGAGACCTGCATATTCCCCCATACTAACTTGCCATAATAGGCATATGTAATATGCATCTCAATCTTGTATCCTGTAGGAATGAACTGCAGGAAATTTGATTATTATTCCTACTTTGCAGAAATAAAAAGAAGAATAAATTCTGTTGGTTCTATAGTAGCCCAAGATGAAAAGTCACAGCATTTTCATTTTAAATTGTTTACATATGGCATCCAAACTACTATAGAACTTTTCAGAATTTCAAAATCCATCATCCCCCAAATTAAGATGAATTCACAAGTGCTTTTGTTTTGGAGGTTGTCACTAGAAAGATTGGGTTTCATGGGTCTAAAGGAGAATTAAAGAGCCTTTTCCCCATACTAAACCATTTTCTTTATTCATTCATTCACCAAATATCCACTGGGTACAACTATCCTGCACCAGACAGAGAGTGCTCTGGGTGCAGAAGAATCTTCAGTGACAAGAGGAAGTCAAGCTCACCTGGAGCCTTCATTCTGTAAGAAGACAGTAAGACGTTTGAAGGGGACTTTTATTATCACTTTATCTTCAAGGTATAAAGAGCACACCATGGAATGAAGAATTTCCATGGTTAACTGAAGACATAGTCTGAGTTGTTTTCTTTATCTCTGTAGTTGAATCTTGATATTAACAAATGAATTAGAAAAAAATGCAAGAAAATATTAAACTTTTCTGACAATATCATGAACAACCTTAATAATAAGCATGGCTTTTGGTTCAGATTATTGTCTTCAAAATAATGGTCTCAGTTATTTTAAACTATTTGCTATGTAAACACAGACTATATTGACTGCTCTTGTGGTTTAGTTATGAGCTCATGTGTGAGACAATGCAAGAAAGTTTGGAGGTAAAATAATTGGGTTATGAGTCTTAATCAGTACATTAATCCACTGATAGGTAACTCTAGGCAGGTGGGGTGTGGCTGGGAGACACGGGTCACTGGAGATGTATCTTTAGGGTATATATTTTATCTGTGGTGAGGGGATCTCTCTGCTTCCTGATCACCATTTCCTGAGCTGCTTCCCTCTACCACACCCTCCCGCCATGATGTTCTGCCTCACCTTGAGCCCACAGCAATGAAACCCAGTGTCTGTGAACTAGAGATGTCTGAAACCATGAATTCCCAATAAAATTGTTCTTGCCAGGTCTTTTGGTTCAGATTATTGTCTTCAAAATAATGGTCTCAGTTATTTTAAACTATTTGCTATGTAAACACAGACTATATTGACTGCTCTTGTGGTTTAGTTATGAGCTGTTCCCCAAAAGCTCATGTGTGAGACAATGCAAGAAAGTTTGGAGGTAAAATTAAAAAAAAAAAAAAAGCCAACTAAAACAGCTGCACAGAAATTATCCATTAGTTTCTTTTGCTTTTCCCGTACCTAGAAAAGAGTTCATTTTCAAAGTGATACTGATAAGCTCTATGATGCATCACTGCCTTTCAAAAATGCTGCAGGCTCTGAAGACTTCAATGCTGGATGCCACGTTGGAAATGATGCAATGATGAGCAATAGTAATACAGCTTAACTGTCAGTGAAACTGCCAAAGCATCAACTTGCCTGATGACTCCAAGATTCACATTCACACTCTGCCGACAACTGAGCTCTGTGATCTTCTCCACTTGAGACATGAAGCCATCCAGAGGACACACACTGGCTTATAGAATCTTGTAATCTTCCTCCCTAGTCACTATTTCCTCCTAACTATCACTCCCCAGGACATTTGATGGCACCCAATAATGGAGGTATTATCTCCACTTTACAGATGTGTAAATTGAGGCTCAGAGCTGTGAAGTAACTTCTTGCGGTCACTGATAAATGGCAGACCCAGGATCAGCATTCAGGCAGCCATCAGTACTAGACTAGTTCAAGTCTTCTCCTGAAGTTCCTGTCATTGGATGCATGTGGCCGGTGGGTGGTGTAAGCATCACAGACACAACTGTCCAGAGGTACAAAATGTCCTTTCTTGTCCTCTGTTCACTTTCAGATTCTCCTGACCCTAATAATGACCACTCTCTTCTTGCCTACCTCTCCATTCTCACCAAACCCATTCTAAGAAAGAATATATATCTGTCTTTTATATATTTGCATGAATTTGCATCAATAAAAGTCACCAAGGAAGACAGAAATTATCTTTTCTAAACTCAGCCAGTTTACAGATGTGCAGACCTAGCCAAAGAAAGGTTATGGGACCTACCTGAGTTCACAGAGCTACTTATCTCACAGCAGAGGCAAGAGTTCTGTCTCTGGACTCCCAACGAGGGCTCCATTTACTACACATTCATGAAGGCATTCTGCATTAGAGTTTTTCTTTACTTCGAAGGAAGGGTTCTAACCCCAAAGGACTTTCATACATCAAGGACTAAATGGAGAAAGCACAGTGAAAGGCAGGAGCCGTGTATGATCGCTAGAAACAACATTTTGTGTGAGACCAGCCCTGAGGAGGGAACCCACTGGTGAGCACTGGAGACTCTTTCTCCTAATAATTTATGTGGAATGTCCTCTCCCTGCTACAGAAACCACAGCCCTCCTGCTTCCCTTACAAACAGCGAGCACCTCTCCCTCCCGACTCCTCTCCAACAGGAGTCAACACAATCGTTATATTAAGGCTCCACTGGAAGCCACCACTGTGTAAAAAACCAAGAAAGTTCCAAATTGATCATTTCTAGTTGCTAAAGAAGAAAAGAATAGACTTTCCTTTCCTGATTATGTTCATTATCATAGATTTCAATGTGTCTCAAATTACAAGGAAAAATAGATTGAAATCTATAGCTGGATCTCCAGGTGTAGCGTTTCATTTTTTAAAATCAATAGGACATGGAAGCCATTTTGCATTAAGTATTTCTGGCTCCCGCTCTGAAGAGCTGGGGCCATTATGCTGCATTTAGTCATCCAGATAGTTGATCATGCTCAGCCCACGCTTCTTTCTCCTTTCAGTCTTTATGTCCTGCATAAGCATCAGGTGCTGAATGTCAGGTTTTTGAGTTTCTTTCTTCTGAAAATAAGTGTGTGTCGGTTTCTTGGTGTGGGTATTGATGGTTGGTTTTCTGTGTCTCTACCTATGTAGACTAGTCCAGAGGGAGGATGAGGCAGGTCATCCAGATGTTTGGAAAAAAACTGGGAAAAAATGGAGAGGAAGGAGAGTCAGACTTCATACGACCATTCTCCTGTTTGATATGCAGTTTGATGTATAAGAGTTCAGTTCCTAACACTCATACATTGCTGGTGGAGTTGCAAATTGGTGTAGCCACTCTGGAAAGCAGTGTGGAGATTCCTCAGAAAACTTGGAATGGACCCACCATTTGACCCTGTTATCCCACTCCTTGGCCTAAACCCAAAGGACTTAAAATCAGCATATTACAGAGATACAGCCACATCAATGTTCATAGCTGCTCAATTCACCATAGCCAGACTGTGGAACCAACCTAGATGCCCTTCAATTGATGAATGGATAAAGAAACTATGGTATATTACACAATGGAATATTACTTGAACATAAAGAAGAATAAAATTATGGCATTTGCTGGTAAATGGATGAAGTTGGAAAGCATCATGCTATGTGAAATAGGCCAAGCCCAAAAAACCAAAGGCAGAATGTTTTCTCTGATAAGTACATGACAATATATAATGACGCGGAGGGGTGGCGGGGGGAAGAGAAGAATGAAGGAACTTTGGATGGTGTAGAGGAAAAAGGGGAGGGAAGGTGTGTGGGACAGAAAGATAGTGGAATGAAACAGATAATAATACCCTGTGAGTATGTACAATCACACGAATGGTGTGAATCTACATTGTGTACAACCATAGAAATGAAAAGTTGCACTCCATTTGTGTACAATGAATCAAAATGCAGTCTGTAAAAATAAAGATTTTAATAAAAAATAAAATAAGAGTTCAGTTCCTAAAACAATATATAGAACTGCATGAGAGTCAGAGCTAGGCAGAAGTAAGTCAGCAGCTAATTCAATCTCCTCATTTCATGAATGGCTTACTTGTGGTCTAGAAACAGGGAAGAGTTAGGGCTATATCACAACCTGCTTGCAGAGTTGAGCTTCAAACCCGTGTCTGAGTTCTATACTTTACACCATGATGTCTTAGCTTTCCCAAAAATGGTCTGGAAAATAGGACCTGGGGCAAGTGGATTATTTTGGAAGTAATCGTGAGAAATAAGAGCAGGGAAGCAGGAAGATGAGAGAGAGAAGGAGAAAAGAAAAGGCAGCACAGATCGATTATCACTGTGGCACCTGAGGCCCAATGTCACTGGATACTATCTGGAATCATGGAAAATGCACGTAAAAACGAAAATACTTCCCAGGCTGGAAGGCCAGGATGATTATCCGCCCATTCTCTAAGAGCTGTCCCCAGGCAATGGCTTCTCTGAACTTTCTGGCTGCTCAAGTCTTTGCTAAGCAAGCCGAGTGACTTGAGAGAAAGCCCAAGGACAGAAAAGCAGGTGCGTGAACGGGCCGCACTAAGACGCTTCCTTCACAGCTGAGCGGAGTCAGGCGGAACGCGGGTGCTGGCGCAGGCCACAAAAGCTCCACTACACGTGGTTTTTCAACCGTGTCACCTAGAGTTTTGGGGTTCTTCTACAAAGAAGCCCCAGAGAGGCCTGAGGGAAGCTCGGTGTATCAAGTCAGGGTTCTCCAATGTTTAGTTTAACAATATGAAAGAGGATCATTATGGAAATTGGCTCCCGTGATCAATTACGGAGGCGAAGTCCCACAGTATGCTGTCTCTGCAAGCTGGGGACGGGAAGGCTGGTGATAAGACTCAGTCCGAGTCCTGAAGCCTGAGAACCTGGAGGGAATCAGAGGGGTAAATCTCAGTCTGACGACCCAAGAACTTAGAGATCCTCCCTTCTGCGATTTTTCAATCACAGTAAAGGACAATCTTGTTTTAGTTCATTAACCACCCTGTGAACCTATCACCATTGCCTAGGAGGACAGTTACTCTGAAACTTCGGCAGGTTATCAAAATGACCTAGAAGATTTGTCAAAACATACTTACCATGTCCTATTTCCAGATTTTCTGATTTTGCAGAAATATGCATTTTATTAACAAGTCACAGGCGATGCTAATACTGCTAAAGCACACTTTGTATACCACTGGCAGCAGGGATGAGGGACACAGTCAAATCAAGTCACAGGAACAGCTCAGGTTCTAAAGGGGTGAGGTAAGGGGAGAAATAAATTCCAACTTTAGATGGGAAGAGTTGGCAAAGAATCTGTAACTACCTACCGTCTACTACGGGAGATGTGGTGAAGAGATCTAACGTAAGGGTAACTGCATTCAAGGACAAAGGAAAGAGAATGAAGGAGAGTTCATGTGTTAATCAAACCTTTTTAAAAAGTGTTTAGGGAGAGGAAACCCTCCCCTGATCAGATCATACTGTACACATGTACTGAATTATCACTGTATCTCATATAACATTTATGATTAAAATATTAATAAAATAATTTTTAAATCAAGCAATTTAAAAAGTGAGTGTCAATATATGTGAAGAGATGATTACTGAAAATTTTCCAAAATGAATGCAAGGTTCCAACCTCATAGATTCAAGAAGTACTACAAACCCCTAGCAGGAAAATACAAGGAAACTTCTCACTTGGTCACCTCATGGCTAAACAGGAAGGAAGGAAGGAAGGAAGGAAGGAAGGGAGGGAGGGAGGGAGGGAGGGAGGGAGGGAGGGACAAAAAATGACAAAGGGAAAAACCTGTCAGGGAAAGGTGACAGACTACTTCTGGACAAACAACAACATTTGCAGGTGACTTCTCAGAATAAGTGATAAAAATCCATGAAGAAAATAAGGTGACATATTAGATAGACTAAAAATAAACAAACTTACAACTTAGAATTCTATTTAAAGTAAAAGCAAAAATTAAAGCAAATTTAAAACATTCCTAAACAAATAAAAAATAGGATAGAGACAAAACTGTGTTCAGAAGAAAAATTCCAGATTAAAAATGCATTTATCTGAAGATAATAACTGAATATTAATAATCTAATATTTATTGAAAGAAATGACAGAACAAATAAAATATAAGGGAAGTATTAGGAAGTAGTAATGAAGATGCAAACAAAAACTAATGGACTAAAAAACAATCCAACATGCAAATTAATAAAGCCAAATAATGGTTCTTCAAAATAATGAATAAATTCAATAAACACCTATCAAAAGTGAGGAAAAAAAAACAAACTGAACATCAAGAATAAAAGGAAGACAGTCCTAGAGACGCTACGGATATTAAAAAGGAAACAAATTGATACTGTAAAAAATTCTATGCTAATAAATGTGAAAATTTAAATGGTTTATTTTAGGACTGCTTTCTAGAAGAATGCAATGTACAAAACCCAAGAGAAGAAGATATGAAAGCCTTGGGGTTTCCTTACTATTTTTTCAATATTGAATCCATAGTTTATTTATTTATTTATTTTATTTTTTGGTACCAGGATTGAACCCAGGGGTCCTTAATCCCTGAACACATCCCTAGCCCATTATTTTTTTCAATGACATGAAAATTAATTTTTATTTCAATACCTATTTTTATTTCAATATATATTAGGAAAAAACATTACCAGTACATCAACCCACTAATTTACAATAATGATATAATTTTTCTCTCTTAAAATTTTAAGGGAATATCTCTGGCATACACAAAATATCTATTACATAGAAAATGAAATAAACATGTGCACACAGATCAGAAAGAAAAAGGGCATTATGAATAACTAATTGTGCTCCTATATGTCTCTTCCTGATCACATCTTTCCTTTCCCACTCTTCAGAAATAACCAAATCTTCAATTTTGTGATTCTTATTCCATTGTTTTTCTTTACATGTTTACTACATATATGTGCATCCTGACACAGCACACTTAGTTTTGTATGTTTCAGAATATATGTAAGTGCAAACATTACCACGTACCTATGACTTGCCTTTTTGTTCCTGGCTACGCTTGTGAGATTATCCATGATCCATTTTTATTGCTGTTAGTAATCCCAATTGATCACATGTTGCAACTCATGCTGAGGTTATTTCTGTATTTTGGGCTAAAATAAAATGTGTTATCTTGAATATTTTCCTTCATATGCATGAGTGAAACAGTTTCTTTAGAGAATATGCCTAAAAAGGGAATATTTGACACTTTTTTAAAAAATTTTATTTTGAGACAGGGACTTGTGTAGAGTCTCGCTAAGTTGCTGAGGCTGGCTTTGAACTTGTGATCCTTCTGCCTCAGCCTCCTGAGCCACTGGGATTACAGGTGAGCATGCCCAGCAGAATTCAGTTTATACAGCTTTCCACAAGAAAATACCCAGGTCTATATTGGCCTCTCTGTTAAATTCTTATAAACATTTAATAAAGGAATAATAGAGACCTTACACAAAGATTTGCAATATTAGAAAAGGAGGGAAAAATACCAATTCATTTTATGAAGATACCATAAACTATCCTAAAATCTGATGGAAAAGAACTAGCCAATTTCTGTCAAGAACATATATCAAGAAGTTAAATCCAGCCATTTTTAAAAAGGCAGATGCATCATGATCAAGTTGAGTTTCTTCCAGAAATGTAAGATTGGCTAGACTATCAGAATGTTAATTCACAAAATCCACCATATTAACAAAACAGAAAATCCATCACAGAATCATCTCAACAGATGCAAAAAAAAAAAAAATCTTATAAAATTTAACAGCTATTAAGATTAAGAGCTTAGCACACTAGGAATGGGAGAAAATATCCTTAATCTGACAGATGCTAAAAAGGGAAGAGGGACTACAGAAATATTATGCTTAACAGCAAAATACTGAATGCTCTTTCTCTGAAATCAACCATGTGAACAGAATCTCTGCTCTCTTTGCTTCGACTCACCAGTATGCTGGACCTCCTAGACAGCTCAACAGGAGAGGAAAAGGCAGGTCAAATCATTGAGAAGGAAGGAATAAAAGTGCGGTAGGCAGGTGACCAGATCATACATAGGAAAATCCAAATAAGTCCGTTAATTTTAATACTAAAAGGTGAATTTAGAAAGTTCACCAGCAACACAACTAGTACATATTAAAAAAAAAAAAACTATTGCATTTTCATGTCAGAAAAATATTAGAGAAAGTTTAGTGCTGTTGTTTTGCTTTTGATCTGTAGTGCTGGGCAGCTAACCTAGGACCTCACCAAAGTCAAGCAAGTGCTTTACCCCTGATTCTCACCTCAAGCCCAAGAGAAAGAAATTTTAAAAAGAGGACCCCATTAAAATAGAAGCCACAAAACCCAAATACTTACAAATAAATTTGAGTAAAATATCAAATTAAAAACTTCAAAACATTATTGATGCAGGGAAAAAAAAATAGCTGACTCCAGCTTCCTGAAGTGGTCCTTCCTGTCCTACCTAAAGTAGAAGGAAGGACCTGTGAAGGACTCATTGCAGGGGCTCAAGCTCACCTACAGACTGTGACTTAGTCACAGGACTATAGAAAGCTGCACCTTTGCCTTTGAATTAAAGCCACATAACAGAGGTTCCTTTTACTCCATGTACCACGGCTAGTTTTCAATGAGAAAAAGGAAAAAAAAGTTTTTTTGCATTCTAAAAAGTAGAAAACATAGTTAAAGAGGCAGAGGAAACAGATTCGAATACAGCAAGGATGTTATAATTATCAGACTAAAGTTTTAAAACAACATCATTAAATACTAAGTGCTCTAATGGGAAAATTAAGCAGCATGCCATAATAGATGTGCAGTGTAAACACAGAGCAATTCCAAGGAAAAAAATCACAAAGAAATGCCAGGGATCAAAATCCCTGTAATAGTTTAGCTATTGTGGGTTGAGCTGCTATAAACATTGATGTGGCTGTGTCACTGTAGTATGCTGATTTTAAGTCCTTTGGGTATAAACCAAGGACTGAGCTAGCTGGGTCAAATGGTGGGTCCATTCCAAGTTTTCTGAGGAATCTCCACACTGCTTTCCATAATGGTTGTACCAATTTCCATTCCCACTAGCAATGTATGAGTGTGCCTTTTTCCCCACATCCTTGCCAACGTTTATTTTGCTCATATTCTTGATAATTTCCATTCTGATTAGAGTGAAATGAAATCTTAGAATTAAACTGTGGAACCAACCTAGGTGTCCTTCAACAGATGAATAAAGAAAATGTGATATATACACGATGGAATATTACTCAGCCTTAAAGAAGAATGAAATTCTGGCATTTGCTGGTAAATGGAGCTGGAGAATATCATGCTAAGTGAAATAAGTCAAACTCAAAAAACCAAAGACACAATGTTTTCTCTGATATGCAGATGCTAATTTACAATAAGTGGGGCACTAGGGAAGAATAGAGTTACTTTAGATGAGGTAGAGGGGAGTGAAGGGAGGGAAGGGGTATGGGGGAAGGAAGGATAGTAGAGTGAAACAGACATTATGACCTCATGTACATGTATGACTACATGACTGATGTGATCCTGCAATGTGTACAATCAGAAAAATGAGAGATGACACTCCATTTACATATGATCTATCAAAATGTATAAATGCAATCTACTGTCATGTATAACTAATTAGAACAAATTAAATTTTTTTTTAAAAAAAGGGAAAAAAATTTTAATGGGAAAAAAATCCCTCTAATAACAATGAAGAATGTCTTTATTGGTCCAATAGTAGACTATTGCATGGCTGAGGAAAAGATTCTCTGAGCTTGAGGACATATCAAAAGAAACTTCCAACACTGAAAAACAAAGAGAAAAATAACTGCAAAAATGGGTGGAGGAACCCAGTAACTATAGGACAACCACAGGATAAGAAAGGCAGAGAAATAGAAGAAATATCTGAAACAATAATGTCTGAGAATTTCCCCAAACTATTATCAAGAATCTAAACCAGAGATCCAGGAAGTCAAGAGAACACTAAGCAGGATATATGCCCAAGACAAAAACAAACAAACAAACAACAACCACACTTATCCATGAGACAGTCAAGCTGCACAAAATCAAAGATAAAGAAAACCTTGAAAGAAATCAAAGGGGGGAAAAACACCTTACCTGACAATAGAGAAGCAACAATAAGAATTATGTGCAAATGTTCCTCAGAAAACAGGCAAGCAGGAGCTGAGTGCAATGAAATACTAAAAGTGTTAAGAGAAAGAAATTACCTGCTTGGACTTCTCTGCATGTTGTGAAATTATCTTTCAAAGGTGAAATACTAAAGATGTTCTCAGACAAAACTATGTTGTCACTAGACCTGAGTTGAAAAAAATGTTAAAAGAAATGCTTTGGAAAGAAAGATCAGAAACCCAGATCTACATTAATGAAGGAAGAGCATTGGGAAAAGAATAAGTGGATGTACAATAAAAACTTCTATTTTTATTCTTCTTAATTGATTTAACAGGGAGGCTCATTCCGAACAACAATAGCAATAATGTAGTTGGCAAAGACAGATGATGTGTAAGTGAAATGAACAGTAGTGATGATGTAAGATGGGAGATGATGAATATTTTATAAGGTTCTTGTACTCTCAGGAAGCAGTAAAGTATCATGTGAAAATAGACACAGAATAGTTTTAAAAGTGTATTGAAATCCTTAGGGAAACAACTAAAAGAATTTTTAAGAAGTATAATTGATATGCCAAGAAAGGAGAGAAAAATGGGGTCATACAAAAGGTTCAATTAAAATCCCAAGAGGCAGGAAAAAAGTGGACCACAAAAAATAGTAATAAAGAATAAGGGTAATGAGTAGGAAACTCTACAAATATGGTACATGCCAATTCAACTGTATCCATAATCACCTTAAATGTCAATGGTCTAAATTCACTCAGTGAAAAAAGAAGGTAGAGGATCAGAACACAAGACCCACCTACGTATTGTTTAGAAGAAACCAACTTTAATACTGTGCTAATGCTAATCAAAAGAAAGTTACAAAACTATGGAACCAACCAAGGTGCCCTTCAGCAGATGAATGGATGAAGAAAATATGGTATATATATACACAATGGAATATTACTCAGCCTTAAAGAAGAATGAAATGATGGCATTTGCCGGTAAATGGATGGAGCTGGAGAATATCATGCTAAGTGAAATAAAACAATTCCAAAGAACCAAGGGCTGAATGTTTTCACTGATATTTGAATGCTAATTAACAATAAGGGGTGGTGGGGCTAGGGTAGAATAGAGGTACTTTGGATTAGACAGAGAGAAGTGAAGCGTGGGGAGCAGGTTTGGGGGTAGGAAGGCTAGTAGAATGAATCAGACATTATTGCCCTATGTGCATATATGATTATATGACAGGTGTAACTCTACATCATGTACAACCACAAGAATGAGAAGTTATACTCCATTTATGTATGACATGCCAAAATGCATTCTACTATCATGTATAACTAACTAGAACAAATAAAAATCTAAAAAGAAAGCTTAAAATTTTTGTTGAAGCAGAATTGAGAGCAATGAAACTGTTCTGGGACAAAGGTAGACATTAATAGTAGTAAGGTGGTCAATTCTCCAGGAAGACTTGATAATCCTTAATGTACGTGCCCTTAAGATTCGTGCATCAATGTAGGAGAGGCAAAACAGAACTACAAGGAGAACCAGATAAATCTACTATTTTTATAGTCCCTTCTTTTGCTTTTACAAAAAATTATTTATTTTTATTAGTGTGTTATAATGATATAAAATAATGGGACTCATTAGGCCATATTCCTACATGCACTTAACAGTGATCATCTTACTCCCCAGGACCTTCCCTTTCACTCTCCTTCCTTCCCCATCCATTACTCTACTCTACTGATCTCCCTGCTATTATTATTTTAATCAAGGCATTATAAATCTGTCTATCTGTCTGTATCACTGTGGTATTCTCACGCATGGACAGAGTGTAATTTAGTAGAATTCATTCCCCAGTGCTCCCCATCCTTCCCTCCCTCCCTCCCTTTCAACCCTCTTCCTCTACTCTATTGATTTTCCTTCTAATTTCACAAGATCCCCCCTTTTTCATTACTTTCTCCAGCTCCCTCTCTAGCTCTTACGTAAGAGAGGAAACATTTGGTCCTTCACATTCTCAGTCTGCCTATTTCACTTAGCAGGATGTTGTCTAGTGCCATTCATTTACCTGAAAATGACAGAACTACAGTTTTCTTTATGACGGAGTAGAATTCCATTTGGTCTATCTACCACGTTTTATTCATAGTAGGCCGGTTCCCTAACTTGGCTACTATGAATTGCACCACTGTAGACATTGAAGTGGCTGCATCACTACAGTATGCTGATTTTAGTTCTTTGGGTAAATACCAAGAAGTGGGATAGCTGGGTCATATGGGGGTTCCATTCCTAGCTTTTGGAGGAAACTCCATACTGCTTTTTCAAAAGTAGTTGGACTAATTTGCAGCCCCACCAACAATGTAAAAGTGTATCCTTACCCCCACATAGTCACCTGCAATTATTATTATTTGTATTCTTGGTGATTACTATTCTAATGAGTGAGATAAAATCTCAGTGTAGTTTTGATTTGCATTCCCTTTATTGCTAAGGATGTTGAGTATTTTTTCCATATATTTGTTAACCATTTGTATTTCTTCTTTTGAGAGATGTCTGTTCAGATCATTTGCCCATTTACTGATTTGGTTGTTAATTGTTTTATTTTTATTTATTTATTTTTTGATGTTAAGTTTTTTTGAATTACTTATATATTCTGGCCATAGCCTGGATATTAATCCCTCAACAGAAGAGAAACAGGCAAAGATTTTCTCCCATGCTGTAAGCTCTCTCTTCATGCTCTTGTTTCCTCTTCTGTGCAGAAAGTTTTTAATTTGATGCCATTCCACATATTGATTATTGGTTTTCTTTATTGAGGAAGTTGGTTCCTGTACCAATATGTTGGAGTGTTGACCCTTGGTTTTCTAGAAGTTTCAATATTTATGATTTAATTCTTAGGTCTTTGTGCAGGGTGAGAGGAGATCTAGTTTCATTCCTCTATATATGGATATCCAGCTTTCCTAGCACCCTTTGTTAAAAAGGCTATCTTTTCTCCAACACATTTTTGGGTCCCTTGTCAAGGATCAGAAGACTGTACGTATGAGGGTTAGTCTCTATGTCTTATATTCTATTTCAATGGTCTTCCTATCTGTTTTTATGTCAGTACCAGGCCATTTTTGTTACTATAGCTCTGTTGAATAATTTGAGATCTGACATTGTGATACTTCTAGCATCATTTTTATTGCTGAGGATTGCCATGGCTATTTTGGATCTTTTATTCTTCCATAGTACTTTTTTTTAATTCTATGAAGAATGTCATTGGCATTTTGAGGGATATCTACTGATTGCTTTTGATTATAAGGTCATTTTTACAATATTAACTCTGTATATCCAAGAACATGGGCGGTCTTTTCATCTTATAAAATCTTCAAAATCCTTCTTCAGTGTTCTGAAACTTTGATTGCAGAGGTCTTTCAAATCTGCAGTTAGATATATTCCCAATTATTTTATTTTATTGTGAATAGAATTGTTTTATTGATTCTTTATCAACAGATGCATTACTAGAACACAGGGAAGCTATTGATTTTGTATGTTGATTTTATATCCAGCTACTTTGCCAAATTTATCAGTTCTAGAAGTTTTCTTGTGGAAGTCCTTGGGTCAAGTCATCAGTAAACAGAGATAGTTTAACTGCTTTTTCTATTTGTATACCTTTAATTTCTTTCTCTCATGTGATTGCCTTGACTAGAGTTTCAAGAACTATATTGAATAGGAATGGTGAGAGTGGACATCCTTGTCTTGTTCTTAATTTTAGAGGAAATGTTTTTAGTTTTTTTCCACTTGGTGTGATGTTGACTTTGGGCTTGTCATATATAGACTTTATGATATGGAGGTTAAGTTCCTTCTGTTCCTCACTTCTTCAGTATTTTTCACATGAATGGGTGCTGGATTTTTTTCAAAGGTTTTTTTTCCACATCTATTGAGAAGATCATGTGATTTTTGTCCTTGATTTTATTTATGTGATGAATTACAATTATTGACTTACATACATATGTTGAACCAAACATGCATCCCTGAGATGAATCCAACCTGATCATGGCGTACAATCTTCTTAATGTGTTTTTGAATGTAGATTGCTAATTTTTTAGCATTTTTGCCATTATGTTAATCAGGGATACTGTTTTATAATTTTCTCTCCTGGAAGTATTCTTATCTGGTTTTTGTATCAGAGTGATACTGGATTCAAAGAACAAATCTGGAAGTATCCCCTCCCTTCCTGTTTCATAGAACAGTTTCGGGAGAATCAGCATTAGTTCTTCTTTATGTCTTGAGAATCCATCTGATGGAAGGCTTTTCTTTGTTGGAAGGCTTTTTGTTACTGCTTCAATTTTGTTGTTGGCCATTGGTCTGTTTGGGTTTTCTATATCCTCTTGGTTCAATCAGGGTAAGTCACATGAACCTAGAAATTTGTCAATATCTTCTAACTTTTCCAGTTTATTGGAATATCAGTTTTCAAAACTTCATCAATGTCTTTAGTGATATCTCCTTTTCCATGTCTTATTTTGTTAATGAGGGTCTCTCTCCCTCTCCCTCTTCCTCTCCCCCCCACCTCGTCTCTTTGGTTAATTTGGCTACAGGTTTATCAATCTTGTTTCTCTTTTCAAAGAATCAACTCTGTTACATTGATCCTTTGTATTTTTTTAAAATTTTGTATTTGACTAATTTTATCTCTGATAATTAGTACTGTCTTCTACTGGCCTTGGAATTAGATTATTCCTGCTTTTCTAGGGCATTGAGATGCAGCATTAGATAGTTCACGTGGGAGCTGTTTGTTTTTAAATGTAGTTACTTAATGCTATAAACTTTGCTCTTAAAACTGTCTTTATAGTGTCCCTATGATTTTGATATATTATGTCACTATTCTTGTTAAATTATAAGAATTTTTTATGTCTCCTCTTATTTCTTCTATGATCCATTCTTCATTTCAAAAATCTTATTCAATCTCCACATGTTTATATAATTCCTATAACTTTTCATGCTATTGATTTCTAATTTAGTTCCATTATGATCTGAAAAGATGCAAGGGATTATATCTTTTTTGTTTGTTTTTGATAAGACTTGCTTTGTGTCCTAAAATATGGTCTATTTTAGAAAACACTCCATGAGCTGCTGAGAACCAAGTGAATTCAACTGCTGTTGGATGATACATTCCATAGATGTTTGTTAGGTCCACTTGGTGTATGATATTATCTAGGTCAGAAGTATCTTTATTGATTTTATTCCTGGATGACCTATTAGTGAAAGGGGAGTGTTAAAATCATCCAGTATTATAGTACTGGGGGTCTATATGGGATTTAATGTCAATAAGTGTTTGATGTCATTCCATGCACCAATACTTGGGACATAAATATTTACAATTGTTATATCTTCTTGTGAATTATCCTTTGCCAATATGGAATGATCTTCCTTGCGTGTTCTGATTAATTTTTTATTGAAATATGCTTGGTCAGATATGATAATAGCTACTCCTATTTGTTTTCTGACTCTTTTTGCATGAAATATCTTTTTCCATTCTTTTATTTCCAGCCTGTGCATGTCTTTGCCTATGCGTCTCCTGCAACCAGCATATAGCTAGGTCTCATTTCTTAATCAATTCTGTCAATCTGTTTTTAATAGGAGAATGAGGTCATTTACCTTCAGAGTTATTATGGAGAGATGTTTATTATTTCCTGCCATTTTGGTTTGTTTCATATATTTAATTCAATATTAATTTTCACTTTCTCAACTGCTATTCTAGTGAGCTACATCTTTTGGGGAACTCTGGGATTGGTTTTTGAGTTTTCTGTGTGTAAGTATTTTGTTACATATTTTCTGTACTGCCTGGCTTAGTGATCGAGAATTCTTTTAGTTAATCCTAACCTTTTAAGTTTGTAGTTCTCTTTCTATTCTGAATGATAGCTTTGTCAAATATAGTAATCTTGTTTGACAGTTCTTTTTTTTCAGAGCTTGGATTATCTCATTCCAAACCCTCCTGGATTTGAGAGACTGAGCTGAGAAATCAGAAGTGAGCCTTATTGGATTATCTCTAAATGTGACCTGACATTTTTCTCTTATGGCTTTTAATAGTCTATCCTAAGCTCCCTATTAGGTATTTTGATTATGAAGTGTCTTGGAGGGGTTGTTTTTCTATCTTGTCTATTTGGGATTCTATATGTATCCTGTATGTGAATGTCCATCTCATTCCTAAGGTTTAAAATTTTTTCTATTATTTTACTTAAAAGTTTCATAATGCCATAAGCCCATATTGCCATGCCTTCTTCAGTCCCAATGATTTGTTTTTATTTTTACAGACTGAATTTTGATTCATTATACACAAATACATTTGGTCTCTTAATGGGCTTTCATTATGGGCTTTCATTTCTTATTTTTCTTACTGCTTACTGAGTGTTCAAGTTTATATACCCTTCAAGGCCTAAAGGTTTGTTTTCTATGTAATCTAATCTGTTGGTTATACTTTCAAGTTAATTTTTACTTTGATTTATTATATATTTCATTTCCAGGAGTTCTGATTGGTTTCTTTTCAGACTGTCTATCTCTTTATTAAAATAGTCTTTTGACTTCTGTATTTGTTCTCTTAATTCATTCCTAAGGTGTTCTTTTAGTTAATTAATCACTTTAATAATCAACTTTTTTGTAATCTTTCTCTAGAATTTTATCTCCTTCAATATCTGTGGGTCCCTTTTGGGGGGATAGTAAGATGAAGGGGGAGAAATATTGCCTGTTTTCTCATGCTTTCAAAGGTATGAGACTTGGGCAAGTATTGCAATGGATTCCTTTCCCCCTTTTTGAGGGTGTCTGCTGGTGTATACTTATCTCTTTTATAATAATTTTTGTGTTGTTTGTATATCTTAGCTTTAATACCTGCTCAGTGTAATCCAAGTGTTAATTTCAACAACCAATGCCTCTCAGTTTGCTAATACAGAACTACTGATTTAATTCATTCTTGGGGAGCTGCTATAATACTGTTCCTCTCTGGAACAAGAAGAATCTACAAATTATTTTTTGTACATGACACATGACATAGGGTGATGACACAAGTTTTGAGCAAGTAGAATCCAAATATTATTACAATAAGAGCAATGTTTCTTTCAGAGGTGCCCATGTTGTGCTGGTCAGAGGGTTCCAATGGGACCATGAAACTTGCCTGGTGTGTGTATTTTGAGTGATATGACAATGAATTAGAAGAAGATGAATCTTGCACGTATGCCTTCAAAGTATTTTGCAAGTGCAACTGAGTTTGCATTTAGTATTGCAACTGCATGTTTGGTAAGCTCAATTGAATTACTAATATTGGCCAATTATTTGTGCAAGGCATCAGATGCTGTTTTGAGTTCTTCATGGTTTGTTTCAATAACATTGTTCACATATGTCATATTGACCGAGGTGATTTCCTAAGGTAGAATTGTAATATAATACTTCAGTGTTTGATTCATGACATAATTCATATCGACACAAAATTTCCTATATTCCTAACATAAGTAAGTGTAGTTGCTATATTTATGGGGTAATAATCTATGATCAGGTAATCTCCTAAAATGTATAATACACAGATAATGACCATTTATGCACCACTTCATTGTTAATACAGTATCCGGGCATGAATAATGGATCTTCTCTACTTGAAATTTGATATTTACAACCATTTCATGTTTGTGGTACTGGTGTGGTGGGAAAAACTATCAATGATGTTCCACGTGAAAGTTGAATTACATGTAATAAGCAATCTCCTGATGCTGAGCATCCAGAAAGCCTAGATGGGTCAATTTGTGATATTGATTTTTGATCACAATTGTTAGTGTAGGTGAGCATGGTGGCAGACACCTGCAATCCCAGCAACTCAGGAGGCTGACCAGGAGAATCAGAATCTTGAGGCCAGCCTTAGGAACTTAGCAAGACCCTATCTCAAAATAATAATGAAAAAAAATTAAAAGGAATAGGGATATAGCTCAGTGGTTAAGTGCCAGTACCAAAAAAAGTCAGTGTTAAAAAGTCCACTTAGTATGCTATTTCTGATGTCTTGCCATGCACTCTGCAGTAGCTGTCACATCTTATTACATTACATTTGAAGCTTTCTATTCTATTCTGTTCTATTCTGAATCACACAGTACCTGAGAGTTTGCAAATCAGTTTTCACGATGCCCACCTCATGTTTCCGTTGTGATCCAATTGTTCCTGATATTTCTGCCAATCGTCCTGTTTTTGTAACAGAGCATTAATTTGCTAAGTTCAAGCAGACCATGCAGCTACTATGTATGCTGTTGATTGCTGGAAAGCATTGGTGTGATGTCTGAAATTGAGCAAGTTTTTCTTTATTTCCTGAATTTCTGCTTCCCGTATCCCTGAAATTGCTAAATTTGCTATTATGTGAAGTGCTGCAATCAATTGCAGGGATTTCCTTCAATGGTATTTATCAAAGTATCAGGTAGGTAATGTGGAGTTGTATTATATTCTTTAAACATTGCACAAAGTATCATTACTTTGGTTGTGACACAATCATTTTTCTGAAATTTTATGTGGATCCTAGTTGGTTGGTAGATCATTCCAATTGGGACGTGCATCATGGTTTCATATAGTTTGGGTTTGTGAAGTTTCAGTGCAGGTAGTGTGAGTCCTTTGGCCCATAGTGGTTTCCAGTGTGCTGTTCTCAGGCAATGTGTGCCATTTCAGCATCCCCTCTACATATAGCAGGGTTCCAGTGAGGCACAGTCAATGCAGCATGATTGAAATAATATGTCTGAAGCTATGTCTCTTGGAATCCTCAGACTCCACAATGTTAGGTTGTGTTGTACTGGGTACTACACCAAAACCTGTAGGTCATTCCAGGATCTTCTGGCTGGTAAAATCATGTCAAAAATAATAATTTGTGAATCCAGGGCCAACATGAGCTGTTTTGTCAAAATTACTTGTTGTGCCACGTCTCTATCACCAATGTAGATATTTTCTTTGTACAAAACTATCTTGAGAACCTTTAGAAATGTAAATTATATGTCTTCCTGTGTGTGGTCTTGGAAGTGTGCTAAAAGTTCTGGATTTATGTAATAATTTGTCTTGTTTTCAGGTGTCTAGGTTTGTAATGTGTTCTGCCTTGAATTTTGTTAAGGTGTTACCAATTTGATATGTCCTGGAGAGGTGCTTTGATTATGGCGAATTGGAAAGTAATGCATCATAATTTGGAGAGAATAGTTCAGGTCATGTTTGTTTACCACCATCACAGATTAACATGTGGGACAGGCCTTTCCCCTGAGACGATCTCTGTTAGGCTTTGGGAGTTGTCTTGCTTGTTCACCACTCTGATACAACATCTCAATGAGTGTTTCCATTATGCAAAGGGTACCGGTGTGGGTTGCCTACAGTGATGCCTCTGTCTTTTGCAAGTGGGTGTGTATGTGTCTGTGGAGTTAGTGAGCATGCTAGTAGTAGGTGGCAGTGTACTAACAGCATCTGGGCAATAACACCATTCTTGTGGGCACAATAGTAGGATGTGATAGTTATGGTAGTGCAGATGATTAAAAATGAATAATGATGGCTGTGAATGTGCACAAGTAGCCACAAGGCTGAGAGCTCAACTGCATCTTATCTGAGCTTGGAAATTAGTGCCTGGACCCAGATCAATGTTAGAGTGGCAGGTGTTCATCCTCCTATTGGATTCAGTTTGGGTTTTGCCAATGCCACCACGGTTACTGCTGCACTAGTCAAGATGACTAAAAATCTTAGAACAGTCGATATGAACAGTTATTGATGTATCTAGTTATATGGGCTGAGTTGTTGATTACTTTTTTTTTTTTTTTTTTTGGTAGTTGTAATGTCCCCTGTGCCTTGAATGAGGACACAAGGTATTTTCATCTCCTGGTACCAAAATTTCCTGTGAGGAGATATTTCTTTAATATAATTTTTATTTGTTTTAATTAGTTATACCTGACAATAGAATGCATTTATGCATTTTGGTAAATCATACATAAATGGGGAGATATTTTTAACTTAGTTCTGACATGTACCTTGTAAGGTAATGAGTTAGGTCTTTCTAAGTCCCTTTTTTCTATAATTTCAATGGGTGTATTTAAAAAAAAATTTTTTTAGTTGTAGATGGACACAAGGTCTTTATTTAATTTATTTATTTGTGTGTGGTGCTGAGGCAAGCACTCTGCCACTGAGCTACAACCCCAGGCCCTCTGTGGGTGTATTTAAATAGGAGTGTATTCTCTCTGATTGAGATTGAAACATGCTGGAAGCAATTTCAGTTGGAAAGTTGGGGATCCGGGCAATAATTTTAATTCTCTTTTCAACAGTCCATTAAATCTTTCTATGTATCTTGCTGCTGTCGAGTCATGTGGTAAGTGAAAATTCCATTATATATTCCATTCATTGCTGAGCCATTGTGCTGGGTCCTCTGAACATACTCTATTATCCTAGGGGCCTGGGGACTGCACTCTATAGCCTTAATGCCCTGGCTATAAAAGCTACTCAGAGTTAGGCTGCTTCCAATGCAAAACATAATCCTTTGTAGATGTCTACCATTGTTACTGTATATATTTGTGGGTATTGGTGTTGTACCCACAACACCAATAGTTACAGAGTTATATGTGCCTGGCTTATCTGTGTCTGTTGGTATTCTGAATTTAAATTTTGTTAGTGAAGGTTTGCATTCTTCAGATCCCTGTGTTACCCTTCACATCTCATGTCAGATTACTTTCTGGTTCCTGTCTTCCATTCATACAGTCCAGGATTGCCCATATGTCTTTGAACGCACATGTGATTAATAGCTCATGTATTTTTTTGCATGTGGACTCCTCTTAATTGTCCATTTTTCTCCTTCCCTCTTGATTTCCAGCACCTTGGGTATTTCCCATTTTGTCACCATCTCCTTTTCTAAGTGTTACAGGTGGAAGTGTATGTCTGCAGTTATTATCTCCAGCCTTCATTAATTTTGATTTTGGCATTTGATCCTCTATCCTTCTATTTCATGTTAATGCATCTACTTGGTTTTTATATTTAGTTGGTCTGAATCATCCTTCTAATGTGATGATACATGTGTGACCCTGCTGCCAATGTTTTGTGAGTCTTCTTGTAATTCTCTCCAATATTGGCATGACCCTAGGTCTTTGCTGTTTATTTTATAAGCACTTTGTGTTCATTTGTGACCACAGGGCTATGCCATTTGTGACTGATTATGAGTCTAAATATATAAATTTATGTCTGTTGTCCAACTTTAATACCACTGCTGAGTTCTGCATGCAGTGCAGAACGTGAAGTCCCTTGCTCCATGAGGACATGTTGTTCAGGGGCCTGAGGGCTGCTGCTTCCCATTTCATTGTCCCTTGGGCCACAGAGGCTGACCATCTCTAAACCAGGAGATATGGAGGTTTTCTGACCAGGGGGATTCCATTCCCCTACATTGGAATGAATTTGTTCTGCCTCCAAAACAAAATCTGGTAAGTTGATATCCATCGTGTATATCTCCTCTGAGTGGCCCTGGTTGGCCCTTGAAGCCAGCATCTCTGCTTTGTGTGCACCATTTCCAGGTAACAAGTTTTTGATCAATTTGGATACCTGCCAACTTTTCAGAACTTACCTGGTATCATGCATCTGATTGCAATATGTCTTTTACAGTCAGAGGCTCTGTCCATTTTTCAAAAAGTGTATATTTACTTGATGCATTTGGGAGTTTAGTTTTCCAAAGTCCTACTAGAACAAAATCAAGTTGTCTTGGTTCCTTGTTCCACAATGTGCCACAAGGTGCCATCACAATTTCTAATTTTAGTTGTACCTGAGGAGTTCCATAATGCAATTTTTGGAAGGTATGGAAATAACCTTTTAATGCTTCTAGTATATGTTTTTGCTCTGCTCTCCATGAGAATTCCTGTGACTTTTAAAAATTTATGTATAGGTCTTAATATAACGTTTAGATAAGGTATATTTTGCCTCCAGTAGATGAACAATCTTATCAGTCATTTCATTTCCTTGTTTAGATGAAGGTGTCCACATTGCCAAAATTCTGTCTGTCACTGTCTTTGGTATCTCTCTACCATCTGATTATCATGAAACTCCTAAAAAATTACAGGTGGTAAAAGGTCCTATTGTTTTTTTTTCCCTCATTTATGTCCACCTCCTGGTTTTAAATTCTTCTATTAATTGTTCCTTTCCTGCTCCTTATTTTTCCTTATAATTATTTATGATTATTATGCCATCTATGTAAGATATGAGTCATAATTTGGTTAATTTAAGAGTAGTGAATGAACTAGTACTGGACTATTTATATAGCCTTGTGGATTCTGACTAGAATAAGTTACACTCCATGTATGTATAATGACACACTCTACTGTCATGTATATCAAAAAAGAACAAAATTGTTAAAAAGAAGAAATAGCCTTGTGGGAGTCTTATAAATTGATATTGCTTGCCTTCACATGTAAAAATGTAGTACATTCTTGGTTTTCTTTATGTATACATATTGCAAAGAATATATCTGACATGTCAATTGTCACATGGAATTTTGCATTATATGGTGTTACTTTACGGATGACTTCTACGTCTGGTTACACACCTGGAGTTTCAAAGATACCATGGTTTCTATAATCTACTGTTAATCTGTAGGCTCCATTAGGTTTTAGAACTGGTCATACTGGGTTGTTAAAACTATTAGACCTGATAGGTACCATTATATTTTCCATGAGTAATTTCATTATTTTTTTCTGTAGTTTCTTTATGACCACACTTCAATGAATATTGTTTTTATATATGCTGTGGACTGTGGGCTTGGGTATTGTGATATGTGCTATCTGTACTTTTGCGATCTGCATTTCATAATTTTTATGTATTTTGTTGACCATCAATTTTTACATACTTCAGGTATCGTATTTAGGCCCTAAATTTTCTTCAACTCAAGTGAGCAACACATGACTCCTTCTATTGGGTGAACATGATAGCATTAATCTTTTTAGTCTGATTCCACCATATTCCATTATTTTGCCATCCAATCCTTCTTTTACTGTGGGGATACTATTTTTGTTAATCACTCTTTAATAAGGTTATCTATAATCCTGTGTCTATTGGGAAGGCATTTCTATAGTTCCCTCGATTTCTATTGCCAATTGTATGTATGGTCTATTATCTCCAGGTCCTATGAATATATTCTGTACTGGGCCCTTCTAGTTTGTTTGAAAAGAATCTCTGTGTGCCTCTTGTAGCATTATTTTGTAAGTTTTTTTGTTCTTTTCCTGGAGGGAATAAATTCCTTCTCTGTAAGCTGCTTCTATTTTGTGGGTTATATTCCTGGAATGGTCTTGGTTTCCAGGTTTCTCTAGGTGTACTGTATGTTTTGTTTATTGTCATACATAATTTTGTCTGTTTGACTATAATACAAAATTTTGCCTGTTTTGGTTGTGCTATATAACTTGTCCTATATGTATTTGGCCTAGTAAATGTTCTAGTGTTTAGTATGAAAAAAAATTTGACTTGTGATGGCCCTGATTTGAAAGTAATTTTGTCATGAATGCTATCTTGTGTGACCCATATGGTTGTGATGATGGTTTGAATATTGGTAATATGTCATGCATGTGCTAATAGTCCGCTAATGCATCCATGAATGAGAATTTTGTTCTGTTGTACCTATTAGCAACGCTTTCTTTACTTCTTGTGTTGCTGGTTCCTCAAATGGTGTTGCTGTTGCAATTGTTTGGTGATATATACATCATTAAGTTGCTAATTTTCTGGTGCTTTTAATTGCTTGATCTAGATCTGTTCATGTTAAAGTACCCCTCAATTTTGTGGGGTCACACTAAGGGTTTGTTTTTCTACAGTTTATTTATTTATTTATTTATTTTGGTACTAGGGATTGAACCCAGGGGCACTTGACCACTAAACCACACCCCCAGCCCTATTTTGTATTTTATTTAGAGACAGGGTCTCACTGAGTTGCTAGTGCCTCACTTTTGCTGAGGCTGACTTTGAACTCACAATTCTCCTGTCTCAGCCTCCCGAGTCGCTGGGATTACACGCGTGCGCTACTGAACCCAGCTTACAGCTTACTCTTACCCAGCCCCATAAAGAGAGGACTTCGGGTGATTAGATGTGAGCCTTGTTATTTCATGATTTAAATTTGGACTTTTCAGCTAAGGAGGAAGTCTGTCTCATTTCAGAGCCATTTAATTCCCTAAAATTTGCTTCTCTGTCCCACAAGTGTGCAGGCCAATCAACATCGGTGGTTTGTTTCTGCATAAAGTCTGTCCTGTGTCTTTGGAATTCTGCCCTGGTATGTCACCTGTCTGCTGCTGTTTTGAGGACCTCCTTGTCCATGGTTATAATCTACTACTATTTTTCTAGTTACAGTTGGGGGTGCTGCGTAGACCTGTCCCCAGGGATCATCACCGTCTCTGGGGTGCTTGGAATGGAGGTCCTGTGGTCCGTGGTGTCATCTATTATGTGGTCATTATATCATCCACAGATTTATGTCACCTGAGTACTTTAAGTACCAATTGTTTGCCCTACATCTGTCCTGCCCAAATTGTGACAGGATTTTTAAAATAATATTGCAGGTACTTTCTTTCCTCAACACTCTTTATATTTATGGGTTCACTTTGCTATGATCCTTGAAATATAATTCTACATGCTCTGGGACTGCTAGTGATAATTTTCTTCTGACCTCCAGCTCTGTGGGTACCATGGATCCCTGGAGGTAAGCACCATTTTAGGGGTTTTCTCTTGTATTCTGTACCTATCTTTCATCCTAGAATTAATAATTTTTCTAGTTAATTATATTGCCCATTCAAATAACTTCCTAGCCTAGCATACTTCTATTGTCTACCTTACAGGGTACTAACAGCAGATGATCTAAGATTTGCTTCCCGTCCTTCCGCTCCTTTGTACACTTCTTTGGCCAACCAATCCTTCCTAAGATGAGACCTTGCACAGTGTAGGTAATTTGCCTTCCCAGATTTACAAACTTTGGTCCTTGATCACAGGAATCAGAGTTGTGCCCTCCTTCCAGGGCCTGAGTTAATTCTCCCTGAACAGTCTGCACCACAGCATGAGCCAGTTATTGGATTGGCAGAGCCAGCTTTCAGTCTCTGTTCATGAGTCTTTGGTTAGGGCACCAAATTTATATATATTGCCAAATGACTTCATTTGTTTGAAAAAAAAATTTGCATATTTCCAATTATTTTGCCAATGGTCTGTTTAATCATTGGAGTCCTTCTTAAACAAATAGAACCCTGCCAACTATGCCAATTGTTACAAGCGAGCTATGCAATCAAAGTAGACCAAATGCATTTGTGGCTTTCCACAATGTGAGAATTTATTGAATAACAATAAATCCACAAGCTACAGTGCTAATTTACTGAATATATGTATATCTATACATAGATATATTTGTATCTCTCTATGTAGATATATATGTATGTATCTGTGTATATATGTATATATATTGAGAATATATGTATGCTGAATATATATCACTTAAGGACTAAGGGTTAAGGCAGCCACAGGGTTTCAGGATGCTGTGCCAAGAGCATACCCGGAGGGAAAGATGCATGAGAAGAGAGGAAGAGTCACTGCGGGTGGTCAGATAAGGGTTTTAATGAACCAGTTCTGTGCAGCTGTCAAGGCAGAGGGTCGGACAGTCGGCAGTTTCAGTTTCAGAGTGTCAGCTTGAAGTATGGGCTTGGAGTAGGCCACACACTGTGACCATGGACAGGAAGAAAACACACTGTGCAGCAGCCCAAAGGGACAGGAAATTGGAGGTCCGTGGCTGCAGCCATTTCCTAACAGGTGAGCAGGTGATGGGCTGGGGTCACCACATCCAGTCTGGAGGGGCTCTCCTTCCGGGGGTCTTGGGTCCAGGGAACGGCATCTGAAGAAGTTAGTGAGCTTCTGTGTCCGGTGTTCTGATACAGCTGGGATGGCCACACTGGGCACTCTCAGTTCAGCCTGATAAGTTGGCAGGTGTAAGCTATTCATCGATTTGTGCCTTACGGCTGTGCCGGGCAAATGGAAGCTGTGTATCTGTACAGACGAGGTGTCGCCCTGCACATCATGAAGGCATTCAGAGCAGTGCCCAGCCTGACATGCACAGGTCTTCAGGATCAGACCCTGCCTGCTACTGTGCCTGCCTCTCCAGCCTCCAGACTCTTCCTAGCTGGTTCTGTGAGCCACTGGACCAAGGGGAAGGAAGCTGCATACTTCTCTGAACCCCCAGCCTGAATCTCCCCGGGCACAGTCCTCTCTGTCCATTGAAATACGCCCTCACAGGCACACTCCCGACCACCCAGAAGGCACTTGCCATGATCGCCTCGCTCCCCCTGCAGCAGCAAGCCCCGCCTGTACTTCACCAGGGCACCCTGCCTCAGCTCTCCCATCGCCAGCCCAGAAGCACACATCACTGCTCCAACACCAGCTTGCTGTGCAGCTGTTGGTTCAGTGAAGTTCAGATGGCTTCTCTGCTCTACGGGTTCTCCCATGACACATTTGTTTGCTGTGTTCCTCTCTTTCTGCCTGTGTCACGCCTCCCTCTGTGGTGAACTGGGGTTGCTGGCACCACCAGCCTGGCTCCCATGTACGTTCTTGTTCTTTGTTGGAAGCAGTGGTGCTTCTGTGGCTCTATGACTCTATTGTCCACTACTGAATAATAGTGGAGTAACTGGGAAGTGGAAAAACTGGGAAGCTTAGCCCTCCTCTGATTTACCACCTTTCCTTCCCTCACTCTGCTGTTACAGCCAGAGACTTCAGTACCCCTCTCTCAGAAATGGACAGCTCCAGAGACAGAAAATCAGTAAGGGCACATCGATTTGGTGGGGAGAGGCACTGGGTTGCTTAACCACAGAGCTACATCCCCCAACACACAAACTTTTTTAAAATTTTGAGACAGGAGCTCACTAAGTTGCTTCGAGTCTCACTAAGTTACTCAGGCTGGCTTAAAACTTGTGATCCTCCTGCCTCAGCCTCCCCTGTCTCTGGGTTTGATTGCAAGTGTGTGCCACCAAGCCCAGCAAGGGCCTGTAGCTGAACTCAACAACACCACTGCTGAATGAGGTATAATCGACACAAAACAGCAGAGTAAACATTTTTTGCAAGTTCACTCAGTATGTTCACATTCTGGACCATGAAACTCACCTTCACAAGTTTAAAAAAGCAGACATCTCTTCTCTGAACACAACAGAATTAGACTAGAAATCAATAAGAGTTGTAAAATCCTTCAAATACTTGAACATTAAGTAACATGTTTGAGCAAAGAAAACAATCACAAGAGAAATTCAGAAGTATTTTGAGCTAAATAAAAATGAAAACACAACTTATCGATATTGGTAGGATACAGAAAGTAAAATTTAAGAGGAAATTTAGAGAACTGAAATCACATATTAAAAAAGAAAAAAATCTAAGATCAGTCATCTAAATTTCCTAATCAAGAAGTTAAAAAATGAAAAGCAAACAAGTAAAATAAGAATAAAAGTCAATAAATTTGAAAATAAAAAGTCAATAGAGAAGATCAATAAACCAATAGCAGATTCTTTGAAAAGATCAATAAAATCAATAAGCCCCTATTCAGGAATTAAGAAAAAAACATAAATTACTAAAATCGGAAAGGGAAGTGAGGCTATTACTATAGCTCCTATGGATACTAAAAGGCTAACAATGGAATAGTCTGAACAACTCTACGCCCAGAAATTTGGTAATACAGGTAAAATAGACCAAGTCCTTGGAAGACAAAATCTGTGAAAGCTCACACCGAAAGTAGACAATCTGAGCAGGCATATATTTATTTGAGAAAATGAATCAATAATCTATAACCTTCCTAAAGAAAAGGAAATATACCCAGATGGGTTTACCAGTGAACTTTTCCAAACATTTAGGAGATAAATCACACAAATTCTCTACAAACTCTTTCTAAGGAGAGAGGCAGATGCAACACTTCCTAACTTGTTCTGTGAAGCCCTCATTGCCCCGATACAAAAATCAGACAAAGACTTTACAAGAAAAGAAAACTATACACCCATGTCTCTTATGAGCATAGATGGAAAAAATACACAACTGCAAGAACATCAGGATCTGATCATAAAACTCATAATAGACTCCGAAGGAATGAAGAGAATTGTCTTTGTTCACAGATGCTGCAGTTTTCTATGTATAAAATCTGAAAGAAAAAAAGAACCTCCTGTAAATAATAAACCATTAGAGAAGAGTTAATATATAAAAGTTAATCTCTTTCCTATGTGTCAACAATCAAAAAGTGGAATCTGAAATTTAAAACACAATACCATTTTCATTGAAACCTCCAAAAATACTTAGGAATAAATAAAAATAACAACATATGTTTAAGATCTCTATAAGTAAATGATCAAACTTTGGGAAAGAAAGAAAGGAAAAACTAAATAAATGAGGAGACTTTTGTGTTCATGGCTAGGAAAACTAAATATTGTAAAGATGTCAGTTTTTCCCAACTTGATATAAACATAAGACACAATCAAAACCCCAGAAAATTATTTTATAGGTATTGCCAAATTTGCTCTAAAGTTTATATGGAAAAGCAAATGATCTGGAAAGGCCAAGACAATGTTGAAGGAGAATAAGAAAGTCGAAGGACTCCTAATGCCTGGCATCAAGACTTTCTATGAAGCTAAAGCAGTCAAGGCATTCTGATATTGGCGAAAGGATAGACAAAAAGATCAATGGAACAGAATAGCAGTCCAGAAACAGATAAACATAAACTTAGTGAACTCATCTTTGACCCCAGACAACAGCAAAACAGTGAACAAAAGATAATCTTTTTAACAAATGAACCTGGAACAACTAGACAGCCTCAAGCAAGATAAATAAATAATCTGCACACATACCCACACTTTCCTCACCAACTAACTCCAAGTGGATCACAGTCCTTGACCTCAACCATAATGAGGACTTTAAAAATACAACACCAAAGGCACAATCCATGAAAAAAGTTGACAACTGTAATTCACAACTATTAAAACTTCTGCTCTTTCTGCTAAGAAAATAGAAAGTCACAGACTGGGAGAAAAAAATAGGTAAAAGACACATCTGACAAAAGATTATTATTCAAAACATACAAAGAGGTCTTAGAGCTCAACATATAAGAAAACAACCTGACTAAAGAATGGGCAAATTATAAACAGAAACCTAACCAAAGATGATATATAGATGGAATAAAAGCCTATGAAAAGATTCTTCATATCACATTAGGTTATTACAAGTTTAAACAACAATGAGATACTACTGCATACCTATTAGAGTGGCTAAAATCCAAAACACTGACAACACTAAATGCTGACAAAGATGTGGAGCAATAGGAACTCTAATTCCTTGTTGGTGGGAATGCAAAATAATACAGCCACTTTGGGAGATGGTTTCATTTCTTATAAAACTAAACATATTTTACCATGTGATCTGGTAATCATGCTCCCTGATATTTACCCAAATAAGATGGAATCTTATATATGTGTACACACACACACACATACACACAACTCATACATGGATGTTTATCACAACTTTATTCATAATTACCAAAACTTGGAAGCAACCAAGAACCTATGGAATGCACAACCTCAAAAGGGAACCCTAAGGTATACTGTGGACTTTGAGTGATGATGGTGTGTGAGTGAAGGTTCATCTGTTGTAACAAATGTACACTCTGGAGGGGATGTTGATACTAAGGGAAGGTATGAAGAGTAAGGGTAGAGGGTTTATGTAACATCTCTGAACCTTCCTGTTAGTTTTACTCTGAACCTAAAAATGCTCTTAAAAGCCTATTTTTAAAAAATACATTATTGAGACACATTAAAGGAGAGCTAATTAAATAGAAGGGTATACAATGTTTGTGGATTGGAAGGCTCACTATTGTAAAAATGTTAGTTACCTGTTAATTGTTCTAAAGATTCAACATAATTCCAATCCAAATTCTAGCAAACATTTTAATACATAAGTTGATGTGTGTAAAATTTATATAAAAATGCAAAAGGTGAAGCATATCCAGGAGTATCTTGAAAAAGAGCAAATTTAAAAGACTTAAAATACCAGACATGAAGATCTATTAAATACTATAATAATTAAGAAAAAGGTACATTCATACATTGCTGGTGGGAATGCAAATTGGTGCAATCATTATGGAAAGCAGTATGGAGATTCCTCAGAAAACTTGGAACGGAACCACCATTTGACCCAGCCATCCCACTTCTTGGTCTACACTCAAAGAAATTAAAGTCAGCATACTGCAGTGACAAGACACATCAATGTTTATAGCAGCTCAACTCACAATAGTTAAACTATGGATCCAACCTAGGTGCCCTTCAAGAGATGAATGGATAAAGGAAATGTATATATATATATATATATATACACACACACACACACACATATATATATATATATACACACATGACATATATATACCATGTATATATATCATATATATATGATGGAATATTACTCAGCTTTAAAGAAGAATGAAATTATGGAATTTGTTGGTAAATGGATGAAGTTGGAGAGTATCATGCTAAGCGAAATAAGCCAAACTCCTCAAACCAAAGGCCAAATGTTTTCTCTGAAATGTGGATGCTAATTCACAATAAGGAAACCAAAGGCCAAATGTTTTCTCTGAAATGTGGATGCTAATTCACAATAAGGAGGGGGAGCACTAGGGAAGAACAGTTACTCTAGATTAGGTAGAGAGGAGTAATGGGAGGGGAAGGGATATGGGGTAGGAAGGATAGTAGAGTGAAACAGACATTATTATTACCTCATGTACTCATATGACTGCATGACTGATGTGATCCTACAATATGTACAATCAGAAAAATGAGAAATTATGCTCCACTTATGTATGATTTATCAAAATGCACAAAATGCATTCTACTGTCATGTACAACTAATTAGAACAAATAAAAAAAATTTTTAAAAGATGTTTGCTTTGACCTACCTATTGGCAAATATGTCAATGTGATAGAAAAGGAACAGTCTTGCACATTTGTGATCACTTGATTTAATGTACATCTTATTATACAAGTAATTCAATAAAGTTCTAGAAATTATCAATGAAAGTATTTTCAGGATTTTAGAATAGGCAAAACTTTATTAAAAATGCACTAAATACTCACGATGAAGTAACAGGTTGATGAACTGGACTACATTATAATTGAGCACCTCTGTTCATCAAAAGATATTTAAAAGGCAGGTCACAGGGTATAAAAAGTTATTTGCAATATATGTGTAATGTGTATAAAAACTATTTAAAGAAATACAAAATAATAAACTCAGTAGAAAAAATGGGCACAAAACTTGAACTTAGATTCTCCAAAGTAATAAATGTTTAAAAAGGTATTCTACTTTGTTATCAAAGAAATACAAATTAAAACTACAATGAGATACTACTACATAAGAACCAGAATAGCAATAATTAAGTGATAATTAGTGTCATGTACTAATAAGATTGTGGAACTACAACTTTCATTCTGCTATGAGGAAGTAAAAATTCAGGTAACTAATAAGCAAAATTTACAAAACTGAACATACATGTTTACCCCTTATGACCCAATAACTTCAGTCTTCAGTATTTACCCAACAAAAATTCACATATATTTTTGTACCAAAAGATGTGTGCAAGGTGTTTATAGTAGCATTAGATAAACAACCTAAATGTCCACCAATAATAGACCAGACAAATAAATCGTAATATATATACATTTTATGTATATTATTTGTGCTTGCCATATGTATGATTTATGTATGATACACTGTTTTTACTTACCATAAATAGATTCCACACAAAAGCACACATATGCATGGATTTCATAGGAAAATTATTTTATATACTATGTACAGAATTCATAAGCTAAAAAGTAACTTATTGAAATAATGATATCCACAACATAAATAATCAATACCACAAAAGATGCCTTTAAATCATACTTTTTATGTCTATATATTATAAATTGTCCATCTTAGGATTCACTCCCTAGTTCCTTGTTATTTCATGTATAATAAAATCATCAAAATGGAAGTCAGTTCTTAAAGATCTAAAAAAATGCAACCATCTTTCCCAGTTTTGGGAAAAGAAATAAAATGAGCCAAAGACTATTTCCTTTTGAACACATGAGCTTCGGGGAGTCAAAAACAAGAGAAATGCCTGGCCTAGTTCGGTATTGATGTTAACCTAGTTACAAACTGATCTTTCATAGCTTGAATTGGATGCTATTACTTTCAATTTTTTTTTTTTTACTAAGACATGTTTTATGAAATAAAGAAGACTCCAAAAAGACACCAACATGAAACTGTTTCAAAAATTAGAGGCACTGGTCTTCACTTACAAATTAATTTTTAAATAAATTACCACTAGGAGATCTGTGATCTTACCTTGCCTCCATCACTATATAACCTTCAGCAATTCATTTATCTTTTCTTGCTCAGTTTCATTACCTACAAAATATTAAAATTGGATAAGTTCCCATCTAGCCTTAGCATTCTACATATAAAGCAAATGTTGATGAAGGTAAATTCCTAAGGTACTGGATTATTCTACTTAATATTAACTCTTGTAAAGAATACACAGAAGAGTTTTATTAATTAATTGCCCTTAAATACATGTCATTCAGAACTTTAAAGTCATAATTACTAGTTTGTGATGCCAATTCAGTGATATTAATTTTGAAACTATCTCTTCCTTCTTTTAATATTTAAGATTATTAATTAATGTTAAGATTAGTAAATGTTTTATAGCCAGAACACTAATTGCCCTACAACTCCTCTGTGTTCTGTCTGAAAGACTATATGAAGTTATGAAAACTCTTTTCATTGCATTTTCTGAGAGAGACAACACAAATAATATTCTCAGAGGAACACTGAGTTTCAAATCTATTCCTGATAGCATTGATAAGAAATCCATCTGGGTGTAGTGGCTCACGCCTGTAATCCTAGCAGCTGAGGCTGAGGCAGAAGGATCATGAGTTCAAAGCCAGTCTCAGCAACATCAAGGCTCTAAGCAACTCAGTGAGACCCTGCCTCTAAATAAAATACAAAACAGGGCTGGGGATGTGGCTCAGTGGTCAAGTGGCCCTGAGTTCAATCCCTCGAACCAAAAAAAAAAGGAGAAGAAGAAGAAATCCAGTAGTCTATTTGATAACAAAAGGATGGTGGGGTGGGGGAATATCAGTATGCATCCAGAAGATGGCACTTTCTAGGAATGGCTATGTAATTGTCAAACATGTCACCAATCTGTACAGGTTTTTATCAGGAACCGTTGATAACAAGTGGCAACATAACAGGAACCTGCTACTGTTCAGAGTTGGAGATCGCCAAGGTGAAAGAATTCAAGGTGGGAGGGACCTGAAGGACAGTATGTATCAAAAATAAACAAAATGTCTCAGAAGGACGCTTTGACCCACTGGACTGTTTCTTGATAATGCACGTAAGGATAGAGTCCTTATTCAGTTTTCTCCCTAGTTAAAATATCTATGTTAATGTAGTGGGTGGTGCTTCCCAGGGGCTGGATAGCAACATGAGATAATTAAGCAAGACCAAACTGCTAAAGAAACGGAAATAACATGACTGCCCATGCGTTTCAGTTCAAAATATTTCTGGTGTTAAGATTAGAATGACCTAAAAAGATTCCCACGAAATAAAAATTTTATAACTGAAAATATCTCTTAGGCAAATATCCAGATAAGTAAAGGGCCTTGTCCAAGGTCACTGCCCAAGATCATAGCCACTTAATGGCAAAGCCAGGAAGAGAAACTGTTATCAATAACAGCCCCTGCTCAGGAGACTTGACCTCCAAGCAAGTGGTCAGTGGGCAATGGACAAAATTGACAAAAGAGGCAGAAGTAGGTTTAAGGTACCTCAGAGACTTTCTTGGGTAATATCACAAATCCTATCCATAGGAATGAAACATAAAAGGATTGTGTGTGTGTGTGTGTGTGTGTGTGTGTGTGTGTGTGATTACACATAGTAACCTCTTTCCCAACCCACCTCCAGTTCACTGCCTATCCAGCAACTATAACCTTATCAAACCACAACCCATAAAAAAGAAACTAGGAACCATTATTGAAAGAGGCAAGATTTGATATCTTTTCAAAGGTCTAAAAATCTTGACTTGTAGAAGATCGACATCATGTACTACAACACTAAGTTATGACTGAGAAGTGTTTTGAGATGAATGCAGGTGGTTTCAACTACTGTAGGTCAGATTTATTAGGCAGACTCATTACATGGCTTCTGCAATGTCAAAAGACATGATTATAGATAACCCCAAATTACCCAAATCCTGCATAGCACAGAGAGGAGAGATGAGGGATCCCAACTCTAACTAAATTATTAAATACTCATCCTGAAATAAGCCTGTTGAATGTAGAGTGAAACACACATTATCACCTCATGTACATAAATGATTGTATGACCGATGTGATCCTACAATATGTACAATCGGAAAAATGAGAGATTACACTCCATTTATATATGATTTATCAAAATGTATAAATTCATGCCCAACTAATTAGAACAAATAAAAAATTAACTAAAAAAGTGAAAAAAAATGTTCTATATCAGAAAGAATTGTTGGGATTCATGCTAACAATTCTTAAAACCTAAGAAATCATCAAGAAGAAGGGATGGGGGTTGTGGCTCAGTGGTGGAGCGCTTGACTAGCACATGTGAGGCACTGGGTTTCATCCTCAGCACCACATAAAAAAAAATAAATAAAATAAAGGTATTGTGTCCATCTACAACTAAAAAAAATATTTAAACGAAAGATGTAAGAACAGTTTCAGGAAAGTGAAGAGGAGGCAAAAGCATAGCAAAGCAGGCACAGAATGCCTGCTGGCCCAAACCACCATGTTTCAGCTCATACCGCCATTACAGCTTGCCTCTATTCTTTTCTAATATTCTCTTTAAATTGTCCCAGCCCAGTTCATTGTCTTACCCTTAACCTACTGCCTTCACACTTTACCTTGCTCTGTTCCTTTCAAAATTCCAAAATTACTAATCAAAGTTAGATTGCTCTATTTCATTTTTTTTAAATGTAAATAATTGGGTGGGGAACAAGAAAGTAATTAAGGATTTCTTTTCTTGAATCCTCCTGATGATTGCCTCAATAACCCCTTACACCAAAATACATGAACTTCACCTTAGTAAAATTATATCTGGCTATGGAATCAGCTTCAATAACCCACAGTAGAGGTACCTAGCTAAGATTCAATCCGAATTTTCCAGTCTTCTTGATAAATGACACACCACAATTCAAACTATGTAAAATAAAATAGTGGTTCAGGTAGCCAGGAAATGCAAAAGCATTTCTGGCTATAGGTAGGAGCTAGATATAGAGGTTCAAAAAGATTACTGGAACACTGGTTTTCTCCATTTCATGCCTCCACTACTACAGTAATCCTCAGGAAGGCTCTAGCTATATTGCAGCAAATTCAAGCATCAGATCCTGCCTCTTAAACCCTCTCCAGCTGAGCCACCACAGTGGAGTGAAAGAATCTCTTTGTAGAAGTTCCAGCAAAACATGTGAACTTTAGCTTACCGACGGTGACCTGGCTTGCTTCATACACACATCCCTGACACAGCAGGTGAGATTTTTCTCTTTGGCCAAGCCTGCATTCAAGTCTCCCAGGAGTCAGAAGGCAGACTGAAGCACACCCCACACTATACAACCAGTCTAGAGGGGAGGAGGTTTCCTCCCGCCAAGAAACCAGTTTCTGGAACCAGAAGACAAGAACAGAAGCAAGTCAGAGGGACAAGAAACCAGAAATGTCCATTGGTAGGGCACACATTCTAGAAAAGACAAAACTATCTCCAAAAAAATGTACATTACCAGGGAATATTCCCAGAGTATTTTAAAACATGCCAACCTATGGGTGACTACTATGGATTATCATTACTGTAATTTGTTGTACCTTACGAAGGTGTTGTTCTCTGAAAGACGGTGAACTTTACACATCAACTCGAAAACTATAAAATGCTCTTGACTTTGTAACAGGAGGCCAAGGAACTAGACAATAATTTCAAATGTTATTTCATATGGATTATAACACTATTTAACTAGAAGTCCTTCATTGCTAAAATAATTGTTTGCACATTCGACCATTTTCTTTAAAAACTAACAGGCTTATAAAGTTTTAGGGTTGCATTGAAATGACATCATTTTTTTTCTAAATGACTATTTACAGGAATTTTGATCTACTTGCTAGATCCCAAAAAATAATTAGCTCCTTAGGGAAAATCCAACTCTTCAAAACTTCTAGTTTAAACAGAAAATAGCCTTTAGTTCTTCTTCCTAAATTGTTACATTTATTATTTATACATTGTTGCCCACTACATTTATAAAGAAAACTAATAATTTTTCTTAGAAATGCTTTGAGACATTGAATCTACCTCTTCAAGATATTTCAAGATGAAAAACTATCTCATTTAAATGTGAGCAGGTTTCAAAAAATTAATACTGCACAGAGTTTATAGCCTCACAAATTATTTGAAAAATGAAAAGAAAACTCTATTCATTTTGTCCCCATTTCACAATCCCCTGCAGCTAGAAAAAGACAACAAATTAAGTGCAATGAACGTTCTTTTGCTTACTAGGGGCAATTGATGATTTTCAAGCCAAGAGTATTAAATGTATCTTTAAATATCTCATAAACAATAATATTAAGTGTAAATACTGAATTCTAATGTGAACATTTTATAGTTTCTATATATTGGGGTTTTTTTCTAAAAGAGATTTAAATAAACTTAAAAGATAACAAAAAAAGAATGACATAATTTTTTTTAAATGAAGTAAAGGAAAAATAAGGGTATGAAAGCAAATTGAAGCTAGAAGTAAAATTTATATTCATGTGCATTCCATAAAGCTCACTTACTAATCAGGGTCTTAACCTAGATACTTCAGTTCCAAAAGCCTTGAAGTGAACAGCTACAGAATATTCTGAAACAAATAAATGAAATGATACTGATCAGCAAAAGAGAATTCTAAATTGTAGATGGTATACATGTCTGTAAACACTGAACTTAGTAAACTGTTCTAATCTCTCTCTCTCTCTCTCTCTCTAATGCAAAGATGCAGAATTCTTAAAACTTGCATTTCTTTTAACTTCACCACTTTATTCTGATACATTCCAGGCAGAATGATTTTATATTCATTCTACGATAGGACCCCTTTTCACGTGCTAACCCTGTAGTTTGAGTAGGCTAAAAGGATTTGTTATAAATAGCCATTTTGACATCATAGACTAAGCAGAGTTAAAAGCAGAGCTTTGAAGCACCAGACTTAACAAACAGGGCAGGGCAGGCCTGTCCCAAAGAGTCCTAGAAGCCCAAGGCTCACTGGTTGATGGATGGAGAATACAAGAAAGCAATAAGTGGAAAATGTCAGAAGGAGGGGGGGGGGGAGAGAGAATTAAGAATTAGGAGCACAAAGAGAAAAAGGAAAGATAAAACCTAGGAATAGAAAAATTTCAACATATCAGGAAAGAGGGACAATTCTTAGAAGGTTAGTAGAGCTTGCTCTCATCTTCCTTCTTAACAGTGTACTTGATCACTTACAAATTCAAAATTCATTCATTCCTCTTTCTTCAAATACCTTAATAGGAGTTTATTATGTTTTTTACTACAAGTTTTCCATCATCAGCAAAGTAGGCAAATTAAAACAACTCTAAGATTTCATTCTACTCCAATTAGAATGGCTATTATCAAGAATACAAACAACAATAGATGTTGGCATGGATGTGGGGAAAAAGGCACACTCATACATTGCTGGTGGAGTTGTAAATTGGTGCAGCCACTCTGGAAAGCAGTGTAAAGAATCCTCAAAAAACTTGGAATGGACCCACCTTTTAACCCAGTTATCCCACTCCTCGGTTTATACCCAAAGGACTTAAAATCAGCATACTACAGTAACACAGTCACATCAATGTTTATAGCAGCTCAGTTCACAATAGCTAGATTGTGGAACCAACCTAGATGCCTTCAACAGATGAATGGATAAACTGTGGTATATATATACAATGGAATATTATTCAGTCATAAAGAATAATAATATTATGGCATTTGCAGGTAAATGGATGGAACTGGAGAATATAATGCTAAGTGAAATAAGCCAATCCCAAAAAACCAAAGGCCAAATGTTTTCCTTGATAAGTGGAGAATAATATATAATGGGGTCCAGGATGTGGGGAGTGAGAGAAGAATGGAGGAACTTTGGATTATGTAGAAGGAAATGAGAGGGAGGGTATGTGAAAAATGGTGGAATAAGACAGAAATCATTACCCTATGTACATGTATTATTACACAAATGGTATGAATCTACATTGTGTACAACCATGGAAACGAAATGATGTACCCCATTTGTGTACAATGAATCAAAATGTAATCTGTAAAAAATTTAAAAATAAATTTAAAAAATTAAATTAAATGGCACCCTATTACAAATATTAAAAAAAGAAAGAAAGAACATTGAATAAGTGCAGTGTGGGAAGTCATCCTTATCTAGCAGAATCAGACGGTTCCCTGTCTAGTTTCCCTAAGAGAAGGGTTCCCCTAACTCCACCCTATCCTGTCCATCACAGAAGCAGCTCCTCCCAATCTTGCCCCCTTTACCTGTGTGTCTATAAATAAAAGAGAGTTGGGGGATCCCATGTTGTTGCTGTTGTTAGAGGCCAGAGCTGGTATGGCCAGACCCATCATGCCCCCTCTCATTTAGAAAGAGTGAAGGCTCTTGCGTGTTTACTGAGTGGATAAGTTTATGGGTAATAGACTGAAAACCAGTCAACACCATCCTCCGGCAGTTAACCCTTTTCTCATCTATAAGGGACGTGGCAGAGAGGCCCCCACAGTGCAGGATAGTATCCTGGCTATTTGGTGTCAGCTACTCATGACAAAAAGTAATTTCCAAGCAGCAGGTGCTTGGAAAAGTCCCTAGCAGTGCTAAATCAAGGGTTTTATAGGATTCTTGTGATCTTCTTCAATGCAGGCACCTCAATAATCTTCCCTATCTATCAACCAGACTGTGACCTTTAAACTGTTCCTGAGGGCCTTAGCTGTTTAGGGTCAAACAGACCTGGGCTGGATTTGCAGTTCACTTATTGGCAGGTCAAGTCATTTAGTCTTTCTCAGTTCCAGGACTCACAACAGGATGTGGGTATTATAATATCAACTCCAACAGGCTGTTAAGAAGTCTAGTGAGAGAGCATGCAAAGCTGCTAGCAATACACCTGACCTTCATGAGGTGACCTGTATTATAGGCCCAAGAGAGCAGTTCAAGAGCTCTAAGGAGGGTAGGATCCTCCACGGGTTGAAAGATTGTTGTAGAGACAGAAACCCTCGTTCTGACCCAGATGACCTGTCCTCACTGTGGAAACCTGAGCCATCAGTGGCTCAACCTCAGCACCTGCACGAGGCTGGATTAGAAGTGACAGATCCTCTCTCAGGTGCCCTTCCTCTTTATAAACTCCTGTGGCTGCCTGAGTATTGTGAACTAGGAAATTTCCAAGTAATTTCCCTTTGGGGAAGTTACGAGCAGTACATTGAACTCTCCTTCCTGTGTTCTCTAGTTTTCAACATTATCTTTGAAATGGTCATAAAGAAATGTAAGATGTGAACACTGAAGAATGGAGTTGAGTTTTGTGGGATGATCCAACCTTTGCAAGTAGGCAGGCCTGACATTGAATCCTGACTGCCATATTGGTTCTATGACCTTGAAGGAGTCATTTAAGCTCCCTTAGAATCTGCTTCCTGGCCTGCAAAATGAAGCTAAACACCTTCAAGTGTTAGTGAATTCTCCTGGCTTTTAGTAAGCATTCAATCTTTTCTTTCAGGGACTCGACTAAAATACTCTGAAAAAAATCATAACAATTCATCTTAAAATCCTTCTAGAGATGCTGAAAATATTTTTGATAAAAAGAACATAGCTGGGACTTAGGGAAATTTTACCCAAAAAAATCCTATGCAATTTAAAATAACAAAAATTAAACAACAATAAGTTATTAAAATGATTGCTTTAATTTCACTATCAAATTGCAGAAAGACAACTGAACATCTGATTTGTACCTCAGATTGAATGTGCAAGAATTATAAGCACACTGAGAAATGTGTTTTAAGATATCATGAGCACACATTAATGATAATGAGACAAAAATTTTTGTTCACTTCTGAAAGACCCCCAAACCGAATATTTAAGTACTATTTCAAAACCTGTTTTCATAAAAGTGCATCAAAATGTTCAGAAAAATTATTTGTGAATAATAAAACAGCATTTCAAAGCCAGGAGGAAAACTACAGCTTGGTTCACTTTTCAGCTCTCATATTATTAGTTCAATAAGTGTATTTAAAAATCTTTCTGATCTTTTACTCACAGTGAAAGTAAATTTTTAAAAATGAAAAACCTATAGGGCTTTTCATTTCCTATTAAGTATCATCCACATATCTAACATCAATAAAATATGACAGTCCCAGACCTGAATACAACAGCCTCTGTATTGTGTGGACGCGTTGCCTACGGTACCCACAGAACAATCTCTGAAATCAGCAGGAAGGAAGATCAATCAGTAAAAACAGGAATGTGAGCTTCATTCAAGTACCTGAGAACACCAAGTTACTTTCATCTGTTCTCAGTACCGACTACTTTTTAAAAGTCATAATATTTTATTTAAAAATATGAGTATAATTGACTAAAGAAATGTGTTTCATGGGCAGAGTGATCCTTTCTGCTTTGTTCTTTGTCTGGAATGAGCCAAATAATAATAATAATAATAATAATAATAATAATAATAATAATAATAAAATCAATGATGATTATTGCTTAACTCTGTCTTGAGGTCTTACAGCGGACTTGAATCACTGAAGTGCTTTTATATGCAGGACCTAAATTAATCCTCAAGACCATTTTACTTTCAGTTGAGAAAAAAAAAAAGTCTTTGCAACTTTAAATAACTTGACCAGCCCATACATTAAATAAATGATGGAGCCTGGATTGAAATTCAGATATGTCCTACAAATTTCTTGCATGCATTTATCTATTTATTCTTTTAATAGATGATCTTTCCTAAAGATACATTACCATAGTAGAAAGATGGCCAGGAATGTTTTGCCATCTTCTGGTGGAGAGGTGAAATCTACTTTTCTCCCCATGAATCTAGGCTTGCCCAACGTCTTCCTTTGACCAATGGAATATGAAGGAAGCAACTGAGTTACTTCCCAGGCAGCATTAAGGAGATCTGCAGCTTCTGCCATCCCACTGTCAGATATCACTGCAGTGGAGGGAGAAGTCCAAGCACCATAGGAGGTCACAGGGAGATGAACAAAGAAGTTGTAGTCAACAGCCCCAAGAGCAGGCACCATGCCAGTCCTGCGTAAGCCATCGTACACATCCCAGGTCAGTAGAATCTCAAGATCATTTGCAGCTCTGATAAGTACCACACGGAACAGAAGAACCAACCAGCAGAACACACAGCACAGTGACACATAATAAACAGTTGTTGTTTAAAACCATTAAATTCTTATGTGGTTAGTTACACAGCAGTAGATTATCTAAAGAGTGAAAATATTCTTCTCAAAAGGAGACTATTGGTATGATATAGCCAAATATAACTCTAAAAGGTATCAAAATAGATAAGACAATTGTTTTTCTCTTGTAACCTGTATTTACAATACAGCCTAGTAAAGTAGAAAACTCAGAATAGACAATGGCCCTTTTTCTTACATATTCATTTGTTTACTTGTTCATTTAAATATTCATCAAGCAAGTATTTCTTATTATGGATGAACGTCTGTGTTAATTTTGAGGGTGACAGAAAATTAAAATATGCCTACTGCTTTCAAAAACTTCTAGGTCTTTAGGTTGATTGATTCTTAGTCCATAGAAAGTAAAATGGAAGAAAGAAAAGCTAGGGAAAGTGGGGGGATAAAACAGGGGAGGCCTAGTCAGTATTTTGAACTATTGTTGATAATACACAAAGGAGCTTATGTAATATATACTGTACTTCTGTTTTTATATACTTCATTCCTACCTACAAAATGTTAAACCCCCAAAATGAACATAAGAAGGAGTATATATTCAATTGCTTTTGCTTTTCTGCTTTGATCTCTTTAAGGTTACTATTTTCCTTTTTTTTTAGTACTGGGGATTGAACCCAGAGGTGCTTGAGCTACATCCCCAGTCCTTTTTATTTTTTACTTTCTATTTTGAGACAGGGTCTCACTAAGTTACTTAGGCCATTGATAAATTACTGAGACTGGCCTTGAACTTGCCATCCTCCAGCCTCAGCCTCCTAAGTCTCTGGGATTACAGGCATGCACCATGATGCCCAGCTCTAATTTCCTAACCTATTTAAGTTTTAGTTGTCTTAAATGAAACCTAAGAAGATTTAGGCCCTGCTGGTCCCAAGAGATGTTGTGACATACAAATTATAATAATGAGGTAACATTATAAAATCTTGGTATAGAGTTCAACACTCATTTGCATTACCATCTTATTCAGAGAGTGACAACCTTCCCTTCCTTTCCAAGTGATATTTTATGCACATGTAGGCAAAAGATAAGCAAAAGAAGAAAATAAAAATTAACTGCAAAATCACTACCCAAACATTGTATCCTCAGATTCAAACACGATGAGCTAAGAATCATTTTATGCCCCTTCCTGGCCTCAGAGCAGAGCATGGATTTGAAGCTGATGGAGAGAGGGCTTGGATTTTGTCACTGGCTGTAAGGATATGAATCTCTCAGTACCATTTTCCCTGCAACATGTAGAAAACCTTATTTTATAGGAAATTGTGAAAGCCACAGACACTAAGAGAAATGATTGAATGACTAAGTCCTGACAACCCCCATTTGATCCCTGGATCCAGCTGTGTCTAACCCTTACCTTCAAAGTTATGTGAGATAACAAATTCCTTTACCATTCAAGTTAATATAAGTTGAGTTTTTGTCAGTTTCACCCAAAGAAGTTTTGAGTAAAAATAAAATTAAGAATATCAGAGACATATTGAAATCATCTGAGACCCTCCATAAATTGTTTGGACATTTAACCTCTTACAGAGATTAAAGCACCTCTAATTTTAAAAACAAGACTGTAGTTAAAGCAAGATAGAAAATGTCACCTTTTCATCCCAGACACCAACTGAGGACAGCCTTTACCTTCCAGTTAAATCCCGTCCCTGAGTCTTAATCACAAACCAACACAGGTCTTGTCTAGCCCTATCTTTTCGATTTCCATTTCACAAAGTGTTCTCTTTCCAGAATGACAGGAAATGAGCTGGAAGACAGGGGAAAGGGTCAAGAAAGGGAGGATGAAATTTAGTTTGCGGCTTATTGGCCTTATAGCTAACGCTTCCACAGAAGTCCCAAGCCTAGACAGCCTTATTCATTATCATTAAGAAAATAAATCTAGCAGGTGAGCGCTCCTGAATATGTTAGGGGAGTGGAGAAATACCGCTATTTTGATAATCAATTCAAAAGGAAATTAAATTTACTAATGGAAACTACCACTATTCATTTTCTGGACACCTATAAAGATAAAGCCAACTTAAAACAACAAATAGCCACCTAAGCTCTTAACCTTCAGATACAGTGCAAGAGCATTACCTAAAAGGTGCTTAATCATTACTGGTGAAGGAGGTTTTTGTTTCAAACTTCCCCATAGATCATTTGACGCTGCCCTTTGGTCCTGTGCTGACCCTTCCTTTCAGCGCCCTGGACCTTAAGGGAATGTTGGATCCAAGTGCCCAGGGCCCTCCCCCCAAAACTCCACACACGGGGCAGAGAGGTAGACTGGGCCTGCAAAATAAATGGCTCCTGTCAGGCAAACTGGGCTCCAGCTTTTCCTCCAGCCAGGCCCCGGGAAAGGGCCAGAGTCTTGTGGCCATTTTCCTTTGCTTACATGCAGAGCAACTCCAAACTGAAGAAGAAGCTCCTGGTCGACCACAGGGAGCCCCTTATCCTCCCACTGTCAGGGATGAAAGATTCCAAGCCTCGGGTGCAACAGAGCTGCAGGCACTGACTTTTCCAAAAGATAAAAATCAACCCCCCCTCCAAAATACTACAAGTTCACTGTGAAGTACAGAAACAACAGCCTCCTCAGAGTAGCTACTCTCCACACACACGAATGCTTTAAAGATGAAGAAGGGCTGTCGTATGTGTTAGGGCAAAGGACGAACCCAGAGCAGGACACTCAAGTCTCCTTTTTTGTGCTGAGGAACACCCTCTCAATTCCTGACAACCTTCGGGCAAACCGAGGACAGGAAGATGATGGAGGAATTAGGGATAAGAGCAGGGGCAAGGCTGAACCCTGTGGGGCAGCACACAAGACCAAGTGCAGAGGGCAGCAAGGGCTCACGGGAGTGTTGGCCCTCATTCTGGAGTGCCCTGTGTTAGTGGTTGTGTCCAGTCATTCAGCTCAGTGTTTACTGAGCACCTACTACACATCAGGCCCTATTCTAGGCCTCTGGACGTATTCATGAGCAAAACAGAAAAAAACAAACTTTCCTTGTGTTCTGTAGTGATGGACTCTGGGAAGAGAGACTGACAATAAATTTTAAAAACGAATGGAGTTTATAACACCTTACCAAATAACCAGCTCTGCAAAGAAAATAAATCAAGGAGAGATCAACGAAATGCCAGGAGAGCCAACGGGAGATTTCCCATTTTAAGTTGTTATTCAAGGAAGACAACAGGAAGAAGTCACAGTGTGAAAGATTTGAAGGAAGGAAGGGAACAGGCCAGATGTTCTGGAGGAAGAGCATCAGAGGCAAAGGGAAGAACAAATGTGAAGACCAACAGGAAGGACCTCGCTGGTCGGATTCAAACAACAGCAAGGAGAACTTAGGGTAGATTAAGAGGGGGACAGTGGCAGAGGTTCCAGATGAGGACAGGGAACCAGACTGTGTAAGGATTGATAAGACATCAGCTCTTTCTCCTAGGTGGGAGGTCTTTGGAGAGTTGTTAGCAGAGGCATGACGTCTAACTTGGCTGCTCAATTGAGAGGGACCGAAGCCAGGATGTGTGTTAAGAAGTCATTAGCATCACCCAACGTTTCGGTTGTGCTCTGGGGAGTTCAACAAGCTCTCGCATTTCAAAATGCATCTTAATTTTATAATCAAATTATTACTGGCCTCCCAATAATACAGACCCACCTCATTCTTAATGCAATGACCTCCCCATGGAGAATTCCCCTTCCACCTCCTTCCTTCACGCTTATTCTCACACCTCACTCCACTCACATTATCCGCTCCACAACACAGGCGTAATCTCACTGCAAAGGAGCTTATTTTTCTTTTTCTTTTTTTTTTTTTTTAATGTATAAAGAATAAAAGTTTATTTAGCTTATGGTAGGAGCTTATTTTTCAAAGAAATATATGCACTTTTAATTTCTGATATTGTATTTCTCCATTTAGAAGTTCCATTTCATTCTTTATATATTTTCCATTTATTTCTGTTATGTCCATATTTTAATGTCAATTTCTGTAGATACTTATCAGAGCTGTTATAAAATCTGAATTGGTCAATTCCAATATTTCTAAAATTTCTTGGTCTGACTCTAGGCTCTATTTTGTCTCCTGGATCACATCTGACCACAGGATCCTTTCTTACTCTTTTCCAGGCCTGGGGATAAGGGTCACATTGCCCTGCAACTTATATTGTTGACTATCTGGATTTGGTTGTCTTCTTTTAAAGAGTGTTGAAGTTTTGATAGGCAATAAATATTACTTGCAAATAGGGGGATGTTTTCAAGGCTATTTTAGTTAGCTCTTCTCCTGCTGGGACTAAAGGATCTGATCAGAACAATTTTAGAGGAGGAAAAGTTTATTTAGGGACTCACGGTTTCACAGGTCTCAATCCACAGATAGCACAGCTCACATGATGAGCAGAAAGCAGAGAGACTCCACTCTCCAGATACAAAATATATACCCCCAAGGCATTCTCCCAATAACCCACCTCCTCCAGCCATACCCTACCCACCTTCAGTTACCACTCAGTTATTCCTCATCAGGGGCTTAATTCACTGATTGAATTAAGGATCTTATAACTCAATCATCTTTCCTTTAAACCTTCTTGCATTGTATCTCACATGAACTTTTGGGGGGCACTTCACATCCAAACTATAACAAAGGCTCATTTTTATGCTCTGTTAAGGTAGGTCTGGAACAGCCTTTACTGTAGAGCTAGTTTATTAGTTCTAGTAATAACTAATAAACTAGAGGCCTTCTGAGGTCTCTAGTGAATGTACCAGTGTTCAACTCAGTTTCTCCAAAACAGTTGAAACTTAAATAGCACCAAGTCCTATAGGAGATGTGGGAACTACTTAGCTCACAGCTACCCAGTCCACTGTCCAGCCTTGTTGAAGTTCGCCATGTGCATGAACAGAGTCAAGAAAAATCCTACATCTATCTCTGAAGCTTTTTAACGCATAATGATCTCTGACACTCTATGCCCAAATTTCCAGTGCTCTCGTCCTCCACAAGTTCCAAGACTTATCTCTTCAACTCAGAAGTCCTGCTGGGCTTTGATTGAGTTTCACCTCTCTGTGGCTCTTCCAGAAAGTGCCTCAGGATAAAAGCTGGAGTGATCTTAGGGATCATCTTGTTTATTGACCTTCTCACAGTCAACACAGACATATATGGCCAGAAGCCCAACATCAAAAAACTATTTCTTATGTTCTGTTCAGTTTTCAAGAGTTTTTCCCCCTCTAGTAGATCAGGGTCGGAGCTACAAGAGCTTGACAAAGATGTCTACACACAACAGGGGTTATAATACACTCAGGTAGCAGCACGAAGCTCAGAACCTATGTTTCCCAACTCCACGTGCTTTTCCCACTTTGGCACACTGTCTCCTATGGAATGATTAAGAGTGTTGTATATGAGTTTCCTAGAGTGCCGTATCAAATTAACACAAACTGGATGACTTAGTACAACAGAAATTGATTCTTTCCCAGTTCTAGAAACCAGAAATCCAAAATCAAGGTGTAGACAGAGCTGGTTCATCTGCAGGTGGAGAGATAGAATCTTTTCTATAACTTTCTCCTAGCTTTTGGTGGCTGTTTGCAATGCCTGATGTCACTTGACTTATAGACAAAAAGCACTCTGATGTCTGCCTTGTCTTGATATGGCCTCTTCCCTTATTTATGTCTCCCCCACTCATTTTTTTCTTTTTTTCTTTTCTTTTTTTTTTTTTTTTTTTTGGTACTGAGGATTGAATTCAAGGGTGCTTTACCACTGAGCCACATCCCCAGCCCTTTTTATTCTTTATTTCAAGACACAATCTTTCAAAATTGCTGAGCCTGGCCTCGAACTTATGATCCTCCTGCCTGAGCCTCCTGAGTTGCTGGGATTACAGGCATGTGCCATCGGGCTGGGCTCTTCTCTTCTTATATAAGAACACTTGGCATTGGATTTAGAGCTCACCTGGTAAATTCAGGATGATTTCATATACAGGTTCTTACTTCATTACATCTACAAATCCCCTTTCTCCAAATAGGGTGACACTCACAGGTATGAGAAATTAAGATCCAGGCATATCCTTTGGGAGAGGGGGCACAATTTGACTTGCAGTAGGTAGGAAGGATAAATAACATGACCAAAGTCACACAAAATGATCTGGAAGCGTGCGCCTTATGTACAAACAGATAAGAAGGCTGACTCCTGATGGGCTTATTTTGGGGAATTTAAAAGGGTTTTCATGGAGAGCTTCCAGGACCACAAGTAGAAACACAAAATTCAGTTGAAAATGTTCCGTCTTGCAGGAGCCGGGTCACATAGCAACCCCACACCACTCACCACTTTCTGCAATAGACATTTAACAGCACCGTTAAGTTGGCTGAATCACCCAGGATGTACCCAGGGATGGCTGTTTTCACTTAATCCAGACTCTTCTCTCTCTAATGACCAAATGAGTCAGGACTAGAGGCTTGCATCTTGAAAGCAGGGACAAGTAGTTGAAATGAAGAGAAATAAACCATTGACAGGCCTTACCTGGAACAGGAAAAATGTCACCACTATAATAAATCTGTTCTCTAAGAGAACCCAAATGCTAGTTTTCAGAGTCTTTCCTGGGGAAAGAAACAAAATCTGTTCTGTGGCAACTAATTGTTGTTTTAGCTATAATTTTTTTTTATCAACAAATGACCTTTGGTTTTCGGCATGAGTTCTTTTTCTTAAACGTTTGCCCTCCTTTCTCAGCAGGTTTATAGGGTCCATTGTAAGACAAAGATGAAAGCAACAGGGAGAATCATCTCATAAGAAAAATTAGCAAAAAAGCACGGTGTCAGAACAGCAAGAGCACTTTGTTTAGAACATCAACCCAACATAAATAATTTGACAGCACTGATTCATTAAGAAAAAAAAATTATCTAGAACAGATCCCACCCTGAGATCCTTAAACGATTCTCTGAAAGCTTCCTTTGCTACAGACACATCCCCAACATTACAATTGGAACATACCCACTTTTTACCTGGGCTCTACGTCCTGCTGGTACTGAACAGAGCCAGTGCATTTGGTTTGCTTTATGATGTAGACAAAACACAAACATTAAGTGAGGTCAAACAGAACACCCACCGGCAATCCTCAAATCTCTAAAACTGATTTAAAAGAAACTGGAAAATTGAGTTGAATAGGCATGACTAAAACAGGCTCAGTTTTAATGAAAAATAAAGCCTACCAATATCAACCCCCATTGTGCCAAAGACCCCGCCAAATTGGACTGGACTGTAAGAGCCAACGAGGACAACTGCTCCCCAAACACCACAGCTCGACAGAAGGAAATATTTAGAAGAATGTCAGCACACCTGAAGTCAGAATCGGGCTCTGTGCTTGTCAACTCAAGGCAGGTAAAAGAAGTTACATGTGTGGTCAAAGTGACTAGAAAATGAGCCCTTGACCAAGCGGGGCCGGCATGACAGAGCTCTGCTAATAGGAGGGAATTAGAGGTGGAATGTCTGTCTGTGAAGTATAGACACTGACGTCAGAGAGCAGGTGGTTCCCTGCCCGAGGACACAGAGCACCTAGTGCAGAGGGACCAGCACCCACGCCCTTCCTGCACTCTGCCGTCTTCACTCCAGCCTTCCTGCTCAAGGCCTCGGTGGAGTGTTGGACTTTCTCCGAGCTCACGCCTGGGCCCCTTCGCTCTTTCTCCCCTTCCCGGTACATCTCATTCTGTCCCCGAGGCTTTTATTTCCACGGGCGGACCAAGGCACTGAGGTTCATTTCTCAGGTGCTGACCTCTCTAAACTCCATTCCTGGAGTCCGCGGTCCCATCGTGCATTTGGCCCGCTCAAGTTTGACACAGACCAAACCCTTCCCACCACCAGCCCCATTCCTGCCCAGTTCATCTCCACCTACTGGATGTGACCACCATCTCGCCAGCTCCTCCTGCCAGAAACCGAGATGTCAGCCTTGGACTCTTTCCTCCACCCTGGCCTCCATCCAGCCTGTTAGGAAGACCTCCCAGGTGAACCTCAGAAACATCTGTATCCACTTTCATGGCCGCAATCTCAGCCTGCACCGCAACCTTTCCCTACGTGCTGCCTCCTAACTGCTTGCTCTGTTCTGCTCTTCTCACTTCTACCCCATTGGCCAGAGCACTTTTTAGAAAACGTTCCATTTGGGCTGGGCATGGAGCTCAGTGGTAGAGGGCTTGCTTAGCATGTGTGAGGCCCTGGGTTCAATCCCCAGTACCGCAAAATAAAATGAAATAAAAATACTCCATTTGGAAGACAACCCAGACCCCTCCCGGCCACCTACAAGGACAGATATCTGGCCTCACTTCTCCAGCTGTGCACACACGCCTCCTTGACCACTCTGCTCATGCGGAACTCTTCAAACATCCCAAATCCCTCACATTCTTTCCACTTCAGAGTCTTCTCCCCATGCTGTCCTCTGGCAGGAATGTTCTTCCATTCTGAAAGGCTGGTTCCTTTTATACTTCAGGGTTCCTGTTAAATGTCACTTAAAAAGAAGCCTCCTTGGATCAGCCATCTAAATGGCCTCTCGTTTTCCTCCCGCTGCCCTTTACAGCAGGGCCTTAATTGTTTCCATCACAGCACTTAGTACGATCTGTAGTCATTTATTGATTTGGTTATTGGTTATCATCCATTATAAGTCTCAGTTAAATGCCAACAGCGATCAAGTCTGCCTCCCCCACCGTGACACTCCACATCACCAGCACCCTAGCACATCGTACTCAATACGTGTTCCTTCACATAACGAAAACAAAGGACATTTATAACATTGTTCTCTCTACCCAGAGGGGACACAAAAGATGATGGGCTTCCATTCAGTATCAATATATCCAATACCACAGACAGAATCTCACATGAAGGTTGCTACAACACTGAAGGTTGTCAACTCTTATTCTCCAGAGATCCTTGTTAAACAGTATCCCATCCATCAAGGATGGATTAATTTCATCTCTGGCTCAAAGACAGAACAAGATGACTTCACCCAGCCCCTTACGATTTCATGAAAAATCCATAAGCGCTCATCCTCAGAGCACTCTGATAACAAAGCAATTACCCTTTTAATGAAAAAGGATCCTGTTTTATACCCATCCCCATTGAATTGTGGACCTCAAAACTGAATTGTAGTCTAATAGACATCAAGCTCAACTACTTTCCAGTTCCCAGAAAAGATGAGACAAAATCTGGTGATATCTGGGGACCTTAAGTGCCGTGCTAACAGAATGTCCTTCCTGCTTTCTCTAGAGGCCCTTCCCCGAGTACCAAGTCTGTAGGTGTCTGTTAGGTACCTTCTTCAGCTAGTGGGCCAGTCCCTGACAGCAGAAAAGACACTCACTAACCTTTCTATCTGTTCATGGGTGTTCTGGTGTGGATGCGAGGTATTCCCTAAAGCTCCTGTGTTAACGCAGGGATGTGAGGAGATGAGATGATTGGTGGATTGTGAGAGCTGTGACCTATTCAGTCCGTCTTAGTTTGAAAGGACTAATGTGGTGGTGACTGTAGTTAGGTGGGATGTGGCCGGAGCAAATAGGTCATGGGGGTGTGCCCTGGAAGGGTTCACCTTCCCTGCAGCCCCTTCTCCCCCATGTCTCTGCTTCCTGGCCACCAGGAGATGCTTCCTGCACCCTGCTCTTTGGTCATGATGTGCTGCCTCATCTTGGTCTCAGAGCAATGGATTTGGCTGTCTATGGACTAAACCTCTGAAACCATGTCCCCAAAGGAATTTTCCCTCCTTTAAGTTGTTCTTTTCCAGTATTTTGGTCACGGCAATGAGAAAACTGACTGAAATTCAGACTATACAGATTCCCTTTAAGATGTGACTTTCTCCATCCCTACCATGTTGGCTTTGGCCAGAGGACTGGATTCTATACTAATAGCACATAAGTTCCTGGGCTGCGGAAGACCTGCTCTGGAATTCCAATCCATTCTCCTAGTGTCTTGAAACCTATCCAAGCCTCTGTCACCCATTTCTTCCACCAGAGACTGAGCTGCTCCATTAAAGGACCCATGGATGGAACCATGACACTGACATCCCAGAGTCACAATCCATACTCCTCTCCCAGTTTCCTCCACTTCACTGACACAGCTTAATTAGCTGCAGAACTAGCTATCCCATTCCAGAGACAAGACTTCCCCTCTCTCCTCATTCCCAGGACTTCTTAGCTAACTTCTTCTTTTCATGTATGTTTTATAATGTAATCTGTCCAAATTATCACACTGCTAGCTAAATTCACACTTTTACTTTGTCTTTCCATTTTAATCCTCCATGATTTCTTTCTATACAATATTCAGTTTGGAGGCACAATCTTATAAACCATTACTTTCTGGACAATAGCTTTAGAGAACTTCATTATTTTCAGAACACAGAGTGACAAATGCAGCCTTGGAAGGCAACAACTTCTTTCCCCCTTGAGAGTCTTTGTACAACTTTCCATTTTCAGTACCCAAGGACATTTCCTTTCTCTCTCTGCTAACACAGAGTACAGTAAGGTTACATTAGCTAATAAAAGCCCTCTGCTGACAAAAGATGCTTTTGAAAAGTCACTCGAAAAGGGAGCTCTGTCGACAGCTTTATTAAAATAAAATGCCACATCTTTGTGAAGTTAAAAGTCTCAGGATTGTGGTTAAAAGTCTGGTCATCTCTATATACAATGGAAAGTCTTTTAAGAGTCATGTTTTGCTCCAGTTGGACTAACTGTGTATGACAGCTAGAATATAAATTCAGACTTTCTCAGTTCATCTAACATTTCCTTTCTGTCATGTAGGGGTTTCTAAGTGAGGAATAGATCTACAGAATAAGATGAGAGGTAAGTTCTAAGCTGAACACCAAGTAGCAGAAATTATGGAAATCATAATACTGAAATATTTTCATGCAAGTTAAAAACTTAGATACTGTCCTATTCATTTTTTGTTTCTATAAAGAAATACCTGAGACTCGTGATTCTGAAAGTGTTTGGTCTCTGGTCTGGAGGAGGCTAAGACGTTCAGGATGCATCTGCTCAGCATGTGGAGGGGACCCTTTCCTGCATCACTACGTGGCAGAGGGCATCACACTCACAGTGAGACAGCAAGCATGCCAGAGAGAGAAGCTTCTAAAACAAAGCCACTTCCTTGCTAGTTCTTCAGCTCGTTAATCCATAATGGATTCATTATGAATGGATTCATAATGAGTCATATTCTCCAATCATGAGAGTAGAGTTCTCATGACCCAATCACCTTCAAAGATGCCACCTCCAAATACCATTAGTATATAAATTCATAAATTAAGATTTCAGTACATAAATGTGGGGGGTACACAAACCATAGAAGGCATCACTGTTGCTCATCAGCTAGGTAAGAATGCTTCGACGTGACTCTTGGCCAGTATCCAAGGAAATATTATTCCATAAAATGTGACCTGGAGAGCACATTTGAATGGGATTTCTAATACACACTTTTATGGCATTCATTAAAATGCAAAATGCAGATATCCTTAAGCTCAGTTATTCCTCTTCAAGGTACTCTGGAGAGATACCTGCACAGGTGCAGAAGGAAGCCTTTATGAGAATGCTCTTTATAGCATTGTTCATAATAGTAAAAATATCAAGATTCACCAACATTCCCAGCATCAGGAGACTGGCTTTATGTACATCTACACAGCAATTTAAAATAATGAGGTAAATTTAAACGCACAATGCCCTGGAAAGATACCTACATAATGGAAATAGTATAATCCCACATGCATGAAAAGAAGAACCCTATTTCATTCATGCATTAATAATGAGATACATAATGCCTGATACATATATATATATTTAAACCATATATCAGATAGTGATTTACAAATATTTTTACAACCTTTTTATATACACTTAAATATTTGGTTTTTGTGCATATGCTTTTATATATATAAATTTAAATTAAACTTAAATGCATGATTATTTATTTGTACATCATATGTATGATATATCTGATATTCTAAATCTGATAATATGTCTTTTAGTCAACTTTTTGTCCCTGTGAGCAGAAATATCTAACAAGAACAATGTAAAGGAAGAAAAGTTTATTTGGGGGCTCATGGTTTCAGAGGTCTCTACCCACAGACAGCCAACTCCTTTGCTCTGACCCAAAGTGAGGTAGAACATCATGGATGAAGGACATGGTGGAGAAAAGCAACTCAGGACATGGTAACAGGAAGCAGAGAAAGTTCTGCTCACCAGGAACAAAATATGAATCCCAATGACTTGCCCCCAATAATCTCTCTCCCCCAGTGGAATCCTACCTGCCTACAGTTACCACTCAGTTAATCCCTATCTGGAGTCTAATCCCCTGATTAGGTCACTCCTCATAATCTAATCATTTCACCTGTGAAAATTCTTGCATTGTCTTACACATGAGCCTTTGGGAGACACCTCATATCTAAACCATAACAATATATAAAAAGAAAATAAAATATTTGGGAACCAATCTAACAAAAGAGGTGAAAGACCTCTACAATGAAAACTACAGAACACTAAAGAAAGAAATTAAAGAAGACCTTAGAAGAAGAAAGATCTCCTGTGTTCTTGGATAGACAGAACTAACATTGTCAAAATGGACATACTATCAAAAGCATTATACAGATTCAATGCATATTCTATTAAAATTCCAATGACATTCTTCATTGAAACAGTAAAAGCAGTCATGAAATTCATTTGGAAAAATAGGAGACCCAGAATAACCAAAGCAATCCTTAGCAAGAAAAGTAATGCAGGAGACATCAGAATACTTTAAATTATTCTACAGAGCTATAGTAACAAAAACAGCATGGTATCAGCACCAAAACAGACATGAAGACCAATGGAACAGAATAAAAGACACAGAAACAAACCCACATAAATACAGTTGTCTCATACTAGACAAAGGTGCTATAAACATACATTGGGGAAGATAGTGTCTTCAACAAATGGTGCTGGGGAAATTGGAAATCCATATGTAACGAAATGGATTTAGACCCCTATCTCTCACCCTGAACAAAACTCAACTCACCATGGATCAAACACCTAGGCAAAAGTCCAGAGACCCTGCACCTCATAGAAGAAAAAGTAGTCCCCAAACTCCATCATGTCTGCTTAGGAACCAAATTCCTCAAGAGGACTCTTAAAGGGCAAGAGGTAAAATCCATAATCAATAAATATCAGACTAAAAACTTCTTCACAGCAAAGGAAACAATGAAGAACATGAAGAGAGATCCAACAGAATGGGAGAAAATTTTTGCCACCTGCACCTCAGATAAAGCATTAATCTCCAGACATACAAAGAACTCAAAAAACTTAACACAAATACACACACACACACACACACACAAAAAAATCAATAAATGGGCAAAGGATTGAACAGACACTTCACAAAAGAAGAAATACAATGATCAACAAATACATGAAAAAATATCTCTTGCCATTAGAGAAATGCATATCAAAACTGCACTGAGATTCCATCTCATTCCAGTCAGAAGGACAATTGTCAAGAATACAAGCAACAATAAATGTTGGTAAGGATATGGGGGAAAAGGAACACTCATACATTGCTGGTAGGAATGTAAATTGTTGCAACCATTATGGAAAACAGGATGGAGATTCCTTAGAAAACTTGGAATGGAACCACCATTTGATCCAGTTATCCCACTGCTTAGCATATACCCAAAGGACTTAAAATCCGCATACTATAGTGACACGGGCCCATCAATGTTCATAGCATCTCAATTCGCAATAGGTAAGCTCTGGAACCAACCTAGGTATCCTTTAAAAGATGAATGTATAATATGAAATATATCACATTTGGAACCAACCTAGGTATCCTTTAAAAGATGAATGTATAATGTGATATATAATCACATTTCCTTTATACACACACACACACACACACACACACACACACACATTGGAATATTACACAGTCATAAAGAAGAATGAAATTATGGCATTTACCAGTAAATAGATGGAACTGGAGACTATCATGTTAAGTGAAAGAAGCCAATCCCTAAAAAACAAAAGCTGAATGTTCTCTCTGATATGCAGATGCTGACTCACAATAGGCAGGGGTGGGGAGCAGAGCGGAGGTTCACCAGATTGGATAGGGGGAACGGGGTGAAAGAAGAGGGGATGGAAATGGGAAAGACAGTGGAATGAATCAGACATCACTTTCCTATGTTCATATATGAATATACAACCACTGTAACTCCACATCATGTACAACCACAGGAATGGGAAATTATACTCCATGTGTGTATAATATGTCCAAATACATTCTACTGTCATGTATAACTAAAAAGAACAAATTTAAAAAATGTTTTTAAAAAAGGAACCAAACTAAAAACAGAAAGTAAAGGGTGAATTTCTGACATTGCATTATATCTCAACAGAGCTGTTGATTTTAAAAAATTAAAAAATTTAAAGGTCTTGAAGGGTACCTAATCATCTAAGAAGAGAGGTTATTTGGAGAGAAGGAATTAAGATATATTTTAAGAATAAGAAAAGATTTGTATGTTTCTTATTACTTTTGTATTTTAAAATATAATGGCAAAGGAAAGAAAGAAGGTCCTAAGTGTCACTCAAAATGGTGGTGTATTCTGAGAAATGCATATGAGTACATTTTATTCCTCCTATTTTACACGGTAAGAACAGATATTTATTGCAGTAAATAAACACTTGGGGTATTCTTGCAAGCCCTGAGTATGCAAAAATTCATAAGCTCTGTTCCTTTCCTTCCTGGAATTTATGGTGCACAGAAGAGTAGAGACGTGTACACGGCCAATTGTTAAAACAGTGTGATAAATGCTGTCACCTGCATAAACCTCTCGCTCTGGAAGTCCAAGGGCAGAGACCCAGGGGAGAGGAGCTGAACTTTAAAAGATAAGCAAAAGTCAGCCAAGCGGAGAAGAGGTGAGGGCAGAGGGTCCGCAAGAGCCTCATGGCACAGAGTTTTCATGAGTGCACGTGAGGGGTGTGCTTGTAGGAGATGTTGGGTGGGGAGCTTCTTGCAGATGGGCGCACAGGCTGGAATCGGACAGAAAGGACTCTCAGTAATGCCTTGCTCAGGGATTAGGACTTTATTCTGTAGACCAGGGAAAGGCAAAGCGAGGGAGGAGACAGGAAGGGAAGAGAAGGGCCACAGGAAATAAGCGCGGGCTTCCTGAATTGACCAGACAGGAGAGAGGAGCCTGTGAGCGCAGCCGGGGTCTGAGACAGGCAGGCAGGACTCCGCGACTGGTGTGGGAGGGAGCAGGGGACATCGCAGTGACTCCCAGAAGCCATTAGTTGTCGGAGCTCACAGAGGAAGATGATAGCCGGACTCGCTTGCCCCTCAGCTGTGATACTCAGGACACAAGATGAAGATGAGAAGAGGGTTTTTTCACTTGCAGCAGGAGGAAGCCCAGCCCGCACTTTGCATGCTCTGCACAGACATCCTGAGCTCCGGCGGCTGGGACGTTGCGTGCTGGGTGGAGAGTAGTCGTGAATGTGTAGCAAGGACGTCGCGGGGCAGGCGGTACGTGGAGCCCAGTGCTCACATGCACGATTTCACTGAATCCCCGGGACTCCACCCTGTATAAAAGGCTTACTGAGACAGAAACAGCACAAACCCGGCCGCCGGCCTGCAGAGAACCACTTTGCTCTCCTGCTTCAGACACAGGCGGCTCCGGGAAGTGAAGGTAGACGACCCCGTGTGTTCACGTCCCAAGAAGCCGAGCCAGATTATAAACCCATCCGCCTTCCTCGCTCCCCCACATCACACTCATCCAGAGCTCCCATCCCTTCATCCCGGTGAGATCAGAGTGACTCTGCGATGGCTCAGTGACTTCCAGGACGTCTGCAATGGCCACGTGAGGCAGGTGCACCCGTGTCAGGGAGCAGCGGGGCTCGACAGCCTGCCGGGGAGTCCGAGCGCAGCAAAGGCCTCCTTGCCCTTCCTTCGGGCCAGGTGGACTATTCAGCCCAACACCTGGGGATTCCGACTCAGAGACTCTGGGATTTACAGACCCACTATAGGACACTGAGGTGGGATTTGTCGTTGCTGTTTGTTTTGTACTGAGGAACCCAGGAGTGCCATCATGGAGCTATATTCCCAGTTCCTCCCCCTACCTTTCTTTTTCTTTTTCTTTTTTTTTTTTTTTTTTTTTGAGATAGGGTTTCACTAAGTAACTGAGGGTCTTGCTATATTGCTGGGCCGGCCTTGAACTTGCAATCCTCCTGCCTCAGTCTCTGCATCACTGGAATTATAGGCATGTGCTACTGCACCTGGCTGTTCTTTTTTTTTTTTTTTTTTTTTTTTTTTTTTTTTTAATTACCTTGCATGTATTTGCTCCTTTTCTGTTAACATCACCCCTGTTTTTCTCTTGAGAACCACATGTGATCTCAAGTCAGTCCACATGGCTGGGGGTGATGTACTTCACCTCTTCTTTCATGGTGAGTGTCTGATTCAGACTTGACTAATGGGTACATCTTATCACCTTTCCCCCAGGAATGTGATACATTTCAGTCCCGGGAAACTACGGTCCAAGACATTTTTTCCAAATTTAGACTCACAAGAAAAAAAAATTCCTGAAGCTTCAGGACACAGGAAGACCCTACCTGAGCAGATAACCAAAACGGGAGAATAAAGAGATGAAAGATGGAAACAGAAATGCTGAGTTCCTGAATCAAGCCGCTCCTGAAACCTAAGCTGGGTTTTTCAGTTCATTGCACAAGCAAGGGCAGCCTTGACACTTCAGCTGTTTTCCATTTCTGACATGCATTGGTCTGTAACCAAAAACAAAAACCAAAAAAAGTCACAAGAAAGAAACAACTGCACCACCTTCTTCAAGAACTAGAAAATGCTGAGTGGGTAGCTACCTAGCCTTCCCCAACATATTGGCAGATTCAGAGGGAGCTGAGAGCTGCCTAGGAGCAGCAGCTGATGCAGCTGTAACACCCAGATATGCGTGCGTTGGTCTTGCACAGAGTCCGTTACCTGCAGCAGCTGTGGGGTGTACATGCCAAAAGAGAAGGTTAAATGATCTCGGCACACAGGATGGCTCTGCTGTCCACCCAGCTCTCTGACATTCTGGTACACACAACTTCCTCTACGCTGACGTTGGGCGCGGAAGTCCTCCCTCTCAAAATGTCCTCCCTCTTGGCGCCCGGCTGCTCCCATGCCAGTCATCTCCAAGACTCACCTCTAGATTCACCTCCTCCAAGGAATCTCCCCCAGTCACTGCAGCCTTGACTCTTGACTTCTGTCAACTCCTATCATGCTTACCCCACACAGCCGACATGGAATCTAGCAAAAGAGGTGAGTTCGCCTATCTAGCTTGGGAAGATACTCCCAGGGCTTGATTGCTGTGTGCTGCAGACACGGGAGGACACAAAAAGATAAACTGGAGGCTACTGTCAGGCTCTCTACCGTGAGAGCTCTGGGTTTTAGGATAAGAAGGGGGCAAGATAATATCCGAAGAGTCTGCAGTTGTGTCGAGGTGTCCTGGGAAAGGACGAGTGTTCACCAGCAGCCAAGGGTCTGCTCACTCAGGCCTTGAGTAGGAAGGGAAGTCTCAGCTTCCTTAATTCCTCCCAAGGGGGAGAACTGCGCAGATCTGTGGTGCGGGGCTGTCAGATGTTAAGAGAAAGGCTAAATGTGCAGTTGTTGAGAGCCCAGAAAGCCAGCCTCCAGCAGACATCAAAGGGCCTATGAGATTGATAGGCAAGTCCCTAGGAGCGCTGCCAAGCAGTAAGGCACCCGGTGAGAGACCCCACAGAGAGCAGCTGCTGGGGTTGTGGCCACAAACAGCACGACACTCCTCCACCTGGAGCTGCCTTGGTGAAGAGCACTAGACTCTAGCTAGAGGGTCTGACTGGGAACTTCACCTGGCAAAGGCCCAGCTTCTGACCTGTCATGGTGAAAAGCTGGGTGGCACTGCATTCAAGACTTGGACTCGGGGCTGGCAGGCCTGGACGGGACTCTGTCGCTGAGCACTGCACGACCCTGAGGAGCTCTCTGACCCTTTCTGTGTCAGTGTTATCGTTCGTAAAATAGGGACCACAACAATGCTGGGCAGATAAAACAGGAGAGGGCACAGGAAGGGTTTGCTCCAGGCCTGGCATATGGCAGCTGGCTCAGTGAGTGTTGGGCTTCATTATTAGGATTGCTGTTATCCAGGGGAAGCCTGTAGGGATCAGAAGCTGTTGGTGTGTCAAGACACCATTTATTGAAAAGATGGAATAAGAACTTGTCCCCCGGAAGCCCAAAGCAATTTCGTTAGCCCAGGATTGGCTGGAGCTCGGGTTCACACTGATCCCTGAGAATTTGGACAGTAAAGACCTCATATTCCTATTGGGGGTATGGCCCCCAAAGGGAAGTTTACATTCTTTCTTGAGTTGCTTGTGAAGTTTTCTACATTCCTTGGTGTTGCTGGATTGTAAACTTCTCCAATAAACGGCCATGTCTTCACTTCTAATTCGATCCCTTTAGGGTCTACATCAAAGTCAAGGGCCCGTACTGATCAACTAACTGGCCCTAAGGGTCTGATGTGGGTAGCCACGGTTTCTCTCACAGTGTCAGAAAAACCTGCACACTATCAAACAAATTGTAAGAAGAGGAGACACCTCAGAGGATTCAGCAATGTAACCATTCTACAAAGACAGTTGTACTGGAAGCCTTAAAAATTTCATATTTTTTTAAAATTTATTTGTTCTAATTAGTTATACATGACAGTAGAATGCACTTTGATACATACATAGATGGAGTATAATTTCTCATTCTTCTAGTTGAACATGATGTGTTCCACCAGTCATATAGTTATATATGTACATAGGGTAATATGTCTGATTCGTTCTACTGTCCCTCCCATCCTCTACTCATCCCTTCCCTTCACTCCCCTCTATATAATTTAAAGTAATTCTATTCTTCCCTAGTCCCTGCCCCCCTTATTGTAAATTAACATCTACATATAAGAGAAAACATTTGACCTTTGATTTTTGGAATTGGCTTATTTCACTTAGCGTGATATTCTCCAGCTCCATTTACTAGCAAATGCTATAATTTCATTCTTCTTTAAGGCTGAATAATAGTCCATCATATATATATATATATCACATTTCCTTTATCCATTCTTCTGTTGAAGGGCACCTAGGTTGGTTCCATAGTTTAGCTGAGTTGAGCTGCTATAAACCTTGACATGGCTGCATCACTGTAATAAGCTGATTTTAAGTCCTTTGGATATAAACTGTAGAGTGGGCTAGCTGGGTCAAATGATGGTTCTAGTCCAGGTTTTCTGGAAATCTTCATACTGCTTTCCATTATGGTTGCACCAATTTGCAATCCTATCAGTAATGTATGAGTGTACCTTTTCCCCCACATCCTCACCAACATTTATTGTTGCTTCTGTTCTTGATAATTACCATTCTGATTGGAGTGAGATGAAATCTTAGTTTTGATTTGCATTTCTCTGATTGCTAAAGATGTTGAACATTTTTTCATATATTGTCATATCTTTTGACATAGTGATTCCTTTCCTAAGAAATCATCCTACCAAAATAATCCAAAGAGTAGAAAAAACTTTAGGTGGAAAGTCATTCTTTCAATTGAATATGTAATCAGGAAAATTTGAAAACTACCTAAATGTGCAACAATGGAGTATGTTATATAAACTATGTCTCTTCTTCCATGAAATGATTTATTTAAAATAATGCTTAAGCAGCATTTTAAAGGCTTAGTGTTTCTGATATAATGCTTAGCAGAAAAAGTTGTATACAAACTATGATCTCAGTTAATGTAAAATGCACAAAATATTAATACTGGTTATTTGCTGCAAATCTGTTGTGCTTTTCATTTCTTTATTGATACTTTATATTTTCTATTTCCTAAGTTTTCTGCAATAACAAGGCATTACTTTGGCAATCAGAAAAATGTTGGAGTATTACTTTTTTAAATTTTTTAAAAATATGTTTTTAGATGTTGATAGACCTTTCTTTTATTCATTTATTTATATGGGTGCTGAGAATCAAACCCAGTACCTCACCCATGCCAGGCACAACCCAGTCGCTGGACTATTTCTTTAAATGATGTGTGTATACAGGTTTTCTCGATCATGCTGTCACTGGAGCCAGCTTGGTGTGGTAACTGAGTAGACTCTGGCCAAGGTCGTGAGGGGTTAATATCTGTGGTCTGGCCATGTGAGGGTAGCAAGATGGCTATCCGGAAAAGGTGCCCAGCCTTCATCACCACCGAGGACACTAGAACACCAAAACAAAGACTTCTCAACACTCCGTGTCAATCAAGCAGGTCTCTCTTCAAGACGCCATTGTTCTCTCTGCTGGTTCAGCTGCCAAAGATCTTTCAGTGCTCAGACACCGAGGCCTCTTCCTCACCAATAGCCTGCCCACAGAGCCCTCCACCAACTCCTCCTTGCCCTTGCCACCAACCACCTTTTCCAGAGAAAGTTCTGGAAAGTTCCTTAATGCCCAGGGACCACAGGTCACCATCCTTGACCTTCTCATCAAAACGGTCTCTTTCAAATGCCCAGGACACTTGAAAATTAGGTGAATCATCAGTGTCTGTGTTAAGTACTACAAAGGCTCTGTTCAAAATAATAATGATAACAATAATAATGAATATAAAAAAAGAAGTCAATTCATGATATCCTCAGTTATTAGAACAGCTACATAAGATTATTTATGTACTTACTGGAAACATGACAAATACATGCTTTATTTTAATACCTCATTGGAAAAATATGCAATATTTTATAAAATCATCTCTTCTGCCTGATACACTTGTTTGGCCATGTTTTCCTGATAATGTAAAACAGATGAAAAAGAATTTCTAATTTATTTCCTCTTTCTCTCAGAATTTCAAGGGATGTCCATTGTGAATACTTGATAAAATGGTTCATTATTATTTTCCTAGGTTTTGGTCATCTCTGTGCTAATGAATTCATTAAAAATTCAAGTAAAAAAGAAAGTTCATGAAGATAGAATGTTAATACGCCATTGCTGAGAAGACAGCATACAATTATTTTTGCAGAAGATCAGTTAGAGAACTATCTAGAGACAGCAAGATATTCAAAAGATGCTCCCAACATCCTTTCTGACCCTATGACTATTCTGAGCACAAACTCAGGATTTTAGCTTCCTTCACTAACACCTAATGATAAAAAAAAAACCCATGTATTATTTATGAGAGCAGTAAAGCAGATAAATAATAGTCTCCTGACACTTCAAAGGAAAATGAAGAAAATGTGAGTAAATACAAAATCAATTCATCAGATATGCTTTAAAATTACAACTGTCAGAGTTAGAAGGCATCTCCAAAGATCATTTTACTGCATCAGCTGATTTCTGCTGATATGCTATAGCTCCATCCACAAGAGTGAAGAAGTAGCCCCAGAAGGAAAAGGAGCAGGGCACAGCTGGTCAGCACCGAAAAGCAAAAGCGAGTTAGGTTTCAGTCTCCAGTGTCCTCACAGGGGCTTCTTTCCACAGTGGCACCAAGCTCCTTCTCTGCAAAAAATAACTCTCTGGAGAATGTGTAGATCATTTCTCTATTCATACTACACATTTTGAGCACACATTATGCTAGTTAGTAGGAAACACACACACACACACACACAAAAACAATATATACAGTCTTAGCACTTGAAGATCTTACAATCCAGTGAGGCAAAAGTCAACATAGACAAGAGCTCTATGGAACTTGCACAGCCATATGAGCAAAGCACTGTGGGAACACAGAAGAGGGAAAAGAAACTCCACTTAGAAGGTGCACACAAGGTTTCAAAGAAGAACTAAGCCCTGAAGGGTGAGTAACAGGTATTCCAGGCTAAACTCACCAGGACCAAAGCCTGGATGTGAATAACGTATCTGAGAAGCAGCAAGCAGAAAGCACGAAAGCTATTCCCCATGCAAAGTGGAACAGCCTTTGCTTTCCCACAGCCCTAATGAGCTAAGGCCTCTCCATCAGTCCTCCCTGTTTCTTAGGCCTCCCGAAGGGTGCCACTGTGTTCTCCTCGCCTTGGTCTACACTGCACCTCTGTTGGGAAGTCTTCTCTCTCTTCCTCTATGCCAACTCCCCATGGCTTTCCTGGATGGATCCCTAACTTCACCTCTTCTCCAACCTCCCTGGGAAAGTTCCTTATGCCTTCCTTTTCATTCCTATAACATTTTTACATATTTCCTAGCAAGCGTTTTAATTGTGAGTTTACATACCACCGGCATATATCTCAAAGAAGTCTGCAAGGAGGGTCGAAAAGATAATAGGCGCTTAAGTAATTTCTGGTTTGATAAGCATCTTGAATGAATGCATGCATGCCCTTTTATGTTGAAAGCTCGGTGCTAAGGATGATACAGAGAGAATGCACAGAACGAGTTCTTAAGGGAAACACACAGAGATAACTCAATAAGTGGAAGAAGAATTTTCAGCATTGAAATCGCCAGGGAAACATTTCAACTCAACTAAAGTCCTCATGTCAACCTAAAATCTTTCACATACAAATGCTTTGGCATTGATTTAAAACTGTGCCTAGACAGATTCATAAATTCAAATCCTTTTCTTGTTGCATTCTTAGAGCTCATAAAAGGTGGTCTGAAAAGGTAGATCTTTGGGTATGATTTAGTCGTATTAAACAGAAGTGTAAGGAAAAGAAAATCACTGTCTGCTCTTTCTTTCATCACTGGGCATGTAATCCATTATAAAGGTGTTAAATTCGTTGGTAAGTGTGAAAATGAGAGGAAATGAGTCTTCTGATAAAAAAAAAATGCAATGAGACAGTAAACTAAAATTAATGCTTCACAAATACTCAGCTCCTCAGCCTTATTGTCTCAATTTGTTATTCTCATGAATTATCAGAAAGTGAAGCACAGCCACTGCATCTAAAAATAAAGATTTTATTAAATTTCATTATGCAGAAGAGTGCCTGAAGACACTGCTTCTCCTCTGACCTCCTGAGCTACTCAGTCCCGGGGTTAAAGCAGCGTCTCATTAGCTGCACCTGATGTCAGCAGCTATGTTACTAAACTGCCTGTCACTCAACCCCAGGCACTGAAAAATACCTAGGTCATCGGATGCTTTATGCCACCCACTTCTCTTTGCCATACAATAGCAGGAACTGTAGTGCCAGGAATTGCTATTAAAAATAACTACAAAAACTTGGTTATTTCTGAGATACCTTTGAGTTAATGGGAAAGAAGCCACTATCTGCCAGGAAAGTGCTGCCCACCAGAAAGAGCTGATTGATAGGTAGATGATAATGTATTGGTCTGCCTGAGCTATGTCATAATCCGTTAAGCTGTCTATTACAAAATATCATAAACTGGGTAGCTTATCAACAACAGAAACCTAGTTCTCAGAGTTCTAGAGGCTCAGAAGTCCGTGATCAGGGGCTGGGCCTACCAGGCATCTAATGAAGGCCTGCTTTCTAGCTCACAGACGCCGCCTCCTTATGTCCTGCCATAATCAAAGAGGCACAGGAGCTCTCCGAGTTCCCTTTAATGAGGACACCAATCTCATTCACAAGGGCTATCCCCAAGCCATAATCCCTTCCTCAAGGCCTCACCCCCCAGTACCATCACCCTGAGGACTGGGCTTCAACATACCCAACAAACATTCAGACCATAGGAGAAGGTCATAACAAAACTCCACGGATTGACCTAAACAACAGAAATGTGTTTGGCTCAGTTTTGAAGACTGAAGTCCAAGCTGGGGGTACCAACGGGGATGGGGCCTAGGGAAGCCTCTTTTTGACTTGTAGGCGGCTGTCTTCTTGCTGTACCTTCACATGACCTTTTCTCAGGTACAGATAGAGTGAACTCTGTTTCTCTTCCCCTTCTGATAATCCTGCTGGATTATGGGACCACCCTTATGACTTCACTGAACCTTAATTATTTCCATAAAGGTCCTGGCTTCAAATATAATCACCTTAGGGTTAGGAATTCAACACAGAAATTGGAGGAAAGGGGACACAATAATTAGACAGATAGAAGTAGAGTTAACTTGCTAAGGAGATAGGATCAGGATCAGACTTGGATGTGTAGGAAGTAAGACACTGTGAAGTTGAAAACTGAAGTGTTAGAAAAAACCCATGATGCTCCCAAATGCACACATGTATTTGCACACATGTGCACGCGCACACCACAGTACCTAAAATGTAACATTAGGAGTTGTTGCTATTGTTTAGTACTGGGGATTCAACCCAGAGGCACTTAACCACTGAGCTACACCCCCAGTCCTTTTTATTCTTTATTTTTAAAATATTTTTTTAGCTGAAGATGGACACAATACCTTCATTTTATTTATTTATTTTTATGTGCTGAGGATCAAACTAAATGCCTCACACACGCGAGGCAAGTGCTCCACCACTGAGCCACAACCCCAACCTTGATACTTTATTTTGCTTAAGGCCTCACTAAATTGCTATCCTCCTGCCTCAGCCTCCAGAGTCACTGGAATTACAGGCATGTGCCATTGTTTCCAGTTCCCTAAAATTTTACATTAAACTTTCAAGAAACATTCACTGTGCAGAAATTTTGTGTCTGGCACAAAACTACATGTTCTGGAATATGATTAACTGAATTCCCAGCTAAAGATATTTATATTCTAAGAAAGAATCTATGTTTTAAGAAAGTTGTTCTTCACCTATCTGAAGGTTGAAATTAAAAATTTAAAAATACATTTTACATAATCATTATCTTGAATCTAAATGGCATGAGTGTGTTCTTCTTGGCATCTATATTTTATAGATATTTATTTATTTTAAAAATCTCTCCGGGTGGGGCTGGGCATGGTGGTGCATGCCTGTAATCCCATCTCCTCTGGAGGCTGAGGAAGGAGGATTGCAAGTTGGAGCCTCAGCAACTTAGTGAGGCCCTAAGCAACTTAGCTTGACTCTGTCTCAAAGTGAAAAAAATAAAAGGGGTGGGGATGTAGCTCAGTGGTTAAGCACCCCTGGGTTCAGTCCCAGGATCCCCAGTACCAAAAATCAAAAACAAAAACAAACAAACGAAGAAAAAAACCCCATCTCTCTCCAGGTGATTTTGAAGCACAGCCAATATGGAAAACCAGTTCAGGCTACTGGGATAATCAATGGCCTTTTCTTTCAAACACGGAGGCCTCTAGAAAATAATGTGCAGATATTACCACCTCATTGTAAATGAACTCTCTAGATTGCTAGTAATAAATGACTAGGGCAACATGAGACTAATAGGCAAGAGAAGACCTAGGTGACTTAAGATAATGTACTGAAACTTGACAATAGATAAGGAATCTCTTCTTGCAAATATAAGAGACTATTACTGCCATTCATGGTGGGCCACCACTGTACAAGGCAGACCATTCCCCTTGAAGCGCTTCTCAGTTTTGAGCCAACACCTGTATTTCTGTAACTTCTACACTTTTCACTCTTTGCCTTCGCTACAAGTTTTTAGGAAGAGGCTCCACTATGCTTTAGGTCTATGGCTTCAGCCTTGTGGGGTGCCTGAGTATATTGGGACTAAGAATGATCAAGATAATTAGACTTAAGCCCACGAGTAGGTAGGAGTCCAGAATTAACCTTGCTGCCATTATCTTGGGATTCAGTGGATCACAAGCCCAGGGCAGCTATGTATCTGTCATGCTACAACCTTCCCCTTAACCTCATCCCGAAGCCCTCAGTCTTATCTATTAATTAGATTTCTCTCTGGGTTGCCTGTTCTCTATTAGTGCCCACGAAGGAACCCTGGGCTGCTTGCTTGAGTACTGAAATTCTGTCTTGCTCTTGCTACCTGTACAACACCCATTCAGCTATCGGCTAGAAGCCAGCTATGCTTCCAGCACTCTATTGCTCTCCGAACATCAGAGTCCATCCCCTGTACAACTAGTCAGGGCCTGGACTACATGTTTTTCACTCTTGAAATATTCAGGTTGCTATATGGACTCCTTACTTAGACCATTGATTCTCATTGGAAATGATTCTGCCTCTACTGAAGTGTTCTTGCTGGAATGTTTTTGAAATCGTTGATGATATCTTTGGTTGTTACAACAATAAAATCTGCCTCCTCCCATATCATCTCACTTTTACTAGCATTTAGAGTGTGGTCATCAGGGAAAAGGGACATCCTATAACAAATGCACCAGTTAGTCCACATAGGATCAGTTGCACTTTGCTCCTCTGGACATTTATGCAGAAGAAAAATCTCTTCATTCATATCTGAGACTAGATGCTAGCATTATTTTACATATAATCCCTAAGTATTTTTTGTAGTTAGTTATAATATGCAACAAATTTCCCAAAATAGGCTTTAGGGACTGTAAAATCAAGATGAGAAACTAGTTGGAACCTGAGCAAAATTGTTAACTGTCCTGAAAATCACTTCACCAATAATTCTTGGGATTTAAGTCCTAGGTTGCAAGGCTCCTGTATCTACTTGCATTTCTTATTTCTATTCTTCCTTTAAGTATAAGTAATTGATTACTTCACTATATCTTTTAGTGTAACTATGACCAAGCACTTACATACTGAAATGTATTAATTTTAATTACTTTACATTTGCTAAAACTTGATATTAAAATTAGGACAATATATTGACTTATTTTCTATGCAAAATTATGAATGTAGATAGATTGCATTATCTACTAATTAATTATCTTTGAGAATAAAGAGGTCATTACCAAATAGCTGTTGAAAGATGAGATGTTAGGTCTGATAGGTTTGGGAGATCAGTATTAGTATTTATTCAGAATAAAGTGAATATTCACATAAACCCTGTGCATCTTTGATGTCCCATTTCACGGCCTGACCCTAGAACTACCTCAGTTTCTGCAGTTCACCTCCCAAAAAGGATCCATGCCAAGGATATCCCAGTATACCCTTCAACCAAAGCTACCCAGAGACATATTCTATGCTATCATTTAAAAAGATATCATAAACATCATTTGTGTAATTCATTTGAATTAAAAGCTGTTCTTAACACTGAAGGCATAGAAGAGATGGTTTTTCATTTTTTTTAAACTTGTATTTTAATAGTGCTTTCACATGTATTGATTTTACTTAATATTTACAACAAGGACAGATAATAGAGGAGATTGTATATTTCCATCCCTGTCCTGAAAAAAAAAAAGGAGATTTCTTGAGGTTCTCAGAGTCTGACCAGTTCAAAGTCACAGAGCTGGCCCGAGAAGGCTGGAATTCAAGTTCACACATTCACAGGCCACAAGCGAAGCCCTCTTCACTTCTATACAACACTGCCTCTCACGTGAGACAAATAGCCACAGGAGAAAAATAGAAAAGGTAGAAAATAAAGGGATCGCTAGGAAATGTTAAAAATGTGTAGAAACAAATAGGATAAGGGTGATTTCTGAAAACCTCAAGAGAAAAATTCAACATGGCAATCTAGAAGATGTAACAAAGGTAGCTTTTTGGACATGTGAATATACTCTTCCAGGGCAACTTACCACAGCCCACATCTTTAAACCTCCTTCAAAGGCCCAGGGCCATGTATGAATGGCTTCCTGAGAAGAGCTAGCTGTGCTGCCCTCTACTGTTGAAAACAAAACCGACCAGGCACGCAAATGGCAATCAGATTTGCTATGTGCAACAGTGTAAATGGACAGCAGCAGTGCTGTAAATATCACTTCACTTTCATCAATATGTAGTTCAATAGTAAGTTTTTAATTAAAATAAATATTTTGACTGCATTGATATCAAATAATTCTGTTGTCTTAATAAAGGCAAAATCATTACAATTCTTAATCGTTAATATTATCTGGATTCTATGCACAAGTGTAGTTGAATAGACATGAATAAACATTTAGTTCTCATACCTATTATTCAGTTCTTATAATGCCAGGGCTAAATGAACCTTAAAGATAACAGAGAGGTTCAGGCACAGTGGCCCACACCTAAATCCCAGCAGCTCGGGAGACTGAGGCAGTAGGATCGCAAGTTTGAAGCCAGCCTCAGCAACTTGGTGAGGCCCTAAGCAACTTAGTAAGACCCTGTCTTGAAATTAAAAATAAAAATTAAAAGGGGCAGGGGATGTGGTTCAGTGGTTAAGCACCCCTGGGTTCAATCTCTGGTACCAAAATAAATAAATAAATAAAAATAACAGGCAGGCAAATGGATGTGTACGCCTGACAAATCTGAACTATAGGAAGCAGCTGTCTGGAGAAACGTGTAAATCAAAATTCTAACACTGTCTAGGATCAGTGAGAAAGAATGCCAAAATTGATTAGTAATGTCTTCCAGGGAAAAGAAAGTGAGATGATGCTCCACATGCAGCATTAACACCATCCCTGGGTTAAAGCAGAGGCCTAAGCTAGTTTGAGCCCCTTATTTTACAGATGAGGAAGTCAAGGACCAGTGAGATGTGTAAAATAAAATTTGTAAAAGTCCATTAATTTGGACAGGGCTCCTGTATTAAGCAGCAGCAGACCAAACTAATATGGAGTTTAGTCACCAGAGCTGAGCTTTAAATTAACTGCAGGAAGCTGTATAACCAATTAACCTATAACCAATTAAGATGTCTCTATGCCTCACTTCTGTTTTCTATAAATGCTGTCAGATCACATTGTTGGTTGGAGTCCTTTGAACCTGCTTTGGTATTGAGGGTTGCCTGATTCACAAGTAGTTTTTGTTTTACTTTGTTTTGCTTTGTTTATAATTGCTCAGATAAACTCTACTCAATTTAATTGGTTATAGGAATTTTCCTTCTAACCGATTGTCAAAGATCTCCCCGCTGCTTAAAATTAGACTAGGTTAAGAATTCAAGCAGCTGGTACTCTGGAACATTCTCTTGCCATTAGACGTAAGTTTCTTCGTTAGACTTCAAATAAGAGTGCTAAAGAAATTCCAGTCCCAACTTCAGAAAGTAAGAAGTGGTGTCTTCTCAATGAAGCTTTCAGATAATTCTTTGCTGGCACCAATGTGCACATTTTCTCCCTCACATAGGCTGAAAGTCTTTGTGAAAGGTAAGGGTGCAGCCAAAGCCTTTTCATCTTACAATTGATCTTTTTGATGATTTGTTCATAAGAAACTAGAATTTCCCATTGTGGAGTCATTTCCATGGTTACCTATTGATTTCCTATAGGAAGCATGCTGTTTACACGGCCATCATGTCTTTATTGTGGAAGGTAAATCACCTTCTGAGTTTTTGCTTTATTTGCAACCTGAGGCATATAAAAAATGAGCTCGGCAAAATTACCAGAACAAGATAAATAAATGATTCATGCAAGTTGGTTTTGCATGAATAAGTGATTAATCCTCTTTCAACCTTGCTAGGAGAGAATGCAGAATTAATGTCATTCTATGCAAATAGAAGCCCACTTTCCTGAATTCTGACCTAATTATAAGTATTTGTGAGGCAAAATGTATGTGAAATTTCTCACAGCTTTTAAAAAATCTGATAAGATTGCTTCTGAAAAAATCAGGAACCAAGCATCTCTTCATAAGCCTGAACTGCAGTTGCACATAATGAGATTTGCAATTTACCCTAAAGGTTCTTTCAAAACATCCTATATTTTAACATTCCAAAGGCATATAACTTTAGTGGTACAAATCAGGCCTTACTATTGCTTACCAAATAGCCTGGTGCTTGGTTTAAAACAGTAGCCTGAACTGATTACACTCTGGGAAGCAAGATGCCCAGGACACCAGTGTCTCAGCATAATGAGAAAGTAAGTGGATCATTCAATAAATCAATTAAATCGCTAAAGAATCCAAGACAACATCAACAAAATGAAATTCCCTTAACTTGGAGGCATACAATAACCATTTCAATCTAGAGAAATGTGCCTGAGCTTTGTGCTAGAGGCTTAAGTCTCTGCCCACAGTGTGGGTAGGGACTGTGAACATAAACTTGGACCAATCATGTAATGCCATACGAATCATAAAAATAAAAATATAGGAAGAAGAGATCACCTTGGACTAGAAGATGGTCCAAAAGGCTTCTAGTATAGGAAGTAAGAAGTGTATTTTGGATATTTTGAGGAGCAGTGTAGAAGCAGTGAAATTTGAATAGGTATGAGTGGAAAGTTATGACAATTCACATTTAATATAGAGTGGCTATTCCACTAAACCCCTCATACTATTTTTTTTTTTTTTTTTTTTGCAGTGTTGGAATAAAACCCAGGACCTTGTAAATGCTCTACCACTGAGCTGCACTTCGGGCAATTTTTATTTTTTTATTTTGAAATGGGGTCTCACCAAGTGACCAGGGTGACCTCCAACTTGTGATCCTTCTGCCTCAGCTTCCCAAGTAACTGGAGTTACACTCACTATCTTATTTCATCTTCACAACTGTCTAAGGGGGTGGGTAAGCCATTATGGCATCTTTTTTATCAGTGGAAGAGCTGAAGTTAAACAGCTGGTGTCATAGAACCAGTAGCAATGATTTCAGTGAAGACTGTCTCCTGATTCCACAGCCATGACTTTACCATTCCAGGGAGAAACAGGGAGTGTAGCAGCAAAGAAGCAAATCACACAGCAAGAGGGTGGCAAAGGGTAAATCACCCAGTCAAGAGACAAGAGGCAGTGACGGGAGAACCTGCAAGAGGCTGGATTACAGAGCACTCTGAATGCCATTCTTGGTAGGATAAGACTGGAACACTGAACCCCACTGAGAAGGTGCCAATTAATTCAGGTGGTGCTGACCTGTGAGGCAGAGGCGGTCTTAATCACAAGAATACTAAATGCTCATTATCCAACCTTTTAATTAGCAAAGAAACTACCCAGCCTGGAAAAGTTATCAGGAAAAAAAAAAAAAGCAAGATTTGATCATGCTGTTAAGGGAGAGAAAAGAAAAGAAATAAACAATCCTCTGATCTCTCCCAGGCAACAAATCTGTATTTCAGATGTTTATTTTTCTATCTTCCAGGTCCCCAGAGGAGACAAAACAAGCAAAGAGAAGAACAGATGGGACTGAAAGCGGAAGGTAACTGATGAAAGGAAAACGGAAGGCTGGGAAAGAGTGTGGGGAGAAGGGCTTGGGAGCGGGAGCCAAGGATTTTGAAATGTACAGTTTCCTTCTCTATGGAAGGAGACACACACAGTGACTCCTGAACCAGTTTGCCGTGTTAAATGCCCGGATCAAGTATTGGTGGAGCTTGAAGCCTTGGAATAATCATACAGATCTCTCAGCAGAATTTACCTTACAGAACCAGGTCAGGAATCAGGACCTGGGTGTGGGGAAAATGCAGGACAGCCATATTCTCTTCCATTGGTGAATGTGGAAATGAAACACAAGGAGGTCGACAGAGAGGGCATGGGGTAGGGAATCAGGAAGGTAGTCCATCCTCCTGAGAAAGGATAAACACATGTCCCAAGGTGGCCCGGTAAGTGGTAGAGGACTTGCCGCATGTCTCCTGCCTCTTAGAGAGCATGCTTTCTTCCATTCCTAAGGACTTCAGGATGAGCCACACCTTTACCCAAAGCCACTTAGTGGATGTACTTAGTGGATGTACAACCTCAGGCAAGTTATTACCCTCTTTGCCATAAGGATAATGTTTTGGTAAGTTTTCCACTTCTATGACTAAAAAACCTGGCAAGAGCAATTAGAGGAGGGAAAGTTTATTTGGGGGCTCATGGTTTCAGAGGTCTCAGTCCATAGATGGTCGGCTCCATTATTCTGGGCCCAAGGTGTGGTGGCAGAACATCATGGTGGAAGAGTGTGGTAGAGGAAAGCTGCTCAGAACTTGAGGACCAGACAGCGCTCCTCACCATGGACAAAGTATAAACTCCAAAGGCACACCCCCTGTGACCCACCAGCCACACTCTACCTACACTCAGTTAATCCATTCAAGTGGATTAATGCACTGATTAGGTTAAGGCTCTCATGACCCAATCATTTCACCTCTAAACTTTCTTGCATTATCTTACACAGGAGCTTTTGGGGGGCCACCTCATATCTAAACCATAACAGATAAATTAATTTCTTCACCCTCAAAAACTCAAGTATTCATGCTCAGACCTGTAGTCAAGGTTGAATGGGTGCTGCCAGCTTTAGGTTCCTCAGTCTTCTGCCCAGCACCAGACTCGTAGAATTACAACTGAAGGGTTGAATGTTCCACTTGGGGAAGGGGCAGGCTCCTCCCTCTTTCCCCTAGCTTCTACAGTTGCTTTGACTGATTGAGGGAGAAGGAAGGAAACCGACACAGCACCTTCAATGCTACTCATATTTATTGAATATCTGAGCCATGCACTCTGCTTAGAGCTTCGTATGTGTTATCTCATTCAATCCCCCAAGAGTCCTGTGGATCATTATCTTTGCTGTACAGACAAGAAAACAGACTTTCAGAAAGATTAAGTGACTTGCCCAAATCCCACTGGAACTGGCCCTGGCTCCAAGCTACAGATGAACCAGGTTGCTGACATGTGAACAACCACACTCCTACAGCCCTGGCCAACCTCGGAGGACTGTTCAGTCCAAGCAAGGATAGCCTGGAGCTATGGTCGTGATCGTGGGTCACGATCAAGAGGAATCCACTCCATTTCTGAATGTCAATTCAACAAATCATGCTGCGTTCCAGTCATTTTGGAGACACTGGAGCGATGTGGCAATTAGAGAGAAATAGGAGACATCTTTCCTGTCCTCAAGGAGCCTGTGGTCTAGCCTGAAGGTGACAAGGAAACAGATCACCACAATTAAGGCATCTGACACTGAGATTTGAGCAGAGCAGACGTGGAAAGGAGGAAGGAAATGAATCAGGAAACAGACGCTGAGGGACTTTGGGAAGAAAGTAAGGGAGGAGGGAAAGGAGGGAGATAAGCACCTATGGAGTGCGGGCCCTATGCTAGGCTCCTGATTTCCTTACCCTCCACTCTCCCAACACCTGGTTGTAGATGCCCTTACCCCATCACAGCCCTGCACCACGCCCTGCACTGGTTTTCCTCAGAATGACCTGGATTCAGCCTTCCTCTCTGGTACAGATCCTACCACACCGGCACCCTCACTGTGCCTTGAACACACCAAGATCACTCCCTGTTTTAGTCGGCTTTTTCACTGCTGTGACTAAATGATCTGACCAGCACAGTTAGAGAGGAGGAAAGGTTTGTTTGAGGGCTCCTGGTTTCAGAGGTCTCAGTCCATAGAAGGCCGGCTCCATTCCTCGGGGCTCCAGGTGAGGCAGAACATCATGGTGGGAGAAGGTGGTGAAGGGAAGCAGCTCACGTCATCAGGAAGCAGAGAGAAACTCCACTCTCCAGATACAAGATACATACCCAAAGCCACCGATTCCACCTCCCCCAGCCACACCTACCACTTCAGTTAATCCCATCAGGGATTCATCCACTGATTGGGTTGAGACTCTTACCACCCAATCATTTCTCCCCTGAACCTTCCTGCTGTCTCACATGTGAGCTTTTGGGGGACACCTCACAGCCACACCATAACACTCCCTGTTCTCTCCATCTGAAATGCTCCCCTACTCCCTCCCTCTGCTTACTTCCCTCTCATCCTTCTGGTCCCTAAAAACAATGTCACTTCTACAGAGAGGCTTTCCCCAACTTCCCTACTAACCCACCTCCCACCCTCCTGCACTGTCTCCTTGCTCACTTCTTTGTCCCTCTGAGGCACCTATCACCACGCAACCTGATTTACATTCGTTTGTTGTCTGTCTCCCCACCTCTTTCCCACAATGTCCGTTCCACAAGGGCAGTGATGTCGCTTATTTTATATATCCTAGTGTCTAAACAGCACCTGCCTGATAATAAATGCTCAATTAAATTTTATGAATATGCTGACAAACTTGTGTTTACGAATAAGGAAATGGGAGTTCGTGAAGGTTTAGGTCACACCAATGAGCCCACCGGCTTCAGGGCATGGTACACCCTTTCCTGCCTCATGTCTTGGGCCTTGAAATTCTGTCTTCCTGAGACTCTGCAGATAGGTCTGCCCACGTTCAGTTCCTCCTCATGTCTGCAGAAGGGCCTTCTTGGGTTATCCTACTTAAAATTCCCCTCCGCACTCCCCAAACTCTTCATCCATTTACCCCATTTTATGTTCCTCATGACATTGCGACTTCGGAAGTTCTCTGGTTGGTTGTTTACTGTTTATTATCTTCCCTACTAAGATGAAGCACCGTGAGCCACAGGACCAGTGGGGCCCGCTGTTCTCCGCCGATGCCCACTCAGAGCAGCCCAGGACGGGGCAGGGAACGCAATGGAAAACACGCCAATAAGTGAATGAGAGTGCAGATCTCTGGACAGTACGCTTAGCCCATTATCAGTGCTCACTGGCTGTGGATTATTTTTTCAGTAATAGAGATTGTGAGGGTAGTCATACTAAAAATTTAATACGAAAAGATCACAGAAAAATTTCAAAGCTAAAGGAATATTGTGAAAACAGAGTTGGCTTTTCTTAAACGATATTCCCTAGGTAATTTTTGCCCAGTAGTCTGTGTCCTGGGCCAATATAGTGGAAATTGGGCCTAGTCACAGGGCCTCTGGGAAACTCCTTTCTTATGGGTCAAAAATAGTGTGCTTCAATCAAGAACTCAGCTTCTGAGAACCGTCCTGTGCAATTCGCCTATTAAACACACAAACATTTCAATTTCAGGAAAAGCAGTTAATGTGCAATTTAATTTGGACTCAATTTTGTTCCTCTCTACTCAGAACTGACAAGTGTAGCTATTTTCACATGCAACAGATGTTTTCGTGCAGTTGTGCATGACTACCCCTGACTGGGAGCAAGCAAAACACCAACCAACAAGGACCATAAAACTGAAAGTACCTAAGACATGTGGCCTGAAACATGTATGAATTTTTTTAATTCTATAAAAGTGTAAGGTGCCCATTTACATATTTTGGGGAAGGTTCCTTATTATTCATGATCTGTTAGTTTGATTCTAGCTTGCCAGAGCATGTTTTCTAATTTTTTAATTATTTTTAAATTTTTATTTGTTTTTAGATATAATGACAGTAGTGTATATTTTGACTTATTATACATATATGGAGTGCAACCCATTCCAATTTTGGTCCCATTCTTGTGGTTGTACATGATGTAGAGGTACACTGGTTGTGTATTCATACATGAGCATAGGAACATGATGTCCAATTCATTCCACTGTCTTTCCTATTCCCATTCCTTTTCCCTTCCCTTTGTTCTCCTATGTCTAATCCAATGAACTTCTCTACTTCCCCTCTCTACCCTCTCTTGTTATAGGTTACCACCGACATATCAAAGAGAACATTCAGCCTTTGGTTTTTGGGGATTAGCTTATTTCACTTAGCATGGTATTCTCCAGTTACATCCATTTACTATCAAATGTTGTAATTCCATTCTTCTTTATGGCTGAGTAATATTTCATTGTGTACATATACTACAGTTTCTCTATCCATTCATCTGTTGAGGGGCACTTAGGTTGCTTCCATAGCTTGGCTATTGTGAATTGTACTGCTATAAATATTGATGTGGCTATGTCACTGTAGCATGCTGATGTTGGGTCCTTTGGATATGTGTTGAGGAGTTGAATAGCTGGGTCCAATGGTGGTTCCATTCCAAGTTTTCTGAGGAATCTCCATACTGTTTTCCAGAGTGGTTGTACCAATTAGCAGTCTACTGGTGATGAATGAATGTACCTTTTTTCCCCACATCCTCATCAATATTTATTGTTACTTGTATTCTTGATAATTGCCATTCTGACTGGAGTGAAATGGAATCTCAGTGTAGTTTTGACTTGCATTTCTCTAATTGCTAGAGATGTTGAAGTAGTGCTCTATTTGAGGTGTAGGTTGTAGGGGTTTTCTCCCGTTCTGTAGGCTCCCCATGTTCTTGATTGTTTCATATACTGTGAAGAAGCTTTTTAGTTTGATGTCATCCCATTTATTGATTCAGGTTTTACTTCTGGCACTGTAGGATTCTTATTGAGGAAGTCTGTTCCTAAGATGACATGATGGAGAGTTGGGCCTTTATTTCCTCCTAGTGGGTTCATAGTCTCTGGTCTAAGGCCTAGGTCCTTGAACAACTTTGAGTTGAGTTTTTTAGAGGGTGAGATATAGGGATTCAATTTCAATCTACTCCATATGGATTTCCTGTTTTACCAGCACCATTTGTTGAAATACTATCTTTTCTCAATGTATGTTATGACACAGTTGTCTAGTATGAGATAATGTATTTATGAGGGTATGTCTCTGTGTCTTTTATTGTGTTCCATTGGTCTTTGTGTCTGTTTTGGTGCCAATGCCAGGCCATTTTTGTCACTACAGCTCTGTAATATAGTTTGAGGTCTGGTATTGTGATGCCTCCTGCATTACTTTACTTGCTAAAGATTGCTTTGGTTATTCTGGGTCTTGTATATTTCCAAATGATTTTCATGACTGCTTTTTCTATTTCTCTGAAAAAATGTCATTGGAATTTTAATGGGAATTGCATTAAATCTGTATAACACTTTTGATAGTATGGCCATTTTGACACAAGAACACAAGAGATCTTTCCATCTTCTAAGATCTTCAATTTCTTCTTTTAGTGTTCTGTAGTTTTCATTATAGAGATTTTTAACCTCTTCTGTTAGACAGATTTCCCAAATGTTTTATTTTATTTGAAGCTATTGTGAATGGAACAATTTTCCTAATTTCTCTTTCAACTGATTCGTCATTGGTATATAGGAAGGCAATTGATTTATGGTGTTAATTTTATATGCTGCTACTTTGCTGAATTTGTTAATGGGTTCAAGGAGTTTTCTGGTAGAGTTTTTTGGGTCTTCTAAATATAGAATCATGTCGTCAGCAAATAGAGATAGTTTGAGTTCTTTTCCTATTTGTATCCTTTTAATTTCTTTCTTTCTTCTAATTGCTGTTGGTAGAGTTTCCAGGATTATGTTGAACAGAAGTGTTGAAAGAGGGCATGCCTGTCTTGTTCCAGTTTTTAGAGGGAATGCTTTCGATTTTTCTCCATTTAGAATGATGTTGGCTGGGCTAGGGATATGTCTCAGTGGTTAAGCACCCCTGTGTTCAATGCCCAGTACCCCCCCCCCAAAAAAATAGAATGATGTTGACCTTGGGTTTAGAATATATAGCTTTTACAATGTTGAGGTATGTTCCTATTATCCATAGTTTTTCTAGTGTTTTGAACATGAATGAATGCTGTATTTTGTCAAATGCTCTTTCTGCATCTATTGAGATAATCATGTGGTTCTTGTCTTTAAGTCTATTGATGTGATGAATTACATTTATTGATTTCAGTATGTTGAGCCAACCTTGCACCCCCTAGGATGAATCCCACTTGATCATGGTACGCTAACTTTAAAATATATTTTTGTATGTGATGTGCCAGGATTATTAAGAATTTTTGCATCTATGTTCATCAGGGATATTGGTGTGAAGTTTTCTTTCCTTGATGCATCTTTGTCTGGTTTTGGTATCATGGTGATACTAACTTCATAGAATGAGTTTGGAAGGGTTCCCTTCTTGTCTATATCATGGAATAATTTGAGGAGCATTGGTGTAAGTTCTTCTTTGAAGGTCTGGTAGAACTCAGCTGAGAATCCATCTAGTTTTCCTTTGTTTGTAGACTTTTAAAAAATATTTTTTTCTTAATCAGTTGTAGATGGACACAATACTTTTATTTTGTTTACTATTTTTTATGCAGTGCTGAGGATAGAACTCAGTGCCTCATACATGCTAGGCAAGCATGCTACCACTGAGCCACAAACCCCAGCCCTGTGGGTAGACTTTTGATGGTATCTTCAATTTTATTGCTTGAAATGGATCCGTTTACATTTTCTATGTCCTCCTGTTTCAATTTGGATAGGTCATATAACTCTAGAAATTTGTCAACATCATCATGATTTTCTAATTTATTAGAATATAGATTTTCAAAGTAGTTTCTGATTTTTGTCTGTATTTTAATAGTGTCTGTGGTGATATTTCCTTTTTCATCATGAATTTTAGTGATTTGAGTTTTCTCTTTTTCTTCATTAGCTTGGTTAAGGTTTTATAGAATTTATTTAGTGTTTCAATGAACCAATTTTTTGTTTTGTCTGTTTTTTGAAATTTTGGGGGGGTTTCAATTTCATTGGGCCTGATTTTAATTATTTCCTGTTTTCTAATGCTTTTAGTATTAATTTGTTCTTCTTTTTCTAGAACTTTCAGATGTAATGTTAGGTTATTTAATTGGTGACTTTCTATTCTTTTAAAGAATGCACTCAGTGCAATGAACTTTCCTCTTAGCACTGCCTTCATAATGACCCAGAGATTTTGATAAGTTGTGTCATTATTCTCATACCTCTAAGTATTTTTTAAATTTCATCCCCAATTTCTTCTACTATCCATTGGTAATTCAATAATGTATTATTTACTCCAGGTATTAGAGTAGCTTCTATTATTTATTTTATCATTGATTTCTAATTTCATTCTCTTTTGATCTGATAGAATGCAAGGTATTATCTCTATTTTTTTGTGCCATAGCACATTTTTGAAACACATGTTGTATATAAATTTTTTAAAAGGATATGTGCCTTGGGATATGTGCCTGTATTTTTTATTGTATTCAGTAGTAACTAAGTTTGCAGGTTTGGGAGGAATTTGAAGCACTTAATTCAAGATTATTTAAGAAACACGCAAAATTTTTAATTCATAATATAGTATAAGGTTTATTCTTCAAAAAGAAAAAAACTTAAAAAGTTATAAAACTTAAACGGTCTTAATAAAATCACAGTCCTGATACATAGAAAAATGAAGATTGCAATCATATGTCTTCAAGATTCCTTTGCAACTGCTCAAAGAGGAGAGGGTAACTTTTGGACACTGGTGTAGATCTTGTCTTTATTTAGGAGGATTATGTGGCACAGCTGTTATTGCCACAAAGAATAACTCTTCATACATGCATACCACACCCACTTCTGACACACTCCAAAACTATTCCTGAAAAAAAAGAGGCCAGCAGCTAAAGAGTGCTGTGGAGAGCAGTGAGTCTGCAAGAGAACCACCTGGATTCCAATCCTGACTTTGGGGCAGGTTAGGCTGGAAGGATGGGATAGGAGACTCTTCCTGAAGACCACTCCCCAGCTAACTACCCATCTTTGTACTCTGTGCTTAACAACTTGCCTTGAAAGGGAAAGATGAATGTGGCCAAAACGTATCTATAAATCAGTTCTGCAAGAAAAGAAACTGGGTTTCTGTAAAGTACCAAGGGAACCTCCAATGGCTTAATGCTCAACAGATCTAATCTTGGTTAATGGTGGCAAGTCTTGAATCTGGGTCCCCCAGTCATGCCAGCTTCCCCTGTCACGAATGCTAATGTGGCAAATCTTGCCAGTATTTTTCTTTCTTTTCTGTTCATTTTTTTTCTTTTTATTTTTTCTTTCTTTTTCTTTATCTTTCTTTCTTTTTTTTTTTTTTTTTTTTTTGAGAAAAAGGAAGAAGTTTTATTGCTTTGCTAGCAAAGGAGAAACACAGGAGACTCTTGTTCCAGAGCCTGATTCTGCCCACAATGGCAAGCATGGGATTTTTAAAGAGGTGATTCAGAGAAATGAGACTAGGGAGGAGAGATCAGGAAGGAGAAGACTAGGGAAAAGAAGATCAGGGAGGAGAAAGGCAGGGAATAGATGACTGGGAAAAAGAAAAAATATATAAATTTTCAAGTCACAAGGAATATAGTCAAAGCATCTGGTGAACTCCTGTTACATTTCCCCACTGTCAATTTCTAGCTTCCATTTCTATGGAAAGTGGGTGATGACATCTCCAAGCTACTTCCTGCTGAAAAGGGAGATGAAGAGGGTCTTTAGAATGAAAGTTTTTTACTTCTTGTTGCCATTCTCTTTTCTGGGTTTTCATTGCATGGTTGCAAAGGGTGGAATAGCAACAGAGCAATAAATGGAGAGAGACAAACACAGGGGCAGCAATGATGAACAGGGTAGTCAGAAATGGGTAGAGAAGACCCAGTAAAATAGACTTTAATATCTCTTGGTATCCAAGAGAAGAGGCGAGAGCACCAGTCAGTTAGGCCTATCCCCATCTCAGCCAAAAGGGTTGTGGGGTATTCAAGGGTCAGTTGTAGCCAGGTTGCTCATTGCTGCCTGATCTCTTCAATACTGGTCTCCACCTGAAAGGAGTTGTTAATATAAATGCAGCAAGATGCATTAGCCATAGCACAAACTTCCCCTTGCTCGGCTAACAGATAGTCTAATACCATACAGTTATCTCGAACTATCTTGGCCAAGGAGTCCAGAGAAGTCTGTAAATTGAGATGGACAAGGCTGTCTCATTGGCCAAGGTGATGATCCAAGTTTTTGACAGATTTTGGAGGACCAATGGTGTGCCCCAAATCCCCACCAGGATAATAAGGTGTAACCAAAAAAGTATTCTTTGACATCAGGAATTCCACAAGGGAGGTCCCGGACCAGTTGAGTGAAAAGCTTTCAGGAACTTGCCCAGTGAGCTGATTCCTTTCAGGAATGAACTGAAAATGGAGTCACTAAATTCCCTAGAAAATATTTTGAAGTTTCTGAGGTATTTGGTAGCCCAAGGATAGTTATTAATTTTACAAAGTCAAGTCCTGCAGGTTTCCAGTGGTTTTCAAGACCACACAGTTGCAACCTCAAGGTTCAGTCTGTAATCTGCTCATTATTCCAGGGAGAGTCTGGTATTACCCCAACCATAAATGCTGAGTTAGCAGCATGGTGCTGGAGCCAATTCATCTTATTGCTATACCCTGGCTGGTTCTGCACTACAGCGAGAAGGAGCTGATGCTTCCCTAACAGTTCAACTCAGAAGCCCCAAAGAAGAACTGGGGATGTAGCTCAGTGGTAGAGCACTTGCCTAGAACGTGAATATATATATATATGTGTATGTGTGTGTGTGTGTGTGTGTGAGTGCGCACGTGCATGCATATACATATCTTGATATATATAGACACATAAGAGAGAGAGAAAGAATAATGTATATAGAGAGAGTAATATACATTATATATATGTATATGTATATATATATATATATAGTGAGACAGAGAGAGAGAGAGAGAATGACTTCTAGCCATGCTATATTGCTGTGTGCTACCCCAGAATGTGATGAACAAAGAGAAGCTCACACATCATCTCCTTCATGTTTTCCTTAGTTTGCCCCAAGGCTGATATGTGTACAGTCTGGTTACTTGCTTTGTTCACACAGTCCCTGTGAAGATACTTAAGAATGGATGAATACTACTACTTGATAACCATTTAGAGGTACTAAAATAGGAAGAGAAAATTAAAATATATAACTCCGCATACAAATTTGTGTATATTTATTCCATAACTTAAAATCTCTTTTCTCCCTCTCAGATCATGTAATCCTTTGGACAAAACATGTACATTATGTAAATATATATGTGTATATTTATATGTATGCTTATATATTTATATTCCAAATGTCTCCATGTGTTCATTGTGTGTGTTACAGACTTCTCTGGACTCCCTGGCCAAGGTAATTCTAGATAACTGCATGGCACTACACTATCTGTTGGTCAAGTAAGGGAGAGTTTGTGTATAGCTAATGCATCTGCATGTATTATTAAATTTATACTTACATTACATGGCATTTGGAGGTGGTAAAGGCACAGTCATATCTGCACAAAAGCCAGCTACAGTATTCTGAAAACTACAAGCCTCTTATGACACAAGTGGAGGCTACCAGGAGCAGGACGTCTGGTCCGTGGGTGTGTGACCCCTCAGAGCTGGGCAGCTCTTCAACTAGAAGAGCTTTTGAAATAATCCAGATTGTACAAGATCCCCTCCTTACACGCATATTTCCTGCAGTAGATTGTGCTGAAAGTCAACCTTACTATCACAGTTCCATTATCAGAAAAAAGTGGAGTAAGGCCTTTTCTAATCCATAATCACAATTTCTGCCTCAGTGTCTTGATTGAGACCACATTATCCTTTCTTGCCTATAGCCCTGTCCTTAATTTCAGACTAACCCAATTTGTTATCAAACGTGGCTTGGGATACAGGTCCACATGTTCCCCTTTGATCGGGACACAGCTAGAAGTAGCAGAGCTGGAATTCAACATGAACTCTCCATGGTCCTGAACATGGAGTTAGCATGAGTTGATTTGTTTCTCCCCTCCCCGCATTCCCTCAAAAAGATATGTTGGAGTCAAAATCCACAATACATCAGAATGTGGTCTTATCTGGAGACAGGATCTTTACAGAGGCAATCGAGTTAAAATGGGGTCATTAGCATATGCCCTAATCCATTATGAATAATGTCCTTACAAAAAGGTAAAATCTGGACATCAGTGGAGACACATAGAGGGAAACTGATGTGAAAAGACACAGTGAAAAAACAAAACCCAGCCATCTACAATCCATGGAGAGAGGTCTGGAACAGATCCTTCCCTTACAGCCCTCAGAAGGAACCAATACTGCCAGATTCCAGCCTCCAGAACCATGAAATACATTTCTGTTGCTTAAGCCATCCAAATGGTGGTACTTTGTTATAGCAGCCCAGCAATCTGAGTGCAGAATTCCAAGCAAGTGTAAGTCCCTATCAGCTCATTGCAGCTGTCCAACTGCACAGTCCCCAGCTCAGGAGGGCTGTGTTCCCAGCGTCACATCACGGAACATTCTCACACCAGACGGTACACTCTGCACGACCTCACACGGTGCCCCTGACCAATCTGAGGATGGACAGAGTCTAATACACTGAGAGACCTCAGCGTTAGTCAGAAAACACTTGTTCCATGTGATTAAACTTCAACAACAAATTTAGCTAAATTATCCTCAAATTAAAAGACTATAAAAGAATGATGTTAGGGAAGCATGGCTGGGTTTAACACAGTGCTTTTAAAAAGAGACAACTTAAAGTCATGGTATACTGGTAATTTTGTAATCACTGAATTTCAAAACCTAAGAATGCATTTGTGCTTAACCTATTAGGAACCTCATCTGAGTATGAGCCAGGCAGATGTTTTCATTGTTGGTAGAAAGTTGCTGACTCTAGATACCCTGGGTACAGCACTGTTTCCAATTCAGATGACCTAATAATTAAAACTGTCCCTAGAGTAGAAGGAGTTTCCTCATCTAACATCACTGGCACAGAGTTTTTCAACTAAAGATCATACTAGTTTATTCATCCTCCTGCATAACATTCATGTGTCACAGGTAAAGCCCCGGGCATTGGGGGAGTATAAAGGATAGTCTGAGTCATATCAATCTTGCTCTCAAAGAGCTGAGATGCTCCTAGGAGAAATGAGACAGGCACATAGCAAACTATAGCATAGAATGGAAAATGATTAGTATCACACACAAAAAAGAACAGCTAAAATGCTGCAAGAGGTCAGAGGCATTTAGGAAGGAAGATGCTGTGGGAGTGGTGACATTTTTCTAGATGAATGTCATTACTGGGGGGAGAAAATGGCATCAGCCAAGAAAGAGAGAAGTTGAGGACAGACTAGAATACAGGATATGTTTAGAGGAGGCAGGAAAGGCACTTGGAAAGGTTGTCTATATCTCATTTACAGAGGGTCTGAATGCAGGTTTCACTCCAAAGAATAAAAGCAGTCACTCAAAAAAGATGATCTTCAGAGGCACTGCAGAGAAATTCCAGGGGTAAGAAGTCACCTAGTGAGGTGTCTCCTTGTCAGACGACATGAGTCTCTGGATTCATGCTAAGAAACAGCAATCCCTCATCACAGACAAGGACCACACAGGCTCAGGCAGGGCTCACAATGCAGGGAAGTTATAACCTTCTGAAAGCCCAGGTACACCTTAAGTGCTCCACAGGGAACAGAAAATCCAAACCCAAGGGGCCTCTTCCCTTCCTGGTGATTCTCCTGGGCAGGAAGCCAGTTCAGAGATGTCTGCAGCTTATTTTCAAATCACAAATGACAATTTCTTAGCAGGAAGTAATATTTTTTCACTTTTTCTCACTCCTTGACACATAATTGGTAGACTCTCCCAATGCCTGATAGTCTCATAAAAAACATAGCTGAAGGGAAAATAACTGTTGTGGGATGGAAGGAATAATATAAACTCTAGGCATCTCTGAACTGATTAAAGCCATTTACAGTGAACTTTAGCTGAGTGAAGCAACTACTTACAAAGCAACTAGAAAGAACTTAGAAAATCCACTGAACAGAAAGTCAGTGCAAAGAGATGTTCCCACAAAACCGTCATTACAAAACTGCAAAGTTATACCAAGAAGAGGTTTCTGTACTCTGGCCTTATATCTAAAATCACCCCAGCTTGAGAGCTCCATCTTTGCCTACCATACCAATTGGCTAACTGTATTGTGCTACATACATATTCTGTGCCCAAGTACTATGATCAACTTTAAGTGTGGCTTCCAGAAATGTGTCAGGAGGAAACATAAATATGCAAAGACCTGTGTGAGAGGATGTTTACTGAAGCATTACCTAAAATAAAGAATGGAAACAATGTAACTATCCACCAGGAGAGGATGGCTTAAGTGTAATACAGTAACACAAGAGATTACCACCCAGTCGATCAGAATAAATTAAAGGCACTAACAAGAAAAGATGCTCACATGTTGTCCGTGAGTCCATTAAATATTGCTAAGAAAGACCAGAATGCAAATAGGGTGTTACATGATTTTGAACCAAGTTAGCAATGATTGTTTCTGGAGGGCTGGGAATTGCAGAGAATCCTTCATTTTCTAATTTATACAACTGAACGGTTTGAATTTTGTTACAATGAGCATGTATTGTTTTTATAATTAGAAAAAGGGTATTTCTATCAGAAAAGATTAAAAAAAGAAACTCTAATCCTTCATTAAGATTTCCAGATGTAAATATTGTGTATAGTTGAGATGATTTTAAGATCTTTTAAAGTGTGCTGAAAATAACAATGGAGTATAAAATAAGCTGCTCAGCACAGTGGAAAGAAAGCTGAATTGTGAGTCCAAAGCTTTCAGTTATGAGTCCCACCTCTCCATTTTCTCTCTCTGAGCTTCAGCTTTTCTCATATATCAAGTAAGTTGCTACAGTTACTGACTCCCAAAGTCCCTCCAGGTATTAACATGTCATTATTCTAACTGGAAATAAACATATCATGGATTTGATTCTTTCTTGTTAGAAATGGCCTACCATGAGGCCACAAAACTGCTATAATTCAAACACAGGTGGGACTGGTCCACCTGAACTCTCAGAAGAGCTGAGCTGCATCGTGGAACAAGCTTCCATCCCAGATTCCTGACTCACAGCACATTCTAGTTCACTAAAGAACATGAGAGAAAGGGAGTCTTTTTCTTTAAACTTGCAATCAGAAGTTCTGCCGATAATCCTAGAGTCCTCACCACCCCCAACATGCACACATGTCAATTATTAGGCCAGAAACTAATGCCAGAGAAGGATAGGGACTCTTCAAAGTCTCACAGTTAATGCGTAGAAGATCTGATAACAGTTAATGGGTAGAAGATAAGTCTGAGACACTTATCTTGGCTGAGTCTAAGACGCGACATCTTACAAACTTCAGGCTAAACAGCTTCCATCTTCCTCCACAGCCCTTGATCTGATGAGTCTCTTTGTGATGCCTCCCAAAGCTCAATATGTTTCTCCAAAACCACAATACAGTAAAATAAAAAGCCAGCGCAGACAGATGATTTCCATTCCGCACTTCCCACCCTCACACAGGCGGGGACGCTGCTATACACCTATCACCTACTTTGAGGACGCAACCACACTCCAGGTGTGGATTGGTTATCCTGGTCACCTGCCAGGGTAAGGCCAAAGTGCTTTGAGATGGAAGAGAAATTAAAATTAGGGTTGACTTAGAAGTGTGAGGAGCTGTATTTAACAGAAAGATCATATGAAATAGGCAATAGAAGACCTAGGTTTGAGTCTATGTTTGCTACTCAGTTGCTGTAAGACCCTGATAGAGCCATTTAAGATTTCTAGGCCTGGTTTCCATATGTATAATCAGGAACCGCTCATTCATTCATCCACACATACTTGTGCTGTGTATTCCAGGCATAGTGCTAGGTGCAAGGTCTATAATGCTGAGTCAAACCAGACAGACCCACTCAGTTCATGCTGTCATGGAATTTGTGGTCTTGAGAGAGACCACAATGCAAATAAATGGATGAGGATTGGAAGACAAAAAAATAATGAGCAAGTAATACTTCCAATTGGATTTGATGGATGATTAGCCATTAACTCAGTGAAAGAAGAGAGAAGCCAAAAGGAAGTACATTGCAGGAAAAAGTAGCACCATGTTCAAAGGCCCAGGGGTAGCAGAAAATGTAGCTGGTTTAAATAAATATGATAAGGTCAGTGAAAATGGCCATTGAATAGTTTAAACTATGGGAGTGACTATTATAGAATAGCTGTGAGATGATATAAAACAGGATGGAACATTGCTTTAACTATTAAAGCACAAGATGGAGTAAGTGTAATAAGAAGATAAGAGTATATAAATCTTTTGAAAGAGCTCTGCCCCTAACACAAAGGCACCCTCAGAACATTAGCTGGTATGGTTTAGTGACTAGTGTACTCTGATAATAAAGGTGGGAATGCTTTTTAAAAGCATTAGTGACTTTTTTCAAGTTGAAATATTTCAGTAGAAAGAACCAAAGATAGAGGTTTACCATGCATAGAAGAAGGGCTTGCCTTTAGGAAAAAAAAGCAGCATGATTTGCCAGCAATATCTACTGCAGAAACGCCAATGGATGCCAGCGCAGTGCGATTCAATACAGGTGAAAAGGCAGAAGGCAGTTACCAGCTTGTGCCCAAGGGTAGCTGCTTGGAAAGAGTTCAAAACCCAACATCATGGGTCAAGTCCCAATTACAGAAATCATAAGATGACTTTGTCACAACTAAAATTTCTTCCACAAAATGGATCTTTTGCTTTGAACTTGCATGAAACTTATAGCAAGGTATCAAGAGAATTGATGGGTCTTTTTTTCTTTCTTAAGAACATTGTTGGGGAATTTACTGATAGACTCATAAATGAGGGCAACAGAATGTCAGCTCTGGTAAGGAAATTAATTAAAAGAAAATTGACTGTTGACATTTCCGCAAGTTCAGACTAGTAGATCAAACACAAACCCAAAGGAAGACAGAAGGTCAAGGTGAAATTCTTTAAGCCAGAAAGTAGGTTAGGATTTTTGAACAAGATAAATGAAGTTGTAGACCTTGGACTGTTTTACTTATAAGAAACCTAAAAAGGAACCATCTGAAACTTAACTGGAAAGGAATTTATAGAAATAACATAGCAGACAGCAATCACATGACTTAATACAGATTAGACCAATGTAAATTTTCTTCTTTGACAAAGTGAAAGACTAAGTAAATAAAGGGGGTAAGGGTACAAAATCAATTATAACTTTATCAGTCTTTTAAATTCTATACTGCATGCATAATACTATGTAAGAGAACAAAGTTGATTTTATAGTAATGAGGTGGTGGGAAATTTACAGTTGCCACTTACAAGAGTAACTTAAATGCCAGAATAAATTACATTAAAAGATTTAAATATAAAAAAATAACAACATTTCAAAAACTGAGTATGTACTAAAGCTTTAGAAAGGAAAACCAAAAAGTTTTGTGTATTTTTTATTTTTTGGAAAAAAAATCTGAAAGGAAAAGATGCACTTCCTAGTTCACCTGTAAATGAACACATTTCTGAATATCAAAACATAACCCTCAACAGAGACCAACAGCAGACTGGGGAAAACACTGAAAAAAACATAGTAGACACTATATTACCAGTTTCAGAATAAAGCAAGGTCACTAAGATACTGATAGGGAGCAAGGTAATGAATAACAAAGACAATGGACCTAAGACCAAATGCCTGCTTTCTGATGAGGTTTTGCTTTGGTCATTGCTTTGATACCTATGTGTCTCTGTTACTTACTGTAATATAAAAATTACCTCAAAATTTAGCAGCTTAAACAACTACATGATTATTATCTCACAGTTGGTGTGAATTAGGGATCTACAAGCAGCAGTCATCTGAAGCCCTGACTGGGTTAGAGGATGCATTTCCAAGATGGCTGACATGTATGGATGACATGTATGGATGGTAGACCTTGGTCTCACCACACAGACCTCCCCATAGGTTGCTTGAGTACCATCAAGATTTTTAAGTATCTATAATGTGCCTTCCAGAGTGCTAGAACGTCACCCTGGCAAAATCAGTTCAAAACAGTAAACCTCAAAGTCACAAAGAACTCAAGAAATCATAATATATTTTAAAACTGAGCAAGATGGGACATGCAATTTTCAAATTATGCTCTCTTCTCTCCATCCCACTATATCAATGGGCCACTGAACTAACAGGAAGGTAGGAGCCCTACTCAAGAACCAAAGGGCTGTCCATGGATGTCAAGATACCTCTAACCAACACCAGACCCGTACCAAGTATGTCAACACAAACTTCCAAACAAGGCTAGTGGTTTTCTACCTAGGACCAACCAAGAATCACCCACCAATGCTTGAAAAGCTTAGATTTGAAGTCTGAAAATTTTTTAAAAATTATTCCAAACCCATCCTATGTACAAAAGGTGGTACTAGCCTACCAGTCTACAGTGGGAATTCTACTTTAACATCCAATCAACAAGTGTTTATGGAGTATCTGTTAGGTGTCAGGCACCACATTGACTCTTTCTCCCTTTTTTTTTTTTTTTTGATACCAGGGATTGAACTCAGGGGCACTCAACCACTGAGTCACATTCCCTTTATATACTTTATTTAGAGAAAGGGCTCACTGAGCTGCTTAGGGCCTCGCAGAGTTGCTGAGGCTGGCTTTGAACTCACAATCCCCCTGCCTCAGCCTCCCGAGCACGCACCACCGCGCCTGGTCCACATCCACTCTTCATAGGAAAAACAGGCAATGAACAGGCAAAGAAATTAAAAAAACTTGTTGTAAGTACATAAAGGGAATAAGCAGAGAACTGTGACTCACAACACTGGGAGCAGAGAAGGGGAACGGGGATGGGACACCCCTCTGAAATCATGTTTAATATGAGACTTACAGAAAGCAGCCACCTAACAAGCCCAGGGAAAGCCTGTGAAGTCCAGCATTCCAGGGGGGCTCACAGAAAGGCACGAGAATGCTCGTGGGCACCCTGCGTAAGTCAGATGGCAGTTTGGCTGAATCAAGAAGCCAAGGAAACAGTCCCTCGAAATGATTATAATGGAAATAAAAGGCATGGCCCAACCTGGTCAGGGTCTTACAGGCAGGAGCTAGAGTTTAGGCTTCATGCTAAATACAGTGGGAAACCAGCAAATGGTCTTCATCAGGCAAGCGCCAAGGTCAGATTTAAATTGTACTTTGCAGCATAATCTATTAGCCCTGAGTATGTGTGTGTGTGTGTGTGTGTGTGTGTGTGTGTGTGTGTGTATGTGTGAGATAGCTGCTAGCAAGTAAGAAGGAACCGGGCAGCCTGATTTGGCCCACACCGGGATTAGACCTTTGCCCTTGCTCATTAGAATAGCACCATTTACACTGGACTCTGAAATGAATGCGGTGATTGCTGCTGATGGTTAGTTTGTCCTCATTTCCTTAAGGTGAAAGGTCTTATCTCATGACTCATCCACATATCCTGCTGATCCTCCTAATTAAAAAGTTTTCAAACAATTGATACATTGGTTATTATGAGCCCAGAAACAGCAGACATAAATCCTTCTGCCGACCAAATATATGCTAGGATTTCACCTCCCTGTCTTTTATCCTTACGAAGGGTTTCCTTTAGTATAATTCTCATGACACCTCTTGCCATGCTCTTCTCTCAACTTTTTTTTGGTAAGGTGACTGCTCAGTGATTATGAATATCATATCTGACATCTTTTTAAAAAAAAAAATAAATCCCTGACAGTGACTCAAGGGGAAAGAGTCATAAAAATGTATTGAATGACAAGTTCTATGGACCACAGACTTAGGAATACATGCAAGTTAGCCTTTTTACACCAAAATCAATAATGTACCTAAGAATTGAAGTAAAGTGAATGTGTGGTCATCTCGGTTTGCAGCAAACTGACTCATTCTAGCATCCTTTCTAAGCATTATAATGTTTTCATCAGTAAAACTGGTTATATACTATGAAGTATTAAAGGTGGAAAGAGCAATTCTGGAAATAAACTCTGTCCACTCACCTTACCCCTATCTATCCAAGACCTTCAAAGCTCCATTTCCTATGAGATAATGCCTCTAATTACTCTAATCACATAATTTATTCACATTAAGTGACATTATGTAATTTCTGGCATAAAGCCATTAAGAAACAAGCATGTATTGTATTTAGTTTTCCATTTACCCTAACCCTCAAATAAACAAATAAACACAAACAGAGACAAGGACTTGTGTGCAAGGAGTTTATTTTGAAGAGACTCCCAGGAAGCAGCAGTTAGGGAATGGGGAAGGGGAGCAAAACAAACAGAAAAATAGGAAAAAGAAATAAAACAACAGGAGGTTCTTGTAGCTGTTGTGGGTAACTGGTGCTCAATGCAGCCGGGAGCTAATTCTCAAGGGCCTGGGTAGAGTGCACCCAAGAATTTCCTTCTGAAGGACAAGAGACTGAGACATTTCTTCCATTGTCCATTGGCTGAAGTTTGCCCTGGGGCATTAACTCCACCATTGTTCTGTGCTGCCCAAAAGGTAGATTTTGAGAGCTACAGAGGCTTTAGGAAAAGCCCTGAAGCAAAAGCATGGAGGAGCGGAAGGGACAGAAGATGGAATGTGGCCATCTTGCATGGTAACTGTCCAGCACAGCTGCAGCTGAAATCAGTGGTAGATGGAGGGCATGTGACCGAGGGTACAAAAAATGCCTGCTCGAGCACAGAAATGAGGTTGCTAACAAAACACTGAAGGTACAAACCATCATCTCTCTCCATTTCACAGAAAGACAGGCTGATGGTCAGATCCGGGTCTGAGAACTGACCGAGTACTAAACAAATACTCCATGAGCCCTAGCTGGACGAGGCAGAAGACAAAAACAAGCTGCCCAACTCTCAAGGAGCTTGCAATCTCATGGGAATTCTCCACAAATCACCACCAAATGAATATGTAACTGCAGACTCTGAATACAAAAGCAGAACAAGTGAAAGAGCGTCATGAAACAGTAAAGGGAATCCCTTCTTCTGGAGCCAGAAAGACAGAACCAAGACAAGTCCAGGAGCTAGTGCTGCCCTGGACAAGGTGCTTACTGTCTTCGGGTCACAATACCTTCACACCATGATTGAAAAAGTAACGTAGTTGCTTCATGTGGTCCTGTGAGAATTAAATGCTTGTAAGCACTAATTGCAGTGCCTGGGACACAAACAGTAAGTGTTGGTTATTTTTGTGAAAGTTACAAAGAAATTTAATAGAAGAATGGGATTTAGAGGAGAAAAGGTGGATTCAACAAATTTCTCTAAAGTTACATTATCTGAGGAAGAACTATTTATTTTAAGACTGGAAGGCAGGCATTTAACAGTTCAAAAATGCAGCACAAAAATGCATGGGCTTTGGAGTGACACTGACATAATTTCAAACCCAAGTATCATGCCACTGCATTGCCCTGGGGAAATCTTATATGGCCCTTCAATCAGTTTTCTCATCTATAAAATGGGGCGATGTTTCCTGCCTCATAGGGTCACTGTGAAGAGCAAACGAGAATGTTTCTGCAGGGTTCTCAACCCATTTTAGATCCTCATAAGGTTTGTTTATTACTACTCACTGTTCATTCAGTGGACACTGATTAAGCACCTACTGTGTATAAGGCAATGAACTAGTTTCTGGGGAACAAAAAGACAAGAAAAGGGCAGGGTCCCAACAGTCAAAAATCTTACAGGTTAATGTTATTAATATTTGAAGAAATCTAGTCATTTAAAAGGACCCAAACTTGCAAGTTATCCTAATATCAAATGCTATTACCTTAATACCAAAGAGAGGGAGGCAGGAAGTAAAGGAGGAAAGAAAGGAGAAAGGAAAGAAACAAAGGGGGTTATCTCTGAAACAGAGTTCCTGGAAAGGCAAGATAATGAGCTCTATATAAATTCACATCTGCTCAGGGTAATCAGAAATCTGCAAAGTGAACTGAATTCAGAGGTTTTTCTTGTAGGGACTAAGAATGTATAAGGCCAACCTACCCTGGCTTTGGAACAGATAACAATGCTCCTCTTTCTCTAATTTTTAATACAAGTACCACCAGGATGAAATGTCCATGAAAACAGCCTAGAAAGGAAATGATGTCATAAATTTGGGGAGAGAGAAGAAAATGAATGGGGATTATTACGACGTTGTTCCTAAGTCACTGCCATGCCAAAACAGAATGGGGTTACCCCTAAAGAGCTAGATCTGAGCTAGCATCCCAATTTTCTTACAATTAAGAGCGACTCTCAGGTAAGCGTGTTATTTACGGTTATACACCATCCTTGGGGACCTTCCTTTCTTAAATCTGCAGAACGCCTGACACTTCATAAATCACTTTAGTGTCCACTATCTCACAATTTTCATGACAACCTGGAAACCCAAATCTTCAGATCCTGTTTCCAGGGCATTTTCCATACTGTGTTCAGACTCTAAGCAAAAGGAAGGTGAAATCCACAGACTTGGAAAGCCCTGACGACAGGAAGCAATTTGTCCTTAGAGACCTTGAGGGCCTCGCTGAAAGCATAATTCCCAGCTAAAGAATCAGTGGCTCTGACTCTGTACTATCCTTCCAGGCAGTCGGATGTGAAATCCTTTATGAACATGGAGTCTACTCCATGAACAGCACCATTACAGTCAAGACAGTAAAATTCATTTGAAACTAATTGGTGAGTAATGAAGTTGCTAAGGTTTATGAGCCTTGCACTAACACTAATACAGAGGTACAGTGTCAACAATAAAAGCGTAACCACTGACAAAACTAGCCTTCTGTGGAGAGGGAAAAAAAACAAAGCAGGTCTTTTCCCTCAGCCTGGAGGCAAAAGCAGCATTAAACAATTTCAGAAGTGACAAGATCACTTTCTCTCGCCTGGTCTTAATAGAACGAACAGATTCACCCCTAGAAATAACCTTTGAAGACTTGATAATGCGACAAAGCAGGAGGATGTGTGTACATCTCCCCCAGTTAGGTTTCAAGCATCTACAGAAGCGAGTGTGTCTATGTAACAACGCAGCCTCAAAAGCAGCCATGGTCAGGGACAACAGCCCCTTTGCTCATGCGACTGTCTGCTACCATGGGGGGTGTCAGAAGAAAAGATTCTGAGCAGAAAAAGAACTACCTTCAGTGGGCCTCTAAGAACATGCTCACCTCCTTTGCACATCTTGTTATGGTTTAGATATTAGGAATCTCCCAAAAGCCGATGTGTGAGACAATGCGACAAAGTTTAAAATTTAAATGGTTGGATTATAAAAGGTTTCACCTAATGAGTGCATTAATCTCCTGATAGGGATTAACTTGGTGGTAACTACAGGCAGGTAGGGTATGGCTGAAGAAGGTGGGTCCCTGGGGGCAGGCCTTTGGGGTTTATATTTTGTCCTTGTTAAGCAAAGTGCTCTCTTCTTCTCCCTCTCTCTCTCTCTCTCTCTCTCTCTCTCTCTCTCTCTCTCTCTCTCTGCTTCCTGGTACCATGTTCCCACCTGCTTTCCTCAGCCACACACTTCTGCCTTGATGTTCTGCCTCACCTCAGGCCCCAAGGAATGGAACCCACTGTATATGAACTGAGGTCTCTGAAACCATGAGCCAAAAAGTAAACTTTTCCTCATCTAAAATTGTTCTTGTGAGGTCTTTTGGTCACAGCAGCAAAAACACTGATTAAAACACACCCACCCCAGATAGCTGAGCAAATGAATTCATTGAGTACTGAGGAAAATCTATGACCAAATATTTACTTTCGTTTGTGCTGAGTAGGTATTGAGTTGTTTGTCTTAATAGTATTGACTAAGAAAACCAAATGATTCTATGCATCCATCCTAGACAGTTCTAGCAAGCCCTGGAATGCCCATTGAGGACCTAGTCTGGCTCTAGAGCCATGCAGTCAAACACAAGCCATTAAGCACTGAAATGTGGCCAGTCCCACCAACACTTGGTAAGTATGCAAATCACACCAGATTTTGAAGTCTTAGCGTAAAAATAATGTAAAAAATTCACAATGATTTCTATGCTGACTATATGTTAAAATAATCATAGTTTGGATAGAATGGTTTAGCTAAAATAGATTACTGAATATGTTATTAAAATTAATTCCACCTCTTTATACTTTTAAAAACTACTGGAAAAGATAAAAATACAAATGCAATTCACAGGTAGGTAAAGCATTGTCCTTCTATAAGACATGCTGCACTGACCGGCATGTACTAATTCCCCCAAACCTCTATTAAGCCATTTGATAAGTTTAAAAGGAAATAGCATAAATGCCCTGTTTTAGTTCTCTTGATTTCAAGTAAGTTGGAAATTGTTTACCTGTTCTCCAATGTGCTTGGAAAGTGGTATACAAAACAGTGTATTTGTTTTCCTGGCTGTTCTTTGCAGTTTGAACTTTCATTGGCTCCAGAAGTTACAATGTCTTATAATGGATCTGTGAGATTCAACATGGCGTGATGGGACAGGGAGATGTTTTAACCGCAATGTTTCAGGAGACTGCTTAGAGTTCGGCTGTTGAAAGTAATACTGATGTATCTAAGGTTAAGCATTCCATCCCCAGTCAGACACACTAAGCTCAGCTTTTTTGGTGGGCCAGGGATGCACTACCCACCTGGGCTTGCTTTCATGCACATGTTCATCCTTGGTTCCAATAGAGTCAGTGAAATAATGGTACTGTACACTTAGCAAATCCATTAATATTACCACCTTTACATATATAAAGAAAAGCACATATTTTCCTTGATATAAAAGAGAGTTTTAAAAAATGTGTTATATGTTTCAAAAGTCATGCAAAGGCAAAATACTGGAAAAGATGTTGTATCTGTTCCCCAATTGTCCTTTAAAAAAAATTCTCAAGCTGCAAAATATTTAGATTTGGGCAACTTAAATCTAAACTACTTAGGAGATTTAGAAGATCATATAGAAAAGCATTCACTTACGAATTATGGCTTTTTATCATTTTTCAAAAATTCACTATTAAGAAGCTCAGTAAATTCTTGCATGACTTTGATCCTTCAAATTGACAAGAGGCATTCACTGCAATATTATATAGGAAAAAATCAGAGTCCAGAGATCCAGACCAAAGGTTGACTCTACATTGCTATCTATGTGGAATGGGACAGTTCATTTCCCTCTCTGACTCTGAGGGTCCCCCAACATAAAAGCATATTTAGTCCAATTCCATAATTAAAGCACTCTGGCTGACCACCTTGAAGAGCCACATCCAACATCAACTTCTCTTCGTCCACTTTCCCCTATTCCTCTTCCAGTGCAGTTGAGGTGATGCCTCATGAATTTGGCTGACCTTCATTTTCAACAGCTGTGCCGGGCAGCGTTGGACCAGGCTCCTGTCTCCAGTGGCTTTTGCACCTGCAGTCTAGCTGGCTTGAGATTCTGTTTTCTGCCTGCCTTGGCAGCAGGCTGGAAGTGAGAGCAGTTGCCTATGGTTTTCTCTGAGCCTCCTGTCTCTGGTGACAGGGCCAGGAGCTACCTAAGGGGCTTGTCAACAGCTAAGACTGTCTTTCTGCTCCTAGTTTTGGGAATTATCTTGGCTAGGCCTAGCTACAGATCTGCCTTTTGGAGTGAAGGTCGACCTTTTGTAAATATTAACCTACAAGAAAGATAGAAAAAATTGGCCCCACTCCAACAAGCCAACCTTAATAGATCAATAGGATTTGGATAAGAGGGCTGAAATAATCATACAAAAGGTAATGCTGAGTGCATACTACAGACTAGAAACTGTTAAGGAATATATGTGGATTTCTAATTTAATCTTTATAACAAACCTATATAATAGGTATTACTATTATTTCCATTTTTCAGATATGGAAGTTGAGGTTTAGAGAAATATTGTAACTTTCCCACAGGTTCATAGGTATTAAGTGACATAAGTAGGATTTAAAGATATGTATATTCACTTGATTCTAGAGCTTATTTATATGCCTACTTTACTATTGGGATTCTTCTCCCCCTCAGAATGGATTTTTGGGAAATCGCTTTGATGCAGAAAATGTTGGGTATGTTTGACTTGATCATCTCTTCTGCCTGAGATGCCTAAAATACCTGAACAGTTGTGCATTAGCTCAAGTCCACTGTGAAAGCTAGACATCACCATTCATTTCTAAGCTGACTTCTAGTCTTGTTATTTTACTCTCTTCCTTTTCTAGGGGAAAGGGTAGCAGGAGGGGACATAGAGAGACCTCATCAGGAAGCAGACAATTCAAGCTTCAGTGCTAGTAGGCATCAGAAAGTAGAGCTTCCCTAGGTGTGTCCCTGAAAATCTCCTTGGAAAACAGGGAGAAACCTAGGACATTTCTGAATTTATTCTCATCTGCCTATTTTTATCCTCTAAATGCATTTGATAGCTGCTTCTCCTTTCAAAGGTAATTCAGATCACACCACAGCGCCATGGACCATAAATCATTCTGAAACAGAACTCTTTCTGGGGCACACCAATGTTTACTCAGGGGACCAATCTGGGAAAACTACCCAATTGTATATTTCAGCAGTCTACTCTAAGCTCACAACCTGACAACATCACAAAGAGAACCATCTTCAGCATTCACCCATTTCCTTAACACCAGATTCTGCTCAGCTTTGCAGAAATGCCTTTGGAATCTCATCTTTCAGGACGGAACCTATCCTTAGTAGAAGAAGTAATAGGAAATCGTGCTCACGAGAAGCTCCTCTAAGGGAACAGCTAAGGAGAAGGCATGAAGATTATTAGACCTCCAACCCTCAAGATACGATTGCTTTACATCTGCCAAGTTCACCAGAACCTTACTGCATTTCTCAGATCCAGGACCCATCTCTGAGCCTTCCCCATTGTTTGAGTTGAGTAAATTAAAAATTAGATGAATTACCCAAGGTCATATATATAGTGCCCAGTGCAGCATGCTTTGAATGGAAGTTTCTCTGATTCTACATAATTCTGCTGTATAGTTACTGCTTCCAAATAGAAGGCAGGAAACTTGGTCCAAGTAACTGACAGCTGGGAAACCTTAACCAACCCTACTTGATTCACTCTGGGTCTTAATTGGTTCAGCTACAGAATGGAAACAATGCCATTGAGTCTTAGTTTAGGACACAGTTCTGGGAATTAAATTGGCTGGGTTGAAAAACCAGGCTTACAAGAATTCAATTAGCTTCATCTCTAAAATGGGAACAACAGTAGCATCTACCCCAGCAGATGTTGAAAGAACTAAGCGAGACAAAATAGGTGGAGTTTTGACCTTGGCATATAGTAAGCACTCTTCATCTTCATCATCACTACCACCACCATCTTATCGATAAAAGGGTAGATTTTCATCATTACCACAACCACCAGCACCACCATTTTATCATGATAAGAATATATTTTTACCATCTTACCACTCAGGATGTTTTTGAGAACTGAAGAGAACATGTAAAAATCTATTGAAAACAATAAAGATCTATACAAATTTAAGGAAATTACTCTCTCTCTCTCTCTCTCTCTCTCTCTCTCTCTCTGTCTTTCTCTGTCTCTCTCTCTCTCCATGTCATGGAACTTATAATAAAGACTTAATTACATTATGAGAAAGCTCTAGGCTCCTTATTTTAACTTCAGGAGTCTATAATCTAACCTACTCCAAGTTAAACAACACAAAATTCTTCTACCCTGCACTTATATACAAGTAATACAGAGAAACTGGGTGACAACGTGAAAACTCCCCATTTTAAATATGGTTTTCTCCTCTGCCTGGCTCTAGAGACTCTAGACTTGTGCTGTTCCTCTGGACAGAGGAGAGCAGCCCACATCCCAAGACTCCTGATATCAGATGTTTCCATCAGGGGTAAAGTGTGAAAATTGTCAAGAGCAGAAAAGATTCAGGTATCTCCATCTGAGAAGATAAGATTACAGGGGCCACAGAAGATAGAAGTTTTATACTACACAGTCAAATCCCAACAAGTTCACTTATTGGTATCTCCTTTCCTTGTCTGTAACATCCAGCAGTTAATAGCACTGATCTCACAATGTCACCAAGTGAGGTAAGGCACTCAGCATAGCGTAAGTAATAAATGATTAATAGACACGGTCATACTACTTGCTGAGGTAAGTAAGTGTACCTAATAATGTTTCCTCTGACTTCCTGTGAAATATTTGCTGGTGAAAATATTAAAATGGGAAAGATCTGAAATTAGGGAAAAGTTGTGAAATCAGCTACAAGAAGGTGTTTGTGTCCTATGTCAGTAAGACTTGGTCAGGAACATGCATCTCTGAGATAGACCTGAAGGCACTTTTTTGGCTCTCTGACCTCCCATGGAGAGTAAAATCTCCCAGGCTTCTGAATACACACTGCTCTTTTTTTTTTTCCAAGTTGTTCCAGGACATAAAGGGGTTCTGGGCACTGGCACCACAGCCTATCTTATAGCTCAACCTCTTGTAGGTCTAAACTAGGCATATTCTGGAGACAAACTGATTAGATTCAAATTCTGGCTTCATCATTTACTATTAATTCAATCTTTGGCAAATTATTTAACCTAAGCCTCTTTTTTCTCACCTATAATATGGGGATGATGAAATAGAGACCCTAGGAGAATTCAGCGAGACAGCAAATGTGTGAAAGAGAGAATAATGCTTCCCTCCCACCAAGTGTCCATGTCCCCTAATTCCCAGAACCTGTGAAAGTACTAGGTTACATGCCAAAAGGGATGCTGCAAATGGAATGAAGATTTCACCCTGTTAAATTGATATTATTGTCCTGGATTATTTGGGTAGATTCAATCTAATTGCATGGGGCAAAAAAAAAAAAAAAGGCAGGGAAATCACATAGAGAAGTGGCAGGAGGGACCCCAAAGCAAAGAAGGGACTCAACCCCCCATTGCTGAGTTTGGAGCCTGGAGGAGGAAGCCATGAGCCAAGGAATGTGGGCAAGCTCTTGAAACTGAGGACAGTGGTCAGTCGACAGTAGGGAAATGGGGACTTCAGTCCTACAACAGCAAGGAACTGAATCTTGTTACCAACCTAAATTATCAGGAAGCAGATTCTCTCCTAGAGTTTCCAGGGAAGAATGCAGTCCTTAGGGTACCTTGATTTTTTGCCCCATAAGACCTGTGTTGGACTTGTGACTTACTGAACTATAATAATAACATTTTGGTGTGTTAAGCTCTAAGCATGTGGTAATCATGGCAGCAGTAGAAAAGTTGTACTTTCGAATGTCAACACTTAGAACCTCAAGCACTTAGACTGGTGTTTATAGAACAAAGTAAAAACTAATTAAAATCCAGCAATTGAATGACAATGATGATGTTTATCATCTGGAGGATGACCACAATAAACTTTTTTAGGTTACAGCTGAAGTTCTGAGTATTAAACCTGCCTATAATCACAGTATTAACATTTTTGAAGCCTCGCCATTGGTTAGCTACTCTACTACATGTTTTCCTTGCAGTAAGTTATTAATCTAACCCTCATAATTATCCTTTGAAGTTAATATACAATTATCTCCATTTTCAGAATATAAAACTGGAATCCAGAGTTCATGCTAGATTCTGATCTGAGTGATTTGTGTTATGTAGAACTTATCAAGGACATAAATTCCTAAGTGGGAGAGAAAAATTCATAGTGTCCCCAGAAGATGAAAATATAGCACAATGGGTTATTTCATTAATGGGCACACTTGCTTTCTATTCCTTTCTTTATATTAATGCCTAAAGCAATACAGTTGGAGCTCTTTGAAATCAAGTTAAACAAGGAGAAATGCACTGAAACAGTAGAACTTGAAATTATTTAAGAGACAGAAAGAGAATCGTGCTCTTTGAGTAAGACAACCCTAGACATGTTCCTGCTGAGACTGAAGCATGTAAGTTTTAAATAAGGAAACCAACCCCGAATTCTCAGCAGCTCAAGAAACATGAAATGGAATTCACATGGACTGAGACAGAGTATAGATATGGGATCAAATGTGCAGTCTCCTTTGAACAAAGTCTTACATGATGATTTTATTCTTCTTTCTCAATTAGAAGGCAATCTTAAGTTTCTCATTATATAACTGCAAGTGTCAATTAATAGGTGTACACCAGACAACTTGTGTTCTCCATATACTGTAGCTAGCACTAATGGCATAAAGGTATTAGAACTTTGGAAGGCATTTTAAAGGACTGGGGAAAGTGTGTTTGGGGGTTGAATGTACTGGGTTAGGAAATGAATGCCTTGGGTGTAACTCTGAGCTCTATCATGGTCTGTGTGACACGCACAAAGTGACTTTATCTTCTAAAGGTTTTTAAATATGAAGTTTATAAAATGGAATAAATAATATTCATCAATAGGTTGTTTTAGCATTAAAAGAAGCCACATGTGGAAAACACATAGCCCAATGCCTGGCACACAAGTAAGTTACTTAATGATCATGAGAAGAATGAGACAGAGGAACATGTGTATGAGACAGCTGTCACTCACACACAGAGACTTAGTGCTCAGATGTTCATAAAGTACTTTTATGCACAATAGCTTCTTCAGGTCTTCTACAAACTGTTTATCATTGTTCTATTTTGTGGGAAAAAAAACACTGCCAGTGCAGATGCTCAAGGAAAGACCTGTTCCCTAGATCACATTCTCATCAAGTCCTGCTGAGAATTTTCTGGTGACTTGTGGAGGGCAGAGGAGACAGAGAAGTGGTGTGGGTTCTGAGGGAAGATCTGCATGTGGGTTCTATAATTCCACTGATCAAAGGCAGCAGGAGAAGCCACGTGCTCACTCTGTCACTTTGGCATGATACTCATAAATTAATCCATAAGGAAAACTGGGTTAGTAACCAAGACCCACTTGGAGCACAGAAATCTCATACCGTCCCACTGTGAGGAGAATCTAACATGAAAATCCGGTGCTGAATGTCTGTCTCTATCTCAAGAAAGTGGAGGAGACTTGCTCAAAATAAATAAAACAATAAAAAGTTAACAAATTACCAGAGTATCCAAACAAAGCAGAACTGGGAAGCTCTTTTTTTTCTACTTGATGCTGGGGTCAGCAAGGCAGAAAGAAGAGGCCACAGTGAAGGCACACACTGAGTCACGTGGAAGTAGGTCACACTGATCTGGACACTCTGGCAGCTACAGAATATGAAGATAACAAGGTTCCAAAATAAACACGGCCGAAAATGTCCAAGGAGACACAAGTCAGAGAGGCGTATCACCAAAGAGAGGAAAACAGGGACACCCAAATATGCTCAAATTAGAATATAACACAGAAGTATTTTAAGGACTCAGATCTAATCAAACATACAGAGAGGAGGAGTGTTGGCATGAGAAGACACAATACAGAAGTTGTATATATGGATAAACCACATTTGTTTACAAAGAATAAAGTCCCATAGCAAAGGTGAAATCAAAATTGCATTTCTAAATTATCTATGTAGTCCTGATCTTCTCATTCTGACTGCCTTCATTTAATCTCTATAATAACATGTCACTAGTCCCCTCGTCCATCTCCAGTTTTAACTTCTCATATCTACCATGTTAGCATTCTTCCCAAAATACACAAGTGGCTAACACACTGAAATAAAATTCACACACACCATTCTAAGATGTGCCAATCAGGGATAGAGCACCTCAGATAAAGCATTAATCTCTAGGATATATAAAGACCTCAAAAAACTTAACACCAAAAAAACAAATAACCCAGTCAATAAATGGGCTAAGGAACTGAACAGATACTTCACAGAAGAAGAAATACAATCATGAACAAATATATGAAAAAGTGTTCAACACCACTAGCAGTTAGAGAAATGCAAATCAAAACTACTTGAAGATTTCATCTCACTCCAATCAGAATGGCAATTATCAAGAATACAAGCAACAATAAACGTTGGCAAGGATGTGGGGAAAAAGGCTCACTCATACATTGCTGATGGGAATGCAAAATGGTGCAACCATTATGGAAAGTACTATGGATATTCCTCAGAAACCTTAGAATGGTCACTATTTGACCCAGTTATCCCACTCCTCGGTTTATACACAAAGGACTTAAAATCATCATTCTACAGTGACACAGACACATCAATGTTTATAGCAGCTCAATTCACCATAGCTAAACTATGGAACCAATATAGATGCCCTTCAACAGATGAATGGATAAAGAAAATGTGGTATATACATAAGATGAAATAGTACTCAGCTTTAAAGAAGAATGACATTATGGCATTTACTGGTAAATGGATGGAGTTATAGAATATCATGCTAAGTGAAATAAGTCAAACTCAAAAAACAAAGACCGAATGTCTTCTCTGACATGTAGATCCTAATTCACAATGGGGGGTGGCGCTAGGGAAGAATAGTTACTTTATATTAGGTAGAAGGGAATGAAGGGTGGGGAAAGGGTTTGGGGGTAGAAAGGATAGTAGAGAGAAACAGACATTATTACCTCATGTACATATGACTGCATGACTGATGTGATTCTACAATATGTATAATCAGAAAAATGAGAGATTATACTCCATTTATGTATGACCTAACAAAACGTATAAATGCATTCTACTGTCATGTATGACTCATTAGAACAAATAAAAAAATTTTTAAAAAGAGAACTGCAGCAAATGCACAAGTTATTTTACATTTGATAGATGAAGGTCAATTGTTTTCTAAAATTGATACATTTAGAAAATGAATAAAATACATTCTTTAAAAGATAAAAACAGAACCCCTGGAAAAACCAATAGTATAAACCTACCAAATTTACAGTGTTGACTCATTGTATTTATACACAAACTAATAAAAAAAAACACATAAAGCAAAGGAAACAGCAAAGGAACATAAAAACAGAAAACATGCAATAAAATGACATTAAAAAACTAAGCATGTTTACTTACTATGCCAACAAATATAAATGGCATGAACTCAAATACTAAAGAAAAATACTTTCAACTCTGCTCAAAAAATTAATTCCAAATAAAATATTTCCTGTAGTTCGAGACATGCATTCTTTAGCATTCAACATTTCAGAACTCAAATGTTGAACATTTTGTGTTCATGTTTCAGGTGAAAAATAAATTTTTGTTTTTTTATGAATAGCTATTATTCAATAAAGAGTGCCTTGTACAATTCTTGGCATTTTAGAATATAGTAAAGGCTGCCACAAATGGCAGATTTAAAACAAAATGATTCAAAAAGATTCAGAGTGAAATGATGGCTAAGTTTTATCAAGCAAATGAAAATTAAAAGAATATGAAAGTCATGATATTAATACAAGACAAAGCTGAATTCATGTAAAAGGAGCATTAAAGAGGATAAAGGGATTAACTTAATAATCTATAATTAAGACAGAAACTTGAGCATCCCTGAAATGAGTAGCATAATATAAAAGTATTTAAATTTTGTTAGAAAGGAGACATTCACCTAAATACAATGGCAATGGAAAACATTAAAGAACATCCCTTCACTCATGTGAGTTCAAGTGAAAAAATTAGCATAAACAATTGAAATCATGTAGGAACTATGTTCCATCTAATATATATCATAATCCATATTCTAAAATGGGTCTATGATTTCTTTTAAGCATATATGAAGAAGTCATAAAAACTAACCTTAGGGTTGGGGTTGTGGCTCAGTGATAGAGCACTTGCCTAGCATGTGTGAGGCACTGGGTTCAATTCTCAGCACCATATTATAAATAAATGAATAAAATAAAGGTCTCTCAGCATCTAAAAAATATTTTTTAAAAATTAATCTTATATGAATTAAAAAGCAAAGAAAGTCAATATCCTAAAAATAATAGGTCCTGATGACTATTGTTAACAATAAAGTGTTATGTACTTGAAAATTTATTTTGATAAAATAAATTTTAAGTATTCTCACCACAAAAAAGTAAATATCTGAGATAATATGTTATTTAGTTTGTGATAATCATTTAACAATTTATACATCAAAATATCAGTGTACACCTTAAAAATATAAATTTTGTCAATTATGCCTCAATAAAGTTGGGGAAAAATAAATATAGTCAATTGCTCAAGTTATGTCCCTAGAATGAATTGATTCATAGACTCTTTATAATCCACTTTTCCAGGCCCATTGCTACCAACTCATTCATTTCACAACCTACTATGATCCGTTCTTCGATAGGCAGAATTAATAGTCAAAATGGCCATATTACCAAAAGCATTATACAGATTTAATGCAATTCCTACTAAAATTCCAACAACATTCTTCATACAAATAGAAAAAGCTGTCATGTAATTCATTTGAAAAAATACAAGGCCCAGGATAGCCAAAGAAATCTTTAGCAAGAAAAGTGAAACAGGAGGCATCACAATATCAGAGCTTAAGTTATACTACAGAGCTATAGTAACAAAAACAACATGGTATTGGCACCAAAGCAAACATGAAGACCAGTGGAACAGAACAGAAAGCACAGAAACAAACTCATATACATATCTCACACTAGACAAAGGCACATAAATGTACATTGGAGAAAAAATAGGCTCTTCAACAAATGGTCCTGGGAAAACTGGAAATCCATATGTAATAGAATGAAATTGAACCCCTATCTCTCACCCTGCACAAAACTCAACTCAAAGTGGACCAAGGACCTAGGCATTAGTCCAGAGACCCTGTACCTACTAAAAGAAAATGGAGGCTCAACTCTCCATTATGTCAGCTTATAAATCAACTTCCTCAATAAGAATCCTAAAGCACAAGAAGTAAAATCAAGAATCAATTAATGGGATGGTTATCAAACTAAAAAGCTTCTTCTCAGCAAAGGAAACAATCAAGAATGTGAAGAGAGAGCCTACAGAATGGGAGAAAATCTTTGCCATCTGCATCTCAGATAGAGCATTAATCTCAGGTATATAAAGAACTTAAAAAACTTAACACCAACAAAACAAATAATCAATAAATGGGCAAAGGAATTGAACACAGGCACTTCACAAAAGAAGAAATACAATGGTCAACAAATATATGAAAAAATGTTCACTATCTCTAGCAATTAGAGAAATGCAAATGAAAATTACACTGAGATTCCATCTCGCTCCCGTCACGATGGCAATTATCAAGGAATACAAGCAACAATAAATGTTGGTGAGGATGTGGGGGAAAAGGGTACACTCACACATTGCCAGTGGGACTTCAAATTGGTGCAACCACTCTGGAAAGCAGTATAGAGATTCCTCAGAAAACTTGGAATTAACCACCATTTGACCCAGCTATCCCATTCCTCGGTATATACCCAAAGGACTTAAAATCAGCATACTACAGTGACACAGTCACATCGATGTTTGTAGCAGCTCAATCCACAATAGCTAGGCTATAGAACCAATGTAGGTGCCTTTCAACAAATGAATGAGTGAAGAAATTATGGTATATATACACAATGGAATATTACTCAGCCATAAAGAGAAATGAAATCATGGCATCTGCTAGTAAATGGATGGAACTGGAGAATATCATGCTAAGTAAAATAAGTCAATCCCAAAGACCACAGGCCAAATGTTCTCTCTAATATGTGGATACTGACTCATAATAAGCCTGGAGAGGGGACAGTGGAGGTTCACCGGATTGAAGAGGGGGTTATCAGGGGAAGGGAGGGGGAATAGGAAAGACAGTAGAATGGATCAAACATAACTCTCCTATGTTCATATGTGAATACATGAGCAGTGTAACTCCACTTCATGTATAATCACAAAAATAGGAAGCTATACTCTGTGTATGTATGATAGGTCAAAATATATTCTACTGCCATGTATAACTAAAAAGAACAAATAAAAAATAATTTGAAAAAATTTTAAAAGCCAGCCAGGCTTAGCAACTTCACGAGACCCTCATCAACTTAGTGAGACTCTGTCTTTAAATAAAATACAAAAAAGGGCTGGGGATGTGGCTCAGTGGTTGAGTACCCCAGGGTATAATCCCTGGTATGTATGTATGCATGTATGTATGTATGCATGTATGTATGTATGCATAAATAAATAAATAAGATTGTCATGACAGTATAAAATCAGTCTCAATTAAAGGAAGTTTAACAGACATATAAACGTAAGATTGGATATAAAATCTAAAGAAGTTAAGATTTTATTTAGCAGCAGTTTATCATATAAAAATGACAGGCTGGAAAATGATTTTAGTATGTAGTAAGCTTAATACGATTCAACGGTGTGCAACGCTGCTGCTGAAAAACGCTAACACTCTGTTACTGGACGTTTGGTAACTAGAATCAGAGAAGCAATCTATTCCAATTTCAGTTTGGGAAGAGAAACGTGTTTTTATTGACCTCAGAGACAGAGAGCACGGAGTTCTCCATAACGGGAAATGTTCAAGCAGAGGTAGAGCTATGGTCTGGGCCATGTACTCAGACTTTGCAGGATTAACCCCACACTGGGCTGAAGTTTGCGTCAGTGGTGGAAGAGCGTGTACCTCCCTGTACCCTCATTCAGCCAATGCATTCAGCCAACTGCATTCAGTCAATGCAACTGTTCCTGACCCGAACACTCCAGGTGACTGACTTCTTATTTCCTTTCAGGTCCACACCCCAGGGCAAGCTTGAGCACACAGATTCTGGTCAGGGAGAAGTGGACTGAGTAGAAAGAGCAGCTCTCTGATGTGACCTGTACCTGAGTTGTCTCAGACACCTGGCATATTTATGGGCCAGACACAAGAGTGGAGAAGAAGTGGCTGGTCAGTAGCATAGTCACGGGTAAGCGCCGTAACTTAGGGAAGGGAAGGGAAGGGAAGGGAAGGCCTCTTATAAGACAAAGGCTTACAGGGAGGCATCTCCAGCTTGCTCCTGGGCACCCACGAGCTGTACTCTCCTTTGCCTTTTCTGCTAAGTAAGAAGGAGCAGTGGCCAATTATGGAAACTAGAATCAGGGCCTCTTTCCTCTCCGTGTTCTCTTCCCCAAAGCCTGCTCAGGTAGAGAAGGGAGCCTGAATCACTGACTCGGCTCTTTTAGACCACGTGCGTGGTACCGTCTCCAGCTCCTTGTCTGGCACTCTATGCCTTCACAAAGACATCAAGTCCTCAAAAGGCTCTAAAATGCTGAGTTAAGTGACATTCAAAGTGTGGTAGGAGAAATTATGGTCTACTCTGAGTCAAAAGATCTACTAGCCTTGTGACTTTGGGGAAACAACTTCCCCAACTCAGTCGTCCTAGCTGTAAGAGGGGAGTAATAAGACCTAACTTGATACCTTACTGTCTAGTTTTCAGACGCAAATGAAGTAAGAGATATGAGGGAGGACTTACTGACTATAAAATGCAACATAAATATAGTGAAACAAAGTCAACTTATTAAGTCATCCGATCTTTTTTCAACAACCCCAGGAAATGGTCGAGTTATTATCCCCAATTTTTTGGCAAGGTGCAAAATAGAAACTAAAAAGGAATGGACTATTTGCCTAAAATCCTTCAGCATTCTGTCCTGCCCCCTCCTGTCCCCAAATCCTTTTTGATGTTTCCTGCAGTCTCTGCCCTTTTTTGCATCACACAAGCCCCATTCCCTCTGGGTGGAGAGGCCGGCAGAAAAACAGCAGAAAGACCAGAAGAGGGGAAGGAACAGGGGTTGGGACTTTGCTCCCCAGAGCTCTCCCAGGCTCAGCACTGGAGAGCTGATAATGGCTGGATCCTCACAGGTTCAACTCTTGTCTAGAGCTTCCAAGTGACAGGTCTCCTGGGGCACTGTGGACACCGGATCCTCGTGCTGACCCCTTGCAATTTGGGCCTAAGCGGCATCATGGGTTTCACCATTGCTAATCCTTGGGACCCCGTCACCTCTTTCTGGGTGCCTCTGTCCATTCTAACACATCTCTACATTATGCCTTTATTCACTTCTCTTAAAAATTTCAGTTATAGTGGGTGCAATGGCGCACACCTATAATCCCAGCAGCTTGGGAGGCTGAGGCAGGAGGATTGTGAGTTCAAAGCCAGCCTCAGCAACTTAGCAAAGACCCTGAGAAATTCAGCAAGACTCTGACTCTAAATAAAAAATAAAAGGGGCTGGGGATGTGACTCAGTGGTAAAGCACCCCTGGGTTCAATCCCTGGCACCAAAATAAAGGAAAAGGAAAAAAAAAAGAAATTTCATTTAGGCGAGATTTCTGTTTTCTGCTGGGTTTCTGGTGGAGAAACTCCTATTTTCCAAACTTCTTGTTCCTAGACTTCCTGGTAAATTTTTACCACCAGGTCTCCAGAGTCTCTCTGAGCACTTCTCTCACTTTATTCAGACTCTACCTGCAGGAATGAGGTGGCCACAAGCCAGCTGGTTCTCCCCAGGCACTAACTGGGGCTGGACCTGCCCTTTCCCAGTTCTTTATGACTCCAACAGCTGCCCAGCCCTCTCCTAGGCTCCTGTTCTCCCATCCTCCCTTCTTCCTTTATCCCACATTTTGTTCACCTACAGTAAAGAGCGCGGACTCTTGAGCTGTCTGCTGTGTGATCTGGGTTGAGAAACTGAGCATTAAGTCACTCTTTGTTTACCACCAGGGAAACACATCCTAGTCAAACCATGTGCTTCTTTCAACTCCACATTTGTAAACTAGCCTTAAAAAAAAAAGAAAAGAAAAGAAAAAAGGTAATTTCTGCAGAAAGGGATAAAAATGGACCATCCTATCTGTTTTGCCCTCAAGGTTATACAGACTATTTCTGCCCTTGCAGTACAATCAAGTCCATTTCTTCAAGACTAGATCACAACTGTTACTAGGCACATGGGCTGCTAACTATCTCCAAGGCTGCAATAAATCAGTGGCAACACTCTTTTCCACCATCAAGATTTACAGCGGACACAGACACAATAGTCATTTGGACCTCCAGGGTGCCTTCTCACTAAAGACCATGAGTTCGGTGGTTACACATAACGTACAATAATGGCTTTGTCTTCCTAGACTGTGATTGAAGAGAAAGAAATAAAAATGTCCTTGACTTCTTATGTTCAGATGCATCCAAGGACTGACATAGAGTTCAGGATTTCAAGCCCCCTCCTCTCCTTGCTGTGAGACCGGATGATCTGTTGATCTCTGATTGTCATTCAAATCATAGGCCCACAAAGTCAGCATCTGCCACCTCATTGACCTTTTCTTCCTAAATGTACTGGCAGTCACCAAAAAGGGAAATGGCGCTGCTAGGGACGCTTTCCAAACCATGTTAGTCATGAAACACTGAGGATAATTACCAACAAATTGAAACGCTTGCCTAAAATGATGACTTTACTGGCCTACCAAAGAACTGGTATTTTTCTACAGTTCAAGAGTATGAGACTTCCTAAGTTATTTTATAACATTTTGGCTACTGATCACAGGTACAAATTACCCCATGCTCAATTAAAGAAAGATGAAAGTTCAGCTTTCTATAATTAAACCAATAACTTGTTCAGCCTTGGGGCTAGAATTAAATGTTAAGGATTTGTGTCTCTTGCAATCCTCCACAAAGAATTAAAGAAGCTAATGCCACTGTCACAACCTACTTCATATCAAGACTTTATCCATATTGGACATTATTCATGATGAGACTCTTTGACAATAAGTCATTCTCATACTCTTTTGGCTGTTTGCAATAAATGACTTTCTTCTTCACTATTCTGTTTTGAATAGTGCATCATTTAGATCATTCTTGGTAAGACAATCCAAATATTTTCTTTAGATTATGCTGTGAATATTACATGAAATTTAAGGACTTAAAAATATGTGAGGAAATATTTTAGCATAATAAATAAAGCCCAAACAACCAACCCTGCAACTAGTTACCTTTAGCTTTTATTTCCATAATGATAAAATGGCTTGTGATGGGTAGTTTCATGTCTCCCCTCAGCTAGGCTGCTGTCCTCATTTATTCAATCAAACACTAATGTAGGTATTGCTGTGAAGGTATTTTGTGTGTAAAGTATGTGTGTAAAGTCCAGTCAGTTGACTTTAAGGAGATTATTCTAGATAATCTAGGTGGACCTGACTGAATCAGTTGAAAGTCCTTAAAAACAGAAATGAAACTTCCCTGAAGAAAAAATTCTTCCTGTGCCTTCAATTCATGCCCTGGAGTTACAGATTCCCCTTTCTGACAGTCTGCCCACAGATTTAGGAATTGCCTTAGCAGCCTCCGCTTGTGTAAGCCAATTCCCTACAATAAATCTCTCCATCCACCCATCCTACTGGTACTTTATATCCTGACTGATAAATAAGAATAATAATGCCTATTCTGTAGCAGTACTATGAGGATAAAATGAGATCATGCACATAAAAATTATTATTTTTTATTTTTACAGGCTACATTTTGATTCATTGTATACAAATGGGGTAGATCATTTCGTTTCTATGGTTGTACACGATATAGATTCACACCATTCATGTAATCATACATGTACATAGGGTACTGATGTCTCAGTCCACCATCTTTCATACCCCTCTCCCGCCTCTCATTTCCCTCTATATAAGCCAAAGTTCCTCCATTCTTCTTGTACCCCCCCCAACCCCCCACCGCATTATGTATCATCACCCCATTATGTATCATTATCAGGGAAGACATTCAGCCTTTGGTTTTTTGGGATTGGCTTATTTCACTTAGCATGATATTCTCCAACATAATATAATTGGGAAGCATAGGTAGTATTACTATTTGATATGACTAGCTCAAATTCAGCTAATAACTCCATATAAACAATGCTCTTTCCTAAAAGATCAGACCAAATCATTATAATTTCCAAATGCTGAAAATTCTCTTACATGCAAAGGCTGCTTTGCAATACTATCAAACTCAGCTTCACAGATGTGAAGACTTAGACAGATCGTCACACCCAAAGCTGCAAGCATCCGGATGTGGTACTCCTCATAAGAAGCCCAGTGAACTTGAGGCAGAGTCTTCAAGGATGGGTATCAGAGGTCAAGTCTAAAGGATAGGGGTAAGGTCTGTGTTCAAAGAGGAGTCTGGACAAGGCTGAGATAAAGGCAGAGAATGAGTTCAGAGTCAGAGCTGGAGGACTGAAAGCGAACAGAACTCGCTAGGGAGGAGGGGAGGGATCTACCTCCAGACAGCTCCGCTCTCCAGTGGTTAGGTGAGGGGAGGAGCCATGAAGGAGGGACCCCTGGCCCAAGCGGTGAGCCGAATGGACTTCAGGCTCAGGGACTCCCATACGAAGAATCTCATGACAAGTGGCACCTGGTGAGAGACATGGTCACCTGACTCATTTCTTCCTTCATGTCACGCAGCTCACTTACATGCCCAGCCTCCCGAGCAGTACGATCTGGGTAGGACCGAGTATACCAATGGGAGAAGGGCAGAAGTGATTTTTCCCTTGGCAGAGCCCACGAACACCTTTCCACAATTCCGTTGACTCTTTCCTCCTCTGACTGAATAAAATGGAGCCAGCCCCAGGAAAGCCTTAAAGCCACATATGGAAAATGGAGAGCCACGGAAAAAGCCCGAATCCCTCACTCACTCCTTGGAAGAAAGTCATTCAGGACAGCTGATTGAGAATGTCTGCATCAGACCATTAGATCATCAAAAAATGAACTTTCATTGCATTAAGTCACTAAAAGTTTGGAGGTTCATCCGCTAGATCAAAAAAACTATAACCAAATTTGACATGCTGTTGTCACAAAAACAGAAGGCGCAGCACTGTCTTAGGCAGCAGATGGCAAGGAAATTTATAGTGGAATCAGAAAAGATGGAAACCCGTGCTCTTTATTATCAAAACCACCTGGCCCTGAAGGTATCATCTAAGCCAACCACTAATTTAGAGGCTTGTCCTGAAGTTAGAATAAGACTATGGCCACCATTTAAATCTTTATGAAGGATTTCCTTCCCTCACATCTATTTACCACTCCCCACTTTAAATTCTCTATTCAGACTGTTTATCCCAACAGGTGCTCCACCCTTTCCTCTTCCCAGGCAAATCCTATTCTTCCTCAAGGACAGGGCAAGCCTCATAGCTCCACGGTACTTTCAGAATTCTTTAGCCCATGGTAATCCTGTCCTCTTCTAAATATACTATTTTGCTCACCTATTTGAATATTAAATCATATGCTGTCCTGTACTTCCTTCTGATACCCTAGCGAAGCTGTAAGCTTGTTTCGGGAGGGATCAAATCACATGCTAACCTTCCCCCACCTTGATCTTTGCAGAGCCTTGCAAGAGCATAGTAGGCTAAAATGAATTGTAGTTCACACAGTCTATATTTTGTTGTAAACAACAGTCAGTTGACAAGGCTGTGGAAGAAAAGATGCTGATATAACACACTGGGGAAGGCAAACAGATGTCGTTTGCACACCAACTCCAAAGGCATGGTGGTGTGGTTACCTGGAGCACAGTAACGAGAAAGACACTAGAGCCATACGTACCCAGGCTCCTTTCTTAAGACTCGTGAAGTCTACCAGCAGGATCTGCAAGGACACTGGGTAGGGATGTGGCGGCATGAAGTTTTACTGCTTGGTATTATAACCAATGAGTGGGTGGCAAGACTCTCAAGGCTTGTATAGCCAGGCACTGACTTGGTCACACCAGATGTCACCCTGGCTCCTCATTTTACCTAATATTATATTCTTACTCTTATGTCCCCTTTATCTTCTCATCTCCCAATTTTCTTCATCTCAGTAAATGGCACTTGTTAAATTCAGCAGCTCAAGGGAAAATGCAGGGCTTCACCCTCGATTATTCTTTCCCTTTACCTCACTCTCTCCCAACATCCTGCCAATCCCTCCCTTCCCCGTCTCTGTCTTGGTCCTGGGGATGGAACCCAGGGTGCTTCACCACGGAGTTACATCCCCGGCCCTTCTTATTTTCTATATTGGGACAGGGTCTCACTAAGGTACCAAGGCTGGCCTTGAACTTGCGATCCTTCTGCCTGGTCTCCCAGGAAGCTGGGATTACAGGCGTGCACCACTGCACTTGGCTAACACCTGGGCAATTCTTTCTCCAAGACATACAATTGCTTTGTCCCTTTGGTTTCCTCTCCTCCACTCTATCATCATCTCTCAACCAGACTATTGAAATAAACTGTTCACTGAAATTTAAACTCCTAACTGGTCTCCCTGCTTCTCTTCTTATCTTCCAGTAGTCTATTCCCTACAAAACAAAACAGCAGAATGATCTTTTAAATCATTAATCAAATTTTGTCACTCCAGTGCTTGAAACTTCCCAGTAGGCTTGCTTTGCTTTGTACTTAGAATCCAATTTGAACCTCAGAGAGTGGCCTAAACCTTACAAAGTTTGCCTTGTCCACCTCTCTCTGACCTCATCTCAAACCGATGTCACCCTGGCTCACTGGGCTTCTGACACACTCATCTTTAAGCACATTAAGCATATTCCTCCCTTACAAACTTTGAAATTGAATTTCTTCTGTCTGGAACACTGCTGCCTTAGATTTTTGCCAGTACCTTTAGGTATTCCAAGTCTCGTCTTAAATGCTACCTCTTCAGTGGAAACTCTCCGAACACCTTATAAAAAAATATTCCCCCAGGCTCACTGTGTGCCCTGGTCACCTCTGGAATTATTATTATTATTATTATTATTTCATTTTGTCTATCTCCCTCACTGCACCATTAACTCCGTAAGAGCAGAGGCCTTTCCCAAGGTCTTCATTGCTATGTCCTCAGCAGTGTGACCTTCGTCATCTCATGAGCCTTCTTAACCCTTCTGTTCCCCATTTTTAAGATAAGGACTTGAGAGTCCATGTTCGCTAGAGACCCGCTCTGACAATCTTTACATCTGTGGTTGCCAGGAGAGTTTGGAGCTCAGGCTTTCCCAGATGGTAACATTTCTAAATGCATTTTGCAAATAGAGTCAACCCTCTTAGGCAGCCCAACAGGGAGGTCAAAGAGCCAGCAAGAAGGAAGTCGCATAAGTTGAATCACACAGCTCCTTTGCCACGCCACTCCATCCATACTGAGGAGATGCAGATCATTAGGTACTAAATGTGTAGTGACTTTCACTATTAATTGGTGGGTATTAATACTGTAAGGAAATGGTAAATCTCAGGCTGGACTCCGTGACATCAGTCCTTTGCAAAAGACAAAACCTTAGGAGTTTGAATCTAAAGCACTACAAAAACCAACCCAGAAATTATGTTTTCCCTGTTGGTAAAAGTGAACATTGGCTTCTAGTTATACTGAATATTTCCTTAGTTACCAGGATCTGTATTAAACATTTTATGTAGCTTTATCATTTCATATTTATCATAATCCTACAGAATAGGCTCTAATATCGTCCTTGTTTTATGAGTGAGGAAACTTTTATATAGAGAAAAGATGCACCTTGCCCCGGGCCACAGAGCTAAGAATGATGGAGCCTAGATTTGGACTGGAGCTGGCTCATTCTGAGCGCTGTGATCTTAGCCACGGAGTAGTGCTGCCTGTTCCTCACCACTGTGATCTCATCATGCAATCTCAATTTTTCTTATTGAAAGGCTTTCCATTCCTCAAGTCTGAGTCAAAAGGCCACTGAGCCCATGAAGCCTTTCCTAGCCCTCCAGACAGACCCATGCTCTACCTTTCCTTCTCTGCATTGGTCATAGGAAACCAATCTCTTGGGGAAAGAGGATCATGTAAGGCATGTCACAGACAGTGACAGAAGCTTCTGTTAATCTCACGCGTGTCCTTTGAAAGAAGCATTAATATCTGCTCCGGAAGTTAAATGATTTGAGAAAGGTCCAATGGATCAAAGTAGCAGAATCGGAATGTAAACCAGGGTCGGCATGATTGCCACGCTGAAAGCATTTCCACAAAGTTGCTATGAGATCTTCATTATACCCCACAAATAAATGCATCTGTTATAAACCCTAATAAGATCATGTCGCTCTTCTTTATTTTTGTAGTCAGTTATAATTTCACACATATTTGTATGATTAACTCAACTTCCTTTTTTTAGGCCTAACTCCATGAGGAAACTACCAGATTTCTTTTGCTCTACTAAATCCCTAGCACTTGACCAATTCAGTAGTCATGGACCTAAACAAATATGTTTTAACAAATAAATAAACGGTATACCTTTTATCATCACATACTTAATATATAAATATAGCCCATCCTTGCTAGACTGTAAGTTCCCTGAGGCAGGTCACCTGCCTAATTTATATCCCTGAGTCCCTCACAGGAACTCAATAAGTATTTATTAAATGAATTTTGCTTATCAGTCTGTACCATCTAAAATCCCATATTAACCAAGGCTGCTAAGTGGGTGCTGGACAAAATCATAGAGTAAGAAGACCATGTCATTCCTGCACAGGGGTTTGTAATCTAAGAGCTACAAGTCTGAAAACCAGGAGAAAAGGTAGCTGAAACATGAAACACTATCCCACAACTGGCCCGGGTCAGAACAGCATCGGGCATGCTGCTATTATGAACAGCTCGGCGCATTCGAGGAGAGATTTGTTTCTCACAGCACGCAGACATTTCAGGCTGGCTGAGGGTGTTGCTTTAGGTCATTCCACTTCTAGGACACACGCTAGCAGTATCACTGGTTGCCAGGTCAGAAGAAAATGGAGCAAGGCAAATCATGCAACAGCTGTTAGAACTTCTACCTGTAAGTGGTTGATGAGGTTGGGTCGTGTGAGGAGGTGAGCCACGCCCTCCCTTCCACAGCAGGGGTGGAAGCCAGGACATTGGTGGATGATGTCCGCCCATGACCTCCACAATAAAAGACGGCTTAGAAGGAAGCACTGAGAAGTGATCCATTTAGAACCTGGCTAAAAACACAACCAAAGCAATATATTGTTTCTAAACCACTGAAATCGCTCATCTTTCCCTCAGCTCCTCAGCAACTGCTCTCTGGGCATCAGGGTCCTTGTCTGGAAGATGGGGGAGGGGGGGATGAAATTTCAAAGCTACTGTGAAAATGTAATGATGTATATAAAATCACTCATGTCAGGGCCTGAAACCATTTATCCCTAAATAATAGTCTTTGGGGAAGTAAGTATTGTTGTTGAGACACAGGAAATACTAATTCCTCCAGTTGTTGGGATAAAACTACCTACTCGTCTTCAAAGTTTGACAATTCCATTTGGCTGATATTCATGACCATCTACCTTCCATACCAGAACTCAAAGAATTTGAAGAGGTATAAATGCACCCTATTCTAAGGCTAAACACATTTGGGGGAAGGAAGGCAGTAGAAGAAAACTGTTTAAACTGGAAACTGGGGCTGGGGTTGTGGCTCAGTGGTAGAGCACTTGCCTAGCATGTGTGAGGCACTGGATTCGATTCTCAGCACCACATTAAATAAATGAGTAAAATAAAGGTCTATCTAAAAAAAATATTTTAAAAAAAACCTGGAAACCACCTGTCCATCGCAGGCAGACCCAGACACCTCTATCCAATAGGCTGTGCAAGTTACCACAATTCCTCTGTCCTTCTGTTCATTCCCTGACTTCGCAGCCCTCCTGGAACAGGGCTCAGTGTAGGACTGACGTGGTGTGAGCCTCAGGGGCAGCAGCAAAACGTGAGGGGTCTTGCCGATGATGCACAGCGTTCCTGCTCTCCTGCTGTCCATGCTCAGCCAAGTGCATGAGTCAAGGAGCTTTAAAGGACAAATAGCCCAAATCAAATATTACTGCAGCCCCACGCCCAGCCATACATCCCTACAAATGTTCTCAGGGTAAGAGAAGCACGTGTCAGGGCTGGAATCTTTTTAAATAGATGCGCCATGTAAATACCTAGGAAAGAGCAAGAACCTCAGTCATTTCTTTCCTCCCGTTCACACTGATAGTCCTCAAGGACCAGGCCTGATACCAGGAACAGAGGCTATGTCTGCTAGTGATGGCAGATGTCAGTCATCAAGGACCACTGCTCATGTGTTCACGCTGTCTTCTCTCCCTTTCATGTTTGTTTTTTTTGTTATTGTTCTGGGGGGATTTTTGCTTGTTTTGTTTTGTGCTTTTTTTTTTATGCTTCTTTAAAATTTTAAGACAGGGTATTGCTAAGTTGCTTAAGGCCCTGCTGAGTTGCTGAGGCTGGCTTGAACTTGTGATCCTCCTGCCTCAGCCTCCTGAGTCCCTGGGATCACAGGCCTGCGCCACCATGCTGGCTTCATTCCATGCTAATGAAACGACAGGAATGTAGACTGGCTCCCTTCATTTTCCTTCCTTCTGTCCCTGCAGTATAAGTAGTACACTGGTCCAATGTGAGTTCAATACTGCACTTTGTATAATGAGTGATATGAAACAAAAGAGAATCAACTAACAGCCATGTGGTACTTTAATTTTGAAAATGTTTTTCACCTTCTGTTTCAGTCATCTGCATAGCAACCTGTATTTGTTTCCTAGGGCTGCCATGTCAAAATTCCACAAACTGGTTGACTTAAAGCAGTAAAAATTTATTGTCTCCTAGTTCTGCAGACTGAGAAGTTCAAGATTAAAGCACTAGAAAATCTAGTTTCCTGGTTTATAGACGGTACTTCTTAGCTAGATTCTCACATGGCAGCTCTCTGGACTCTTTTGTTTTTTTGTTTGTTTGTTTTGTTTTTGTTGGGGGCTATCAGGGATTGAACTCAGGGTCACTCAACCACTGAGCCACATCCCCAGTCCTATTTTGTATTTTATTTAGAGAAAGGGTCTCACTGAGTTGCTAAGCACCTTGCCGTTGCTGACACTGGCTTTGCACTCACAACCCTCCTGCCTCAGCTTCCGGAGCTACTGGGATTACAGGCGTGGGCCACTGTGCACAGCTGCGTTCTCTTTTGTAAGGTACTCACCCCATTCGTGAAGGTAGGGTGAGTACACAACCCATTCCCCTCCCAAAGATCCCAACTCCTAACATCATCTTAGGGATTAGGACATGAACCTTTGGATTTGGGGATGGACACAAACATTCAGACCACAGTAAAGGGGGTCATAATTACCTATCCTCCTCTTCCTGGAACTGACTGGAGAGTCAGGGCTAGATCTCTGGTCTGGACACACAAGCTTCTTCCTCCTATCAGATGATTCTCAGAAAAAGTGCAGCTCCTGGATACTTCCAGGGGCACTACTTAACACCAAACTACTGGGGAAGCAAACATGCTCCCCCACCAAATGCAAAATCCCTCATCTAGATGCTGATTTGCAAATACTGCTTAACAACACATTATTTCATTTGGACCTTCAGTCTATTGTTTGTGCACATAAAATCTGCTTCTTGCTGTACCTCTAAGAGACAGGTAGAGCAATTATCATCTGAAAAATGAGAAAATAAGGATCAAAAAGGCCAAGGGGAATGTACAAATATGCAACACAATTTAGAAGGTAGGCTAGAATTCCAGAATCTCTTCTTCCTCTGAAAAGCCTCCATTGCCCTCCTCTATCCACAGGGACATGGCCTTGAAACTGGAGAAAGAGTTGAGTCACAGAGAAGATTTCAGAAGTAGAAGGAAATTAGTCCTATTCAATACTGAAGGGAAAATGGAGGACAAGCAACTCCCAGGACACATAGGAAAATATTGAACAAGTGTCCCTGCCCCTACACAATCTGTGTCGGTTAATGATCCCACCTTTCCAAGCATGGGAAATCTGAAATATGCATAAGCTTAGGGAAAAAAATAACACCTATGAAATCCTTCCAACAAAAAGTAAAGTTACATCATAATCACTGGCTCTGAAATAATTTGGAAGCTCTACAGTTGTCTCTTCTGCAGGTTAAAAACTGCCATCCTCCACGAAATTAGTCTCTACCAAATCAATTTCCAAAACAATCAATAGTAACACACTCAAAAAGAGTGTCTGAGAAATAATAAAGTCCGATAAAATGAATCACATCAGAGAAAACTCAAGCATGACCTTTTGAGCAATGCCATTTGTTTAGTTGACACTCTGTAAGATAAATAACTTTAAAATAAATGTACATGGGCCAACAGTGATAAAAAGGACTGCATTTGAGCATAATTTCAACACAGATCCCTAGTTCAGCTTTCAAAGCAATCATACTTTTCCCTGAAAGAGCACAGCTTCAATTTAAAGACTATATCACATAAATGATAAAATGTCTTAACATTTCAATGCTGGGTCCAGTAATAATCAAAGGAAACAGAAAATTAGTAGAAACTGAAAAATTGACTGACCGTAGCAAAAATCCCATGACAATCCACCACCTTGTCAAATGACATTTCTTTTATTGGCTCTCTGGCTTCAGTTTGAAATCTGTCCAAATGCTGTAGCAAACAGTTAAATATTTTATTCAGGTATATGTTTTTGTTCCTGCTTTTAAAGACATCTCTACCCTCTGCCCTCCATTTATCTGTCACAGTCTCTTAGCATCAAGAACATGCCTGTTCCTAGCATCATGTATTATTTATAAGATACATCATGCCTAACGCAGATAATGCACTGAAGGTCTGTCATCTCTGTACCCAACCTTCTTGACCCAGAATTCCAGAGAAACTGATAAATAAGCAACTCCTGCAATAATAGCAATGATAATAATGATACCAGTTAACAGGTACTAAGCTTTTGCTCTGTTCCAGGCACCACATTAAGTATTTTATGCATAATGTTATTTCATCTGCACCCTAGCAATACAGATATTATAATCATCCAAATTTCACTCAGAAGAAAATTGAGACTGAGAAACACCCTCAGACCACACCACTGACATATGCTGAGGCCTCCCCCTTCCACTGCCTTATGAACAGCATTAACCAATACACTGGGAGGCTTCAGTGGCCACCTAATCTCAGCGCCTGTTGGTGAAAGAGATCCTGCAAGGAGTGATGGCACCTCTCTTCACCCAGGGGTTGCTGATGCCTACCTGCTGACCTGAGTCAGCACACAGCAACCAAGAATCAGAAGTGGCTGGAAAGTGCCATGGTGTGTGGCAATGACAGAGAGAAATGGAAAAATGTGGAAAGGAAAAAAAAAAAGTACAGATAAAAGTGAAAACAGTGTTGGCTCAACTTTACTAAGAGTTTACTAATTCTAGATTCTCTAGTGAGTTATTTTGCTCTATTCATGCATTGACTCCTCATGATAGCTCTGTTTATTTATGTACATTGGATATATTAGTTTTCTATGACTGCTGTAAGCATTTCCATGAACTTAGTAGGTTCAAATAACATAGAAGTATCATCTTGAGGGTCTATATTTCAGAATCCTGGAACAGGCTTTGCTGGGCTATCTCCAGGGGTTGGTAAGGATGGATTCCTTTCTGTAGACTCTAAGGAAAAATCTATTATTTCACCTTCCTGGATTCTAGAGGATGTCAACAATCCTGGGCTCTTACCCTCCTCTGCCTTCAAATTTAGCAACATTGGACCAACTCTTCCTCATGGAACCATCTCTGTGGTTCTTTCAATTTCCTCTTATACTTTTAAGGACTCTGGTCAATACCCTGGTCAATACCTCATTCCCATAATCCTGGATACCCCTATTTTCTAGTGGGCTGAGGAGCAACCTTAACTTCATCTGCAATATCAATTTTCCTTTGCCATGTAACCTAACACCTTAACAGGTCTAGGGGATTATGATATAGACATCTTTGGGGGGGCCTTATTCTGCACACCAGAGTCTGCCTTCTGACCCCCCAAAATTCTCATCAGTCCCAAGCTGTAAATTCAATCATCCCCATTATGCAAGGCTTATCTGAACTTTCTCTGTGGGAAAATCCTGCTCTCAAAACTCAGAAGCCAAATCAATTCATTCAGTATGTAATAAACCAGGAGGTTAAATAATAAAATATTAACATTGTTTATCTCTGGATGGTGGAATTCCTCCTTACCATGGGTTCCATAATTTGTTACAACAAGCATGAATAGCTTTCATTTCAGTTATTAAAAATAAAATAAGTCCAAATGAGAGCCACTAGAGGCATGTGCAGAACAGTCAGGGAATAACCAGAGTCACAACACCAGCTACCCTGAACTGGGAGGGAACCCAAAGCCCTCACTGGAGAGAGAGTTTTCTGGATGGACTGAAGGTTGAGTCTTGTAAGCCAACCCAGACAAAAATGGAGTCGGGGGACCATGCGAGGACTGGAGGTTAGTTACTCATACAGCTTTGCCTCCTGTCGCTGCCACTCGCTGCATCTAGCGGGAGTCGGGAGAGGACAGTTGGCTCACGGTGAGAGGCTCAGACCTGATGAAAACCACAGGAGGATTCAAGAAAAGTGAAGGACATAGGTCAAACAAAAAGCCACACTTGGAGATTCCATGTATAACAGAAGAAAGAACACAGAGAGCCAGGTTCAAGTCCTACCTGCACAATTTACAACCGTGCTAACCTGGGCCACTGTGGTCACCTCTCCAGGTCTCCATTGGCATAACTTCAAAACATCAGTGAGAATATCACCCTATGCTTCACACAGGTGTTCTGGGAGCAAATCACACAGCGCAGGTGCAGAGCACTTACTGGATACACAGAGTCATCGTGGAGAGGGAGGGAGAATTCGTGACCAATAAAGTCAAGTGGCCCAGTGAGGTGACAGGAGAGGTGCAGGAGAGTGGCAGGTGGACTGGAATTTGAGAGACGGCTGAGGATAGAGAACTTCAAAGATATCAACACGGAGGCTCCAAGAAGTTGACTTTCTCAAGTCACACATCAATAAATGGTGGCCAGGCTGGGGTATGCTCAGGGGGACAACACTTGCTCAGCAAACACGAGGCCCCCAGCACCACAAAACAAATCCCTTGAACACTCTGGCTTCAAATTATCCTACATTCTTCTTCCCTCTGTTTATATCACCTTATGAAACAAGAAATTCAAGGCTTTGAGTAGCAGAATAAGGATTAGAGACTAGATCTATATCTAAGTAGAATGGGGTGTTTTCTCTGTGTCAGGCTCTATTGTAAGCACTTTGTGTAAAGTAATTCATTAAATTTCTCCAATATCATGTAAGATAATTGTCTCCCTATTGATAGAGGAGGACACTGAGGCATCCAGAAGTTAAATAAAATCCAAGACAGCACAGATAGCAGCTGCACAAGCCAAGTTTCCAATCTGGTGCATCACCAGAACCTGTATCCACAGTCACTAAGCTATACCGCCCATCAGCAGGTGTGCACACACAGTCTGCCAGACTGCCTGTATCTACATCCATTATAAAGGGTCATGTACGTAACAAGTGCTCTCAAAATATTTGTTAAGGTCAGAAAACACTGTGTGCTGCAGTATTATCTTGGGACATGGTTAAAAAAAAAATGAAGTAAGAGGAAGAAATGGACATTCTGGGTAACTGGGTATGGAAAACCCATATCCAGAAGCGACAGTTGAAATGGCCAAGAAGGGACATGATAAAGAAGGTGACCAGGTCAAGAAACCAAGGGAACTGGTTAGATCCTTCCAGGATGGGGAGGGAAATGTTCCGACAGATGGCTGAATGGGTTAAAGGGAACCCAAGGCAGAGGAAAAGGAGGGAATGAGGAATCACATAAGGGATGAGTTCCTCAAGATAATATGGTGACCTGGTATGTCTAATCACACAAAAGAAAATACAAAATTGAAGAAAATGGGATTGTTTGAAACAAACTAGGACAAGCAAGTTTCCTCAAAAGACATTCGGTAGAAGATAAGTTTTCAACACATATTCAAAAGAAAGAATTTGAAGCCAAAAACACTCAGTAATTCTAACCATTGACCTAGTGCCCCTTTACCAGAGAGTTAGGTTTAGTTATTAACTTTAATACTGCATTTTATTTTCAATTTCTGAGATTTAAATCTGGGAGGCTTTGTCAGAAACCAAAGAGGTGAGATTACTCTAGCAATTACTCCCTAGTAATAGATTACTGCACTTGACAAAACCTGTAAGTAAAAAAAAAAATGCTTTTCCTTTTACTAGAGAGAAAGAACTGCAAAGAGAGCATTTAGGAAAACATATTGTAAAGACTGATCACTCTGAGTACATACTATGCTTTTATGGGCCATTTCTGTAGGCCTGTTGAATAATCCCACGTTATGGTTTGGATGTCCCCGACAAAGCTCAAGTGTGAGACAATACAAGAAGGTTTAGAGGAGAAATGATGGGTCATGACAGCCTTAATCCAATCAGTGAACTGATCTCCTGATGGGATTAACTGAGTTGGTGACTAAAGGCAGGTAGGGCGTGGCTGGGGGAGGTGGGTCATTGGGGCCTTGCCTTTGGAGTACATATTTTGCATCTGGTGAGTGCGGTCTCTCTCTACTTTCTGATATCTTGTGAGCTGCTTCCCTCCACCACACTCCTCCATCATGCTTTTCTGCCTCACCTTGAGCCCTGAGGAATAGAGCCTCCTGTCTATGGACCAAGACCTCTGAAACCGTGAGCCCCCAAATAAACTTTTCCTCCTCCAAAATTGTTCTTGTCGGGTCTTTCAGTAACAGCAGCAAAAAGACTGATTAAAATATCCCAGAAAATATATTTGTGTTAAAATCCAATGAAAAGGTAACACGGCTTCCTCCAAAGAACTCCAGTCTGCTATAATGGTTACTGTGAATTGTCAACTTGATTGGATTAAGAGATGCCAATGATTAAGAGGCTTCTGGGTGTGTCCATGAGGACTTGTCTAGGAATGACTGGCATGTGGAATAGTGACCGAAGTGGAGACACTCCCTAAGCAGGGCACCACCCAATAGGATGGTGGCTTGGATGGAATAAAAGTTGGAAGAACAAGGAGGAAGATGCAGATGCAAGCTTGACTCTTTTTGAACAGGTTCTTGACTGCTGCTTGGATCATCTTAGGACATGGACTTCTCGCTTCTACACTCTTCCAAAACGGACTCTGCCAGGGATTCTCCAGGGAGTTTCCAGAAGCCTTGGTCTCAGACTAGGGTAACATTATTGATCCTTCTTGTTCTGGGGCTTCTGCCTCTTGGACCGCACAGCTGCTAGTTCTTCCAGCTCTCCAGCTGCAGACAGCCATTGTGGACTATCCAGCTTCTGGTTGTCTAAGCCAATCTAATAAACCCCCTTTTTATAATCATATTTCCTAAAGAACCCTGACTAGTACACCTGCCAAATTCAATAAGGCATAAAGATGGACAGACAATGCCCTCCGTATGAGTGCCATATTGCCTTCACTAGAGCATCCAACACAGCATGGTTTGCCACCCGGAGTTTCTAAGAAAGCAGTGCACTTTTTCCCTACTGTTGCTCATTTCAACTGCCCCTTCTATTTCAATAGGAGCGGGAAAAGAAGCCCCTGGAAACTGCCATTCTGGCAATGAACACAGAAATCCTCCAGAGAGTCATTCACTTTTAAGACACCTCAAAGTGCAACTCTATGATACTGAAGAAGATGGGGGTACTAGTTTTGCCAAGGACTGACTGAACAAACCTCTTCAAGCCCTACAAGTATTTCAACAAAACAAAGAAGTAAAGTTGTATTCTGCCTAAAAGTCACTCATTGGTTTTATTTAGCAAATTCTTCTCTTACTGGGTGGCAACCTGTTGGGAGAAATCCTAGTTCTTGAGTGGCAGCAGGTAATGTCTCAAGTGTGTAAACTTGCAGGGAGGAGCGTTTCGCTTCTACCTAGGAAAGTAAACAACTGCCCCAAGTTGACTCAGTGTTACCAAGGGAACCCGTATAGGAACCTGGTGGTCTGTTCCCCCGTGGCACATTGTGATTGGGCAAGAAACCTATCAAATGCATAGCTGTTCCTGCAATAAATGAGTTTGCAGGCTGATTGCCACAAGCCTGCTTCTACCCAACTCCCGGAGTCTGGGGGTCTTGATTCCGCATCCTTACCAGCATCTGAGCTAGCCTGGCACAAACTACAGCCACCACTGTGGATACAGAATCACATGAGTGAGCAAAAATGGAAACAACTCCTTCACAGAGTTCTCAGTATGGAGGGAAGACAGGTATTCGTGTAATAATCACACAAATAAATGAAATCAGAAGTTATCATTGCTTTTATGAATTTAAAAGACCACTTTATGAAAACAATTTTGAACTGGGCCCCGGAAAGAAAGTGAGGTCACCAAGGCAAGACAGGAGTGGAGTGCTAGAAAAGAAGAATCTTCCTAGAAAAGGAGAGGCCATGTGCAATGGCTTTGGAGCAAAAAACTCCATGATGTATTCAAAGTGTGGGTGCCAGGAGCAGAGAAAGCCCTGGGGACGGGGGCATGAGCTGAGGCTGGAGAGAAAGACTCAGTCAAACAGTGCCAAATGGAGGTTTTGGGTTCTTGTAAATTCAATAGGAAGGCATTGAAGAAGAGGTTGGTAGAGAAGGTGTGATATGCATCAGATTTGCATTTAAAAACAAAAAACATTCTGGTGCTCAGTGGTAAACAAATTGGTAGAGGCAAAAGATAATGACAAAATTAAAGGGTTGGGGTGGGATAAAGACTAAGGGGTTCCTTAACTTACATGATAGCACATGTACACAGAGTATCTAGATAGAGAATGAATGACTGTCACTTAATCCATGTTTGCTCATGTCAGAAGAGCACTGTATGGTGGTTGTCAGGACACAGGCTGGGAAAGGCACTGACCGTCCAGCCAGGCTTCCTGGTCTAGAAACCCAGACACGTCACTGTGCACCCTTGTACAAGTTTTATAACCTCTCTGCCTCGGTTTCTTTCACCTATAACATGGGATAGTGTTGTAGGTTTCCAAAACCATCAGGGTCACACGGTTCTTAAAATGTATAACTTTTGGACTTTTTAAGGGTGTGATATTACACTAGATATTCTGTTAAAACTTCCTGCAGAGTCTTGGGCAAGATCTCATAATTGAATACATTAACATATTTTAGCAAAATGTATGATTACAAATACTATGTGGGTTAGATAAAGACTATAATAAATAGACTCTCATCACTTCAGATCAGGTTTTGCCATCAAATGAGTTTGCAACCAAAGTTTCTTTATATTTTTTCAGAATCTTTCAAAGTTCAGCATTATAAATAAGAGATGTGAACCTACAGGATCTACCTCCTAGAGTTCTTAGGAGGAGTAACTAAATCATTGTTGTAGTTCATTGGACCACTGCCTAGAGTAAATGCTATAGAAGCATTTGTGGAATAAGTAAAGCTCTTGTGCACCAGCTAGCTGGCTGTATGAATTTAGGAATTCTCACCTGTCAAATGCAACGATGACCTCTGAGGTCCTTCCATCCTCAAGTTCCCAATTCCTCTCCTGAGGAATGCCTATTTCCATCTCTTTGTGGAGAAGTCAGAGGAGGACCCTGAATCCATTCCTGACCAGGAAGTAATGATGCCACAGCAATTTACATCGGCCCTTCCACGGCTTCTGTCCCATGGGTCAGTTCGCTTACAATCAGACCCTATTCTATATTTACCTTTCCTATAAGGCTATCTAACTGTCCTCCTCCTAGACCTCAGCCTGAACAGACTTTGCCTCCCTCACAGTACCATTTCCACAGCTTCAGTTGGCCCCTGAACTCCAGTCACCAATATGAGTCACCAAGCTCCTGAAAAGAAAGACCTGCTGGGCCAAGCACAACCAGAGCCCAGGAAATGGAAACCAGTAGCTGTTCTCACTGTGCTTGCTGTCAAAGGCACCAAGGAAGGGGAAAGTTACCATCAAGGAGTCTAGCCACGAGACTTTGGGAGAGTCAGAAACTTAACCATGCAGAACATTCTTGGTTCCCTATGTGCAATATCAGGATAATAATAACAGAACCCATTCTGCCATCTTCCTAAAGTTGCTATGAGCACCACACAAGCTGTAATGTAAGTAAAAGCAACTTTACAGATTGCGGTTTATTATTATCATCTGTTGACTTTCCACCAAAATTCTTTCTGTTCTAGTTATAGACAGTATCCTGGGAAAAGAAAAATCTGCATTTCAATGCTTTATTAAAGAAGAGAATGAACACATATTGAGGGCTTACCAGAGGCCGTGCACTATTCTAGATCCTGTTCCATGTATTTTATCTCAACCAGAAGATCTGCTTTTGCAGACAGAGTCATCATAAGCTTCATGCCTCAATTACTTAGTGTCTCTTGGTCTTTATTTCAAGACAAATATTGTTTTATGAAAGTAAAATTCATTTACAACAGATCATTAGCTAAGAAATAGAAAGCCCCTAAAATAAGAACACAAGCTTGATATTTTATAAAGGGTTTGTTCAGATATGGTCGTACTTAAATGTTCCAACAAGATACCATTATCAACCCTATCTGTAAGACAGGGAAACTGAGGCTGGGGTAATGGCCTGAGAAGTGGGAAACTCAGAGACTGAATCCAGGCTATGAAAAGCATGTATGTATTCGACCACTCTACTCTGGACTCTCTGTGGTCCTGAGATGACATTGCAGGTTTTTAATGAGCAAGTGTTAAGTTTCTTTGCTCAGATCATTTTTTCAAACTATTTCGTGTGGAAGGAAAATAAAACAGCATGGGACACAACAAAAAGTGGTGAGTGTCATTCAACTGGTGTAGAATGGAAACAGAAAGAGAGGCACCTCATGGTCACTTGCCACGTGGACATGAAAAGGCAGGACTGCGCCCGGGTGCAGCTCTCCGCCCTCCCCCAGTCTTCCCAGCAGTTGTGAGCTGGGTGTGTCAAGTTCTACAGCAGAAGGAAAGCCACTCCTGTGTGCCCGGCCTCACCCCCACTCCCGTGTCAGAGGCACTGGGGAAAGCCACCGTGCAGAGTTCGTAGTTTCTGCCACGTTTCAGACGCTGTTTTTCACTGCTTTTTGCTTCTTTTTCCTACAATGAGACAGAGAAGCAATTACCTCTCTGTCTTGCTCATCTTGATGCCATGCTTCACTGGCCTAGAGAGAAAAGGAAATGGGAATGGGAAACTAAAACCAAAGACCTAGAACCTGGAGACAATGTACAAAGTGTTTAACTCAATGAGATTTGCATGGAAATCTGCAGTTGAATTTCTATCCTACTCCATTTCTTGGAAAAACTTAATTATTGCATCTGGCTAAGGCAAGATGATTAAACACACACACACACACACACACACACATTTAAAGTTCAGAGGCTTAATAGATCTACATGTTGCATTTATATAGTGACTTGCACTTAATAAAGCATGTTCCATACATTATCTCATTTATGTCCTAATGTAGTGCTAATTCTTTAAGCAATCATTTGAATTTCTGATGTGAAAGGATTTGGGAGGAACGACATCATTTTGAGTGCCTGCTAAATGCTAGTCATTGTACTGAGTGATTTGCATTCATTATCTTTAGTCCTTCCAACAACTCAGCAAGGCAGTCACATCAGTCAGGATCCCAGCGGAGTTTGCAGTCTTCCAAGGACTGCAGGAGTAGCTGAGGCTAGCATCAACGCTGGGAAGTCAGAGGAGGGAGCACCCGGCAGCAGGAGCCACAGCCTCCACGCAGCACCGCAGCCCACCCTTGGGATGAAACAGAGAAACCCAGGGACAGACACTGGGAACCACCGTGCGCTGGTCCTGTGGTCTACTGCTTCTCTCCCTCCCCTCCACTGGCTGAACACAGGGGGAACAGGAGGACAAGGGATACCACCGAGGCGACCCTTCAGCCTCCTGGCCACAGAGCAGGGTGGGAAGGAGTGACAGCAGACCTGGAAAGGAAGCAGAAGACGTGCAGCACAGTCTAGTCCTCCTCCAGCACCAAACCCCTTCATCCATTCTTGATTTTCATCCAATTGAAAAAACACCAGATCCAGATGAGACGATCTTGGTTCGGTCATCTTCCCAAATGACACCTCAACCAAGCAACTACCATCTTCTCATCAATATGAAAAGAACAAAAGGGAGGTCGGGATAACTAGCTAACATCAAATGTAACTTAAAATCTTTCCTGAGGCCTCTATATTTGAGCATGAGGTCTAAACTGATAAGCACGGCCACCAGTAGCAACCAGCCTTCCTTCACCGCTATTCCATGCTCCCCGTACCCTTGGCCTGCTTCTCAGCTGGAGATTGTTCTTTACAGATATGGCAACCCCAATCTTCATTCCTGAAGGATCTCGGTTCTTGGGCGGTTCTGTCATTAACGCATTCCTGTCATTGCCCATGGCCTAGGACTGTTGGGCAGAGTACCACAGGCCCACGGTGAGGCCCAGACATAGTCTTCTTTTCACACACTGCATATCAATAACCCAATTTTCCCCGGTCAATCAGGATCTGTCCACGAGTACAGTGACCCCTTTTCTATAAAATGAGTCAGCAACACAGAGATGTCAAAATGGCCAGGAGCAGCTTCAATTTCCAGTTTACTAGAACCAGGCTTTAGTCTCTTTAGGAAGCTTTCTTTCTCTGAGCATTAGAATCTCCAGGAGTTCTTCCAATGGGTTATTTGGTATATTTGTAAGGCAGGGCACTCTTATCACTATTCTTGGTTCCCAGACTTGGACACAGGAATGGTACTTTATTTTGACCATTAAGGCTTTCATACCACACCATGGAGTGTCCATCCCCGCTGTCCAAACCCAATCTGAAATCAGGGGCAAAGATGCCTACTGGCAGGGTAGATAGATCGTTCCTACAGAACACAAAACAAGATAGAGAGAGTACAACCCAAAGACAGAGACACCCAGCTCTATACATATGAAACACCCCATTTTTTAGAAAAAGAAACTAAGACTCCAAATGGCACAATAGTTTGCCTGAGGTCACACAGCTTGGTGAGGAAGCTGAGACTCAAATCTAAGGCTTGTGTTCTTATTTAAGAAGCGAACACCACGTGGAAGAAGAGAAAGTCTCTCGACTTCCAGTTGAGGAGAATTAGGTTCATCTGAGATGCAAACCAATTACCAGCTTAAAACACTTCCTTACATTGATAAGTAAAAATCCAAAGTTCCCTCCTGTGGTCGTGAAAATTAAATCTTAAAGATTATGATGAGCAAGGGATTCAAACAGCTTTATTAGCTCACTCAGTGGAATGTGTTCTTAAAGATGGCTTCGCCCCTAATCACCAGCCCCCCACAATCAGTCTCCAGTGCAGACATGTCTAATGGGAGTATAATGTGATCTATATTAGTAATTTCAAATTTTCTAGTGTCCACACTTTAAAAAGCAAAAAGAAAAGGATGAGGTTAATTTTAATAATATACTGGAACTAAATATTAAAAATACAGTGATGTGCTATATAGTGGTATTTTGTTTGTTTTGTAAAGCTGGACCATTATTTTAATGTTTTTTACAACTTGATAAAATAAGTTCTTGGTGATTACAGGTATGTAAAGATGTATGGAAGCACTTAGAAACATTAGAAGGAAGGGAAGTTTTCCTGACTGATTGTAATCTTCACTAATTGTAAGAGGTTACTTTTCTGAAACTGCTATCAAATCTGCATTTATACATTTATCATTTTCAGGATGATTAGTAATCTGGGCACATTTCCCACAAATGATCTTGCTTCCTTGTGTCACAAGGCACAACTTGCTCATATTCACCTCAGTGATAGACCTTTGGCAATAACACCCAAAGTTGTATATACTGGGTACTAGGCAATCTTTTTTACACCAAGAATTAGCAGGCAAAAGGTGGCTTTCAGTTCAGGGTGTGTGATATGGGCCTTCTTGAGATATAAGCCCATTAGTCTAATGAATTTTCTTTTTTCTCATACAGCTTTCTCCAACAAGTCAGACTTAAGTAACTATCTTCTTCCATATTTTCTTTCCTCTTTTTCTTCCATTTATGTGTTTTTGCCTCTTTCAATGCTCATGAGCCTCTAAGCTTTCCTGCTTTCTCTTTTTTTTTTTTTTTCATGGAAATCACTGTATCCATAACACTTAGGTATAATTCAAGATATTCATTTTATAACATGATATAAGCCACAGAGCCTCCAGGATACAAATATGCTCTCAGTTTTGGAGTCCCACAGGTGAGGAGCTAACTCTACCAACCAAAAGGGGAAAGCCATAGTGACAGTTTGATCAACAATGGACCACCTATACAATGGTGATCCTGCAAGATCATGTCACCTGGGAACATCACAGCTTAGTTTGTATGCTCTACGATGATCACACACACAACAACAAAACTGCCCAACAACACATTTCTCAGAACTTATTCCTGTTGCTAAGCAACATATAATGTAATCAATATAAAAATGTTCATGGGAATTTTACATCCTGTGTTTCATACTAAATCTTTGAAGTCCATTGTGTGTTTTATAGGAATAGTACGTCTCAATTCAAACTTGCCATATTTTAAGTGCTCAATAGCTGCATGTTGCTAACAGCCGTCTTATCAGACAGCATCATTCAAGGCATGAGAAGATCTTTCACTCCATGTGTGTTTTCTCTTCAGGTGAGATTTATTCTAACCTCTGCTCTCGTGACTGTTCATCTTCCTTCTATTTCTGGGTGTAGGATTCCTTTAAGTATCTTCTGTAATGCTGACTTAATGGCCAGGAATTACTTCAGTTTATGCTTATCTTGGAAGGTCTTCAGTTCTCCTTTGATCCTAAAGAACAACTTTGTTGGATATAGTAATCTAGCTTTCAATTAATTTCTTTCAGGGCTTGAAATATATCATTCCTTGCCTTCCTGAGTTTCAGAGTTTGTCTTCTAAGAAATCTGTTGTTATCCTGATGGTTTGTCTTTATAAGTGCCTTAACACTTCTATCTGGTAGATGTCAATATTCTTTCTATTTTTTTTTTCTGTACTTTTCACAGTTTAGCTATAAAAGGATGAGAAGAGTTTCTCTCCTGGTCATCTAGTTGGGTTTCTGAATATCTCCTATACCTGGATGTTCATATCTTTCCCAGTGTTTGGGACATTTTCTGATATTATTTCACTGAAGAGGTTTTCTGTTTCTTGAGCCTGTACCTCTGCTCCTTCATCTACACCTACATTGGTACATTTGATCTTTTAATCATGTCCCGTGGGTCATGTGCTCTGCTCATTCTTATTTTTATCTCTCACCCTCTGAATGTGACGATTCATCAACCTTGCCTTCAAGCCTTGACGTTTTTCTTCCACTTGATCTAGTCTCTTAGTAAAGCATTCAAGTGAGTTTGTTCTATGACTTATTGAGATCTTCATTTCCAAGATGTCAATTTGGGTCTTTTTCAGAATCTCTATCCTTTCCTGATTTACTCTTCCGTATCTTGTGTTGTCTTCCTTATTTCATTTAGCTGTTTATTTGTATTCTCTTTGAATTTATTGATCACTTTTAACATCATTCTTTTGAATTATTTGTCCAGCATCTCCTCCATTTCAATGTCTTTGGAATCAGTTACTGTGAGTTATGGACTGTTGGAGGAGACAGATAATGTGTGTTTTCTCAGTGTTGCATACTCCCTATCTTGAAATTGGGGATAATAGTAACTCTTAGGACCAAAACAAATGATGATAGTATTTTTAAATAATAATAATCACCAATACGTCTTTATTTGTCATAAAGCAGGAATGCCTACATTTTAGAGGGCTTATAGTACTTAATTCTTAAAATAAAATATAAGGAAAATCAAGTCCTAAAATTATTAAGTATCTGCCCCCACATCACATCTGGAAAGTTAACAATTAAGCACCAATAATGTAACTTCTAAGTCTAGGGTAACAGACTTTGAAGAATAACAAAAATATCTACCAAGTTCTAAGAGTAACAATAATATCTACCCAGTACTGTACTTCAGTACCCAAAAAGGGAAACAATCAGATCGAAATTTTGGCAAGGCCAACTTTGCATGATAAAGGAAATTATTATTATGACCCTGTTCTCAAGAAGCTTGTAATTTTGTGAGAAGAAAGAACCCAGAGGATGAGATAAGTAATCATAAAGGTAGTTTATGGCTTTTAACAGGCAAATAAAGGTGAGATGTATAGAAATCCAGAAGGGTAGTGATCAACATGGGATGTCACAATCAAGAAAGTCTGCCCAGAGGGAGCTGGGCCTTGAGGCCTGAAGAGGGAGGTGAAGGGCATACCTGCAAATGCAAGTGGAGGCCACTTCCTGGAGGCAGGTGACCTGTGCAATCACACAGGCCCTGCACTCAGAGGGATCCTCTTCTTATTCAGTGCTCTGCTATCACTACCTCGCGATTCTTAATACTTTTGTCTTTGAACTTCTATTTTTCAAGTTCAGTCTGTTGGGACAACAGAGAATGTGTCTGAATGAAAGAGATACATGGAGCGTACAATGAATGTGGCCTTCTCCGATTTTTGCTGCTGCCCAAGAGCCTTCATGCTGCCCTTGAGCCCAGAACTCCAGTGGACCCACAATGTGTGGCTGTTCGACAGACTCAGAATGAGTATAAGGTAAATGCGTTATGACTACAACTGGGCATGCGGACAGCCCAGAGACAGCACAATTCTATTTGAACCAGAACTTGTGTCAAGCACAAAAAGAAGACAGTATTTCTAAGCAAGGTGAAACTGTAGGAAACATGAATTGAAGAACTCCATCATATCCATTCTTATTTGCATCATTTCTCTTAATTAACCCCTCATACTGAAATGCCAACCAAGCAGAAAATGCAAAGAGAGCAATGCAGAGTTTCTTTTCCTTTTAGTCCCTCCTAGCTCATCAGAAACTGAAGGAAGAAAGTGTCAGTAAAGTGTGTAAGTATTAAGACATAAAATTTTAACAACAGATTTCATTCGGAACTTTTTTTTGCTGTTCTGGTAGGTATAACTACTTATGTACAAGCTATGAAAAACAAATTGAATAACTTTGGTAATTCTGCATGTAAATTAAATGTTCTTATATTTGCCTTTAAAAGGTAAATGGTAAAGCTTCGTGCCCATAATTTAAAGTTTCAATTTTTTTCTTATTTAGAACAATATTAAATAGCAAATAAAAACACTACAGTAAGTCGAGAGAAGAGACTTGAGACAGACAGACAGACAGACTGTGGAAGAAAGAGAAAAGCTTTATGTTTTAGTACTATCATGGCATTTTTTTTTCCTACTTTTGAACAAGGATACTCATGTTTTCATTCTGCACTGGGCCTCACAAATTATGTGGATAGCCCTGTGGGAAAGCTTGCATGCATTCCGCTTGCCTAAACCAAAGAAACACATTAGGGCAGGGGATGTAGCTCAGGTGGTAGAGTCCTTGCCTTGCAAGCACAAGGTCCTGGGTTCAATCCCCAGCACCATGAAAAAAGAAAAGAAAAAATAAAAGACATTATTGATTTCATATGGCACTGCTTCCTACTGAACCCAAATAAGAACTTGGGAATCCTTCTCAAAGCAGAACTGCAAGAAGCAATCCAAACAGGCATACAAGTTAAATATATGGACAAACCATGCAGATGGAAGGGGTGCTGGTATTCCAGGCAAAGAAAATACCAGCTGGTGTGTGCCAGGGTAATGAGTAGGTCAAGATGCTCAACTATCCACTGCCTATGAACACACCATCCCATCTCCACATATCAAACAGTGTAACAAACAATATAACAAAACAAACAATATAAAAAAAGTCAGCTTGACACATCAGGTAACTAGACTCACATCAGTTGTGTGTCATTTGTTACTGAAATGACTGGTGATATAGAGCTCCTTTTAACTCTATTAGAGAAAAAGATTTTAAAAGATGTGAGCCACAATCAAGTTATCAATACTCACATGGTGCTTCTTATGTACCAGTTGCTATTTTACATGATTTGCCTATATTAACACACTTAATCGGTGCAAAAACCCTGTGTACTGTGGTTATCCATTTCTACAGATGAGGAAGCCAGGACACAGGAGGGTCTGGTACCTAGCCCATGGTCATCAGCCCGTCAATAGCAGGACCAGTAGCTGAACCTACATAGAGGAGATCCAGTGTTTGTACCCTTTAAATCTCTTCAAGGAGTCCCTGCAGAAGGTGTCTGTCACAAACACAGCAATGTTTTTCCAAAGATGCTGTCAATGGATGGGTTCCTGCACACGCAGGGAGAATGGCCTCCTCCGTGTGATATTCTTTGTCACTTGGACCCAAGAGCAGTTCTACTGGAGCTACCTTGTAGTCCCTGATGAGCAATTTGCACTCATTTTATCCCTTCCCACGCTAACCACAGGAGTTCAAACTCAATCCAAGAAATAATGGTAGTCATGACACCAGCTCAGAAGGCTAAACTGCCCTGTATGCCAGGTTTTGTAAATATTCCTTCCTTCAATCCTGAAACCACACTGGAATCTTTGAGCTGGAAGGGTCCTTGGAGATCATCTAATCCAGGGATAATAAAGAGGCTCATGTCACATGCCCGCTGTAGCTGAATTGATGGGTAGCGGGTGCCCGTGGCAACAAGATGAGAATGATTTTGAGACCATTTGGAGCCACTGACACTGGGCACATAACCGATATTCAGTGATGAGAGTAAGGAGGGAACAGCAGAGGCTCGTATGCCATCCTGGCAGTAGAGCCCAGCACGTGGGCACATGGGCTTTGGCAGCAGATTTCCTAGGATCAAAATCTTGCCGCACTCTTTGCTGGTAGCAAACTACTAAACCTCCCTAACATCGGTACTCTTATTTGTAAAATAAGGATGATAAAATCAACCTCATGGAATCATTGTGAGAATTTAATGAAATAATAATTAGCATGATTATTGGAGCATCGGGTTTACCTTAAATCCTCAACACAGTATTATTACCTATCATCAAGGAGCAATTCATGGTGTCTAGCATGGGTCCTGGAGGTGACAGTGGCATGTGTATTACGATCTAGTTCCACCTCTGAAAACGTACAGATGAAGATGCTGCAGCTGCAGTAACTACAGTATTGTCCCAAAATCACATACGTTGTCTCTTTCAGAATTGGGGGCACTCAGGGAACACTGTGCGGAGTCCTGGCTCTGGCCATGCCTGCATGCAACTCTGGGCAAGTCCGTGTTCCCTGGACTTCAGTCTCCTCACCTGAAAAATTCGAATCCAGCTGATTTCACAGAGTATTTATTCCCAGAAGTTCTGTATTTCCAGGAGTTAAGGATAACTTTTACCCGTAGTTCAGTGGATACTACAAACAGCAATACTTTCCTTCCAGTTTTGACAGTTTTAGTGTTAAATAACCACCTGGGTGTTCCTTGCACAAATACACATGCACGTTCCATTTCCTTTGTTCTCAAAGTTCAGATTTTTATTCATGATGGCCACAACTGGACACCAAAGTATTACACCCTTAAATTTGCAATATGCCTCAGCAGGTCTACTGAACTATGACCTTCAGAAGTCACATCAGCAGCCTTCCACTTCTTCAGCATAGGGCCAAGCTCACCTCCTGCCCTCCCAGACTCAACCCCTGCACCCGTGAGAATACTTTCACTTTTTTTTTTTTTCAATTGAGTCCTATCTACCAGTTTACCATACTTCAAAATCCAAGGCAGAATCTAAAACACAGGTCAAAATGCAGATTTTTATTCATTTCTGATGGGCATTTACTTATAGTAAGTGCCCAAATAATGTCATGAAAAGTAAGGCAAAGAAGAGTATAAATTTAACGTGATGTATACACATACACACATGTAAAATGTATTTTTGGCAGAAATAAGCATACATGTTATAAATTACATATTTGTATTTGACAATGTTATATAGCTATTTCCAAGACTGTAGCTCAGGAATTGTAGCACTGTATTTGTAATTCAGGGGTTATGCATTCAGATTTCACTAAGACCTTCCCTATGTATGTAGTTCAGAGAAATATAACACAGATATTAAGAATCTGTACTCAAAAGCCACATTACCTGGGTTTAAATCCTGACTCCCCCTTGCTAGCTGTTGACTATGAGCAAGTTTTTAAATTCTCTACCTCTGCTCACCTGCAAAATGGGAAAAATAATGACTACCTCATAAGAGTCGTTTCAAGAACTCAATGATGCAATATCCTTTAAGCATTTAGCCCAATGATAACCCAAATTTCCTACAGAGATCAGTTCAGCCCTCTTGAAATGAAGACCTCAGTTATAAAGTTTGTTTTGTTTTGTTTTTCGGATTTCTATTTTGCAGACAAAGAAATCAAAGTTGAGAAGAGAGCTGTTACTTGCCATTTGAGGAGCACGCTAGGACAGAACACTACTCAGAGCAAAGCGAGAACCAAAATTCAGTTTTTTCTAAACCTCAGAGTACCTGCTTTGCCCAAGCCAGGGTTCATCCTGTCTCTTGATGGAGAAACATCTGCCTACCTGCTCCACTGCCTGAGGGGGATGCACGTCATATTTTCAATGCCCAGTACCATTCCTAGTACATTGAAACTAAGGTCTAAATGAATTTATCGGTTCCTCACTTCTGAGTTCTTTTAGATGCTGAAAAGAACTGAGAAGCAGTAATTTCAGTCTCTGGGAAATACCCTAGTGTAGTAGCTTAGAGAAGAGCTCTGGAGCCAGAAGAGCACGGGCTCAGATTGTACTTCGCCTCTTCCTCATTAATTTGATCCCAGCCAAATGACTTCACCTCAGTTTCTTCAGTCACAAAATACAGATAATAACACCTCTGCCACAGGCATCTGAGTAATAAATTGGATAATATTTGATCTTTATTTTTATGCATCACCTTGGCTATATTATAAACACACAGTAGTCCAAACACTTTCAGCTGTTGCTGCAGAAGTATTTCATAGAAGTGGTCAACATCTACAGTTGGCTATCATGAAACACAAAAGATCATTGCTTTAACCCAGGTGACCTGATCCAGTCAGCCGAAAGACAATAAAAGCGGAACCGAGGTTGCTAGAGGAAGAAAATCCACGCGTGCACACACATGTGCACATGTGCATACGCGCACACACACACACACACACACACACACACACACACATCCTCCTTGACTCCGTCTCTCTGGTAGAACTCTGGTACGGTATGTAAAGCACGTTCTCTGGCTCACAGCACTTAAAGACTGTTAACCACTAATAGTGTTAGCAATATTTATATTTGTTGAACATGCAGCAAAAACCTTCAATGCAGGGACTGTAGATATGAAGGATATTTTTTTCCCTAAAATTTTCCTGAAGCAATTATTCCAGCAACTTAATTTCAAACAACTAAGTAGATTTTTAAAAAAAAAACTCACATAGATATTGTGAAAGCAAATAAAGGAAAATATTAATATTTAGAGATCTGGTGAGGATATATAGGATTCTTTATAACACTTTTACTTTTTTAGTATGTGAAATCATCTTCAGGCTGGGTATAGTAGTACATACCTATAATCCCAGTTATTCAGGAGACTGAGGCAGAAGAATCACAAGTTCAATGCCAGCCTGGGCCACTTAGTAAAACACTGTCTCAAAATAAAAAAAATAAGCTGGGTGCAATGGCACACACCTGTAATCCCAGCAATGAGGGAGGCTGAGGTAGGAGGATGGCAAGTTCAAACACAGCCTCAGCAACTTCAAGACCCTAAGCAACTCAGCAAGACCCTGTCTCTAACTAAAATATTGAAAAGGGCTGGGGATGTGGCTCAGTGGTTAAGCATCCTTGGGTTTAATCCCTCATACAAATAAATAAATAAATAAATAAGAAAGATTGGGGATGGTAGAAGTTGCCAAGCATGCACAAGGCCCAGAGCTCAATTTCCAGTACCAAAAATAAAAAAATCATTTTAAAATAAAATGCTACAAATTTTTCCATAATAAAAATTGATAAAATAAATTTTTCCAACAGATTTACTGTGTTGACAACCAGAGTTCTAAGAAACAAGGATTGCTGCTGTGAATGTGAATGACAGAGATTAGTAGAAAAGGCTTATTGTAAACATGTTAAATTTACTATTAAATAATCAATTCAATTGCCCAGTATTGCACAGTATTATCTCTATGAACCTTCAATGAATAAAGGTTCAAAAAAGAGAAAGCGATTATATTTTGTTTGGGGAGATTGGAGAGAAAACATAAAATTTCACTAGGGAAAAAAAAAAAGAAAGATGGGAAAAGAGGGTCTCTCAGGCGATGGGAAATAGGCCAAGTGAAGTCAGTCTGTTTTAGATGATGACATCTATCTCCTGAAACTCTTATTATAAGTGCCCAGCAGTTGAACAAGCAGACCAGCACACTGCCTAGCAGGGCTCCATGTATTTAAGAGCCCTTCCTCCAGGCACAGTGCTAAGAAGTTTATTTAGAAAATACCTAAGTATCTCCTGGGTCTAGATACTGGCGACAGTGGCAGGCCCTTCTGTTGGATCAAAGTGTGCCCTGTGGCTAAACGTGCCAGACTGACAAAGCAGAAATCCTGGGCCATCTGCTGGGCACAGCTTTGTTCACATGCTTCGATTTTGATTAAGAGATCACAAACTGACTTGTTATTAATATTGTAATTCAAACTTTGTTGGCAGCTACCTCATGGACAGCCTGCCTACCCTTTAAACATGACATTTGAGCTAATACCCTGTCCCCCTGTCCTTTTGCCAACACACACATTACTAAAAAATCACTGGAATCCGAAGGCAGTGAAAGTTCAGCAATCAAACCCTGAATTCTGTTGCCATCACTCAGTGCCCATGGTGAGACGTTCCATTCAAGCTTATAAGGCGACATTGGTGGGCCTGAGCTCATCACTAGGACACCCATGAACGTTGTCCCAGTGTGACTGTGAGACAAAGAAAAGTCTACAGGCCTTGTCACTTCATCTGATTCTCCCAATCTTCTGCTATCACTATCTTCCATCTACGATCTGCTCCCAGGAGAGCATATTCTATCCCAAATTAGGGTTTAGAGTAGAACTGACTTCTTTATTTTAAAAAGTTTTCTTTGAAAACCTACCAAGTAGTCAATGCCTTATTAGATACTATACAAAGATAATGAGACACTTCTCCTATCCCCCAAGAATTTATAATCTGGGGGAGAGCTAAACCATAAATATAACCAGACCCAAGTATAACATCATCTTTGGCACCCAGGTATTCCAGAAAGGGACTTTGTATGGTATTGACTATATGATGATGAGTTTTCTCTGGTCATATTTGGGACAAGTTTTGACTTTTTTATTTGTCCTTTATACTTTGCTTAATTTTTTATGGTAAATATGACTCATTTTTACAAAAATAAAAAGTAATGTTATTTAAAAGAAAAGGATCCATTGATGAAATGGAACTTTTTTTCTTTTTTTCCTTTTTAATAGGGCATTATAGTCACACCTAATCACTGAGTTCATTTTGGTATATTCGTAAACACATGTAACATAATTTGCTCCTTTTGAGTCCCCAGAACTACCATCTTCCCCTCCTCCCTCCTGCTGATCCCCCCTCTTGGCTCTACTGGTCTTCTTTCTATTAATCAATTTATTAAATGGTGCACTCAATTTATACATAGAAGTGGAATTCATTGCAATATATTCATACATGCACATAACATAATTCATTGACATTTATTCTACATTTCCTCCCCTTTCCCATTCCTCCCCATCTCCTCCTGACCTCCATTGTTCTTCCTTCTATTTTCATGAGATTCCCCCTTTTTAAATTCCTTATTTCTCTCTGGCTTCCACATATGAGAGAGAACATTCAACCCTTGACCTTCTGAGTCTGGCTTATTTAACTCAGAATGATGTTCTATAGTTCCATCCACTTACCAGAAAATGATATAATGCCATCTTTCTTTATGGCTAAAACTCTATTGTGTCTATATACCACATTTTATTTTTCCAGTCATCTGTTGAGGGACACCTAGTTTGGATCCAGAACTTGGCTATTATGAATTACAGTTTTAAACATTGGTATGCATATATTACTACAGTATGCTGATTTTAGTTTTTTTGAATAAATACTGGGGAGCTGGGTCATATGGTGGTTCCATTTTTTGGTCTTTTGAGGAATATCCATACTACTTCCCAGAGTGGTTGCACTAATTTGCAGACCCAAAAAACAAAGCATGAATTACCTTTCTCCACACATCCTCATCAACGATCATTGCTCTCTGTATTCTTGATGTTGCTGTCCTAACAGGAGTGAGATAAAATGTCAGTGAAGTTTTGATTTGCATTTACCTGATTGCTAAGGATGTTGAACATTTTTTCAGATATTTGTTAGCCACTTACAGTTCTTCTTTTGAGAAAAGTCTCTTTAGTTCACTAATTGCTCTGGCACTATGTTGAACAGGAGTGGGGAGAGTGGACATCCTTGTCTTGTTCCCAATTTTAGAGGAAATGTTTTCAATTTTTCTCTAGTTAGTATGATGTTAGCTTTAGGGTTTGTCATATATAGACTTTATGATGTTGATGTAAGTTTCTAGTTTCTAGTTAGTAGAAACTAATTCCTAATTTCTCCAGTGTTTTTAACATGAATGAGTGCTGGATTTCATTTAAGGTAATTTTCTGCATCTCTTGAAATGATTGTGTGATTTTTGTCCTTAATTCTACTTATGTGATGAATTACATTTATTGACTTAAATATGTTCAATTGATTTTGCATGGATAAAATAAACTTGATTATGGTATACATTCTTCTTAATTCATTTTTGAATGCAGATTGCTATTATTTTATTAAGGATTTTTGCATCTATGTTCATCAGGGATATTGGTGTGTAGTTAGTTTTCTTTCCTTGATGTGTCTTTGTCTAGTTTGGGTATCAGGGTTACACTGGCTTTAGAGAATGAATTTGGAAATGTTAACTCCCTTTCTATTTCTTGGAATGATTATAGGAAAATTGACATCAGTTCTTCTTTAAAGGTCTAGTAAAAGTCAGCTGAGAATCCATATGGTCCTGGGCTTTCTTTTTCTTCATTGGAAGGTTTTTAATTGTCACTTCAATCTCATTTCTTGATATTGGTCTGGTTGGGTTTTCTACACCCTGTTGGTTCAGTTTGGGCAAGTCATATGTATCTAGAAATTTGTCAATATCCTCTAGATTTTCCAACTTACTGGAATATAAGTTTTCAAAAAAAGTGTTCCTAAAGGCCTCTGGATTCCAGCAATGTCTGTGGTGTTATCTCCTTTTTTTTTTTTTTTAAATCTCTAATTATGTTGATTTGGGACTTCTTTTTTTCTTTTGATTTGGTTGTCTAAGAGTTTATCAATCTTATTTATCTTTTCAAAGAACCAATTCTTTCTTGCATTGATCCTTTGTATTCTTTTTATTCTCCATTTCATTAACTTTGGCTCTAATCTTAATTATTTTCTGACTTCTTTAATTATTTTCTGGCTCTAATTTTAATTATTTCCTTTTGGAATTGGTTTGTTCTTGCTTTCCCTAGGGCCTTGAGATGTAACATTAGGTTGTTGACCTGAGATATTCTTTTTTCAATAAAAGCTCATCAATGCTATAAACTTTTCTCTTAGAATTGCTTTCACAGTGTCCCAGAGATAATGATGTTGTATCTCTGTTCTTATTTGTTTCTAAATTTTTTTATTTCTTCCCTGATTTCTTCTTGGATCATCCCTCAGTTAAAAGTGCATTACTTTTACACACAACTGTAATCTCAGCAACTTGAGAGGCTGAGGTAGGATGATCACAAGTTCAAAACCAGCCTCAGCATCTTAGCCTAAGCAACTTACTGAGACTCTGTTCCCAAAATAAAAATCAAAGCTGGGATACAGCTTAGTTGTAAGGCACTCCTACCTTCAATTCCTAGTACTGCCCCCCAAAAAGTGTATCATTCAAGTTCCTTATGTTAAAATGGTTCCTGTTTTTTATCTTGTTATTGATTTATAATTTCATTCCATTATGGCCTGATAAAATGCAATAAATTATTTCAATATTTTGTATTTCCTAAAACATGGTCTATTTTGGAGAGAGTTCCACATACAGCTAAGAAACTAATTCAGTTGTCAATGGATGAAATATTCTATAGATATCTATTAGGTCCATTTGATTAACAGTATTTTTCAGATCTGAAGAGTCTTTACTTAGTTTATATCTGTATGACCTAGCTATTAGTGAGAGGGGTGTACTGAAATCACCTACATTATTTTATTAGAGTTTCTGGGTATATCAAGTAGTGTTGGTTTTATGTAATTAGGTGCAACAATATTTGGGGCAAAAATGTTTGTAATCATTACATCTTTTTGTTGGATAGACCCTTTTATCAGTATGAAGTGACTTTCCTTGTCTCTTCTGATTGATTTTGACTTGAAGACTGCTTTTTCAGACCTGAGAGTAGCTACTCCTGCTTGTTTTCAGTCTCCATTTTATGGTATATTTTTTTCCAACCTTTCAGTCTATGAATATGTTTTCCTCTCATGTGAGTCTCTTGTGAACAATATATTGTTGGGTCCTATTTTTTAATCCATTCTGCCAGTTTCAAGTTTGACCATTTATATTCAGTAGAGAGAGATGATGATGATTTCCTGTCATTCTGATTTATTTCTAATGTTTTATTCAGATTTGGCTCTCCTTTCTAAGCTACACTTCTAGTGAGATTCATTCATTTGCTGGTTTTGAAGTTTGATTTACATTACCTCTGCAGAAAATATTTCTTTAAATATTTGCTGTAGTGCTGGTTTAGTGGTCATGAATTATTTGAGCTTATGCTTATTTGGGAAGGTTTCTATTTTATCTTCAATTCTGAAGGATTGCTTGTCTGGATAAAGCACTCTTGGTTGGTATAAACATTATCTTTCAGAGCTTGGTATACATTATTCCAAGATTTTCTGGCTTTTGAAAAGTCTGGGCTGAGAGATCAATGGTGATTCATATTGGCTTACCTTTAAATGTGACCTGTTGTTTTCCTCTTAAACCTGTTCAAATACTCTCCTTGTTTCGTATATTAGACATTTAATTATAATGTGTCTTGGAGATTATCTTTTTTGATCTTGTCTACTTGAAGTTCTGAATACATTCTGAATTTGAATATGCATCTCAATTCCAAGACTTGGAAATTTTTCTGATTTTATTTCACTAAAAAGGATATGCATGTTTTTAGTTTTTAATCTTATTATCTTCTTCAATATCAATGATCATTATTTTTGGGCTCTTCATGTTGTCCCAGATTTCTTGAATATTTTGATCATGGTCTCTTATCATCTTTACTTTATTGCTAAGTTTATAAGATTGTATATCTTGTCTTCAAGACCTGAAAATTTGTCTTTGGCATGTTCTAATCTATTAGTGATACTTTCCACTAAATTTTTAATTTGACTTATTGATTATTTAGTTCTAGGATATCTGTTTGGTTCTTTTTCAGGATCTCTATCTTTTTATTGAAATTATCTTTCACCGCCTGTATTATCTCTCTTAATTCATTAGATCTTTTAGTTCCTTGTTCATTTCAACCATCAACTTTTCTAATTCATTGGCATTTTGTCCACTTCAATATCTGAGGATTCAATCATTGCAGGGTTATATACTTTTGGAGGCATTGTATTTCCTTGTTTCTCAAGTTTTCTATATTTCTAAGTTAAGATTTGTCAATCTTCTGGAACAGATCTTTCTCCCACTGTTAACTGGAGGACTCTCTCATAGCTTACATTTACTTTACTATGTGTTCCTCACCAGGGAAATAGCTCTGTCGAAGAGTCTAATGTGTTCTCAGGATTTTAATCAATCATTCCACATTAAGGAGAGCTAATCATCACCTGTAAATACAACTATCGAGATTTTTTTTTTTGTCTTGGAAATGCCTAGGACACTCTAGAAGTATAAATTCAGAGACAAAGGATCCAATCCCAGAGCCTGCAGAAAAGTGATGGGGCAACTGCAGGGTCTTGAATTTCTGAATGGAAGTTGGCAGAATTAAAATGGCACTTTTTAAATGAATTTAAATTGGAGGAGGAGGAGTAAATTTTAACCCCAGTCTATTTATTTTGGAAGTCATTGCAGTAAAAAAACACCTCTTCCATAAACCTGGACAAATTCACAACTCCCTGCTTCTTATTCTTAATTATTCTGCCAGTAAAGTCCAAGAAAATGCAAGAGCATAAAAGTCAAGGGTCTTTTTAAATCATCTGATCCAACAGACAGACTATGGAGGAAGGTACACAGGAGGAATTATTGCAAGAAACATTATTTACCAAAGAGAGAAATGTCAGCTAGCAAGTACCAGCTTATGGCTCCAACCTGCCTGTAAGTGTCCCTTCACTTAGAAGCTAATGGAATGATGTCTTCATAGAAGAAATAACTCACCTCTACTATGGAGAATGTGCATGAGAAGTTGCATGCAATGAAACTCTCCCAGACAGAGATCCCTAGAATAATATATGCTGAAATTATATGACTCATAAAAACAAAAGGTTTTTCAGAACCAAGGCAAGGGGATGTGAAGTCGATTGAGAAACTGAACATGTAAATTTCTTCCTGACTTTGGCACTTACACAATGTGTGATCCAGGGAACTGCTGTCAAGTTTAATTAGCAATATGGTTCTGCATGTTGGGAACATGATCACCTTGCTCTTATTAAAACTTTACAAGGTTACATTAGAGCTTAATAAGTAACTCTTGTTAAAGTTCTTAGTACCTTGCAAAAGCATATGGTTATAATCCCTAAAGATTAGAAAAACACAGCTAACCTCTATGAGGAGAGAGCCTTTATTCTCCAGAAATGTCAATCCTAATTTTCCCCATTTTCAATATAAACAGGCCATGTTTCAAAAAAATTCTTAAATCTTCCAGTGTCCATCAGTCAGTGAAAAGACAATTGTACATTATATGTCTTAATTCGTTCATTCAAGAAATAGACATTGCCTATCCATCTCTGTATATTAATATAGGAGACAAAAGATTAATTCTCTAACAAAGACTCAGAAATAGATTAGGGATAAGCTGACCACTCAAGTAATAAGGGGCTCATCATATAGGGGAGAAGAAACACAGTTTTGGGGCACCGAGTTATTATTAAAAATGTGATGAGACTAAGAACATGGGTTTCACAGGAGTCCAGGTAGGAAACAAGGTATGTGACTAAAAAGAATTATCTAATAAGCTACTCTGGGTGCTCTGTGAGTCCCACAAAGACATATCTGAAATGTCTGCTTTCTAGGGAGGGTAGATATGAGGAGTTTAAAGAGTGATTTTGCTGAGTGGACAATATAAATTTGGGGGATAACACTTAGACAACAAAGGTTAAGTTAAAGATTGCCACTATTGTTGGTCTTTCTTCATCCTTACCCCACACACAGCTCAAACTCTAAATGAACACATACTTAAGCACATCTGTTAAAGAAGCATCAAATTGTTAGCCTGAAAGAGACACTCATGAGTCTTGTTAAGGTATGAGCAGTCTCTTTTGTCATGTTCTTGAAGTCTCCAGAACCGTAAGTGAACCAGAGTTCATTCTCCCAGTCACTGAATCCTCCCCATGCTCTTTGCCCTTCTCTTAGACCATCCCAGACAGGACTGAAGTCATACAGCAACACATGGAAAAAAATAATGCTAAAGAGACTTTGGGTTTTTTGTTCTACTTTGTCCTCTTAATTTGTTTTTAAATAAAGCACTACAAATGTGATGCATGCAATTGTTTTAATATAAAGCCAACAGGGGACAGAAATATTAGTTTTAGATACTAAATTGTATATCTGTCTTATAAAAAAAGACAATGCTCCAACAATTTAATATTGATACCAATCATTCCTTTCCTCCATTTTCTCTCCAAACAAATACACAGACTACCAGTTCTAACATGAAAAGTACATAAAATTGAAACTTGCAAGCATCTGAGGTAAAGCTCAGTCCTGAGAAGCAATCAATGCATCTCCTGGTGCAAGTTAATGCCAATTGCCTCCAATAAGATCCACAACTCAATGAGGCTGAGGTTTTAAACACCGAGAACACAGGAACAAGGGTCATTAAACAATCTCGCTGATTAGGCAAAATGTACATCACTGGCATTGTGATATTTAAGACACTGAAACAATAGCTCTGCTGTGTGTATACAACCCACATTCGAAGAAAATACAATTATCTTCATTAAACTGGAGTATACAAAAGGAATCCCAAAACCACACTTACTATTTAAGCTTCTTCTCCACCTCATTTAGGTCCTTTGTGCCCTTGGAAAGTCAATTCAACTCTCTAGAACTCATTTTCCCCTGTGAAATTAAGAGGTTAGATTAGATAATATTTACAATGCTGAGCAGGTGCATAATACAACACAAGGGAGTTAGCAGCCCTGGTATCTAGCACCTGATCTGTCATGAAAGGTTAGGCAAGTCATTTAACCTTCCCCGAGTCCCAGAATTCCTCATCTATTAAGTGCAGACAAAATCACCTTCTCTGTTTTTTGTATAGAGCTAAAGACAATCAGGTTGAAAGTGGGTAGAGAATTATAAGTGTCACATAACTATATGAGCAAGGAATATCATGATTAATTTAACTTCCCAAAACATCAAATAGAAAAGAACATCATTTTCCCCCCTGAATTTCCAGAGGGAAATCACAAGGTGATGATTCTGCTACTCTGAGTATCTTTGGAGCCAATGGCTGATGAAGGTACTGGGAAACCAGAGTCAGGTAGTGAGAATTAGAAGTCAACTTCCAACACAGAGCCTCTGTGTAACCCCAGGCAAGGCGCTTCATCTGATAACCTCAGCTTTCTGATCTCACAGATGCGGAGCTGGGCAAATTATAACAGAGACGATTCACTGAAAGCTCAAGAGGCACCATGCTCTGCTTTCCTGTGCCTTCAATCAGTCACATCTCAAAACAGCCCTAGAAGGGAGGAAAGACGGCCATTCCTGCTTCACAGGTGAAGTATCTGGCATTGCACAGGTACACCTCTCAATTATGTCCCCTGATGTTCAGGAACAAGCAGTTGGTCTGATTCAATGCCCACATGCTCCATCCCTAATCTGCAATTCTCAAACTTTTTGGTCTGAGGACTCCTAAAAATTGAGGTCACTAAAGATCCTTGGCTCAGAGTTACACCTACTGATACTTACTGTACTAGAAATGAAATTTGAGAAAATTTGAAATATTTAATTCATTTAAAAATAATAATAAACCATTATCTGGACTATTAATCAACCATAAAGAAGAATGAAATTATGGCATTTGTTGGTAAATGGATAGAACTGGAGACTACCATGCTAAGTGAAATAAGCCAATCCCAAAAAAACAAAGGCCAAATGTTCTCTCTGATAGGTGGATGCTAACACACAATAAGGAAGGGCGGGGAGAGGAAGAATAAAAGTCCATTGGATTATACAAAGGGGAACAAAGGAAAAGGAGAGGGAGGAGAATAGGAAAGACAGTAGAATGCATCAGACATAACTTCCCTAGCCTTGTGTTTGAATATACGACCAAGGTAACTCCACATTTTGTACAACCACAAGAATGGGATCCTAATTAGAATAAGTTATACCCCGTGTATGTGTAATGTGCCAAATATACTATACTTTCATGTATAACTAAAAAGAATAAAAAAATAAACCATTATCTGTTAACATTAATAAAATATTTTGAGGAAAAAACTATATTTTCCTCAAAAGTAAAACAGTCATTAGAATGACATTGTTTTAGTTTTACAACTCTCTTTAATGTCCAGCTTCATACAAGGTAGTGGGGGAAATGGCAGTTACCTCCCCACCCATCTCCCAAATCCAACAAAACAAATATCAAACAGAAAGGAAACTAGAAAAGATAATTACAATTATACCAGCACCATTTTAACATTTATCTAATAAGTATCTTAAATTTCTAAATTAGAAGGTCACCATATTTAGTGAATGAAATGGAATAAGAATCATGATGGGATTCTAAATTGCATTTTATACTTCAGTGATAATCCCAGACAAATCAGCTGTTACTAGCAATTACTAATAATTCATTTTTGTTAACAGCCTGAAAAAGTTTCTAAAGGGGAATTAATGATCAGGAGCTTGACTTGAAAAAATGCACATGCCTATGTGATCCTAAGAAGGTGTAAAACAAAGCTTCCTAAGCAGGTAAGGTCCAAGGGAGAAGAAGGAGGACTGGACGGGATAGATCGGTCAGCAAGGTACAGATTGGCTGTCACTGAGAAGACGGACCCCTAGGCAGCCTCTGAATCAGAGGAGCTGAGCGTCTCCCATTGTTTCCTCCCTAAGCCTGCGCCAGACCATCCCTTCTCACCTCTTCCTTCCACACCCCACCCTCAGGCAGGATCAGTTTGCTTTTTTGAGTCACTTTGTTTCATTTTTTAAAATTTATTCATTCTTTTTAGAGATACATGACAGTAGAGTGTATTCTGACATATTACACACACATGGAGTATAACTTATTCTAATTAGGATCCCATTCTTGTGGTTGTACATGATGTGGAGTTTCACTGGTGATGTATTCATATATGAACATAGGAAAGTGATGTGCAATTCATTCTACTGTCTTTCCCATTCCCATCTCCTCCCTTCATTCCCTTTTGTCTAATCCAATGAACTTCTATTCTCCCCTCCCACCTTATTGTGTGTCAGCATCCACATATCAGAGAGAACATTTGGCCTTTGGTTTTTTTGGAACTGGCTTATTTCACTTAGCGTGATAGTCTCCAGTTCCATCCATTTACCAGCAAATGCCATAATTTCATTCTTCTTAATGGCTGAGTAATATTCCATCATGTATACATACCACATTTTCTTTATCCATCCATCTGTTGAAGGGCACCTAGGTTGGTTCCATAGCTTAGCTATTGTGAATTGAGCTGCTATAAACATCGATGTGGCTGCATCACTGTAGTATGCTGATTTTAAGTCCTTTGGGTATAAATCAAGGAGTGGGATAACTGGGTCAAATGGTGGTTCCATTCCAGATTTTCTAAGGAATCTCCATACTTCTTTCCAGAGTGGCTGCATCAATTTGCAGTCCCACCAGCAATGTATGAGTATGCCTTTTCCCTTGTCAACATTTATCCTTGTCAACATTTATCGTTGCTTGTATTCTTGATAATTGCCATTCTGTCTGGAGTGAGATGGAATCTCGTAGTTTTAATTTGCATTTCTCTAATTGATAGAGATGTTGAACATTTTTTCATATACTTTTTGACCATTCTGCTTCTTGCAGCACCACGAAATTGACATTGAATCTTAGGGAATAGGCAAAAATAATATTCTAGATTCCTTTCCCTCTGAGCTCCACCTGCACTGAAACAGCATTTATTCACCCAACAAATGTTTTCTGAACAACTGTCAAGTATTTTTATCTCCTCCAGATTTCAATGCAAATATCACCTACTCAGCAAGGTCTTCCAATGTCCTCTGGATAACTGTGAGTACCACCAACATCACCATTTCCCTGTTACTTCCTTCTTTTTGCTGTAGTATTTACTAATGTATCAGGTCTGTTTTGTGGAACGTCCTCTCTTGGTTGAACAGTAGTTAACTTTGCCTTAGTGAAGAGAATTTGACAAGGCTGTCTTCAAATTGGTTAACCATGCAGATGTCCAGCCTGCCTCTAATCTTACAGAGACTCGTGTAGGGAAAAATGAGAACATATCACACAAAGTCAAGAGTTTTTTGTTAAAGTTCTAGGAACTGTCCAGAATTTTAGTAATTTATAAAATTTATGATTTTGTGTATAAGGGGGTGGGGCAGAAAGTTATTTTAAAAAAGAACACAAGTCAAGTCTAGAGATGGACGAGGAAAATTATATGTCAGGCCATTGAGGTTAAACGGATGGACTTAATGACACAAGTGATATATTCATGGAAGAAGTGACCAGAAAGTAGATTTGGGTCTGTGCTTTCAAATTCTTCCATGAATGTGCCAAGGTTTAGCAATAGATATGGATGAATATAGGTAGTGCTTTGCAAATTCATAGCCTGGTTTCTGGCCCTGATTCTGCCATCCAGAGTTGTACTCCTTGCAAAAGTTACTACTCTGAGCTGCTCCATTTCCTCACATATAGAATGGAGGTATTATAAATGTCTTTGTCAGATGTGGATTATGGTGATTAAATTAAATTAGATTGAACAAGGTGAGACCTAACACATATATTACCATCAATTAATATTTATTAAGAACTTAGTATATTCTAGTCACTCTTAGACCCAATAAATGCAAAATATAAGTCCCTGGTCTCAAGAAATTCTCAATGTGAAAGAGAAGCAGACTAGTCAATAATTCACTGTGATACATACTGTACTGGAACTTCGCAAACAGAAAATACAGAGAGCAAGTTCTTAAGAGTGTTGAGGTCAGGAAGGAATAAAGAAAAAAGATCACAAAGATAGTAATGACTATGGTAAGTCTAAAAGAATGAGTTAGAATATGCAAGTACTAATAAAAAGAAGTTTTCTAAGCAGAATAACTATCACACGCAAAGGTATGAATATGTAAGAAACAATCTGAGATCTGCAAGCACAGTTCAGTGGTAGATAGAGTATGGAAAGAAAAACAGAATAAGTGGCTGGCAAATTAAGAAACAACCAGATTTGAACTTCATTATTATTTCTTTCTCCTCTTCCTCCTCCTCTTCTTTTTCTTCTTCTTCTTCTCTTTCTCCTTTTCCCTCTTCCCCCTCTCTCCTCCTCCCTCCCTCCCTCACTTCCTTTCTTCCTTCCTCCTCCTTCTCCTCCTCCTTCTTCTTTTTTTCTCCCTTCTTTTTCAGTACTGGGGATTAAACTCAGCCTAGAACTTGCTAGGCAAGTAGCAAGGCTCTGCCCCTGAGCTATATCTCTACCCTTAAGAACTTGGTTTTTCACATAAAGGAATCAGATGAGGAGGATTAATTTTAAATAAGAAGAAAAAAGTCAAAAGACAATGTTGAATCTATAAATTATACTCCATTAATAAAGTGGCCTTCAATGCCAATTAAAGGAGTTCTAATTTTAGCACATGAGCTATTGGAAAGGCTTCTATGCTCTAAAATAGGGGAGAAACATTAAAATTCCATTACAGGTAGATTGGGCAGGTATACATTCACAAAGAGAATTAAATTCACAACAAGGTAAAGAGCTATGAAGCTAGTGTACATCCAAGAAAAACAGAGTAAAGCCTTGGACCTGGATTTTGACAATGGAAATGAAGAAGACACAAATCCAAAAGACACCTGAACAGAACTGATGTTGAAAATAAATAAGAAAGAGAGTCAAAATTGCCTGTAGTACTTAAGGTTTATGAAGGATATGTGGTGGTGAAATAGCTTTGAGGGTAGACCATTTGTTAAGAGTAGCAGTTGAGAAAGCTATCAGACTTTTGGTGCTGACATATTTATTCATCCATTCACTCATGCAACAATATTTATTTGTACTTATTTATTTATTTGATGGGTTCTATGCATGGGTGTTGGAGACAGACAGAAAGAGGATGTAAATATAGATCATGAATCTAAACTTGGAGCCTTAATAGGGGACATACAGGATGTACTTAGGTAACTATTAAGACAAAGTAGAACATGATACATTTAATAAAAGAGGGATTCATTGTAGTGAAAAATGGCTTCCAACTGGGGAAATCAGAAAGGCATTATGGGAACATTATGATGTAAGCTAAGCTGGGCTTTGAGGTTGAGACAGGCTCATTAGACTTGGGTTGACTCTATGCTCCAGTTTACCCAACACAGTCCCAGTTATGCCTTTTGTCAAGCATAATGATCAAAAGCACCCCCCTTTCATTCTCTAAAGTGTTGGTTTAGACAATAGATTATGTGGTTGCCCTAGGCATAGTTAAGGGTAACTAGCCTGTGCTCTTAATAACTGTCAATAAGTCTTGAAAAGTGAGGTTAAAAGGCTGTTAGCACCATATTATCTACAGTTAGGGAGCTAATGGCACTTGTCTTCTTGATCCTGTTATCTACTAATTTCTTGGTACCAAATATTCTCAGAGGAGAATAGAGAACTAGATTCAAAAAGAGACCAAGATGGAAGCTGACTCCAAGTCAGGTTAATGCTCCTTTCAACCCAGGACCTCCTTTGAGAAAGCATCCATAGAACCAATGGTCAACAGAACACATTTCAAGAAACACAGAACCTCATAACCAACTGAGAGTTGGTGTGTGTATGTGTATGTGCATGTATGTGTATGATGTGTATCATTAGTAAGGTGTTTCTAAATATAACAGAGTCTAGGTTAATTCTATATCATCTACCATGTAAAGTACTAGGTGAGCTAAATCTACATAAAAAACAAATTCTAACACTTTCTTGGTTCCTCAATGAAATAGGTATGGAATTCCATACCTATTTCCCTAGCTAAGTATTGCCATTGCAAGACCCAGGGCTTCCTGCTGCCAACCCTTCACCACCATTTTCTTAAGAGAAACTAGATTATTAGGAGGAATTTGATTTATGAATACCAGCAACTAACTTTTATCCATGATTCTAAACTCTATGTTTAAAACTCTACAATGGCTAAAAACATCCTGACCATAGGACACCACAAGTAACAGAACTAAAGGTGCTCTGCTTTCTGGTTAAAAAGGATTACTGTCCAACCCATCTCCACGAATGTAAATACCAGAAACCTCCACAGCTACAGAAAACCTAGTGCCTTTGAAAGTTTTCTTTTGAAAGCTCTGAAGAATGAGATTGATGATAGAATCCCTAATGTCTCTCTCTCTCTTTTTTGTAAGTCACACCACACAAGATTTAGAGCTAAGCCAGAAAACATCAAATGACTTGTTCAGAATTGTTCAAGGAGAAACACTGATTTTTTTCTTTTGCCACCAACAAGAAACACTAAAATTTTTACAAAAGGTAAAATGAGATATGACTAGCAGCATGTCTGCTAAAAGATGCTGCTATACCAACTATCATAAGCAGATCAATAAAAAACAAATTCGTATTCCTGACTGCCTGAAAAGAAAAAGACCCTCACACAAATCCATAATGCATGAAAGGAAAATGGTGTTAGCAACTAATGAATACAAAGCTGGATCCCAGTGACCTCCGGGCCTATAAAAATCAAACACATTTTTATACAACCATTATTTCTTAGTGGATCTGGTAGTAGATGACTCTGGTATTCATTGAACAAGGGATAGCAAGATATTCTTTTATCATTTTAAGGTTCAACTCGGCCAATACAGGTATATTTTGTGGCAATGGAATGTTCAATCTTTAAAAAGGGAAACTATGTCACCGTCAGAAACTGCAACAGCTAAGCACATAAATGTAATGGGGATTATATTGTTCACAATGCAGACAATCAGCTGGACATAGCCCAACAATTTAGAATTTCATAGGAACATGCTATCTTAAATTTGTAATATTCTTATGATCTAAGCTGCTTCATTTACATTATTACATTTGAGCTTCTCAGAAAGCTTGTGAGATAGACAAGGCACAGGAGGCAAGAGCCCTATCAGAGACGGAAGCCAAGCATCACCAACTCAGTCCTAGGCCGGAGCGTCTTTCTCCAACACCACAGACGTCAAGCACGCTCTCCCCAACACCAAAAGTGCTGCCTGCCTCTGTCATAAATTTTTAAATGAATAATATTTGAAGGATTATCTTTGCCTAGTCAAACAGTGGATGAAAGGGGAGCAGGTCTTTGATACCAAGGTAGCAAATATCCAGGTTCACTCTTCACAGTCATGAGCAAGCAGCTTGTCTGTGTACTGTTAGATCAAGACTTGAGGGCGAGACCTCGGAATAGAAAGAAATCTAGATCTCTCTCTTAGATTACCAAGAGAGCCAAGGTCATCAGGAAGCCATGTGGCCAAACTGAGAAAGAGAGAGCAACGCTACGGAGATGGGACTGTGGGGTCACAGGAAGTGTCTACAGAGGGCAGGCAGGTAAGCTCGTGAGGGAAGCAGGCTGGCTTGGCGCTGGGTTGAGCTGGACACACCATGTGCGCCGAGCGGCACTGTTCAACTCTAGCTAAGTATTGCCACGCAAGACCCAGGGCTTCCGGCTGCCAACCCTTCACCACCATTTTTTTTTTTAAGAGAAACCAGATTATTAGGAGGAATTTGATTTATAAATACTAGCAACTAACTTTTAAAAATTAACACTGCATAGACCACACTGAATGTGTTGTTGATTAAATTTGGCTTGTGTGTCAGCCTGTGGACTGACAATTTTCAACTTTGAGTTTCAGTTTAAAGCTTCTGGTTTAATCAACAAAACGTCCTTAATTCCTTCTGGGTTCGTGATGGATTATACCTAATCGCTTAAAAATGTCCAATGCAGGGCTGGTAAATGCACACTACAGCTTTTACCTATTCACTGGGATGGGGGTGGGGGAGGCAGCATGAAATCTCTCAACTTCAAGTTTATTATTTCTTTTAAGATACCTGGATGTATATTTAAAATTCACACAGTTTTTGCCTTCTAATTCATAAGACACGTGTTGATCCTTTTCGTTTCAAGGAAGACTGTTTTCACCCCAAATCCTCTAGTAAAATTGACTCCGAAGAAAAAAATGTGCCACATTTATTCTATAAAAACCTCCGCGAACCCCTTTCAAGGAAAACAGCCCTGGATTAAACCAGAATTCTCTCAAAAGTGCCACCCTTCCCCGCCTCCAGCTGTTGTTGCACCTAAAGCTTTGGCTCCAGCTATCCATCAGATTGACAACAGCCAAGGGCCAGCGCTGGCTGACGTGCACACACAAAGGCAGATACATTCCCAAGAATTCTCAGGGCTCACTCAGAACGTGGCCTGCTGGTCTTGCTTAATCTGATCAACACCCCGGCTGCTGTCAGAAACAATGGCCATGATTTTTCAGGCCTTTCCTGGCCTCTTGCCTTTCAAAACAAAGCCTCTGCCAAAACGTCTAGAAGAATCACTCCTCTTCACCCCAGGGTTCAGACTACAAAAAAAGTGGCCTCACACCGCTTTCATCTTGAATGCTGAAGTTCACCGGGCAGTGGACGTTAGAATAACTCAGCGGGAGAGCGTCAGATGGAAGGTGAAGCTTCTGGGGCAGCGTTGCTCACAGCAGGTGCTGAGGTACTGCCCTTGCCAAACCAGCTTGGTTACAAAATATCCTAAATACTCAGAAGCACTCTCACTCCTAAGTCAGCTGATGCCTGTAACAAGGTAGCTCACGGACCAGCACACACGCACATTTCAAGGCAACAGACGTGGATGAACACACATTATACATTCAAGTCTGGCCAAGCCTGAAATATAATTTGTTTGCTCCACCTAAACTTTGCTTTTTAATCTTCCGCTTCTGAGTGGATTCTTTAAAATATTCCTCTTGTATTCTCCATCTCCTAACACCAGAAATGCCCTTTGTGTGGCAATGACTGATGGATTTCAAAAGCAAGGAAAGCTGTCTCCTTGGAAAGCTTTCTGGGTCTCTATTTTTTTTTTTTTTTTTTTTTTTTTTTTTTTAGGTGCAGTATTCTTTATCCTTGAAAATTGCATGATCATGCTAGCTATATGTTGATACGGGATTTTATTTTGACACCTTTGGGATATTTCCTCCATCTGCCAAGAGCATTCAGCAGATAATTTATCCTTCATGGTTTCAAACCAAAAGAAAAAAAAAATTATATAGTAAAGATTAAAAGTGCCAGAAAAACAGAGTTAACTTACCTCCATTCACAGGCTAGAGAGGAAACCACAAAGGAATTTCTGACAATTGCAGTTTGTCTTAAATATGCCAATACACTGTTCACGTTCAAGACCCATTAAGCAGATTTGTAGCATTCACTTCACGTCTGATGTACTAGAGTCTGAGAAAATGGATTTGTTTAACCCGTTTGTGACAATGAAGCAGACTTCAGTCATTGCAGATCTGGGCAAAGCAAAATCGCCTACTCTCCAGGAGTCCTGAGGCTATGTGAGACCAGATGAGACTCTGCCCTGGTACAGGACTTGGGGGACAGTGACTGGCTGGGCATCTTCTCTGCTTCCCCATCAGGAGATGGATGGAAACAGACAACTGAGGACCTTGAGCCCTCCCTCCCTCAGCAAGGTACTGTAAGAGGTGGTAGGGGTGATAACCTGGGGTTTGGAGTCAAAGACGAGGTTCTGTTTTAGTACTGATATAATGTGCAGGCGGTTCCTGTACTTCCCTGGGCTTGAATTTCTTCACCTTTAAAATGAACATAATATTACCCCCTTTGTAGTATTGTTGGAAAGATAAACCAAGATGGTGTACCTACAAAGCTTTGGCATCTGACACACAGTAAACACCCTGTGAATGTTTTTGTTCTTGTGTGTATTAACTGAGGGTTACTGAGATTCAAATGCTCTTCTGGGTGCTGGATAAGATAAAAATGAGGAAGATGACTTTTTCTCACCCTACTGATCCAGGGCTCCAGGAACAACCTCACCCTCCTCTATAGCCGTCTCTCAGAAGTCCAACAAGGAGCCTGCCGGTCCACATTTCCTGACTTGAGGGAATGGTACTGCCCTAGGAGCCAATAAGCCCACATTAAATCCTGTACTGACTCCGTGGGATACTGGTTGGGTCACGCGAACAACCTGCGCCTGTGTTTGCAGAGGTGAGAAGCAGAACTCTTACACGATTTCATCTTCTCTTATCTTTTCTTTCACTCACAGCCAAATTCTGAGGAATTGCTCATGTTCGTCACTTGTCCTCATTTTTCAACCAACCTCTCCCTAATGTGGAATTGTCTCAATAATCGACTAGATGCTGTAACATGTGTGAGTTGACACACAGATAGCCCATAAATGTTGACTACTGATATCACCAATAGGAAAAAGAAATCGCTTCATAAATCATGGACAACAGTACAGTGTCCACTCTTTCTCCATTCATGGCTGCAGAAGTGCTTTATGTTGAAAATTATATGCCTCAGAATATTATCCAGAAAGTGTCAATTGCTGATTCCTTCTCTATTCTCTGTTTTCCTTTGATACTGTTTCATTCCCTAATTATTTTCTAGTTATAATAATCATATCATTAATGTTCAACACATAATCACATGACTCTCTCCATTATCTTGAATCCACGGAACTTTGATACAGATTTTTTCAGAGACAAGTGGAAAATACGAGTTTTGCCAAACATTTGAGTTTTACTTAAGATGTGATTTGCATATCATCATTTCTGGTCCACGCATCTTAATGTCATTAAATGTATGCAAAGACTTTCACTGGTGCCTCGATGTCATTCCAAACTTGATTCTGAAAGACCAGGAGCTTGTAAGAAATATCAATGAGCAATGCGAGAAAGAGCTTAATTCTAGAAGGTTTGATCTGGAAAGCTGTGATAAACAGGTCAGTGCCAGAGATGCCTTCAAGAAACTCTTAACTGAAGTACAATCCTCTAGACTAACGTTCTGTAGCATATGGAAATCCCACGGCAGTAATAGCAGAGTCCAGCCTTCCTTTGCCTACGTGGCCGACTCCCCCTACAATAAGTGGTGAGGGTGAATTCTTCATTTCCAGCCATTCATCAAAGCCTCCTTGCTAAGGTCTTGCCCTTCCACAAAGTTCATCTTACTCAGGTCCAAAAAAGAGAACTTCAACTATGGTTTTCTATAGTGCTCACGATGTTCTATACGGTAGAACATTATTCAAGAAATACTTGTTTTTTAATTATTTTTTATTCTTACAGCCTGCATTTTGATTCATTGTACTCAAATGGGATACATCATTTCATTTCCATGGTTGTGCACAACGCAGATTCACACCATTTGTGTAATCATACATGTACCTAGGGTAATGAAGTCTGTCTCATTCCATCACTTTTCATACTCCCCTCATTTTCCTCTATGTAAAGTTCCTCTATTCTTCTCTCAACCCCCACCCCCATTATGTAGCATCATCCACTTACCAGGGAAAACATTCAGCCTTTGGTTTTTTGGGATTGGCTTATTTCACTTAGCATGATATTCTCCAATTCCATCCATTTATCTGCAAATGCCATAATATTATTCTTCTTTGTGATTGAATAATATTCCATTGTGTATATATACCACAGTTTCCTTATCCATTCATCTGTTGAAGGGTACTAGGTTGGTTCCACAATCTAGCTATTGTGAACTGAGCTGCTATATACATTGACATGGCTGCTTTACTGTGGTTTGTGGTTAGTTTGTTTATTTCCAACCTCCATCACTCTACCGTAAGTTCTACTGTAAGCTCAGAGTCCATGTGATGTCCATCCATGGGCACCCAGCACAGGACCTGGTAAGTCCTCAATAAAGTAATGTGGCTTCACTGATATAGTCAAGGAAGAGAGCAGGGGGAAGATAAGGGAGAAAGAAGGAAAGAAACCAGAAGAGATGGAGGGAGGGAGGGAAGGAAGGAAAAATGGATAAATTAACAGGCATATCCAAGAATTTTTTAAAAAAGATTATGTTTGTCCTCTGAAAGTATGTGACCTAGGCAAGTAGACCAAAATTCATACAAGAGTACAAGGAGTCCAGTACAAGGTGATCTATAATCGCACAGTCTAGGATCTGGTCTCTAAGAAGGGAGAAGGTGAAGGTCTATGGGGCTTCAGAACTTAAAGACTTTATGAAAAGAAGGTAATTTTTTTTTGCTGGACTTGAAGGAAGTGCAGAATGTCAAATCCTAGGATGCTCCTTGGCTCTCTATCTCACTTCTTGTATTAGATGTTAATAATTAATGACTGTTGATTAATGTGCTATAAATGAATAGTACGGTAAGTGCAGCTTGGTTTTCCTGGACTTGAAGAATAATTTTTGCCATCATAGAGAATAAACTAATGTTTAATGAACACACTTACTACGTATCATGCTCTATGCTAGGGGCTGAACAAGAATGACATAGTATCATCCTTAGACAAACCACTCTGATTATGTCTACTCTACAGGTAAGGCAACGGAACTGAGAGGCTAAGCACCTTGCTCCATATCACATCACTGGAAAATAAGAATCAACCACTGAGGCTTGGAAAACCTGAAAGAACCCAAACAGATCCTTCACTGCCCTCACACATTTTTCATTCCACTGATGAGATGAGAGAGGTGCTGGTATTTGCACTGCAGCCTCCAGATCCACTCTCCACTCTGCGTCCCAGCCCCTGACCTGTGGAAATGAACCACAGCCTCGCGCCTGCTCTGGGTTTCCCATCACATTATCTGGTAGAATGCACGGACAGGGAACTGGAAAAGAGCGGTCAGGAGGCGTTCACCCCAGATCCCTAAAGGCTGACATCCTCCAGGAGGTAGAGGATTCTGCTAGTCAGGCGCTCCATATGTACATACAGCTGTCTTCCTCCCCTGGCCCTCACTGCTTTACTCCCTGTCCGTCTCCCATGTCTTACTGCTCTTGCAAATGTAAATCCATTTATACCACAAGACCCAACAATCCCGCTTCTGTGTAAACATCCAAAGGAAGCGAAATGAGTATACCAAAGAGATCCCTGTACCTGCGGTCACTGCAGCAGTCTCTACAAAAGCCTGTCATCCCAGGACTCCGGAGGCTGCGGCAGGAGGATCGCGAGTTCAAAGTCAGCCTCAGCAAATGCAAGGTGCTGAGCAACTCAGTGAGACCCTGTCTCTAAGTAAAATACAAAACAGGGCTGGGGATGTGGCTCAGGGGTTGAGTGCCCCTGAGTTCAATCTCCAGCACCACCACCCCCAAAAAGAAAATGTAGTACAAATACACAATGGAACATTTAAAAATGGAAGGAAATGCTGTTGTTTGTGACTACATGGATGAGCCCGGAAGGCATTATGCTCAGTGAAATAAGCCAGACACAGAAAGACAAAAACGGCACCATCTCGCTTGTATGCAGAGTCTAAAAAAGTCACACTGATAGAAGCAGAAGGTAGAACTGTGGTTCCTGACTGGGGGCGTCGAGGAAGAGGGAGAATCAGCAGTGTGGACCCAAGGGTACAAAGCTTCTGCTGGTTAGCAAGACGTTTTTGAGATCTGTTGCACCACACAGTCACTACCGTTTGTAATAATGCAATGTGTACCTCTTGCTTAAAAAAATCCCTGTATTCAACTTCCTCAGTGATACAACGTAAGTGTGCCATCTTTCTCTGCAGAGAACCTGACTGATGAGGGTGATGAGTGTGTGAATCGGAATACTAAGGTCCAGATCCCGGGCACATTTTAAAGGATGTGACACACCAAGAGCAAGTCACCAAGAGACTGATCTTCAGATCAGTCTAAGATTTTCAAGCCTAGGTAAATTGGAATATAATAATATTGACAGAAATAGGGGCATTTGTAAAGGTGGGTAGTAGTTTTTAGGAGACTGTGACTATTTGTCTTTTCATTTGAATGTCTATTTCTGAACTATGAACACTTTTTATTAAAAAGAAATACACGGGACTGGGGTGGTGGCTCAGTGGTGGAGTGCTTGCCTGGCATGTTGAGGCCCTGGGTTCAATAGCACCACTTATAAATAAAAATAAATAAATAAATAAAAGATTCACTGACAACTAAAAAAAATTTTTTTAAAGAAATAAAATATGCAAAAAAATTGATATCTCCACGTTCCAGTTCTGTTCTACCAACCTCTTTTACCAAAGAAACATCTTTAAAGTGTTTTAATGCTTTATATAAAATATAAGTATGCTAGCTCAAGAAAACCATTATTCATAATAATGATTATAAAACTTTATGCATTAGATTAACCGGTGATAAATTACTATTTCTGTAATTTGGAAACTTGAAATTTTCACTCAAAATTGTGTGTCAGAGCTCTATTCAAGTGAACAATACACAAACCTATTTCCTTTATTTTAATAGTTATGCAATAATCCATCACATGAATGTCATGTTTTCCTTGTTCCTTCACTGACTGATTTTTCACTTCAAAAAAAATGATACTTCAGTGAACCTCCTTGTAAAGTCTCCTCAGGAGAATTTTCCCAGGGTTCTTATGGCATTATAGGGCCAAAAGGAACAAAATGAGTTCAGAAATCTTGATTTTGAGTTGCTATGCTCTTAGGCACCAAAACAGGATTTTAACAGTAATTAGAAGATACAGTTTCCCCAAATGATAAAAGAACAAAGAACTGAAAATAAAGGTATTTCTGTGTGCAGTCATTTATTTTTTTCAGTTAAGGGACAAGAATATCTCTTCATCAGGCCTTAAACCTGGAACTTTATAATCATTATCACATTTAATCTTCACACCTACCCTTCATGAAATAATTGAAATTCACCAATGCCTCATTAAAAGTCACCACTCCACTATAATTCCGTGTTTTACCAGAAAAATAAACTAGGAAATTCCAACTGTTTTCAGTGAATTCTTTTACAAAATCATCTTCTCCAGTGCCAACAAAAAGTCGAGCCAATAATCAATAAATAACAAGTGAAATGTAGTCTGTGGGGAAAGTAGAAGCTAGATAATCCACAAAGTAGTCAACCCCAGGAAAAATCAGGAATTGACTGTTCTTGAACTTTTAAAGATAATTTGTCCTCACAATGAGACAGTGTCCTGATTTGAGGCAAAAATGTCTCTTCCTCAATTAACTATAGATGTTAATTGTATCAGAACCCTCAATAACTCCAAGCAGTGACATAAATTAAAATTACCCCAGGTAAGCATGGGCCACATCTACTAGAATCACAATTAAAAAACCATACCATCAGGTAAATAAACTACATTTCCCCAGAATATGATGGTTTTAGGACAAAGGCAAAATATTTTAAAGAAAAAAAATATTCACATGTCCCTCCAATGCATTCAGAAAGAAGGTCAATATCACCTACAGGGCTTTGTGGGTCTTCATTTGTTTTCTGCTGTGTTATTTCTTCAGTTCATTCTTCTGCCAGTTCTTAGCTTGGCACCCCAGTGGGGGGAACAAAGGAGCATCACATGGGGACAATCAGCAGCAGCCAGTGCTTCAGGTGTCATTAAAGTATGAGTTGAGAATCATTCCCAGTCTGTCAACTTGGAGAAAGTTGTCCCTGTGCTATGATTTGCCAGATTTTTCTCTGCTACCCCAAAGGATTAAGTGGAAAAGAGAATTTTCCTTAGGAGAGCAGTGTCTAGAGTTAGCCTTAGGGAAAGAAGCAGAAACAATAAAGCAGTAACTAACATTTTTCAGATGTGTATTACTTTAATTAGTCTTCAGAGCAGCCCAAGGAGGGCACTATCGCTGAGGTTCCCAGAACTGCCCAAGGATGCAAAAGTTGAGACCCACATTTAGGGCTCTGACTCTGATCCTTCTCACATGATACCATCCCGCCCAGCCAGCTCTTAGTAGGTGACTAGCAGATGTCTGTAAACAGGTCTTTCTGTGTTGAAAATTCACCTATCTGAATTGCCTGCATTCTGTGATTAGCCATTCAGTCTCTCATGGAAGAAATATTCTCTATTCAAGTGCAAATATAAAGGGCCCATACATTTTTTTTTAATATTCAACCTAGTAATTCCATTCTTAGGATTACTTAAACAAAATATTACCAAACACCTAAGATTATTATTATGTTATTATTATATTATTGTTATATTATATTATTATATCATTATTATATTATTATATTATTATAAGATTATTATAATGTTATTTGGTGTAACATTTGAAGTAGTATGTTCTGTAATAACAAAAAGAAGATCAAGAAACACATTGGGAAGGCCCGGGAAGGAATGGAAGGAAGAAGAAACAATTTCTGGAAATAACCCAAAAGCCAAACAATAGGGGAATGAACTTTAGAATAGCAAAAGAGAGAACAGTATTTTTCTAGTCACAAGTTATAATTCATAAAGGATAAAAATATTATAGTTGGTCAAAGTCAGCAGGTTTTCTTCTTAATAAAATGGATACAAAAAAATAGCATGAAATAGAAAAAAAAATGGAACAGAAAATAAAGGAAGTGAATCACCACTTGTGAGGGTAAGAATTATTTCATGAAACCTCTCTTTGTAAGTATGTATGTGTATGCATACATCAACAGCTTCGTGGGTAAACATCAATCACTCTTAGGGTCTCAAAACACACCTGGTTCTCACTTTATTGGCTAGCAGGGCGGAGGGAATGAGAAGACATCTCAAGTTCACTCTTTCTTTTCTCCAGCTCTTTCCACTCATGCTGGACATGGACGTTTTAGCTCCTGTCCCCATGTGCTTCTTTCTTTCAACAAAACCCCAAGTTTAGCTTCTTACCCAAAGTCACCCCAGACTAGCTCAGGTGTCTCCCTGAAGTGCGTTCACTTGGTAGTGGTCTCATCCATCTTTATGTGGGTCATTTAAAGTGTTTCTCCAGGAAGTGTAGCCAATTTTAAGCAAAATCATGGAGGAAAAATTCTAAATTATAAAACCAAGTTTAAAATAAAATATATTTTTAGTGTGGGGCACAGGTAAAAAAAAAAAAAAACCCAATACTTTAAATGCATTGGCCTAGGTTATTATTCATTCATTAAAATTTACGTGCAAGAAATTCTGGAGATTCTGTATAACTATCTTAAGGAGAAAGCAGGTCACCAAGTGGTACAGATATTAAGATAGCAATTATTGAAAATGCAAATGCCTGTAGGTAGACGGGAGGAAAGGCATGAGCAAAAAAGAAAGCAGCAGTTGTCTTGAAGAGACATATGTGATTATTACCCCTCATTTTATATTTTATTTCTAACTTGAGACAAATAGATCTGTTCCATAATTAACTCTAGTTCAAATTTGCCTTAGACTCTGTCAATCATTCTGGTAAATACAACAAATCAGAATGCACTCCAAGCAGGCCAAGAGCCAGTCTGCTAGGGAAGCTTACAAACGGAACTGGTATGCTAAGAGCATGACATTTGCGTGGTGGATGGAACATAGCCTTGCATGTTTCCATGCATCCACACAGCTGTGGACACATGCAGATGCTGAAGGGATGACCACCGAAGCTATCCATGGTTGTTTCCACTTCAGCGTGAGCTAGTGTACCTGGTCCCCTCCAATAAAATGTGTTAGCATGTGTCCAGAGTGGATGGCACTTCTAATGGTAACTAAAACAGTGAAAAGAAATCGTAAAGACAGGCACTAGAAGGTACTGAGATGTTTACCTTTAGGGCCTACTCCTCCCTCTTTTCAATTTATAATTTTTCCTCCAAGATTTTTTGCTTAAATGACCCACATAAAGATGGATGAGACCCCTACCAAGTGAACGCACTTCAGGAAGACACCTGAGCTAGTCTGGGGTGACTTTGGGTAAGAAGAAGCCAAGCTTGGGGTTTTGATGGTGAAAGGAAGAAGCACATGGGGACAGGAACTAAAAGGTCCCATGACCAGCATGAGTGGAAAGAGCTGGAGAAAAGAGAAGAGTGAACTTGAGATGTCTTCTCATTCCCTCCGCCCTGCTAGCCAATAAAGTGAGAACCAGGTGTGTTTTGAGACCCTAAGAGTTACTGATGTTTCCTACAAAACTGTTGATGTTTACCACAAGCTCAAGTAATTATGAGACTGTTCTGGTTCTTGCTACCCCACAGGATCTGGATTAATCTTACTGTCCATCAATTGAACACCAACCTGCAGGACAATATCTAATGTGTGTGGCAGGATGAGGTCTTCCAACCTCACGTCCACTTATTCCCTTCTGGTTCTCATCACCAGTTGAGAAGATAGATTTTAGTGAAGCTGATTAAAAAGAGAATTTTAAATTAACAATGCTAAAAAGTGGCCAAGACTAAGAGAAAACATGAAAGGTTTGTTTGGAAGATATACCACTCTTAAAATAACACAGAGACAACAGTCTCTCTTTATGTGGGACAATTGAATCTACCACCATTCCTGGATCAGGATCAGGAAAAAGGTCCTTATGACCTTGATTTAGGGTGGGAGGGTGGGAACAAGTCACTGAAAATTACTCCAGAGATCCAAACACCTCACCAAAAGCTAAGTACAAAGTATATTTTCCTTCTCTAAATATCCTTTAGCCCTGTGGAACATGGATATTTTCAAAGTATCCTATATAGATAAGTGCAATCATTAAAGGCCATCCCTTCTATAAAAGCTAATATTAAAAAAAGCTGAATGTACTTTTCCCAGATCCAACTTCATCTGTTGCTGTTTGGTGGAAATTTTATAAGCTTAATTTCTCGGGCAGAGACTGAGAGACATCCCTGACTTAAATTGAGAAACTAAATATCTAAATTTGAGACCAAGATTTCCTTGTTACACCTTGAACTTCTTGATCTAGGACAGATACTACCAATGAATAAAGGAGAAAATTACTCACATTGGGGAAGGACATAAAGTCTTTTGAATGAGTGAGGTACCATGCCGAGATCTCAAAGGCAGAATCAAGGCTTTTATATTCTCTGTCTGTCGCACCCCATGTCACCTATAGTGCAAACCCCTGGGGCAAAAGAAAGAGGAAATGAGTCTAGACTCTCATGAAATGAAAGGACCTTTAAATTCGAAGTGTAATTTTCCACAGTTAAGGAAAGATGCTTTAAAAAAATCCAGTAGCATCAAAAGTAAAGTATAAATGTTCACATGTTCTCACTCACCACCCTTAATATACAGCCCTCAGTAACGAAGACACCAGCTGTCACTTGTTAAACTCCTGTTTGCATTTCGTAATACCTTAAATCTTAGAAAAACATTAAATGACCAACATAAAGATTAACAAGATCTTTATCAAGCTAAACCATTTGATGAAGTTACCTCGACTGGTCTGGAGTTATTTTGGAAAAGAAAAGGCTGAACTGGAGGAGGATGGGGTGGAAGAAGCGTTTAACTTCTTGGTTAATATTACATGACTTATGACTGGTTTGTGACTCAGTGGTAGGGCACTTGCCTGGCATGTGTGAGGCCCTGGATTCGAACCTTGGTACTACATATAAATAAATAAAATAAAGGTCTATAGACAACTAAAAAAAAATTGTTTTAAATATTACATGACAAATATTGAAGAAATCATTGAACCTAATCTGTACATGTGCATCACACAGACACGTTTTGTTTATGGAAAGAATCTAGTCCATGGCCTAGCTGAGCAGACTGTTCATTCATTTCCTTGTTGATTTTTTTGCTTTACGTTTTAGCTAACTACATTCTTTCCATTTTTGAGTCTGATTTTTGAATGAAATGGTCTTATGTTTTGCTGTAAACCCCTTGATGCTATAAATTTTCTAAAGATGAAAATGTATTTTAAAAAACACTAAAACTCCAGTGTTTGAACAAATAACTACATCTGGGCAGATTTACTCTTTGGACTAGCTGATCTTCAATTGCAGAGCTCTAACAAGGAAAACGGCTCTGGTGTTTAAACACTAAATTCTGTGAATAAGAAACCCTGCCATTCATCTGATTGAATGTAAATAAATGAAGGCTATTTTTATTTTTCATGACCACCTCATCTGTAGAGCTGTATTCCTTTCAAAGTGTTTCCAAACCCCTTATATAATTATGTCATTTGATTCTCAATATTTGTCCATGAGGTAGGTCAAGCCAGGGTGAGCATCGTGTCCAAATACACATGAAGATACTGAAACACAAAGAGGAAAGGTGACCTATACAAGGTCACTGAAAGTTAATGTAGAGGAGGACAAGCCAGCTCTCCTGGTTACTAATTTAATTTGTCTTCTATTACATTACTTGATTTCTCTAACATCAAGGACTGCCTTTCTTACATGTGTTTCAGAAATGTAAGTAAGAACGGTGATTATTATTCCCCTGGATTCATCCTTCTCCTTTGTTCAGAATAAGTAATTTCCAGCTACCAACAGATAGAGTTGGTTTCCCACAAATTTTCCCATAGACTCCGTGAAATTTTCAAAAAAGATATCCATCACACATGGAGGTCTGAAGATGCTTTTGGTCTTATCTTCCCATGTCCTCATTTGATCTATTAAATTTTGAACTCAATGATTCTCTGAAGGTGTTTAAGATTCAGTGCTCAAATCCCAAATTTCTCAAGGGTCAGTGAGTCAAATTCATTTACACTTTATCCCTGAGTTTCTTTCCTTTTTATTCCCACTTTTATATGAAAAGCAATAAACCAGTGACCCGTGCTTTTCACTCAGAGACTCTTTGGTCTGTACTTTAATCACTTCTTATCTGGGGCTTCACTGTAGGGCATCGTGCTGGAAATAAGTATTACACAACTATTTACTTCTCGCTGGACTATTCCAGCAATTTCTATCAGGTCAGCTCAATACTAAAGTAATCGGCAGTTATAAAATCATGAGTCCAAATCTGCTACTAGTTGGAAGGAAAATGAGGTCAAATACGCAGGATTGCAAAGGACAAAAAAAATCTATTTGGGGTTTTGTATAAAACACAGTTAAAGAACACCTAATAAATGCTGGGTGAGAAAAAAACAAAGTTATACTTAGACTCATAAAATATAAAAGCCTGAAGTCATTAGAAATAATGATAGAAATCTAAGTTCACTGACATGAAATGTTGACAACTTTACAAAATTGTATATAATGACTTAATCTTAAATGTTACCATGCCTAAAAGAAAATCTGGAAATTTTAATTCTCTCTAAGTAGGGGTACTATGGATTATTTTTATATTTTTAAATTTTTATTTATGTTTTCTAGTTCTTCTCTAATGAATTTATTCTTTCTTAATTTGTAATAATGGAAAGATCAAAGCTTAGCTGTGAAAATTTAACTAAAGCAAAGATTAACTGGGTCACAGTCTTCCATTCCCCATTTTTCAAAACAGGGGAAGAGTTACAGAATAAAACTGATGTGAAAGGAAAGATTTCATGGCACAAAATAAAAACTTATTGCTGGGGAGCAATTTTAATTTATGATACATGTCAATTAACCCTCAAGAAATTATAAATAAGTGAGCAGAAAGTTAAGGGCAGTTACTTCTGCATCTTTTCTGCAAATTATTTTTTTGGTTATTTCTTGATCCACTTTAGGAACAAAGAGGTAGCTTCGTAGACAGAGCTCTGGACATGGAGTCAGAAGGCCTTGGTTACTCTATCAACCTCTCCTCTTCACTGGGTAACATTTACTACCTCTCTGAGTTTTCATTTCTTTATCAAGAATGAGGACAATAATACCTAATTCATGAACCTGACATGAGAACTCGCTGAGAAATCATGGAAGATTTTGGAACATGGAGTTAGAACTCAAAAGTATAACTTACAGCCAGGCATAGTGGCACAAGGTGCTAACCAACTCAGGGAGACCCTGCCTTTAAATAATATATAAAAGGGGATGTGGCTTAGTGGTTAAGTGCCCCTGCATTTAATCCCTGGTACCAAAAAAAAAAAAAAAAAAAAAAAAAAAAATGTGACTTACATATGATTCTCTCCCCTGATTTTATTTTGGTTTTCTGCTCTGTCTGAAACAGAAATAAATATATTAATTTGTGACTCTTATTAAATACATTGATTCTTCCTCAGTTTCTAGGATGGTATTCTCCTCTACTTCTTCTCTAAGAGTTCAACATCAACGTCATTACTGCTGGTTGGTTTGCTTGTTTGGTTTTGGTACCAGGGATTGAATTCAGGGGCATTTGACCAGTGAGCCACATCCCCAGCCCTATTTTGTATTCTATTTAGAGACAGAATCTCACTGAGTTGCTTGGTGCCTCACCATTGCTGAGGCTGGCTTTGAACTCACGCTCCTCCTGAGCCACTGGGATTATAGGTGTGTGCCACCACACCCTGCTACTGCTGGGTTTTCTTCTACAATACTTTAAACTTTGATAGTCCGGCTTCAGTTATTCTCTTTTTACCCCATATCTTATTTTTTTTTTAATTTCTAAAGATTTTTCAGTTGTAGATGGACACAATGCCTCTATTTGTTTGTGTGGTGCTGAGGATAGAACCCAGCGCCCCACGCAAGCCAGGCAAGCACTTCACCACTGAGCCACAACTCCAGTCCCTACTCCTTATCTTCTGGATGGATGATCTTGCTCCTAAGTTTCAGTTGCCACTTTAAGCCAATGACTGTCAAATCTCCATCCCATGAGCTACAGTTCCATCTGCTCATATCTTCATCCAACATCCTACAAACACCTCAAACTAAGCACAGGCAAAATTCTACTCATTATTGATACACTACTCTCCACCTCCAAATCCCAAATCCAATCAGTGTCCTCCATTTGTCATCCAGCATAATGACAGACCAAGCTAGAATCCATGGGATCGTTCTCAGTCCTTCCTTGACCTGCAGAGCAGACAAAGCTTTCGCCCCAGCCTCCCGTCTCTGCCTTAGCCTAGGCCGATCAGTTCTCTTCACAGGCCGTTCTCTTGCTGTTCAGTCCATCCTCTGCATCACTGCCTGCAGTCCCTCTAAATCACACTTCAGATCACTTCCTCCGCTGCCTAAAGCCTTCATTGACTCCTCATCAGCACCATCTTCCTTTCTGGCCTGCATAACCTGATTATAACCTGTACTCCACACAACCTCTGTCCCCAGGCACAGGGGATTCTTTCTGGTCCTGGAGGCCGTGGGCCGTTTCATCACTCGAATTTGGTTCCACTGCCTGGAATTCTCCTCTCCGACTTCTTCAACTACAAATGAACTCATGGAGGCCTGGATACGATGGTACCTATTCTATGAAGTCACACAAAGAAGATCCTCCCAGGGCCTGTTCTCATTCCCTGCAGCACTGCAGGCCAGGCTCTGGGTCCACGGGACAAGCCCCACCCCCGCACCCACCACTGCTTTCTCAGAGTATCTAGCTGATGGCCAAACACAGAACTTAACAGAAGTGACTGCACGGAGCAGGAACCCACTGGCACATGCTCAGACAGTTCCCCCTCGTTGCTGACTTCCTGCAGGTTATACAGCTCTATTGACACTATCCACTCGGGAGCTGTAGTTCAGAAAGAAGCTGCAATCCGGCCACGCTGCCACCCTCCCGTGCTTGGGCTGACATCACCAAGCTGTGAGCAGACTCTCCTGGTTCACAAACCAAGCAGCCCCTGTGTAGGCACACCAGCCTAGAGGCCCCTCAACAGGGGAATGGATAAAGAAAATGTGGTGTATACACATACAATGGAATACTACTCAGCTCTAAAGGAGAATGAAATTCTGGCATTTGCTGGTAAATGGATGGAGTTAGAGAATATCATGCTAAATGAAATGAGCCAAACCCCCCCAAAAAAACAAAGGCCGAATGTTTTCTCTGCTATGCAGATGCTAATTCACAATAAGGGGTGAGGGCTAGGGAAGAATAGAGTTACTTTAGATTAGGTAGAGGGGAGTGAAGAGAGGGGAAGGGGTATGGGGGTAGGAATGATAGTAGAGTGAGACAGACATTATGACCTCATGAACATGTACGACTGTATGACTGATGTGATCCTGCAATATGTACAATCAGGAAAATGAGAGATGAAACTCTATGTATGGTCTATCAAAATGTATAAATGCATTCTACTGTCACATACAACTAGTTAGAACAAATAAAATTTAAAAATTAAAAAAAAACATAAAAACAGCAAAACAATAAATAAATAAAAGTTTCTTCCTTACAAAAAAAAAAAAGGAGAGAACGCTGAGTCAGAGAGCAATGCTCCTGAATAATGTCTTGCCTGCACACTTCCAGTCACAAAAAGTCCATCTTCAGATACCACTAATACAAAGTTGCCAGTTTTGCATCATAACTTATGTATTTATAACTGTCTTTGCCACTGAACTGTGAGCTTTCTGAAATCAAAGGCTGTATGTTATTCATATTGGCACACTCAGTGACAAGCCTAGCATTTGGCATCTAGTAGGGCACAATAAATTTTGTTGGAAGAGCAAACCTAATACTAATACCTAAAACCTGAAAAATTTGTTAGGTCTCAAAATCTATTTGTAATTCTAGCTTCCTATAATTTGGTGAAGGATACAAGCTTTAGAAAAAGGTATTTCAAAGAGGTAATCACAGGCAGCTAAAATTACAGGATACTTGCGATGGTCTTGCACAACACCAGCCTGGAATATCGTCTTCTGTGTCTTCCCTGGGGAGAAAATAATCATGATACTGCCCGGCCACCTGGAGTCACAATTACACCTGTGGGACACTCAGGTGAAAGAGCCAGTCAAAAAAAGGAAAGGGTCCCTCTCCCACAGCAGGTTTCAGGTGGAGGTGTCTGGAGGAGGGGTTTCCAGGATGCTCTAAGGAGGATGTTTGGGCAAGGCACCTTCTGAGCAGGTCACTCTAGTTGGGATGCTAGCCCCACACTCAGCAAGGCACCAAACCTGTGGCACCAGGAACAGTCACAGTTTGACCTCAGACGTTGTTGGATCCTCATTTTGGTTCTATTCACTAATGATATGACCAGGGCATCCTGCCAAAACTCTGTGAACTTCTATTTTTTTATTAAGAAGAAGCAGAATTATTGTGAGGACATGAGATAAAGAATCTTACACACCTAGCATTTACCAGGTGAGCAGCAGATGATAGCAGTAGGAAACAACTTAATTAGAAAAAGAACATACAGTATGTAAAAACCCTGGAACAGACTTCGGATCAGGTGACATACAGTAACGCTGTGACCCTGGGCTACTTGCAAAATCATAAAGGAGGTGGCTTCCTCAACTGTCTATTCAAGGAGTTAGACTTGATTGTTGAGGTTTTTCTTTTACACCCATCACCTAGCATTATGGATTCCACGTAGCTAGTTTTATTTCTAGGCCCCTAATTTCATAAAGAACATAATTTATAACAATGAACCAACTGAGGTCAGAACAATTAAATGACTTATCCAAGATCAAACAGCTGATAAATTCCAAAAGATGGGAACTAACATATGTCAATCTTTACTATGTACTAGGTTCCATGCATAATTCTTGGATCTCAATCTTCTCAAAATGGAAATTATAGGGTTTTTTTGTTTTGTTTTGTTTTTAGTAAAAGTAACTACCTTTGAAAAAATGATAGTGTACTTGTAGAGCTGACATCTAGTTGAGACCCAAATCTTCAGAATTGAGGACTGGGCTGCAGGAGGAACACCACAGTAAGCAGAGACTATATTAATGGAGGCAGGCCATCTCACTATTCCTAAACCCCTACAGAGCTAAATTCCATATTTTCTGCATTTAATGGACACTGAATAAATACTGTTGAAGATCAGACTGAGAGGGAGCAGCTAAATGGCATCCAAAAGTTTTGCTGGGTTTGGTTTCGCTTTGTTTTTTGTTTTTGTTTCCAGTTTTTATCTGTAGAAAGCAAGCCATCTTCCATGAAACAGCCTTCCGTCTTCTCCGCTGTAACAGCTGACAAGGCTTGGAATGAATCGCCTGTATAGTCGTTGGTGTATTGATCAAACAGTTGGAAGGAAGAATGAAGGCATTTTCAAACTTTTGTGGTAAGCAGAAGTAGAAAAATCGCACAGCAGAGGGGATAGACCCCTGAACTGGCCATTACGAGACCACCATTCTGGTCCCAACCTTGTCCTAACATTCTGTACAAACATGGGGAAATGGCTTCCACTGCTGGCAGCTCAATCCTCTCTGTACCTTGTGGAAAGTGGACTACACGCTCTGTCAGGTCTTTTTCTGGCTTATGGTGTATATGGGACGGGAGAAGGCAGGGTTCAGAGTGGGAGGATCGTCTCTCTGGGGTGTAGACTGCTTTCCCCATCTTTATATCCATGCTGGCACTTTTCAGATTCGACTCTTTTTCTGGAAGCTCTGCTCATTAATTCATAAGAATGATTGAGAATCCTGCTGATAAATTAAACAAGAAACTTTGGATAAAGCAATAACCACTCAGAAACTACATCGATTTCTTTTTTTCTCTTTTCATTCTGAAAAATAAAAATCCCACTTATGATCACATTAGCTTTACAGATCACCTCCCTACCCATGGGGAGACAGAATAAACAGATTTTTCTTTAAAACGGCATCAAGACTGTACATTTCCATCCTTAGGAAACTATAAAAGCATGCACATGCCTATTTAATTTCATATTAGAAGGAAGACTTTTCCTGTGTCTTGAGGAGTAGGAGAAGATAATGAGTTCAGTTTGGTACAAATAACATTTGAAACACAATGTTGTTCTCCTTCCTATAAATACAGACTGCAAATCTCATTAATCAGACTTCATTTCCTCCCTTTGTGAAGCTAAGATTTTAATTGTTCTAATCCCTTCCCTGTTGATTTCTTGCTGCAATTTTACACAGCAGCAGGTCACCTCTTTCTTTTTTTTCAGAAATACATTAGCACGGTGCCGAAGTCCTAAATAATATATTTTTTAATTGGATGAAGAAAACAAAAAAGAGGAAATCAACACTGAAGTTCAGGGGACCTAAAAATAGGCTTATCCGAAAGGATACACGTTTATTCATTGGAAGCTAATACTAATTAGCTTTGGCCTTGACAACCAAAAGAGAAAATCTCAAGATTCCATATTTAGGAATATCTATCTACAAAGAATCACTGTATTGCCTTAAAAATTCTACCTGTTTATTTAATGTCAAAAAATATAGGAAAAATGCTTAGTGTTTGGCCACTGGAAGGTAATACCTTATACACACTTTTATATCCATAAAGAGTTATTTTCTATAATATGGGATACATGAAAAATACATTGATGGGAATTCAAACGACCATCATTCTCACTTCTTGTTCTGTTGATAACTATGATTCTGAACAAATTCAATTCCTTTAGGCCTCATTTTTCTCATCTGGAAATAGCTATAAAACAGTTAAAGATCATCTTAGCAAACAGTTTTATGATTTTATCAAATGAAACTTTAAATACCTCTTAGTAAAATAGATACTTTCCATGTGTTTCATGAAAAACTTGGAGATAGTACAAAGCTATGCTATTCAATAGCCACAGCCACATGTGGCTATTTAAGCTTACAATGAGTAAAAATAAAATAGAACAAATTCAGTGCTTCTGATGTACTAGGCACATTTCAAGTGCCCAGATAACTACACGTGATCAGTGGACAGCGCAGACGTTGAACATTTCCATCACTGCAGATATTTCCATTGGACAGGGCTGGTATGAAAAGACAGAAAAGGCACTGGGGCTTTATTACCTTTATCCTGTACTGGAAGAAATGTTTCTTTCAGTCTTTCAACTAAGTATTCCAATAGACGTCAGTCCACTGATGAATGCCCATTGGTACATGCAACCAGTTACACTTCTGTCCAAATTTTACCTTTAACCTGCCAACTTTCTCCTTCATCTTCCTAAGAATGTCATGAGAAATATTACCAAATTCCTTCCTGAAATTCAAGTGCCCAATGTATGTTTTAAAAGACCTCTGTAACCATTGGAAAAAATAAATACAGAAGGCTCTTCTGTCATGATCCCTTATTATTAAGCCACGCCTGGGTCTCATGCATCTTCTATGAAAGCACAAATCGTTCCTAGAACTAGTTCTTCCACCATCTTGCTATGGTCAATGCCATGCTGACCCACTTTCTTTCAAAACTGTTTTTAAATCTAAAGTACAAATACTTCTATTCCCTTTCTAGTTTCCCTCTTGCATCCCAGGGCTCCTTGCTGATAATAATCCAGCCATTCCTTTGTACCCAGAGACATAATTTGTATATTCCATATAATTTTAAACTCAGTTAAAATTAGGTGCTCCTTTGTGGATTTCAGCTCTGTCTTCTCCACCACTGTTCAAGTTTGAAAATAATAGTCCTTCACAGTTTTTTCTCTCCCCTATTAACTTTTCCTCTTTTTTTTTCTGTTAGTGATGCACAATGATTCCATTCCTTACTCTTCTTTCTTCAAACACAATGATAGAATTTTGTTCCTTTTTTCCTTAGAACTTCTCGCAAATCTCAGTAAGCCTCAGCCTCTCAACCATCTGTCAGATTTCTTATACTCATCTTTAGTTAATAAGCCTGTATTTGTTAAGATCTTGGTTGCAAAAAGTAGAAGCTCAGGGCTGGGGCTGTAGCTCAGTGGTAGAGCTCTTGCCTCACATGTGTGAGGCACTGGGTTCAATTCTCAGCACCTCATAAAAATAAATGAATAAAATAAAGGCCTATCAACATCTAAAAAACTGTTTTTAAAAAAGCAGAAGCTCACTTGAAATAACTTTCACAATAAGAATTAAGAATACACGATATTCCCCCCTCCACTCCCTAACAAGACTGAGAATACAGCCACTTCTCAGGGAAGACTACAACTGACATATGAAAAGGTATCAGATTTCAAAAAGGGCAAAAGTCTTGGTGGTTTAAAGCTACAATATAAAGAAAATAAGAAACAAGTTAAATTAAAACTCTGAATTCATAATCATAAAAAGAAATATATTTTCAATCCTGTCAATATCAAAAAGGACTCACCAGCTGGGCATGCCTATAATTCCAGCAGCTGGGGAGGCTAAGGGAGGAAGATCACAAGTTCAAAGTCAGCCTTACAACTTAGCAAGACCATGTCTCAAAATCTTAAAATTAAAAAAAAAGGGGGGTTAGGGATGTGGTTCAGTGGTAAAGTGCCTCTGGGTTAAATATCCAAAAAATAAAGTGACTCACCAAAAGCAGCAGTGCTTTGACCCCTTTGAATCTCATGTGTTCTCACACTTTGATCTCTTGGTACTCTTCCCTTGGTGACAGAAGGTCACCAATACTTACAAAAGGGTAATTGATTCCACTTCTTGAGGAAGACCAAAGTTATAATTAGTTTAGAAATACACTGTTAGAGAAGTGTAAGAATTCCTTTCAAGAGTTCCAGAGGGCAAGGGAGCCAATTTTAAGGGGTTCGTTACTGACAAATTTGAATACTTAATAATAATAACTAATTGAAACAGGTTGAAGGCATAAACGGCCCTGAGGTGAATTTGTCAAAGGCCTTTTCTGAATCTATTGAGATGATCATTTGATTCTTGTTCTTAATTCTGTTTTATGTGGTGAAATACATTTACTGATTTGCATGTATTGAACCAAACTTGGCTCCCTGCAATAAAACCCACTTGACCATATTGTACTCTCTTCTTGCTGTGTTTATTCTGAATGTGGCTAATATTTTATTTTTTTAAATTTTGGCGGTAGTTACCAGAGATCAAACCCAAGGGCATTTTACCACTGAGCCACATCCCCAGCCCTTTTGCTAATTTTTATTTTGAGACAGTCTCACTAAGTTGCTCAGGGCCTCCCTAAGTTGCTGAGGCTGACTTTGAATTTACAATCCTCCTGCCTCAGCCTCCTGAGTCACTGGGATTACAGGTGTGAGCCATTGTATCCAGTTTATTAAGGATTTTTACATCTATGTTCATCAGGGATACTGGTCTGTAACTTCGTTTTCTTGATGTGTCTTCACCTGGTTTTGGCATCAGGGTAATCCTGGCTTTATAGAATGTATTTGGGAGCGATCCTCACCTTTCGACTTCATGGCATAATTTGAGGAAGGCACCATGGCATTAGTCTTTTAAAAGTCTGGTGGCATTCTAGCTGAGAATCCCTCTGGTCCTGGCCTTTTCTTTGTTGGAAGGCTTTTAATGGCTGCTTCAATCTCACTGCTTGATAGTGGTCTGTTTAGGTTTTCTATTTCTTCCTGCTTCAATGTGGGCAGGTGATATGTGTCCAGAAACCTGTCAATATCATCCTGATTTTGCAGTATATTGCAGTATAAATTTTCAAAATCGTTCCTAATGATCTTGTGGATTTCTGAAGTGTCTGTGGTGCTGTCTCCTTTTTCTTCTCTAATTTTGTTGATTTGGGTCTTCTCTCTCTTTTGGTGAGTTTGACTGAGGGTTTATCAACCTTGTTTATCTTTCAAAGAAACAAGTCTGTATTGCATGGATCCTCTGTATCATTTTTTATTCTCAATTTCATTAATTTTGGCTCTGATCTTATTTATTTCCTGTTTTCACAAAGACAAACCAACATAGTTACAGTCGTGTGATACTTGATAAAGGTGCCAAAAACATATGTTGGAGAAAAGATAGCCTTTTTTAACAAATGGTGCTGAGAAAACTAGATATTTATATGGGTAAGAATGAAACTAGGCCCCTAGTTCTGACCCTACACAAAAGTCAACTCAAGGTGAATCAAAGACTTCAGAAATAGACCAGAAACTTTGCAACCACTAGAAGAAAACAGGGTCAATAATCCAACATATTGGTGTAGGCACTAACTTCCTGAACAAGACCTCTAATGCTCCAGAAATATAACCAAGAATCAAGAAGTGGGACAGCATCTAATTTAAAAGTTTCTCCACAGCAAAGGAAACAATTAAGAACATGAAGAGAACCTACAGAATGGGAGGAAATCTTTGCCAGCTAATTTTCCAACAAGGAAAGAGAATACTTAAAAAACTCAAAAATATCCAGGATATTTAAAGAACTCACACACACACACACACACACACACACACACACACACACAAAGTAACCCAATCAATAAACAGGCAAAAGAGCTAAAAAGACATTTCTTGAAAGAAGAAATACAAATGACCAACTACTAAATGATAAAAATGAAAAAAATGTTCAGTTAGTCGTGGTCGCACATGCCTGTAATCCCAGCAGCTCAGGAGACTGAGGTAGGATCACAAATTCAAGGCCAGTCTCAGCAACATAGAAAGACCCTAAGAAACCTAGTGAGACCCTGTCTCAAAATAAAAGGGCTGGAGATATGCTCAGTGGTAAAAGCAACTCAGGTTCAAATATCACTACCAATAAAAATAAATAAAAAAAGATGTTCAATATCTTTAGCAATTAGCGTAACACAAATCAAAACTACAGAGATTCCATCTCATCCTGGTTAGGATGGCAATTATCGATAATACAAATAATAAATGCTGGCAAGGATGCTGGGGGAAAGGCCACTCATGTTGTTGGCATGACTGCAAATTAGCACGACCACTTTGGAAAGTGGTATGAGATTCCTCAAAAGACCAGGAATGGAACCACCACATGGTCCAGGTGTCCCACTCCTTGGAATTTATCCAAAAGAACTAAAATCAGCAAACTACAGTGATTTGGACACATCAATGTTTACAGCGGTACAATTCACAATAGCCAAATTATAGAACCAACCCAGATGCCTATCAACAGATGAATAGAAAAAGAATATATGGTCTATATATACAATGGAGTTTTACCCAGTCATAAAGAATGAAGTTATGGCACTTGCTAGTAAGTGAATGGAACTGGAGGACATCATGCTAGGGGAAATACGCCAGACCCAGTAAGTCAAGGATGAACGTCTTCTCTCATATGTGAAAGCTAGAGTAAAGCAAGGGGGAAAGAGGGTCAGCTAGATCTCACAAAATAGAAAAAGATCAGAGGAGTAGAGAAAGGAGATTGAGGGAGAAGGAGGAAGTACCAATTTAAAAAACAATAAAAAAATAAATAGAAGGAAGACCTGTGGAGTAGAGGAAGGGAAATGGGGAGGGGAAAGAGAGGGGAAGAGAAAACACTGGGGATTGGAATGGAGGAAATTAAAATCCTTGCATGTATGATTATGCCAAAATGAAATCCACTAATGTGTATCACCATAAAGCACTAATAAAAGCATTTTTAAAAAGAATGAAAAAATGAAAAACAAAAAAAAGGTCATGGGTACATAATGATGCTCAAACAACAAAAATTAATGTAAAGAATGCAAAAACATAGTGACACAAATCTAGAGGGCTGAGCTGGATGAACATCGAAACCAGAATTTCACCCAGAGAGTGCCTGATTACAATGTAAATGGAATATCCAACCTCACGGGGTGCCCACTTCTAAAGTGAGGGCATTAATTCAGAAGCAGTGGGATCCTAAAATTGGAATGGGAACAGATGGCAGGACTCTTATGAAACTGGGGACATTGAACCCTAAGCTCTTCATCGCCAGTAGAAGCGGTCTCGGCACAACTGTCCCCCAACACATGCACCCTTGTTCTGAGGAGATTGACCATAGATTGCCTGAGGAAATGCAAAGGCCTCTCGTAAGGAAGTCAGATTGCAAGACAGGGCGAGTTCTCCCCTGGATCCACCCCCATCATCCTTGTCTGTTTCTAAATCTGTAACTACAAGACCCAGGAGGACCCTAAAGGAAAGGTACAGACCAGATGTGGTGGCACACAACTGTAATCCCAGTGATCTGGGAGGCTGAGACGGAGAGCACAAATTTGAGGCCAGCCTTGACAATTTAGCAAGACCCTTTCTCAAAATTTAAAAAGTTGGGGATGTACCTCAGTGGTAAAGTACCCCAGTACTCCTCTGCCAAAAAAAGGAACAAAGTGTGACCCAGGAGAAGATCTGCTATACTGCAGGAGAACTACTTGAATTTCCTGAAGTACACAGACAGAAATCTAGGGGATACATGTGGGAATGGAGATTAAGGGTGTGGGATAATGGTAGGAAGAACGTAAACTTGAATCAGACCAAATCTACTGACATGAGGACACCAAGCAAGAGATTGTGCATTTAATGTTACAACTCAGGTAATGAGAAAGGAGGGAGAATGACTGGTGGATTGGCTGGAATATGCACCAAAATGTGCCCCATGTTTATGAATTTGAAATACCGGGACTGCCTAGGATGAGAGGAGGAGATTTAAAGGCTTAGGGAGATTAGACTGTCACAGTGGATTTGTCCTTAAAGACCTATTCACTCACCCTGAGAGGATCAAGGGGCACATGCTTCATGGAAACTTGGATAGAAAAGTTGTGAGGAGAGCCCCAACATCCAGGAAGAACCTCGCGATTCTCATCACTGTAGGCACACACTTACTTAGTGGGAACTTTGCCCACATATCATATGAATAACTGGATCCCAGAGTGGGAGGGGCCTCGTAATGGCACTCACTTCCAAAGGCCAGGTAACCACGGATATTGTAATAGACGGCAGGGTCAAAAGAGCCATCTGAATAGTCTGATGCACACAGACCGATGGTGTTGCTTTAGTTGGCCATGGTGTCCCTAGAAGCGAAATCGATGGGAATCTAGAAGTACACGTTGCAGGTGGAGTTGCAGCCTACAACTTCCTTGTGCCAGATTCTCTCACAAATCATTGTCTAGGGGAAAAGATTCTCATAGACTGGTTCAGATAATCTTCTCTGTGCCAACTTGCCACACCCACAAAAAAGAACCTCTGAGGAGTGAAATTGACAAATTATGCCCTGTCCAGGCGTGGCTACATCACAGTCAATCCCACAATTAGGGATAATCACAATGCATCAATAAAAAAAACAAGAAGAAAGAAAACAGGATCACTTTGTGTAAAGAGCATTGCTAGGAAGCCATGTCCGCCAATGTGAGAAAAAGTCAAGGACGTCAGAATAAGGTGGAAAGGTACCCTCTCAGAATACACCTGCTTTAGCTGTACAAGCCTAAACTACCAAGGGCATCCCATGCAGTTTGCCTCTTTTCTTTAGATACTGAGGCCACTATTATAATCACAAACTGTTTTCGAGAACCGTCAGAGCCATTTTTAGCATCTCAAAATCCTTTTACTGAGGATAATTTATGTCTGACTTCTTAAATTCTGGGGATCAATCTGGCTCTGCCCACAATTCTTTTGTCTATGGTAAACTCTAAGGAGGATGAATAAATTTCTCCCAAGGTCCCTGCTATGTACCTAAAAGGCAACTTAGTTTTAGTAAGAATATAAAACCAGCAAATGTCTCAATAACTGAACATAACTTGGAAAAGTAGATGGTGGAGATATAAAGCCCAAATGCCTCTGTCTAACTAATTCATGTCATTAAATTGATGGCATAATAAAACCTAGCAACAGAAAACAGTCAAGTACACATGGAGACCATAAATGACAGATTCCAATGCTAGTGATGCCTTTTCCCCCACGTCCCAAGGAAATAATAGGTTTAGACATTATAGAGTTGCATTAATGTATTTTGATTTCATGACAGAGTGGGATATTCAGATTTACTTTTTCTGCAAATGTCTTAAATTGATTAAACTTCCTAATGATGACTGGAATAAAAGAAAGCAGAAAACATTTTTTTTCTCATTGTTTTTTTCTTATGTACACATGAAATAAGGCAAAACTATAACAACACATCTGAAATGTGTTTTTTTAGTGAGGCCTTTCTCACAGATAGAGTACTGATGCCTTTGTTGTTGCTTTTTTTTTTAATATTTGTTAGTTGTCAATGGATATTTATTTATTTACATGTGGTGCTGAGGATCAAACCCAGTGCCTCACACATACCAGGCAAGCACTCTACCATGGAGCCACACCCCCAGTCTGCTTTCACTGTTATTGCTAGGTATTACTCTGTGGTTAATATTTTTAAAAGCACAGAAACTTCCTTGATCAAAATAGATACGTGTTCAACAAAAATATCTTTTGCAAGGGCTGGGGTTGTGGCTCAGTGGTAGAGCACCTGCTTAGCAGGTGTGAGGCACTGGGTTCAATCCTCAGCACACATATAAAGAAATAAAATAAAGGCCCATTGACAACTAGAAAAATGTTATTTTTTACAAAAGTATCCTTTGCAAATTAAACTTGAGTTAGGACAGCCAGGATTCCAGATACTGGATCAGAAATGTTTATTTTACACAGTAGTCATCTCACTAAAATTACAAAATTGATAGAGTTGACACTTGAAAAATTTTAGTCTCAGAGTAATCAACCTACTCGATATGATATATACTTTGTGTTGTCAACAATTATGTGGTAAGTGGTTTTTGTTATGTGAAAGAATTTTTCCAGTTATATCATTTTTAAGGTACTTGTTAGCAATTACAATCATGTTCTCCCTCCAGTAGTTTGCATCTAGAAGACTTTGTTTTCCCTCATGTAAGATGGCATGTTGCAGTAAAAGATAAGGACCAGTTTGACGGTGGTGTGCCAGAGCTTGCATGTGCTGGCTCAACAGCAACAAGGGTTACATTTTTAGGAATTATGTAAGACACTTGTTAAACACAACTGTTATTAAAACAAACAAGAAATAGAACTTCCTCAACTTGATAAAGGACCTATCCACAGAAAATATCATCCTGATTGAAAGAATGAAACTTTCCCCATAACATCAAGAACAAGACAAAACATTCACTCACCCTTAACTGCTTCTGTTCAGCCTTGTACTAGAAGTTCTAGTTAGGGCAATTCATCAACAAAAAGAATAAAAGGATACGGATTATAAAGAAAGAAGTAAGGTACGTCATTGGGATTTTAATTGGAATTGCATTGAATCTGTATAGCACTTTTGGTAGTATGGCCATTTTGACAATATTAATTCTGCCTATCCAAGAACATGGGAGATCTTTCCATCTTCTAAGGTTTTCTTTAATTTCTTTCTTTAGTGTTCTGTAGTTCTCATTGTAGAGGTCTTTCACCTCTTTTGTTAGATTGATTCCCAAGTATTTTATTTTTTTCAAGGCTATTGTGAATGGGGTAGTTTTCCTAACTTCTCTTTCTGAGGATTCATCACTTATGTATAAAAATGCATTAGATTTACGAGCTTTGATTTTATATCCTGCTACTTTACTGAATTCACTTAGGAGTTCTAAAAGTTTTCTGGTGGAATTTCCGGGTTCCTCTAAATATATAATCATGTCATAAGTCAATAGGGATAGTTTGAGTTCTTCTTTTCCTATTCGTATCCCTTTAATTTCTTTGGTCTGTCTAATTGCTCTGGTTAGAGTTTCAAGGACAATGTTGAATAGAAGTGATGAAAGAGGGCATCCCTGCCTTGTTCCAGTTTTTAGGGAGAATGCTTTCAGTTTTTCACCATTTAGAATGATATTGGCCATGGGCTTAGCATAGATGGCCTTTACAATGTTAAGGAATGTTCCCACTATCCCCATTTTTTCTAGTGTTTTGAGCATGAAGAGGTGCTGTATTTTATCAAATGCTTTTTCTGCATCTATTGAAATAATCATGTGATTCTTGACTTTAAGTCTGTTGATATGGTGAATGACATTTATTGATTTCTTGATGTTGAACCAACCTTGAATCCCTGAAATAAAACCCACTTGATTGTGGCAGAGCAAGCAATCATGAAATTCATCTAGAAGAATAAGAAATCCAGAATACCTAAAGCAATCCTTAGCAGAAAGAGTGAAGCAGGGGGTATCACAATATCAGAACTTCAACTATACTTTAGCAATAGTAACAAAAATGGCATGGTATTGGAACCAAAATAGACAGGTAGATCAATGGTACAGAATAGAGGACACGGACACAAACCCAAATAAATTCAGTTTTCTCATACTAGACAAAGGTACCAAAACCATGCAATTGAGAAAAGATAGCCTCTTCAACAAATGGTGCTGGGAAAACTGAAAATCCATATGCAGCAGAATGAAACTAAACCCCTACCTCTCACCCTGCACAAAACTCAACTCAAAATGGATCAAGGACCTTGGAATCAGACCAGAGACCCTGCATCTTATAGAAGAAAAAAGTAGGTCCAAATCTTCAACATGTCGGCTTAGGATCAGACTTCCTTAACAAAACTCCCATAGCACAAGAAATAAAAACAAGAATCAATAACTGGGATAGATTCAAACTAAAAAGCTTTCTCTCAGCAAAGGAAACTATCAGCAATGTGAAGAGAGAGCCTACAGAGTGGAGAAAATCTTTGCCACACATACTTCAGATAGAGCACTAATTTCCAGAATAAAGAACTCAAAAAACTCTACACCAAGAATACAAATAACCCAAACAAAAAATGGGCTAAGGAAATGAACAGACACTTCACAGAAGATCTACAAGCAATTTTTCATACAGATATATGAAAAAATGTTCAACATCTCTAGTAATAAGAAAAATGCAAATCAAAACCACCCTAAGATTCCATCTCACCCCAATTAGAATGGCGATTATCAAGAATACAAGCAATAGGTGTTGGCGAGGATGTGGGGAAAAAGGTACACTCATACATTGCTGGTGGGGCTGCAAATTAGTGTAGCTACTCTGGAAAGCAGTGTGGAGATTCCTTAGAAAACTTGGAATGGAACCACCATTTGACCCAGCTATCCCACTCTTTGGCCTATACCCAAAGGACTTAAAATCAGCATACTACAGAGATACAGCCACATCAATGTTCATAGCTGCTCAATTCACAATAGCCAGATTGTGGAACCAACCTAGATGTCCTTCAATTGATGAGTGGATAAAGAAACTGTGGTATATATATACAATGAAATATTACTCAGCCATAAATAATAAAATTATGGCATTTGCAAGTAAATGGATGAAATTAGAGAATATCATGCTAAGTGAGATAAGTGAATCTCAAAAAACCAAAGGACAAATGATCTTGCTGATAAGTGGATGATGACACATAATGGGGGGTGGGAAGGGGGCAAGAATGGAGGAAGGAAGGACTATATAGAGGGAAAAGAGGGGTGGGAGGGGTGGGGGGAAGGAAAAAATAACAGAATGAATCAAACACATTACCCTAGGTAAATGTATGATTACACAAATGGTATGCCTTAACTCCATGTACAACCAGGAAACAAGATGTACCCCATTTGTTTACAATAAAAAATAAATAAATAAAATGCAACCTGAAAAAAAAAAAAAAAAGGCTGGCAAAAAAGATAAAGATTCAGGTTCAGCTTCATAACAAAAAAAAAAAGACAAGAAAGAAGTAAAACTATCTCTATTTGCAAATGACTTGGTTGTGCACACAGAAAATCCTAGGAAAACACACAGCCAATTAGAGCTAATAAGCAAACTCAGTAAAGTTGAAGTATATTAATTCTATACACAAAAATCAATTGTATGTCAACATACTAGCAATGAACAATTCCAATTAAGAATTGAGAAAACTTCTCACTTTGAATAGCATCAAAAATAATAAAATACGTCAGGCACAGTGGTACACACATGTAATCCCAACAGCTCCAGAGGCTGAGGCAGGAGGATGGTGAGTTCAAAGCCAGCCTCAGCAAAAGCAAGGTGCTAAGCAACTCAGTGAGACCCTGTCTCTAAATAAAATACAAAACAGGGCTGGGGATGTGGCTGAGTGGTTGAGTGCCCCTGAGTTCAATCCTTGGTACTCCCCCAAAATAAGAAAGGAATAAAATAGTTGACCCATTTTATCCCATCATCCCAGATGTGGAATACCTATAAGAACTTAATTTGAGCAACAGATATACCACTTATGTTAAATTCAAAGCCCCTAAATATGTATAATGCTGCTGAATTAAAAACTTGGGACTTGATAAGTTAAGAAAAAATCTTTGGTGTATGTCTATAATCCCAGCAACTGGAGAAGCTGAGGAAGGAGGATTGTGGAGGCCAGCCTGAACAACTTAATGAGATCTTGCCTCAAAAGAAAAAATTTTATAAAGGGCTGGAGATGTAACCCAGTAGTAGATTGCCCCTGGGTTTAATCCCAAATACCACAAAATAGATGATAGATTAGATAGATAGATAGATAGATAGATAGATAGATAGATAGATAGATAGATAGACAGACAGATAATCTTAAATATGTTAAGTGTTTTGCAATGGAACATGGTAAAAAGAAATCAACGACCTAATATATGGAAAAATACCCTGTTTACATCAGTCAGAAGACTTAATATTAAGATGCTAGTACTACCTAAAGTGATCTACAGTTTCAACATAATCCCCATCAAAATCTGTATGGTGAGAAGTTAACTTTATCCACAAAAAGGTCTAATCTTTACCCTTGGGTACAGGGAGTTGATCTCTAAACTTCTGGAATGTTCTGCCTCATAGGAGCATCTCTGTTTGCCTGGGGCTTTGACTAATTAACTGTCAATTATTGTGATTTATGGTGGGGATATATTATTATCAGTTCCAAACTCCAGAGGAAAGGGAGACTAAAGGTGTCAGACCTCCAGGAGCGGCTGCAGACTACAGGTCAACAAACAGCATGTGATCAAGCCCCAGTAAAAATTCTGGACCCCAGAGTTTCAGTGAGCTTCATTGGTGGCAAGACTCTTTGAATACCGTCACTCATAAGTTGTAGAGGAAGGAAGTAATGCTATCTGAGACTCCAAAGGGAGAGGATGACAAGAGGTTTCGTCTTTGCACTCCTCCCAGATTTTACCTGAACCTCAATCTTTAGGCTGGTCCTAATTTTTTTCCTTTTGCTATAATAAAATATAATCATAAGAACTTTCCTAAATGCTATACATAATTATTGAATTATAAAATCTGAGGCTGGTGTAGAAAACCCTAAACTTGTAGCCAGCTTGTGTGATGCTCTTAAGGCTATTTATGTGCATTTTTGTGTATGTTGGATTTATTATGTCGTAGTATGGTGATGAACATCTCTTCCCAACTCTGTTGATAGATTTGCCTTGACAACTTGAAATTGACAATGTATTTAGATCACAGAAATCAGCAAATGGCATGAATTTGATCTGAATTAATTTTTTTGCTAATAGTGAAACCATTAACAATACAAATTATACATAAAATTTTAGTTCATGTTTGATATAGACTATAATGGTATAGACCATTACACCAAAAGTCAGGAAATAGTCTTATAACTATTCAAAAATTATTATCTACACAGGGAAAGGAGGGGGAATGAGAACAGGGAAGACAGTAAAATGAATCAGACATAACTTTCCTATGTTCACATATGAATACACAACCAATGAATCTCCACATCGCTACTAATTCATCGCTAGTTCAGCAAAGAAATTGCTGACATCATAACAAAATAATAAATTTCAAACAAATATTTTCACTATTTAAATTCCACATTACTCCTTATTGTAAGTGAAAATATCAACCAATGCTCAAGACAGAACTTCGCCAATTCATCAAGAACAGTCATAGCTTAGCTACGATTCCAAGAATTTAGAAAAAATCAACAAGAGCATTCTGTGAGAATCAACTGTCTATATAAAATTTATAGTGAGAGTATTATATATTTTATTATTTATTGTAAATTGTATTCTGCACCCTATATATGTTAATAAAATGCAAAGTAAACTTACATATGTTTATATACATATAATACACAATGCACACACACAGACATTTTGGAGAGAGGGTCAGTTGTTAATCATTTACCAGCATATTTTGGTGTTATTTTCCTGGAGGAAATAGGTCAGTCATTTGACAAACAGTTGCACAATAAGTTAAATTGCATAATAGCCTTTCATAATTTCAAGATGTAGAAGATAGACTGACGAGTAAAACATTCACGCTTGATACCTCCAAGTTCTCTATTTTTTCTGAAAGATAACAGGCCATTTCTGCAATGACTCTGCCTACTCTTCAGACAGACTAGAATTTATTGAGTTATCTGAACAGTGCATGTGGCATATGTACTTCAAAAACAAGAACTGTTCTCTCTTCTAGCCACTCAGATACTCCAAAGGACCACATCACCTTGGCAGAAGTCAAAACTAAGTGAGTCATAAATGACCTAAGGCATTTCTGAAATTTCTCAATTCATTTTTCTCTCACCTCTTGCAGGGTCACAATTCTTACCTACTTTAAAACTCTTGGCTCTGTGTCCTAATTCTAACCTGATCCCCGTCCTTGGGCTGAAATTTATCCTAATTCCGATGGTTAGCAATCTGTGAAGACTACAGTCAAAGAGACATATTAGAAATAGGGAAGAGGGAAAAAATACAGACCCTAAAGAACAGAGAGCTGGCATTTCTTGGATTTTTTACCTGATAAGCAAATAAGGGACTATTTTAATACATTCTCCTGTTGACCTTTAAAACCATCCATCCTTACGTGTGGCATTAGAAGCACATAATGAGAGTAGTATTTAGAGATTTGTGAGAATAGGTCAAGTTAGTCACAGGCACATCCTCATTTTGTTTCACTGTGTTTTCTGCCCTGGTCTTTTGCAAAGCAATGTGTACTGGTTTCAAAGACATGCAGCCGCGAGGGTACTGTGCTGACCTTTCATCTCACTTTCCTCTAGTGTGCAGGGAACCATCAGTAAGCACTGATGTACTGGAATCAGGCATGTGTGTAAACAAAAGTTCTCCTGAAATGGCCAAGAGAGAGAAGAAGCTGAAATCCAATTCAGATGGTCTTTTAGATGACCCTCCCGAAATGCAACTGGGATTATGACCCTGCCACTTCCCAGAGGAAAAGGGACCACAATGAAAGACAGCCATTCAGGACAGAAAGAACAGGATGTGCCTCATCTGACGATCCCTCAAGGCTTATTTAAATGCCAACTCATTCAGGAAGTTGACATTGATGATGGCAGCTGAACTGATCTCTCTTTCCTTGGAACACACCTACAGTGCTTCAATGGTACTTGGAGGCACTGAAGGCCACAAGTGTTTTTAGGTGAGCAGAGAAGTCCCATTTTTTTAAATTGAGGGAATTTGCAAACTAAACCACCCGGAAGTCTAGGTTAGAATCACTAGACCAATTCTTCTCAAAGAACTTCCAGCTCTAAAAAAGATCCACAATCTCTAACAAGGGAGGCTAATGTTTGCCACTCTCTAGTCCTAAGAACACAGAGATTCAAGCAGTAGAAATGTGACAGTCACCTCTTGCTCTGATAAAGTTTGGGACACTGGAGGTAAGTGCATCTCTGCACAGAGGTTATTTATGTCCCTGAGCCTAGATCAGCTGTTTGTGCAAGACTGGTAGAGGGGAAGCATGTTTGCCTCAGGAGTTTATTGCAGGCAAATTATCCCTGGAAAATACTGCTAGGAAAAGTGCTGACCAAACAACATCTATATTTACACAGTTAGATATTCATTAAAGCAGAAAATGCCCACTAAATTTAGAGAGATGCTAAGTGCCAGATTCAAGAACATACCAGTGCAGCAACATTGGCTCAAATTTGCCCCCAGAGTGCACCAGGGATAAATAAGTCACATTGCATGACAATAACTTTTCCCAGGTGATCCTGACTACAAGATTGTCAAGTGTACCTTGCAGGAAAAACAAGCTTTGCTTTTTCCTAAGGAACATAATGAGGTCAGATAGTAGGATTTCAGGTGAGAATAATACCAATTACGTCTGAACAGGGTGTTCACTGCTGCTATTTCGATGGGTGGGCCTCAATGAGAGTAATCATTTCATATCTGATATTCTCAATTATTTTGACATCTAATGTGGTCAAATGATATTTGAAAATCCTCTCTATGAAAAAAGTAATCATTTCATATATGTAGACTAGCTGAATTTTAGATTTGAGAGCACGCAGAGAAAGGGGGAACTGATGTGTCTGTCTCCTTTCTTACATAAGAGAAAACTTGGCCCAAGGAAGCAGGTAATTTCCCCAAGATCACAAAGTGAGAGGATTCACAATTTCTAAACTATCAAACTCTTGCTACTTAAATTATGATTCATGAAACAGGAGCAGCTGTATCTGGAAGCTTGTTCATAATGCAGGATTCCAGGTCCGGCCCCAAACCTGCTGAATCTTTAATCCACAACCTAAAAAGAGCCACACTGATGTGTATGTTCAATAAAGCTCAAGAAACATCAGACCAGGCTGTGTTGCCTCTTTAAGGTGAACCCTGATCTAAGTTGATAGCTCGGGAAGCAGGTCCAGAGAAAAGAATGTTTGTGTTGGAGATGAGAAGCAATAGAAATGTATGACTCTGGAGAGCCTGAGACACTTCAGGAAGGTAAAGGAAGATAAAAGAGAACCTTGGGAGCTTTGGGCCCTAAGGGCACCATCAAGTTTTAAATCAAATAAGAGAAGAAAATTCTAGATCTGGGCAAGAAAGGCAAAAATGGGATGAAGGGACCAGAAAGAAATTTTCCCTTCTTTTTCAATTTTCCCTACAGGTCTTATCATTAGGAATTCAACTGGATTTCAGTATTAAACTTTAAAAAAAACTAATGAGATAGGTGAATGCTTACTTCTTTTGAAGTCACTCTAGAGCACAACCAGCCAACTTTTTTCTGAGGTTTATCACTGGTATTTAGAATGATGTTCCTATAGCATGCAAAATCTACAGAGACAAAGTTGTCTGGCCATTATGTTTAGTAAAATTCTGTTATAAGTAAGTTTAGTTTTAATTCTTGAGAAACAGATCATGTGTGGCAGCTTTATTTATTTTTAGCTAACTAAAATCCCTATTCCTAAAACCCTAACAAACCATGGAATTTTTTTTTTTTTTTTTTTTTTTTCCTGGCACTTAGGATTGAACCCAGGGGTGATTTACCACTAGACTGACCTCAAACTTGCAATCCTCCTGCCTCAGCCTCTGGGGTCACTGGGATTAAAGGCATGTGCCACCCATACCTGGCCATGAAATTACCCTTAAGATATGAGCAATCTTAAAAGGCATTGATTATAGTCACACATGTGATACCCGAATCCTCCAGATGCCTGTTCAATGCTGGGCCTCAGAACAGGAGAGTGCTTGACAATAAGTAGGTACTCAGTAGGTATTAACTGAATGAACAAATAAAGCCCCCAAAGACGTCTTCCTTCCAGCTCCTCCTGAAATGGAAACTACATGATTCTGATACTTTGTGGGGGAAATCTGCTTATCAAAAATTCCTTCTTGACATTCTGCAAATCCTTCCTGCAGCTCATCTCTAATCACTCTGGTCTGAACAGAATAAGTTTGTTTCCTATCCTATACGACCACCTTGGGCTATAAGCAATTACAGTGCCTGCCCAGTCCACACCTATATTACTTTTGGATTACATCTGTCTCTGTGTGAAATGCAGGGTTGACTCATGACAGATATGAATGTCATGGACAATTGTTGCCTCAAGTCTTCTATGATTTCTTCATATGTGCATCAAAAATGAATGGAATATATAATTAAACCTGGATCCAGGAGTTTTGGGGTTTGGGGTCTCTTGATGAATGGTTTCTAGTTGTTCCATATACAATGCAATAAGGGTAGAGGACAAGCAGCAGGGGAGAAATATTTTCAGATACTTCCCTTCAAAGGCTGCCCAGCCCCATTCATCTCTTCCTCTTTCCCCTTCTGCAGCTTTAGGCACAGTTACAAAGAACCGCACTGATTCCAATTCCCTGAGTTCAATTTTCAGGAAGGCATATTATGATTGATTTCAGGATGGCTAACTGAGAGGGAAAATCCACTGGGTCTCCCTGTGCTGCCAATTTGGTCTCACTGTGAAGCCCCACTCATTTCAACAGACAGGTACTTGACCTTCCCAGGTCCTAAGCACATCCAGCATTCTGCCTGAAACCACAAAGGTATTTCACCTGAGGACCCTTAGTACTGCAGAGAGAAAACAAAATCTTAAGTGTACCCAGGAGGGCTCTGAAACAAACCTGTGGAAAAGGAGAACAGATGAGAGGAAAGAAAGGAGAAGGAAAGGCCACGGCCAAACATGTGGGAGCGAAGGGACAGGGACAATGAGAGGGAGCCGAAGGGAAGTGGCCTTTAGGTGCAGGAACGAGAGGGAGATGGAGCGTCAGAGAGCCTCCAGTAGGGAGAGGGGTGGGGAAAAGACAAGCAGTAGAAGTCTAGTATTTTCCAGCTTTGCAATGAAATCAAAGCGTCAGCATATGAAAAAGTGGCCTAGAAAAGTTGATAGTTGCAGATAGCACCAAGGCTCCTGGAAGACCAGAAATCAAGACCCACATAAATCATCTGCCTAATCTGTCATTTTATAGGCAAGGAATCTGAGATGTAGACAAAGGAAGTTTCTTAACTCGGCTACCAGCTGGGTATTAGCACAGACATAATAAATGACTCACCTGAAAAAATTGCTTGTTGCCAGAATTTATAGACTTTTCCTAGCCTTTCTGAACATGACCAAAGCTATGTGCCAAGGCTACATAAAAATTATTTTAGAAAATAAACTATGACCACATAGTGAGTGACTTACTGCTATATGGAACCGGATGCTTCTGATTACAGTCGTGATATAGGATGTAGATAAAAAGAACCACCATTACCTCTTTTTCCTGTGCTCTGAAGCCAGCAGAATGATCACTCCAATAAGGACCCAAATCAGAGATGGAAATAGTCCTATAATAAGCAGTGATTTCCCCTTCCCTGATCATAAGTTAGCCAGCTAACCATGAGGCTTCTAAATATGATGCCTCAGCAGGAATCAACTAATGACATTTTTTTTTTCCACCTCAAGATAAGCAGCCTGCACTATGCTAGGAAATCTCACTCAGCCCTATTCAGGGAAATTGAGGTCAGATGAAATATAAGCCTCCTTTGGCACTTTTTTTTAATGAAGCATTTTTTAAGTTTAATCACAAGGTTCAATATCAACATTTCAACACATAGGTATGGCTCCTAACCACTCCTTTGAACAACGCTTTCTTTTAATCTAATCTGAAATCTCTGAATGCAGAATTAAATTTTCCCCTAGTCATTCAGGCAGAGAAAGGCTACCATTGAGACAAGAGTTTAGATAATATCTTTCTCTTAAGCCATAATCATTTGCAGAATTTCTCACCCAAGAGATGGGGTTGATTTTTATTGGCAGTTTCGATATGGTTATATGTAGCATTTCATGGATTGTTTTTATAAAAGTTCCTTGCTTCAGTGTAGTTGATGAAAAACAATTACTAGTAACCTGGGTCAGAGTGCTTAGGCAGATGAACTATTTCCTCAGAATCATCTAGAAAACTCCTGCCTCACAGGAAGACATTTTATATGCAAGTGAATATGTATACACATAGCCTTATAAAATAATTATAATAATAATAACACAAAAAAATAGCCAGGCATAGTGGCACATGCCAATAATCCCAGCAGCTCAAGAGGCTGAGGCAGGAGGATCATGAGTTCAAAACCAGCCTCAGCAAAAGCGAGGTACTAAGCAACTCAGTGAGACCCTGTCTCTAAATTAAATACAAAATAGCCTGGGGATGTGGCTCAGTGGTCAAGTGCCCTGAGTTCAATCCCTGGTACCCTCCCCCCAAAAAAACCCAATAAAATAAAATGATAATAGCAATAAAATGATGATCAAACTGCTTCTTGTATCAGGCCAGATAGTAACTATATTAGCCATTGTAGGCCCCAGGGGCACAGTGAACCTGGTGGGAACTCTACCACTGAGCTGCAGTCCCAACTCTTATTTTATTATTCTATTTTGAGATAGTCTCGCTAAACTGCCCTGGTCAGCTTCAAACTTGGGCTGCTCCTACCTTAGTCTCCCAAGTAACTGGAATTAGAGGCATATGCCACTGCACCAGTTAAGAGTTAACAATTTCTTAAACTGGATTACCATAGATTCACAGGTAGAAACCACAAAACCTCATGTTTAAAAGGACCCTGACACAGATGTTATATCAAAGCTGCATTTACTTAGCCAAAGTTAACTCTATCTGCTATAAATTCAAAAAGAGTGAGGGAAAGAAAAAAACCAACAACTTAAAGAATATGAAAATTAACCTATCATTCCATTTAGTTCAACCTCTGCCCTGGTGCAAGATGGAAACCAGAGATAGGAAGGGTGAAATCTCATGTTTGCTCAGTCACTCACTTTTCCCGATTCTACTCATGAGTTTCTCAGGAACTCTGGAAGTCTCTAGAACTTTCATCACATGCGTACTCTGTCCCATAATAGTTGCAGGTTTAAGAATGCTATTTCACTTTCTTAGTGAGGGGCCTATGAACTACTTAATTTGGTGCTCAGCTAAAGAAACAGCAATCACCTCCAAGGCTGGAAGGAAGGGAGAATCATCCACCTTGCTGAAAAAGTTCAGGTCTCCCCAAAATGGTGTCTTCTCAAGGGATTTTCAAGAGTGATTCTGACTCTACACCATTTTTCCTTCAGCACTGATTTTAAGACCTACTTAGCATAAGACACCACGCCAGTACACCTGGCCCAGCATTATTCAATGCCTAAAACCCCTCTACCAAATCCCCGCCCAGCTCGCTGAGCCCGTAGAACGAGGTAACAACTGTACTAGGAAGCGAGGGACTTCTGGAGGCAATGTGCTTCTTTTGCGAACCACTTCACTGAGAATTTATTTCTCAGACTAATCACACATCTCTGTGCTCCTGAAGTTTTGGACGTACTACAGAAATCCCCTAACAGGAAGCAACTGCCCCCTATTTGGCACCATTGAAGTCTAAGGTTATATACTACTATTTCTAAAATTCGCTCATAATACCACAATTTGGGGTGAGGAAGACTGGGAGCTCCCCGCACACAACCTAGCTCCCTGGCCTGGGGACATGCGGCTCTACTTTGTGCCTAGAGGGAAAGCAGGGTGAGGATAGCTGGAGGGCCAGTAAAGCTCCCCTGGCTTTGGTTGATGCTGGGTCTCAACTACATCATTTGCTCTATGAGAAACTCATCGCTTCAGGAGGCCCCCATTTGTAACCGTGGATTTCGTGGGAGAGCTTAGATATTTAAACGTCAATTTCTGGATATTTGGTCTACTGATTTCTAGGTTTAAATACCAAAGAAAGACGGCAGTGCATTCTACTGCTGAACAAATGTCTACTGATTAGAAATTGCGCTTGTAATTATCCCAACTTTATATTTAATAAGGAAAGAAAGCAACAGAGATGCCTGTTCATCTAGGCCTGATAAAAAGATGCACTGGGACTACTAGGACTGGACAATTCAGCATAACGGGCCTTCCCAGGTAATCATGGTGACCAGCCATTTAAATCATGGTCACCATCATCTGTCACCCTCAAAAGTCTCCTCTACTTGCTAGATGGTTTCTGAAGCCCTGTTGATGGGGGGAATGATTTTTGTTTCCTAATTCAAGTATTAACTGGATGGAAATCAAGCCTTCGTGAAACAAGTTCACACAGAGATCTGAATAACTGATTTGCCTAAGATCCGCCCATGGCCTTAAAGGTAAGTAAAAATGAGACTCATTGAGAAAATTACATTAGGGAAAGGGTGCAGGGTAGAGAACACAGAACTGGGGAAGTTTCAGTGTTTGAAATAAATAGTCTCATTTACAGATTTGCTGGGACAAAGGAGTGAGAGATGGAAAAGGAAGGATTGATCTGAGAGGTAAGTGTCAGTATAGGGATCTACTCCATAGACCACCTCACAGATGGGCTTCACTGCAAATCACTTTTGCATCTGAAAGTCACATTGACTACATCTGACTAGACCAAAGCTTTGCAGAGCCGGTGCCATCCGGAAGACAGTAATGACAAATTGTTTCTGCCCACTCTCCCTACCCAGGCTCACCCCTTCAAAACCAAACCTCAGAACTCAACCCCAAAGCACTACTGAGTGAGGTCACTGTTACTGGTGGACTCGTGAGTACACAGAGCATACTTCTAGAATTTCCTCTAATTCCTGAGCCTCTCTCCCTGAAAATTTACTCTATTTGTCCAGCTTGCCTTTTCCTCAGAAATAAAAATCCTGCCAATTTGCAATCCCCACCCAACATAATAAAAGTTAGTTCTACCAACCGATGCCGTAATTTCGTTCTCCTTTGTGGCTGAGTAAAACTCGATTGGGTACATATACCACATTGTCTTGATCCATTTATCTATTGATGATAAATCTGGGTTGATTCCATACTTCGGTTACTGGGAATTATGCTGCCATAAACACTGAAGTAGTACTATAGAACGCTGATTTTAGATCTTTTGGAGAGAATCATGCTAACTGAAATAAGTCGGACTCAGAAAATCAGTGGTTGAATATTTTCTCTCCTATGTGGAAGCTAGAGGGCAAGAAGGTGGTGATAGCAGAATCAGATATAATAAAAATATAGGGAAGATCAGCAGCACAGAAGAAGGAGAATGAGAGAGGGGGAGGAAAGAAGGGAAAGGGAAAGAAATGTGGAATGAATCTATCAAAGTCATATTACATGAATATATCAATATACCAAAGGGAATTTTACCTTTCAGGTACATGTAGAAAATAACAATAAAAAAAAATAAATAAAGGAACAAAAGGAAGATCAGTAGAGGAAGGAGGTGGGGGAAGGAAACATGGGGTGGGAGGGTGGGGATGGGAATCATATTCCTTGCATGTATGATTTTGTCAAAATAAACCCAGATACTATGTATAATTATAATGCTCTAATAAAGTATCTAGACCTTCAAAAAAAAAAAAGCTAGCTATAGGCATAAGCTAAGCAGACATCTGACCCTTCACCTGGTCTTCTGAATATTCCCAGCAAGCTCTTGGGACCCTGGGAGGTTATAGCTATAATCACTTTTGATCCTCAGAAATCAGGTGGATATGAATAACTGCCCCTCAATACCCACAGGGTATTGGCTCCAGGACCCCCAAACATAACAGACCACAGATGCTCAAGTCCTTTATATAAAACAGTGTAGTATTTAAATTATATTTTCACATATACTTTCAATCACCCCTAGATTGCTTATAACATGTAACACAATATAAATGTTGTGTAACTAGTTGTCATATTGTACTGTTTAGGGAATAATGACAAAGTAAAAGTCTGTATGTGTTTGGTATAGATGCAATTTTTTCAAATATTTTGATCTCCTGAGAGTTGAATCCATGGATGCAGAACCCACAGACAAGGAGGGCCAACTGTATATCAAAACATCAGGTTATACACCTGAAATGGATCAAATGCATTTTTTATTAAGTTGTTTGTGCAGTTAACCCAAGATTTCCCCTTCACAGGGAAACATACTTGGTCAAATACTTTAAAATATTCCTTTAGAAGTCATTGTCCAATAATAAAGGAATTTCCTCTAAATAAAAATTGCAGGCCAAGCTCTAAAAAATTATTTTTGCCATCTTTGTTTATTTTCATCTTTTCCTATAGATTCAAGTTTAAGACCAATGCTGTTTTCTTATTTAAATGTAACTCCAATACCACCCAACTTCTGTGTATAAGTCCTGTCAAACATACACTATTTTTGTATGGTAGAGCCCATCAGTATGATTTCTTAGGTATTGGGTTGTTGGGTTTCTTTGGTTGGTTGGTTTGTTTTTGTTTTTTAGAGAGCAAACATCAGACTCACAGGATTTTATTAAGCAATTTGATTTTAAAAGAATATGGTGTTCTTAGGTATTGTTTACTGAAATTATTTTTCTAAACAATTTAATATATATTAAAAGAATTCAATATCAATTCTTTAAAAAGAAATGTGTAAAAAAAAATAATTCTAGTGGGAGGCAGGGTGTCCAAGTTCCATCCTCATCTTACCGCTGAGGAAAGTGGCGCCTGCTAGACCACTGGCCCAGGCTCTCAGCCCTGATTATATCATTCGCACCGCAACCTGTCCATTCACTGCTTTAGCTTCCAAAGATCGGGTCGTGTGGCGGGTGCTCGTGACCGTGCTGTGGCTGATGTAAATGGAAGGGCACAGTGCCAACCCAGACTGAGCAGTCAGGGAAGGTTTCTCAGAGGGAGAGGTGACTCCTGAGCTAACTGTGTAGAATGCACAGAGGTACCTAGACGGAAAGGGGGGCAACTCATGGAGAACTGGCCCTCTGTGGGAAGGCACGAGGGGGATTCTGGGCCCGGCATCAAGTGTTTCTGTTTTCCTTCACTAAGGATCACAATGAATGACACTAATCCCTGGGACTCCCAACCAATCAGGAGCCACTGGGAAGCTCCCCAGTCGTCAGTGGAATTTCTCATGGCTCTCATTCATTCTTCCGTTTATTCACCCAACCATGCACTAACCACTTTATGAATATTATCTTTTCTGATCCTTGCCACAGACCTGCAAGACAGAGAATATTATCTCCATTTCACAGATAAACAAATGAGTTTCATCACCATTAAGTGAGTTGTCAAAGATCACACAGCTATGAAGTGACCGAAACAATTCTACCTATCCCCCTGACACGGTTTCTTTCCAGGACTCACCACTGCCTCATTCAGTTATTTAAAATATTTACATTTATTCATGCCTACTGTGTGCTCTCTGTTCTGGAAAACAAGTCCACAGAGTCAGAATTTTAAAATAAAAGATTTGCCGGGGATATAGCTCAGTGGTAGAGCATGTGGTAAGCATGCACAAGCCCCTGGATGTGACTCCCAGCAACTTAAAAAGCAAATAATGAAAGAAAAAAATAAAATGGGTATTTTTCTAAGAACTGCAGTGTAAGAAAGTCAAGGATGCTCACTTGCCAGTAGCTGTGCACCCACCACGTCCAAGTTCCAGAACACACCAAAATTACAGCTCTTCTTAACGTGTGAGTACAACTTAACCAAGACTGAAAACTGCTCTGTGGTCACCAAGGAAGGACGCAGTTGTGAGCTCTGGGAGGAGAAAGAAGACTTCTGGGGCTCAGGAGAGAAGGGGTGATGAACTTTTTAGTTTTATATTGGCAAACTTCCAAAGGGTTATCTGAAGAGAACACGGGTAAAAGTGAAGCAGGAGGTATCACAATACCAGACCTTAAACTATACTACAGAGCAATAGTAACAAAAACAGCATGGTATTGGCACCAAAATAGCCAGGCAGACCAGTGGTACAGACTAGAAGACACAGAGACAAACCCACATGAATACAGTTACCTCATACTAGACAAAGGAGCCAAAAGCATACAATGGAGAAAAGGTAGCCTGTTCAACAAAAGGTGCTGGCAAAACTGGAAATCCATATGTAGTAAAATGAAATTAAACCCCTATCTCTCACCCTGCACAAAACTCAACTCAGAACAGATCAAGGACCTAGGAATTAGACCAGAGACCCTGACCAAAGAGAAAACAAAGTAGGCCCGAATCTTCATCATGTTGGCTTAGGATCGGACTTCCTCAACAAGACTCCCAAAACACAAGAAATAAAAGCAGGCATCAATAAATGGGATGGACTCAAACTAAAAATCTTTTTCTCAGCAAAGGGTACAATCAATAATGTAAAAAAAGAGACTACAGAGTGGGAGAAAATCTTTGCCACATGCACTTCAGATAGAGCACTAATCTCCAAAATTTATAAAACTTTACACCAAAAATACAAAGAACCCAGTCAATAAATGGGTCAAAGAACTGGACAGATACTTTACAGAAGAAGATATACAGGAAATTAATAAATATATGAAAAAATGTTCAACATCTCTAGTAATTAGAGAAATGCAAATTAAAACAACTCGAAGATTTCATCTTACTCCAATTAGAATGGCTATTATCAAGAACACAAACAATAATAGATGTTGGCGAGGATGTAGGGAAAAAGGCACACTCATACATTGCTGGTGGAGTTGCAAATTGGTGCAGCCACTCTGGAAAGCAGTGTGGAGAATCCTCAGAAAACTTGGAATGGAACCACCTTTTGACCTAGTTATAAACCACTCCTTGGTTTATACCCAAAGGATTTAAAATTAGCATACTACAGTGACACAGCCACATCAATGTTTATAGAAGCTCAATTCACAATAGCTAGATTGTGGAACCAACCTAGATGCCCTTCAATAGATGAATGGATATGGAAACTATGGTATATATACACAATGGAATACTATTCAGTCACAAAGACAAAGAGTATTATGGCATTTGCAAATAAATGGATGAAGTTGGAGAATATCATCCTAAGTGAAATAAGCCAATCCCAAAAAACCAAAGGCCAAATGTTTTCCCTGATAAGTGGATGACGATATATAATGGGGGTGGGGGTGGGGGTGAGAGAAGAATGGAGGAACTTTAGATTACATAGAGGGAAATGAGAGGGAGGGGGTGTGAAAAATGGTGGAGTAAGACAGACATCATTACCCTATGTACATGCATGATTACAAGAATGGTGTGAATCTACATTGTGCACAACCATAGAAACGAAATGATGTACCCCATTTGAGTACAATGAATCAAAATGCAGTCTGTAAAAATAAAAAATTAAATAAACATATATATATATATATACAGATAAAATAAAGCAATTCTCTAGAAAAAAATATATAATATGTAAAGTCAATCCTCATTATCAATGAAACTTTCAGTCAAATAAAGCATGATTTCATTTTTCAAGTAAAATAAACATTTTAATGCATTAAAAAAAAAAACAGAGAAGAACATGGGTGACATTCGCTCAAAGGGGTCCTTGGTGTCAGTCCAGGGAAACACTGAGGACCTACCGTCTTGCTGAGACTCAGCTGACTCCCGCAGCTCCCGACGCGAAGCGTGCTTGTGATGGAGGGGCTGATACCTCACTCTGGAGGCTAACGTCCATGCCAAGCACCAAGGGAGGGCTCGGAGGCAGAGGAAGATGTTCCGTGGGGTCATAAACACATAAAGGTGTAGGAGATGTTGGCTGTTCAGAACCCCTTCCTATGTTTGAGGAATCTCCATTTAATAGGTCTTACTGGGGGTCAGGCAGGGGAAAAAAAAAATCCTCTTTTCTAAGAGCTAAGATGCTAGCTACTTGCTTCCTCTGAATCCCTTGCCACAGGCAGGTGATGTGCACATATCAGATGCTGTCTTAGGAGCTTTAGAAGCAAAAGAAAAGAGATGAGAAACTGCACCTTCCCTCCTGGCTACGGTACATTAAAGAAAAGCCACATTCCTGCTGAAGATCAGCTCTATGGCATGATTTTCATCTGTTCCCAGTCTTTACAACGAATTTGAGTTCTCCAACACTGATTTAATAATCTAATTCCTGCTTAATCGGCCAGTCAGTCTCTGTTGCTTGCATAAAAACCCCTACAGGATGCAGTGGGCATCTGCAGATCTGGCCTGCTTCACATCTCTTAGTTCTTTCCTTATCCGTTTCCCCAAGGAACTGCCGTAACCCCAAATTAAACAGGAGATCAAAATGGGTTTGCCCGCCACAGAGGCTGTTCCTGTCCCTTCCATCCATGGATACAGCTAAACAGCAGGTTCATCCTGGGATCCCATTCCCCTAAACGCGGTGACCTCTCTGGGTGTGACACATGACCAAAGCTGAGCCAACAGTCCAACCATGGATTTTGTTTCTTATTTGCAACTATGAACAGAGAACTCTAGCAGTTTGGCTTGTGAGACATAAAATATAAAATGGCCAAGTGTGTTTGCCTTCTGACCACCATGAAGTAATCTGCTTCTAATATTTGTGACACAGAGGATCCTGCAGAAAGGAAGAAAATGGGATTCGTGGGAATTTTAAGCTAGCCTGTTTCTCTCATTTGACAGAACATCTTTAGACCAGGGAGCAGAAGTGATTTGCACATGGCTACACAGCTTTTAGACAGCAGACCTCAAATCCTCTCTGTCTCCTGCCAACACCTGCACATTCTTTCTACCCCCTACTGGGCTTTAACCTTGCAGCACTAATTAGTACATAATCTAATGATTTACTAGAATGAAGGCTCTCTGAGGGGAAGGGTATTCTGTTTTTTTCTCCCCTGTATCTCTAGTGCATAGAAGCATCCAGTAGAGAGTAGATGCTCAATAAATTTTTTAAATAAATTAATGAGTTCATTTTCCCCACCATCTAGGTAAAATAAGTGCAAACCTGAGTGATTAAGACCACTCATTATAAATTGCACGTTTCATGTGCAAATGAATGCTAGCACTAAAATATTTCAAGAGTCTCTTGTGTTTTTCAGAGTTGATCCAGATAGAAGCCTTAGACACATTTACCTGCCTGTGTGAGTGCTCCGGCACCCTCCCAGGTCCAGGAAGCAACTCTCACCCTTCATCCTGGTGACTTGAAATCAGTGGCTAATCTCCTGTCCAGTGTGCCCACCCCCTACTCAAATGCCTGGTGTTTAGCACTGTGAACGGGATAATTCAGGGAAGACAGTACGTTGTTTAGCACTGCGAACATCTCCAACCCACATCCTCATTTTTCTCCCTCCCCACTGGGCCAATGCCTTGGGGGTGCTCTTCATTCCCTTTGAACTAGTAGCCACTTCAGGGAGGGGGGCTTGAGCTGCCCTCCCCACTTGGCATGGTATTAGCCCTTGAAATTCACTCAAGGTTGCCTTCCAAGTGGACTGTTTATTATGCATAAGCTGTAGAAGAGTATTTCTCAACATTTTGGTCATTATCCTCTGTCCACTTTATGTTAGAAAAAGTGGTTTGCTTCTTTCCAAAAAATATCTTAAATCAATGGTTTTATCCATAGTTTCTGGTCATTTTATTTTACCTTCAGAGTCACTTTCTCAGAATTGCTTGTATCAAGGGGACGCCAGTGTCGACTGTGGATCGTCCTGTTGTAATCAGCCTAAGGAGTTTCTCCTCCCAGCATCCTACTGCTCATCCTCAGGATGATTCATGTTCCAGTTCCCCCTCCTCTGCTTATCCCTATACACTCCTCCATTAATTCCTTTTCCCAGCGTAAGGCAATCAGGATTATATGTCCCTGGTACACAGACGAGATCGAGAAACATCTATTAGTAATCACTTTTTTTGCAACAGACCCACATTCTGGAAATGAGCACTTCTACCCGGCCATAAGCTAAAAGCACTTCATCCTTCTGGGCATTAAGCATACTTCTATACTTCAGGCAAGCATCCCACACTATATTCTCTGTTTGCACTCTCTGGGCCTGGCAGCCCTGCCCAGTCCCTGGAACAAAGAAATTGAATATACTACCAAAAAGCATTGATTTCTCTTCAGTTAATGTCTAATTGCTAGACAACCCAGGAGCATTCAATCCAATTGAGTTCAACTCAAGAAGCATCTACCGGCACCAGGTATTGAACTCAGCATCCTCTGCAATTATCAGTGGGAGAAAAACACAATCTGTGCCTTCAAGGAGCTTATCATGGTCTACATGTTTACTTAAACAGCCAAGCCAGCAGCATGTGGCAAGTTACGATGGAGATATAAACAGAGGTCCAAAAGGTGGCGAAGGAAAAATGTGGACGGCTTCACAAAGCTGCGGGCTCACCACTTTGGAGACCGCACTGGCAGTCCAAAACTGTGAGTTATTATTTAGCTCAAGTAGGTCAGCTGAAAGGGGAAGAATGCCCGGTGCAGAAATGCCTGATGTAAAGTCACTAGGTACTGAACTGAAGAGCAATCTGGGAAAATTCACTGTTATTTACCAAGGAAATGCAGCCTCCATCCTCCTCCCTGCAGATTGCTAGGGCTTCCAAGCCACTGCAGTTAGCTCATGGAATAGAAGCTCACAAACACTAACAAACAATTCTCTCTCCGTTTCATCACACCAATACATGGACTCAATCTTCTTCCTGCATTTTTAAACTTTCCTTTTTATGCAAATTTTCATGGAATAAAGGTAGGAACTGAGGGAAGGAGGGAAGAAAGAAGAGAAGGAAGACGGGAGAAGAAGTTTATGATATTTTTAGAGATATAAGAAAAGCTATTTAGCCATCAAGATAGTTCTCAAATAATTCTTACAGGGGGCTGGGTCATGGTCAAGTGCCTGACTTCTTACCTTCCATGTGTGAGGCGCTGGGTTCGATTCTCAGCACCACATATAAATAAATAAATAAAATAAAATAAAGGTCCATCGATAACTAAAAAACAATATGTTAAAAAAATAAATCACCACCTGAAAATCCTCAAGCCCTGTCTTCAAATGCTCCAAGACGACCCCCCAGCAAGGCAGGTCCACAGTCATTGCCAGGACAGGCTCTGAATGGAATCAGGGCAGAATTCCCCATGTTCCAGTTTCCTTGTGCGTTTGTGTTTTTTTTCCAAAATATGGTGTTCCTGTATGTGGAGTGGGGATGGTGACCTCCCCACTCCAGGTCACCATCTGGCCTTAAGGTATTAGGTCCTGTAAACCTCAACTGGTTTTTGCAATAAAATTCTTGCTGAACCTTTAAAAAATAATAATAATCACTTTTACAGGACCTTCCTTCATTTTCTTTGGGGATATCTGGTTTTCTTGTATTGGTATCCCAGGGCTCTTTCCTTGGATCCACTTTATGAAACATTTCTGTAAAACAAAAGTCTTTCAGCTCCTTTGTGTGGAAGGAAACTGAAGACTCAGGAAGATAAATGTCCTGTTTGAAGTCTAAGCTGAGGTGCAGTCCAAACAAGAACCAAGTTTTCCAGACTCCCAATCTACGCTGCTCTAACCCCACTACTCCAGATCATAAATGGACATCAGGCTGTGGCTGTGCTACATTCTGTTTCTTAATTTCTAGGGTCAGTTTTCCAACAGAGAGCTGTCTTCCTATCTTTGTCTATCCTGAATTATTTCCATCCTGAATTTTTCTATCTGAATTATTCTCTAAAAAAAGGGGGATAGCCATATTTTTTCCATGTCTGAGGCCACCTTGTCATGGAACACATACAACCCTGACAGGTTGAGTATCAGTTTGTTTGTTTTTTTTTAAAGATTTTTACAGAGTATTTGCATGTATATTATGAGATATGCTCAGGAGGAGAACAAAATGTAAACATGTAATTCATTCACATTTCATATACACCTTAAACACAAAGCCAGAAGGTAATTTTACACGATGTTTTAATGTGGCTGCAGTTTGATATCACATTAAGTTCAACATGGAATTTTCCATGTGTGATATCACGTCAGTGCACAACAGGTTTCAGATTCTGGAGCATCTGGAGTTCATAATTTTGGGGTAGGGATGCTGAACCTGTGCTCAGAACCAACAGTGAGAGGCCAAGCAAAAGTCAGCAACACTCTCAGAACCAGAGGTTGTCTGATGGATAGCTTGATGGTAACAGTGGCCAACAGACAATACACTCTGCTCATTTCTTCTATAAGCTAAAAGGTCAAAGAAGCAAGCCCTGGGATTTGGCCTGCATTTCTAAGAAAGAAAGAAAAGCAGTCAGTCCCTTGGTAAGGACTATTTAGATGTTGGGAAAAGGCATCTGCTTATCATTTTCTTCTCATAAAGTCCAGCATAGAGCTGGGGTTGTAGCTCAGTGGTAGAGCACTTGCCTAGCATGTGTGAGGTACTAGGTTCGATCCTCAGTACCACATAAAAATAAAGAGATAAAATAAAAGTCCATCGACAACTAAGAAAAATAAAAAATGAAGCCCAGCATAAAGGCAACCTTCCAATAACAGGAAGCCAGAGCCTCTGTGAACAGTTCTGCCTAGAGTCTCTCACAACAGTATATGTGGGGCTCACAGAAGTTTAAAACTCTCTTGGATGCTTGGCAGTGACCATTATCCAATGGACAGAGCCTCTACTTTTAGAGAGTATACAGGGTGGCAGATTATGTTCCTTCAACCAGAATGAGATGGTTACTCACAAGAACTGGGAATGCCTTCCTTTCCAAATGTAACTGTGACCATGGTATGCTCTAAATCTAAAATGCTAGATTTTGGAACTAGTATATAAAAATCTCTGCTGATTACTGTCCCAATCTGCCCAAAGCACCCCAAACTTTAATTTAATCATGTCTCTAACCTACTTAAAAATCTCCAGAGATGCTGATTTGCCCAAGGATGAATATAAAACTTTTTAGCCTGGAGTTCTGACCTTTTATGAAGTGACAAAAGATGGGACAAGATCTTCCCTCCCTAGCACCAGCTCTGCTCAAGAGTGAGGCTATTTTCTGCACTAATCATCATTAATCTGTTCTAGGGTAGGTGGCCAATAAATATTTTATGCAGATGAATTGCAGAATAAGAAAAAAACAGGACAGTAGTTAGAAACACAGGTTTCCTCTTCACGTACAATACATGCATTTTTCTGTGTGCATACTATAGTTAAATAAAAGAAAAAAAATTTAATGAGCTTCCAAACTAGTTTGTCCGAGTTAAAGTCCCTGCTCTGCCACTTTCTGACACCGAGCAAGTAACGTTATACGTTACCCTTCTAAACTTCATCTGCAAAAGGAAGATGTGTTAGTATCCAGTGTTGTGGTAAGGATTTAGGGAGATGCATGTGAAGCATTTGGCACAGTAAGAGCTTAACAAATAAAGGCTACAGTTAACAAGGATGAATGAATGTTAATCTCCACCTCAACTCTGGATATTTCTTCCACTTACCAAGCACACACTGTGTATCAGCAACTATATTAGATACTGTTCCAGGAACTTGTTAAATTCTTACTGATACCTTGAGGCTCTCCTAACATTTTCTGTGCAAATAATCATTTTTTTTCTCCCTCTTACCAAAAACAAACGAAATAGATTATCAAATTGAAACCGTTGTCTGTTTTACTGAAGGAGGGCAAAGAAATCTCTGTGCACCTTCCCCAGAGGTAAATGTTACAACTTGTAAGAAGCAGAAAAGATTAATGCTTGAAAATTCACATGTGAAGTTTCTATCTAGAAGAGCTACTATTGGAACTTAGTCCCTTCCTTCATTAAGGGTTTCATTTGTCCCCCAATAAGACATTGGGTTCCTTACTCCCAGAACTTCTCAATGCCACTTTATAAAAATTTGGGGTTTGAATAAGATCAGGTTAAGGTGATTCTAGGGTGAGTCTTAATTCAATATTACCAGTGTCCTGGTGAAAAGGGAAATTTCAGACACAGGGGAATACTCAAAGGGAAGATAATGTGAAGACACAGGGAGAAGGGTCCATGGGACCAGATGCATCTATAAGATAAGGAACAACAATAACTACCAAAGAAACACCAGAAGCTATAAGAGGAAAGAAAAAAATTCCTATTAATATCCCAAAGACATTTTTCACAGAAAAATAAAATGTAATCGTAAATTGTTTATGTAACCACACATATACACAAATAAATTTTTAAAAATAACCAAAGCAATATTCAGCAAAGGAACAAAGTTGGAAGCCTCACACCCCCTAATGTCCAAGTATACTACCAAGCCACAATAATGAAAATGGAATGATACCAAAATCAAACACATAGATCAATGGAACAGAGCAGAGAGCCTAGAAATAAATTCACTCATCAAGGTCGACTGATTCTTGAAAAGGGTATCAAGAACACACAACAGGGAAAGGAGAGTCTCCTATAACGGTACTATGAAAACTGGAGACCTCGTGTAGAAGAATGAAATTAGACCCTTATCTCACAACAGACGCACAAATCAACTCAATATGGAGTCAAGACTTTGACACTGGAACCGTAAAGTGACCAGATGGAAGCAGAAGAGAGAAGCTGCACGGCTTTGGTCTGGACAATGGGTGTTTGGATATAAACCCCCAAAGCAGCATAGACAGCAATACAAATAAACAACTGGAAATACCTGAGACTAAAGACTGCTTATGCACAGCAGAAACAATCAAGAGAGTGGAGAGAACATGCATAGAATGGGAGAAAATATCTGCAAATGAAAATATGTGATAAGGATCAGAATATTCAAAATGCATAAGAACCTCAAATGACCCAACAGCAAAAAAATAAGGAACCCAAATAAAAAATGGGCAAAGCACCTGAATAGATATTTCTCAAAAGAAGACATTTAAATGCTCAATCGGTATGTCATGGGCAGGGTGAAGGGGTGTGTGCTCAACATTACAAATCAACAGGGAAATGCAAATTAAAGCCACATTGAGGTATCATCTCCCATTTATTAGAAAGGTTATTCTCCAAAAGACAAAAACCAGCAAATGCTGGAAAGTATATAGATAAAGAGGAGCCCTCATACAATGTTGATGGGAATGTACACTGTTATGCAAACAGTATGAAAGTTTCTCAATTAAAAGGAGGACTACCATATGACCTAGCAATCCCACTCATCAGTACATATCCAAAGGAAATTAGATCTGCATGTTGAAGAGATGTCTGCATTGCATGTTCACTGCAGCATCAATCACAACAGCCAAAACTGCAATCAGTCTAAGTATCCATCAACAGACAAACAGATAAAGAAAATGTGGCAGTGTACACACACAGTGGAATACTCTTCTGCCTTGAAAAAGAAACTGAGTCATTTTCAACAACATGGGATGGTATTAAGTCAAGGAAGCTAGGCATAGAAAGAAAAATATCACATGATCTCTATAGTATGTGGACTCCTTAAAAAGTTTAACTCATAGAAGCAGAGTAGAATCGTGGTTACCAGGGAATATGAAGGACAAAAAGCTGAGAGGATGTTGGTCAAAGGATACAAAATTTCAGTTAGATAGAGAGAATAAACTCAAGAGATCTATTTTATAACATGGTGATGGTGATTATAATTAATAACAATATTTATATCCAGAAAGAGATAACAGAGGATAAGTTAAGTACATCAAAAAAAAAGCACGTGAGGTGATTTATACAATAATCACTTTGATTTAACCATTCTATAATATGTGCATATTTCATGCATTTTTTCTATTCTTGTGGAACAGAAATGAATGCAGGGGTGCTCTACTACTGAGCCACATCCCCAGCCCTTTCAACGTTTTTGTTTTGAGACAGGGACTCTCCAAGTTGCCCAGGTTGGCCTTGCCCTTGTGATGCTCCTGCCTCAGCCTCCCAGGTAGCTGGGATTACAGGTGTGCACATCCACACCCAGACTTAATGTGTACATATGTCAAAACATCATTTTGCACAGGACAGTTACAATGTTTTTACTGGTCAATGTAAAAAAAAAATTAATGAAGAGAAAAGAAAGAATTCTACCTCTATCAGAGAAAACAGAGTTTTGCAGTCATCTCAATTTTGGACTTTCAGTTTCCACAAATGTGGGGCAAATTTCTGTTTTTTTAAGCCACTGGTTTGGGATACTTTTTCATGGTGACCCTAGCAAACTAATATAATCACCATTATAAATATCTTCTTTGGGGCTGATAATCTACAGAGGTTGAAAAGCTCCTATAGAATACGTCAAAAAAAAATGTGAGGGCTCAGACAGGTGGCACCCTCACGAATGAGGCTAAATGACAAACAACAGCTTTTGAAGTAAATAGCAGCAGGCATTGAGGGCCAGCTAAAGCGAGGTGAGAATCTGACCTTAGCATCAAAAAAGCACTGATAAAAGAATTGCTTAGCATTGATGAACCAAGTCAGTCTTCTTTGGAGGTTTTAAGGAGGATCTAAAATGATGAACACAGATCTCCAAGAGGAATGAAACAAACATCAAGGATGTGAGAGCTGAGAAGGAATCCCAACAGGGGTTGGCAATATGGCCTGCAGAACAACACTGGTCACCAACTGATATTATAAACAAAGTTTTACTGGGACACAGCTATGCTTATTTATTTATATATTGTGGATGTCTGTTTTCAAGCTACCATGATGGAAATGAGTTATGAAGAGACCATGACCGGCAAAGCCTGGAGTATTACTGTCTACCTCTGTACAGAAAGTTTGCCAAACCTGGAAAGGAAAGGTGCTATCAGTCATGCTCGAGTTTTAGTGGGCACCAGAATCATGAGGAAGACTCGTTAAAATTCAGATCATGGAGGTTTCAAGATGGTGGAACAGAGAAGGTTGCTTTCTTTGCTGCTCTGCGATGTGAAACCAAGAAAGCAGATAGGCAGCTTCTCAGTAAGTGAGGTCCTGGAAACCTTCAGGTACACTGTAAGTCCTGCTTCAGATCACACTGTTAGGTGGGTAGACACACAAACAACATGAAAAAAGCAAGGGAACAAACTGCCCCCAACAAACCAACATACCCTAATAACAGAATCCATCGACACAACAGTGGAAGAAATATTAGAGGAGTTTAGAATGTACATAGTTAACCTGATCTGCAAGGTACAGGACAATGTAAGTAGTGAAATCAGAGAGAAAACACAGGAAGGGAAAGATCACTTCAGTAAAGAGACAGAGATTCTGAAAAAAAAAAAAAAATCAAGCAGAAATCCTCAAAATCAAGGAATCAATAAACCAAATTAAAAATTCAATGGAAAGTATGACCAACAGACTAGATCACTTGGAAGACAGAGTTTCAGGCAATAAAGACAAAATATATAAACTTGAAAACAAAGTTGACCATGGAGAAAAGGTGTTAAGAGACCATGAAAACAACTTTCAAGAAATATGGAATAACCCAAGAAGACCAAATTTAATATTCATCAGGATAGATAAAGGCTCAGAGATACAAACCAAAGGAATGTACAACCTTTTCAATGAAATAATATCAGAAAATTTCCCAAACCTGGGGAATGAAATGGAAAATCAAATATAGGAGGTTCACAGGACCCAAAATATACAAAACTACAAGAGATCCGCACAGAGGCACATTATTATAATAATGCCTAACATACAGAATGATAGCTGTTAAAGGCTACCAGAGAAAAATGACAGGTTACATTTAGAGGGAATACAATTCAGATCTCAGCGGATTTCCCGACTCAGACCCTCAAAGCTAGGAGGTGTTGGAATTATATATACCATGCTCTAAAAGAAAAATGGATGCCAGTCAAGAATACTATACCCAGCAAAATTAAGCTTCAGAATTGATGATAAAATAAAAACCTTCCATGATAAACAAAAGTAAAAAGAATTGACAACTAGAAAGCCTGCACTATGAAACATACTCAATAAGATATTTCATGAAGAAGAAATGAAAAATAAAATTGAAAATTAGCAAAGGGAGGAACTACACCATAAGAATAGTTAATCAAAGGAAAAACTAATTAAAAAACTAGAAAACTAATTAAAAGCCAGAAATAAATCAAAATGACAGGGAATAAAAATAATTTCTCAATAATAACATTGAATGTAAATGGCCTAAATTCATCAATCAAAAGACACAGACTGGCAGATTGGATTAAAAAACAAAGACTCAAGAACATGCTGTCTCCAAGAGACTCACCTCATAGGCAAAGACATCCACAGACTAAAGTCAAAAGGTTGGGAAAAAAACATACCAATCACAAAGATCTCATAAACAAGCAGGTGTTTCTAACCTCATATCAGATAAAGTGGACATCAAGCCAAAGTTAATCACAAAAGACAAAGAAGGTCATTTCATACTGCTTAAGGGAATTATACATCAGCAAGACAAAACAATCATAAATATCTATACCCTAAACAATGGAGCATCTACGTATATCAAACAAACCCTTCTCAAATTCGAGGATCGAATAGACCACAACACAACAATACTAGGTGACTGTAACACACCTCTCTCACCACTGGATAGATCCTCCAAACAAAAACTAAATAAAGAAGCTATAGAACTAAAAAGTACAATCAATAATTTAGACATAAAAGACATATATAGAACAGTTCATCCATCAACGAATGAATACACTTTCTTCTCAGCAGCACATGTTTCTTCTCTAAAATAGACCATATCTTATGCCACAAGGGAATTCTTAGCAAATACAAAAAAGTAGAGATAATACCTTGCATTCTATCAGATAATAATGGAGTAAAATTAGAACTCGATGATAAAATAAAAAATAGAACCTACACTAACACCTGGAGACTACATAATACTACTAAATGACTGATGGATAGTAGAAGAAATCAGGGATGAAATTAAAAAATACATAGAGATAAATGAGAATAGCAATACAACATATCAAAATCTCTGGGACACTATAAAGGTAGTGCTAAGAGGAAAGTTCATTTTATTGAGCTCGTTCATTAAAAGAATAGAAAGTCAATAAATAAATAACTTAACATTACATCTCAAGATCCTAGGAAAAAAAGAACAAAATCAACACCAAAAGCAGAAGAAAACAGGAGATAATTAAAATCAGAGCTGAAATCAATGAAATTGAAACAAAAGAAACAATCCAAAAAACTAACAAAACAAAATGTTGGTTTGTTGAAAAAAAAAATTAAGTTAATAAACCCTTAGCCAAACTATTGAAGAGAGAAAACTCAAAATACTAAAATTCATAATGGAAAAGGAGATACCACAACAGACTCTACTGAAATACAGACAATAATCAGAAGCTACTTTGAAAATTTATACTCTAAGAAAACAGAAAATCTTGAAGGCATCAGCAAATTTCTAGAGACATATGACCTACCCAAATTAAATCAGGAGGACATAGAAAATTTAAACATCAATTTCAAGCAATAAAATTGAAAATCCATCAAAAGCCCACCAACAAAGAAAAGCCCAGGACTAGATGGATTCTCAGCTGAGTTCTACCAGGCCTTCAAAGAACTTACACCAATACTCAAATTATTCCATGAAATAGAAAAGGAGAGAACCCTTCCAAACTCATTCTGTGAAGCTAGAGTCACCCTGATACCAAAACACATCAAGGAAAGTAAACTTCATACCAAAATCCTTGATGAACATAGATGCAAAAATTCTTAATAAAATACTAGCAAATCACATACAAAACATATTTAAAAGATAGTGCTCCCCAATCAAGTGGGGTTCATCCCACAGAAGCAAGGCTGGTTCAACGTATGCATATGAATAAACGTAGTTCATCACATTAATAGACTTAAAGACAAGAATCACATGATTATCTCATTAGATGCAGAAAAAGCACTTGACAAAATACAGCATCCATTCATGTTTGAAACACTAGAAAAACTAGAGATAGTAGGAATATACCTCAACATTGTAAAAGCTATAAATGCAAAACCCAAGGTTAACATCATTCTAAATAGAGAAAAATTAAAAGAATTTCCTCAAAAAAGCTGGAATAAGACAGGGATGCCCTGTTTTACCACTTCAATTCAAAACAGTCCTGGCAACTCTAGTCAGAGCAATTAGACAGATGAAAGAAATTAAATGGATATGAATAGGCAAAGAAGAAATCAAACTATTCCTATTTGCTGATGACATGTTTCTATATTTAGAAGACCCAAAAAACTTAACCTGAAAAATTCTAGAACTCATAAATGAAATCAGCAAAGTAGCAGGATATAAAATTAATACCCATAAATCAATTGTGTTCCTATACATCACTGATGAATCAGCTGAAAGAGAAATTAGGAAAACTATCCCATTCACAATAGTTTTTTTAAAAATAAAATATTTGGGAATCAATCTAACAAAAGAGGTGAAAGACCTCTACAATGAAAACTATAGAACACTGAAGAATGAAATTGAAGAAGATGGAAAGATCTTCCATGCTCCTGGTTAGGCAGAATTAATATTGTCAATATTGTGCAATCAAAAGCACTATACAGATTTAATGCAATTCCTATTAAAATCCCAATGAAGTTCTTCATAGAAATAGAAAAGGCAGTCATGAAATTCATTTGGAAAAGTGAGAGACCCACAATAGCCAAACAAATCCTCTTAGAGAAAAGTGAAACAAGAGGCATCACAATATCAGACCTTAAATTATACTACAGAGCTATAGTAACAAAATCAGCATGGTACTGGCAAAGAAACAGATATGAAGACCAGTGATACAGAATAGAAGACACAGGAGACAAACCCACACACATAGAGTTATCTCATACTAGACAAAGGCACCATAAACACACAATGGGGAGAAGAGCCTCTTCAACAAAAGGTGCTAGGGAAACAGGAAATCCATATGTAACAAAATGAAATTAGACCCCTCTATCTTCACCCTGCACAAAACTCAATTCGTAGTGGATCGAGGATGTGGCATTAGACCAAGACCCTGCAGCTTCTAGAAGAAAATGTAGGCCCAAATCTACATTGTGTTGGTTTAGGAAACAAATTCTTCAACAAGACCCCTAAAGCACAAAAAGTAAAGTCAAGAATCAATAAATGGGATAGTATCAAACTGGAAAGTTTCTTCACAGCAAAAGAAACAATCAAGGTGAAGAAAGAGCCTATAGAATGGAAGAAAATCTTTGCCACCAGCACCTCAGATAGCACATTAATCTTCAGGCGATACAAAGAACTCAAAAAACTCAACACCAAAAAAAAAAAAAAAACCCAATCAATAAATGGAAAAGGAACTGAACAGTCAGTCCACAGAAGAAAAACTATAATTGGTCAACAAATACATAAAAAAACATTTGACATCTCTAGCAACTAGCGAAATGCAAATTTAAAATACACTGAGATTTTATATCGCTCCAGCCAGAATGACAATTATCAAGAATACCAGTAACAATAAATGTTGGCAAGGATGTGGGGAAAAAGGTACACTCATACATTGCTGGTGGGACTGCAAATTGGTGCAAGTATTCTGGAAAGCAGAATGGAGATTCCTCACAAAATTTGGAATGGAACCACCATTTGACCCAGTTATCCTGCTCCTCAGCATATACCCAAAGGACTTAAAATCACGTGACCACATTAATGTTTATAGCAGCTCAATTCACAATAGCTAAGTTATGGAACCAACCTAGGTGCCCTTCAACAGATGAATGGATCAAGAAAATATGGTACATATACACACTGGAATATTACTCAACCATATAGACTGAGATTATGGCATTTGCCAGTAAGTGGATGGAACTGGAAACTATCAGGCTAAGTAAAATAAGCCAATCCCCCCAAAACAAAGGTCAAATATTCTCTCTGATATGGGGAAGCTGACTCACAATACGCATTTGGGAGGGAGGAGAGGAGATTCATGGGATTGGACAGGGGGAGTTGGGAAGAGGGATGGCAATGGGAATGACAGTAGAATGAACCAGACGTGACTTTTCTGTGTTTACATATGAATACACGACCAATCTAACTCCACATCGTGTACAACCACAAAAATGGGAAGTTATACTCCATGTATGTGTGATATGTCAAAATACATTCTACTGTCATGTATAACTAAAAAGAACAATTAAAAAAAAAAACTCAAATTATGTGCAGGGCATAGTAGAGCAGGCCTGAAATCCCAGTGGCTCAGGAGGCTGAAGCTGGAGGATTGCAAGTTCAAAGCGAGCCTCAGCAATTTAGCGAAGCCCTAAGCAACTTAGGGAGACCCTACCCTAAATAAAATATAAATAAATATAAATTTATAAAAACTATAAAAAGGTCTGGGAATATGGCTTAGTGGTTAAGCACCCTGGGTTCAATCCTGGTACCAAAACCAACCAAACAAACAAAACAAAACAACTCACAGGCTGCTGAGTCCCCAAGATTTTCTGAATGAAAAACCCGGGGTGGGGCCTATGCATTTAAATTTCTAACAAGTACCAGTGACCACATTGTGAACCACACTGCTGTAAGTTTATAGTGACCAAATATATAGTGCTTTAAGTTTATAGTGACCAAATTCACCCTGTAAGAATGATTTACAGGGAAGAGGAAGATTTAAAGGAAAGGGCAGCTGATTTTTAAAAACGTTTTGATTTTGAAAAAGAACAGTGGGAAGACTTCCACTGCCTGCTTTCGAGCTTATTATTACACCACAGTAACGTGTGCTACAGTCATAATGATGACAACAGATCAGAGAAACAGACTATGGAGTCAAGAATTCAACTATCACATACAGAGTCGACTAAACTCCGACAAGGATGAAAAGGTAATTCAATGAAGAAAGGACTGTGTTTTCAAAAACTGGTGCTGGAACAGCTAGATACCCATTAGCAAAAAAAAAAAAAAAAATGAACTTTGACTCACTCCTTACACCATACACAAAAGGGAGAATAGCCGCTTTTCTTCATGGTTTATAGGAAGAATAAACACAGAAGCAGATTACGTCAGACACTGATACATGGAATATATCTCAAGATTTTTACAAGAAAGAAAAAAATGAATTTTTTTAATTAGTTCTTCTTAGTTATACATGACTGCAGAATCTGTTCTGATAAAATTATACAAGCAAGGACTATATCTTATTCTAATTAGGACCCCATTCTTCTGGGTGGGCACGATGGTGGGATTTCCTTAGGTATTTTCATATGTGTATGTAGGTTTTTCCTACTGCCTTTCCTATTCCTATCCCCCTTCCTTTCCTTTCTTTCTGCTTTGTCTAATCTACTGAACTTCTCTTCCTCCCCTCCTTTATTGTGGTTTAGCTTCCACAAATCAGTGACATATCTTGTTATGGTTTGGATGTGCCTAAAAAGCTCCTGTGTTAAGTAGGAGGTGAAATGATTAGATCATGAGAACTGTGACCCAATCAGTGGCTTAATCCACTGGATGGACTTGATTAACCCATTCGATGGAGTGATAACTTGAATGGAATACTGCATGGTAACTGTAGGCAGGTAAGACACGGCTAGAGGAAGTAGGTGCGTGGGGCGTGTCCTTGGGGATGATATTGTGCCCGTGTTCCTCCCTCTCTCTGCTTCCAGGTTGCCAGGAGCGAAGTAGCTTCCCTCTGCCATGATGTTCTGCCTCACTCAGGCCTACAGCGATGAAGTCAGCTGACTATGGACTGAGACCTCAGAAACTGAACCAAAATAAACTTCTCCTCCTCTAAGTGGTTCGTATCAGGTATTTTGGTCACAGCAACAAACAGTTTACTAACACAAGATCCAAGTGTAAGCACAAAACCCATTTATGTCCATATACTCCTTATGCTCACAGCCTCAAGGTAATTTCATGCAAAATTTTTAGTGTGACTGCATTTTGACTATGACCTGTCATATGAGGTAAGGAGTGAAATGTACCACGTGTGGCAGCCTGTTAGTGCCTGTAAAGTCTTGGATTTTGGAGCACTTCAGATTTTTGATTTTCAGTAAGGGATACTCAACCTGGACTCAAATATCCTGAGAGAGAGAAGATATCCTATTTTCACCTGTCACTGAATGAACACCTTGCTCCCATCACCATGCACAATTTTTGCCAACTACTAAAGATTTTGCCACAGTCAGCAACAAGGAATATTTGCAGATGCTTTGCAGTCTATTCTGGGATTCTCTAACTCACAAGGAAGTCCCCTCATCCCGCATTTGACAAAATGTTGGTCAGCACACAGGAGTCGGTAAGAAGTAGGTCCCCAGAACAGGAGATAAAGCAAAAAGTAAAGGGTAAATCAGCTTTGAAGTGTTGGTTAGTTGATAGTAAGACTTGAGTTTCATAGATTCTTACCAAACAAATGTAAGAATCAGGAGAATGATTCAGGCCAAATGATTTCATCTAAATGAATTGAAAATAACAAAAGTGATTTTATTATATACTCTCCTGGACAATGCAATATGAGAAGTGATTTCTGCTCTTAAGGGAAACCAAATGTACCTGGGAAAATAAACCACCCTATGATGTGGCAGCAACAGGAGATGGAACCCAGCTCTGCTCATGCCCAAGAGGACTCCACACTGACCTGAGTTCTGAAGAGTGACTCGTGTTTCAGGTGGATGCACTTGTGAGGTGGGGAGGACATGGAGCCATGGACCAGGGAGGACATGCTCAACAGAGGAAAGGCAGGTGAGAGCACAGGTAAGTTCAGGACAAAGCAAATCCTGATGTACATCTGAAACATCTAGAGGGTGTTGTCCAAATGAGATGGGTCAGACCATGACGTCCTTCCAGGCCAAAGAAAGCACACTCTGCCCTTTCAAATACCTTGAAGTCATTCTCAAAGGGTGACGTTATTAAACACATATTTTAGAAAGATCATAATCAAGGCAATACTATGGGTTTAATGTGGCCAGGAAGGAGGCTGGGAGGCCAGTGAGAACGTTTCTGTAGGGAACAGACTCCAGAGAGAACAGCAGCAAGGTAAGGGTGTAATTCAATGTTGATGTAATTCAAAATATTTGGGAAATTCAATTAGCAATATTTAGTAATTGACTAGACTTAAGGGGTAGTTAAGGAGTTGTTAACGATGATTCCCAGATTTCTGGCTCGGGGAAACGGAGAGGTAGTGTCAGTACCAAGACTGTGGGACTCAATCTGCATAACAACTCTGAGATCCACAGGATCATGAGCTGTTTTACAGGTGAGGAAAGTGAGACGCAGCCAGGTTGAGCGACTTGCCTAAGGTCACACAGCTAAGACTGAGTTTCAGAGTCCACTCTCCTCACCTCTATGACATCTCGGTTAAGCTCCTTACTTGACTGATAAGAAACTGTGACTCTCGTGAAATTGTGTATGTAGCTAGTATTAGGCAGGATTCGACTATGGTAACATAGTCTGGAAATTAAACTCGGTTTCTCCGGGTGGAAGAATTCTACTAAAATGTATTTCTCCTCAAGCATACAGGGAAAAACAAACTAGTAGTTCCTAACAAAAAAAATCCTAATACATTTAATACATTTAGTTAGTTCTGTGGGTTAGAGAATCAAGTAAACAGAGTAAATAAATATGTGTTTTATGTAACATCCATATCACAAGATGGCACAGGGATTTCTTTCTTCACAGAGAATACTGGAATTAAAAACTAAGGTGCCGACCGGGGTCTCTTCCTCTGGTGCCCCCAGTTGAGGGTGGTCCTCCGACTTGTGCTTGGTACATAAAACCCTTTAACTCATGCTTTCCTTCATTTTGTGTTGTTAATTAGGACTTGTTCCAGGGACCCCCTCCTCCCCACCTCCACCCCCTTCCTCATTCCTGATTAGCACCAGGCCAGGATGGAACCACAGCCTCCAAGGGGCAGCTGAAAAAATCACTCTTTGCCCTAGGGAATGTTCTTATTGAGAAGACTGCCTGAACAACACCCTGCAATCAAAGCAGCCATACAAAGTAACCCTTCCGTGTGGGAATTTCACCATACATAAAGCAGCTGCACAGAAAGAAAAGGAAGAAGATCTGAGCTCTGTCTGAGCGCTGCCCTTGGCTATGGGTGTGACCTTGGTATAGCACATAAACTCTCTGCATCTCAATTGCTTTTTATAAAATGAAAGTCTGGACCAAATGATCTCCAAATTTCCTTCCAGTTTCTAATTCTATGATTCATGAGATGCCTAGTACCTCTTTTTATTTCTATACAAGAGGGTCATCTATCCTGGGTTCCATATTTTAGATGGACCTGATACTAATTAAATGAGCGTACCCTTGGACCTGCTCCAAACAGCTAGGACTCCAGAATTCTCTGACAGTGTAGGCTGAAGTATCCACATGCATGCCTGTGAGGCCCTCAGTACTCCAGGTGGACTGGGCTTGGGAAGCACAGGCTACTGACTCCTTCTGAATGGTACCCTGAGGAGCCCAGAATCCAAACATTCCAGGTCATGACAATATTTGTTAATGGAAAAGAATAGAACGTATTTAACAGTCCAATCTTCAACTTAGAAATTTTTAGACATACAGTGAATGGCTTCCATTTGCATTTTTATCTAGGGCTCTGAAAATTTTAAAGATTGCCTCAGAAATTCACATTCACGTGTCTTCCTCCTAAACCTGGCACCATGATACACACCTATATGCAGGAGGATCTCTTGAGCCCAGGAGTACAAGGCCAGCCAGTGCAACATAGTGAGACCCTATCTCTAAATTTAAAAAAAATTTAAGATTAAACAAAAAGAGACTGGCTCTTCAGAGTTCTCTAAGTTTTAATTAACACAAGGTATAAATAATGTTATAGGGTATAGTAGGCATAGGGTAGATGGGCTTTGTATACATTAATTCAGACTCTCAAATGAATGGTCATGTTTCTTTCAAAAACAAAACCCCTTTTTGTTATGGTATAGATGTGAGGTGTTCCCCAAAGGCTTGTGTATGAGACAATGCAGAAAAGTTTAGAGGATTCAAGGAGTGGTAACTCTAGGCAGGCAGGGTGTGGCTGGAGGAGGTGGGTCATGGGGGGCATGTCTTTGGGGTATATATTTTGTGAGTTGAGCTTAGACTTCCTCTCTGGTTCCTGGTGCCATGTCCCCAGCTACTTCCCTCCACCACACAGTTACAACATAATGTTCAGCTTCATCCTAGCCTCCAAGGAATGAAGTCAGCTGTCTATGGACTGAGACCTCTGAAACTGTGAGCCCCCAAATAAACTTCCTTCCTCTAAAATTGTTCTTTTCTGGTTGTTTGGTTACAGCAACAACAAAAAACTGACTAAAACACTAGGCTTATTCTGAAATCTCCTAGGTTATTTTATTGGCCTTTACAGGGCTCTGTAAATCACTAATCTGTGCATTGTAAATTTAAGTTCAGAGTATTATCCATCCCTGAGCTGTTGAAAACTGGTCACACAATTTTCTCTTCCCCATTCCCTGTGTCTAAGGTAAAGAGAAAATTGAGTTCAGTGGGTGAAATCTGGGACTTCAGACCCGCACTTCTATTAAATGATAAGGAAACTCTAAGGCTCCCAAGGACCAAGTATACATTCAACAGGCTTTGTTTTGTAATTTACTCTCCCCCAAATCCCCAAATGCCCATATTCTTTTCACTCTTGCTCTCATTCTCAACTTTTTACATTCTTTTCATACCTTGGACATCAGCCTCAAAGCAGAGAAGATTTGCCTTAGAAACTCCTTAATGCTACCTGGTCCCAACATCTTTTCCTGGCTCTCAATCACTCAGGCTACAGTCAGTCCTCCATGTCCTCTGCTTCTGTAAATGCACATTCAATCAAACTTGGTTCAAAAGTGTTTGAAGAAACAATTTGCACCAAACATGGACAGATTTCGTTGTTATTATTCCATAAATGATACATTATAACAACTATTTATATAGTATTTACATCATGTTAGGCATTGTAAGTAATCTAGAGATAAAAGTATATGGGAGGATGTGCATATATTATATGCAAATACCTGTTTTACATATGGGGTTTGAATTTACACATAGTTTGGTATCCAAAGGGGGTCCTGGAACCAATCCCCCATGGATACCAATAGACAACTATGTTAGGTTATGTCAGTAGCGCTCAGGCTTATTCTGTCTACCTTTCTGCCCATCCTCCTACCCCCATTTTTTATTTTATTTTCTGCCTGTCCTAGTCTCCGCTCCCTGAAATCTTAAGTAATTCAATATATTCATTAATATTAAAATGTTAAGGGCCAATAACACTATCATACCACTGGTATTTTAACAGAAGTTCCTTCACTTCATTTGGGTGTTCTCAACATTAGTATGCTGACAAGTTGCCAAGACATCTTGTTAAAATTCAGATTTCCTCAGTCTCGGTAGAAAGGTTTTCATATTGGAGGCCAGGGGCAAGATCTAGGGGTCTGTATGTTCTATAAAGTATCTGAGATGGCTCAATGAGAAATAATAAAGAAATGATTTTTATAGTGCAAATTTCAACATGATGGCAAATGGTAAGACAATGGGAAGATTTTTAATGTTTTTATTAGTGCATTATAGTTGGACATAAAAGTGGAGTTCATTTTGACATCATCATACATGCCTGGAATATAATCTGCCCCACTTCAATCCCCAGTCCTACACTCTCCCTCCCCTGTTGCCCTTCCTCTACTCTAATGCTCTTTCTCCTACTTACTTATTGCTAGATATGCATAAAGGTGGGATTCACTGTGGCATATTTGTACGTGTACACAGCATGATTTGGTCCATTTCATTCCACAGTTTCCTCATCCCTCCCGCCTCTACCTCAGTCCCCTTCCTCTATGCCACTGATCACCCTTCTGATTTCATGGGATCCTCCACCCCATTTTTTTCCATCTAGCTTCTGCATATGAGAGAAAACATTCCACTCTGAACTTTCTGAGTCTGACTTAGTTCACTTAGCACGCTGCTGTCCAGTTCTATCCACTTATTGACCAAGGACATAATTTCATTCTTTTCATGACTGAAAGCCCGTTGTGTATATATACCATATTTTCTTTATGCATTTTTCTGTTGATGAGCACCTGGGATGATTCTATAACTTGGCTATTGAGAATTGGGCTGCTATAAAAATTGACATACCTATATCAGTGTAGTATACTGATTTTAGCTCCATTTAGATGTATACCAAGGAGTGAGATAGCTGGGTCATATGGTGGGTCCATTCCTTAACATTTGCGTAATTTCCATACTGCTTTCCAATGTGGTTGTACTAATTTTTCTCCAGATCCTCTACAATACTTATTATTATCTGTACTCTTAATGATTGCTGTTCCAACTAGAGTGAAATGAAATGTCAATGTAGGGTTTTTTTTAAAAATTTTTTAGTTGTAAATGGACACAATACATTTATTTTATTTACTTATTTTTATGTGGTGCTGAGGATCAAACCCAGTGCCTCACACATGCCAGGCAAGCACTCTATCACTGAGCCACAGCCCTCAATGTAGTTTTGATAATTTCCTAATTGCTAAGTATATTGAACTTAGCAATATATTTTGGTCCATTTGTAGTTCTTCTTTTGAGCAATGTCTGTTTCGCTCTTTCCTCCTTTTTTTTAAATTGAGTGTTCTTTTTTTTTTTTTTTTTTGGTGTTAAGTATTTTGAGCTCTTTATAAATTCTGGATTTAATCCCCTGTTGGAGGAGCAGCTGGCGCGGATCTTCTCCCATTTTGTAGGCTCTTTCTTCATGCTCATGTTTCCTTTGCTATGAAGAAGCTTTTAAATTTGATGACATCCCACTTATTGATTCTTGGTTTATTTCTTCAACTTCAGGAGTCCTATTGATGAAGTCAATGCCTGTGCCAATATGTCAGAGTGTCGATCCTATGTTTTCTTCTAGCAGTGGCGAAGTTTCTGGTCTAATTCCTAAGTCTTTGATCCACTCTGATTTGACTCGCTTTCTGGGTGAGAGATAGAAATCTCATTTCCTTCTTCTACTAATTTCATTCTTCTATGTGTGGACATCCAGTTTTCCCAGCACCATTTGTCTAAAAAGGCTACCTTTTCTCCAGTGTATTATTTTAGCTCCTTTGTCCAGATGACAGTGAGGGCTCTATTATGTTGGTCTTCATATTTGTTTTGGTAATGTCCCCTGCATGGTTCTTGCTCAGAATTGTGTTAACTATTCTTTTTTCTCCCATATGAAATTTAGGACTTTTTTCTAGTTCTGTGAAGAATTATCATTGATATTTTGATGGGGATTGCATTAAATCTGTACGTCACTTTTTGGTAATATGGTCATTTTGAGAGGTGTCTACCCAAAAACACCAGAGGTCTTTTCATCTTCTGAGGTCTTCATCAATTTCTTTATTCAGTATTCAATATTTTCACTGTAGAGGTCTTTCACCTCCTTGGTTAGCTTTATTTATTCCCACGTATTTTTTTATGTTATGGTGATGAACAGAATAGTTTTCCTGATCTCTTTCTCAGCAGGATCATTATTGGAGTATTGAACCTATTGATTTATGTATGTTGATCTTATATCCTGTTATTTTGCTGATTTTATCATTTCTAGAAGTCTTCTGGTGGAAGTTTTTTTGGAGAGTCTTCTAGATATAGGATCATGTTATCAGAAAACAGAGCTAATTTGACTTCTTCATTTCCCATTTATCCCTTTAATTTCCTTCCTTGCCTGACAGCTCTGGCTAGAGTTTTAAGAACTATATAGAGTAGGAGTGGGGAGAGTGAACATCCTTTTCTCATTCCTGATTTTAGAGGAAATGCTTTCAGTTTTTCTTCATTCAGTGTGATGTTAGTTTTGGGTTTTTCATACATAGTGATTATAAATGTTGAGGTAAAAGTTCCTTCTCTCCCTAGTTCCTTCCACATTTTGAACATGAATGGGTGCTGTATGTTGTTGAAGGCATTTTGCATCTACTGAGATCATCATGGGATTGTTGTCCCTAATTCTATTTACATTTATAGATTTGCAGGTGTTAGACCAACCTTCCATCCCTGGGATGAAACCCACTTGGTCATGGTGTACTGTCTTCTTACTGTGATTTTTAACGTATCTTGCTAACATTTTGTTAAGGATTTTTACATCTATGTTCATCTGGGTTATTGGTCTGTTGTTTTTTTCCTTGATGTGTCTTTGCTTTGTCTGGTTTTGGTATCAGGATGATATGAACTTCATTGAACGAGTTTGGCAGTGTTCCCTCCCTTTCTATTTCATGGAATAATTTGAGGAAAGTTGGCATCAATTTTTCTTTAAAGTTCTGGTAGAATTCATCTGAGAACTCATCTGGTTTCTGGGCTTTTCTTTGTTGGAAGGCTTTTAATTGCCACTTAAATCTCATTTCTTGGTATTGGTCTGTATAGGTTTTCCATACCCTCTTGGTTCACTTTGGGTAGGTCCTATGTGCCTAGAAATTTGTCCCTATCTTCTAGACTTTCAAGTGTATTGGAGCATAAATTTTCAAAAGAGTTCCTAATGATCCTCTGGATTTCAATGATGTCTGTGGTGATATCTCCTTTTTCATCTGTAGTGTTGTTCATTTGGATCTTCTCTCTCTGTCTTTTCTTAGTTTGCCTAAGGGTTCATCAACTGTGTTTATCCTTTCAATGAAACAAGTCTTCGTTGCATTGATTCTTTCTATGTGTTTTATTCATTATTAATTTCATTAATTTTGGCTCTGATCTTAATTATTTCTTGTCTTCTACTGGTGTTGTAATGAGTTTGTTCTTTTGTTTCTAGGCCCTTGAGATCCTAGATTATTAGATTATTAATTTGGGATATTTTTGTTTTTTTTTAAGTAAATATTCAATTTTTTACACTTTCCTCTTAGAACTGCCTGCCTTCAGAGTGTCCCAGCGATTTTGAGATATCTCAGTTATCATTTGTTTCTAAAATTTTTTTAAAATTTCTCCCCTGATATCTTCAATGACACATTCCTCATTCAAAAGCGTATTATTCAACTCCACATGATAAAATGGTTTCTGGTTTTTAATCTTGTTGGCGATTTCTCATTTCTTTCCATTATGATCTTATAGGATACAAGGAATTGTCTCTGTTTTTGTGTATTGACTATGACTTGCTTTGTGGTGTACGATATGGTCTATTTTAGGGAAGCGACTCAGGTTCAGTTTCAGAGCACTTCAGCTTTCACTAGTAGATAGTATTCATGGTCAGAATTAAAAGGTTCACATCCTTAATGGAGAACACTTATTACAATGACCCCACAGGGAGATTAACTTATCACCATTTTACGGATGAGGAGACTGAGGCTCAATACAGATAACTCAGCAACTCAGGTGGCCCAGGTCATGAGTTTCCAAGTGCTCCTTCTGTTACTAAAGCAGAGCTATCCCAGGGTTTATCTTGGACTAAGCTCCAATGCATAATTTGTTTGAGAGTTTAGAATGTGAAGACTTACTTCCTGCTACCATTCAACTGGAATGAGGGAATTTATTGGTTTGGGAATTTATTGGTTTGGGAATTTGCCTCAATTGCCCAAAGAAGTATTCCATTCCAGGTACCAGAAGGAATTGTGCTTATGTTGAAGGAGCAGATTAGAAACTGTAAGGTTGATATCAGAGGCAAGGACAGTTAAATGTACTACAGTCCCACTGTATGGACTTAAAGATAATTAGTAAGTAACATTTTTTTGGTGTTTTGACATCATCACATCCAGATTAAAATAAAAATAATACAGTAAAACAAAAGTGAGTTCATTAAAATCTAATCATGTCCTTCTCCTTTAGGTATTAAAATTGGAAGCTATGAGTGATGTCTTTAATTATAGTCCTGATGTTTTAGCTGCTGAGCAGTTTATTTAAAGTGACAGAGTCATTTTCTTAGTACATAATTACTCCTACTGAATTTGTTATGTAAACAAATAGGAGACTAATAACTCAGAGACAGAAGTAAAATTGATAGCACTCACCAGATAATAATCTTAATGTATTTATTGCAGATTGCTGATTCAGACCTAATTTAGTTTGAGAGTTAACTAATTAGAAAAGTGCTACAAGCTCAGTTCTTCAACAGGATCTGTACCTAAAATCTCATGATGTTAAAGACAAAAAAGATCCATTACAAACACTGGGAAAGAAACATTAAAAATCAATATCAATATGATTTCTCAATTCTCTTTAAACCTACCTGTATGACTCACCATTTCTAAGACCAAAGGGAGGATGCTAAATGCAAATCAAATCCTCATTTTAAAAAAATGGGAGTTAGACCATAAGGTAATGGACTAATTTATCAGTAGTGATACCCCAGCAAAGAATCAGTAAAGAAAAAACGTTAGAGAGTAGATTCTCACACTGAGTGAGAGGTATGGTTTCAAGATGGTCTTGAAGGTGGCTTTAATATTCTACAGCCTCATATTCAGATCATAATCAATTAACTCTAATTTCACTTCTCCATATTTACAATTAACAATTTTATCTGGCTTTAAAAAATATGCTAGATATTTTCCCATATGCTTTTTAAAATCAAATCCAAAATGCTCTATAAACTGCTTTCTGATTAAAAAAAAAGATATCAGGCTAGGAATGTAGTTCAGCGATAAGAGGGTTTGCCTTGCATGTACAAGGTATGATCATCCTATGTCATACAAGGAGACTGTTGGTAAAATTTTGTCATGAGATGGTTTAGACCCATGATGCAGTCACATAGTTTCACAGTAAAGAATTATGGCTGAGTCCGCACAGGGCACGACATTGCTGGTGGGATTGCAGATTGGTGCAGTCACTCTGGAAAGCAGTATGGAGATTCCTTAGAAAACTTGGAATGGACCCACCGTTTGACCCACCTAGTCCACGCTTTGGCCTATACCCAAAGGACTTAAAATCAGCATATTACAATGACACGGCCACATCAATGTTTATAGCAGCTTAATTCATAATAGCTAGAGTGTGGAACCAACCTAGATGCCCTTCAACAGATGAATGGATAAAGAAATTGTGGTATATATACACAATATAATACAATGGAATATTATTCAGCCATAAAGAAGAATATTATGGCATTTGCAGATAAATGGATGGAATTGGAGAAAATCTTGCTGAGTGAAGTAAGTCAATCCCCAAAAACCAAAGGTTGAATGTTTTCCTTGATAAGTAGATGATGATATATAATGGGGGGAGAGGTAAGGGAAGAATGCAAGAACAATATATTGTGTAGAGGGAAATGAGGGGTGGGGAGAGGGCAGGGGGAAGGAAATATAATGAAATGAGACAAGTATCATTATCCTATGTACATGTATGGTTACACAGTGTGACTCTACTTCGTGTACAGCCAGATAAATGAAAGGTTGTACCCCATTTGTGTACAAAAAATTTTTTAAAAAAAAGTTAGGGCTTTTAAATGTTATGCTCCTTTTAGATCAATGAATATTTTTAAGAGTTTAACCTTTATTTTATATATTTGTTTGTTGTTATTTGTTTGTCTTTTTAATGTGGTGCTGAGGATCAAACCCAGGGCCTCACCTATCCTAGGCAAGCCCTCTACCATTGAGCTATAACCCCAGGCCTATATCAATGAATTTTCCCAGGGAAATCACATATGCAAGCTTTGGAGGCATGGTGTCTGATGACAGAGCAATCCACAGTTGAAACTTGACAGAGAGATGATCTGAACACCATATATAATCCCACCTCACTGTAGAGGCAGATTTTTACATGTTCAAAATGTTGGCATGAACACTCAAAATAACCAATAATGGGCAAATAATGGTCTTTCACTTGTAGGAGGTGATGATGGACTTACTTTTCATTGTTTCTTTGAACCTAATGACAACTAATGCTGGATATGAACTACATCATCCTACTTCAGTCCAGTAACTATTAAGAATGCTTTCATGCTTTCTCTTTTCAACAGGTATCTACTGAGAGTCTACAATGTTCTCAGCTTTGAGTTTGGCAAGCAGAAAAACCTCCCTTCTTTGAATTCAGATAGTACACATTGGAGGCCACTCCAAAATTAATGAGAACTGTAGAAGGTGAAAGTTAATATTTAGAAGGGGAATGACAAAAGTAATGAGAGATGTCATGATTATAATGTTTAGAATGATTATAAATGGTTCAATTGTAATAAATGCTGCAATCGTGAGAATATAGCCTGGTGATAAACAAGAACAAAAAGTATTTATATGTAATAGGTAATTGCAGGTATGTGTGGATTGCTGGGGTTATATAAATTATGCCGGTTTGAACACAGATCTTCTTGTAATTTTTTTAAAATTACTTTTAGTTGTAGATGGACACAATTCCTTCATTTTATTTATTTATTTTTATGTGGTGCTGAAGATGGAACCAGTGCCTCACGCGTGCTAGGCAGGCGCTCTACCACTGAGCCACAACCCAGCCCCAATCTTCTTGCTCTGTGTAGTCCTCAGCCTTGGAAAAGGCTGTTTGTGGGAGGGGGACAAAAACGGGCATTCTCCAACTCAACTGGATGGAGCCACACTGGATGCACCACAGGCATCCAGTGTTGCCCTGGCTCTCTCAACCACCTTGACCTGGTTCATTTTTCCTTTCCTTTCCTCATGGATGGCCTCTTGAAGATGACTGACCATGCTGAACATATTAAGAATGCATTCAATCCCACCGGCTCCAGAGGCTGAGGCAGGAGGACCTCGAGTTCAAAGCCAGCCTCAGCAATTTAGCGAGGCCATAGGCCACTTACCTGCTCAGTGAGGCCCTGTCTCTAACATAAAAAAAAAAAAAAAAAAAGGCTGGGATGTGGCTCAGTGGATTACTGCCCCTAGGTTCAATCCCCAATACCAAAAGAAAAAAAAAAAAAAAAGAATGCATTCAAGATATTGCAAATTCCATATTTAATAAACATAGGATGTTGGCACCAAGATACTAGGATGGTATGATTGAGCTAAAGGCTTATGCTAATGGGCAATGAGACATGTCACAAGATACCAAGATTCCTCAAGAACATAATCAGAACCTGAAGATCAACACCACCAAATGGGGAATCAAATTTGTATTTGCAGGTTCAATTCTACCATGTTTTTCAATGTGACTCAAGTCATACGGGCTATTACAGTTAATGGGGAAGAGTTGAACTGGAAGAGAAATACAAAATGAAGAGCAGAGACAAATCAATACAGTGTTTATTATTATATGCTCTTTAAGCCTACACAAATTCAAATACATCTTACTCAGTAAAAAATAACCATGATAATAATAATGTCATTAATGTGGGTAATTCAGCCTGCAGTTTTACTCAGTAAGTATGTGGCCAAGAGTGAGTGGGAGGTGAAGTGCATGGATCTACTGTTCTTTAGCCAATCTCATTTCCTTCATACTGAAAAATAAAAATGACTAAGAACAGGGCTGGGGCTGTGGCTCAGTGGTAGAGAGCTTGCCTAGCATGTATGAGGCACTGGGTTCGATTCTCAGTACCACATATAAATGAATGAATAAAATAAAGGTCTATCAACACCTAAAAAAATTTAAAAATAAAAGACCAATTATTTTGGGTATTTGGAGATAACACCCCAAATTCTACCTTACACGCTAACCAGAGAAGGTAACTTCCATGAGATGCACACTCACTATTAAAACACTGTTTTACTAAACATTTTCACTGTGATCAAAAGACCTGACAAGGACAATCAGAGGAGGAAAAGTTTATTTTACGTCCCACAGTTTCAGAGGGCTCAGTCCATTCCTTGGAGCCTGGGATGAGGCAGGACATCAGGGCAGAAGGGTGTCAGGGAGGAAAGCAGGTCAGGACATGATGATCAGCAAGAAGATCAAAATACACAACCCTAAGTCACCCACCGAAGGACCCCCTCCCTGCCTTCAGCTACCCCTCTGTTAATCGCTCTTGGGGATTAGTTGGATTGAGGCTCTCATAACCCAATCACGTCACCTCTAAACCTTTCTACATTGTCTGCCACAGGGGCTTTTGGAGGAGACCTCACATCTAAACCACAACACGGGTCAAAAATGTGAAAAGGCAAATTGTTCACTGATATAATGCCATATATTCATAATTTGAGGAAAGTTGCTAGAGATATACTGAGCTACACTCTGCTTTCTTCTTTATATTACATTGATATAATTCTACATGTTTCTAGTAAAAATTTAGATCTACTCCAAAATCAGATACCAACTAAAACTCACCCTGCAGGTAACACATGCCAATATGTTATTAGCACCTTTTAGCAGCTGATGTGTTGGGACTATACAATAAGATGGTGGGTCATTGATCTTCTGAACTGCCGAAAGAATTAAGTTGTACTGTAACACAGACCATACACCTGCGCATCAGGAAGCATCCAAGTAAACCCTTCTTCCTTTATTCTAAGACTTGCACTGGACTGAAACATTGATTTTCTTGCTCAGACATTTGAATTCTTGTTCAAACATGTGATTTTCTTATAATCCTATGAGCCTCCTAAGGCCAGGGACTATGTTTTGTTTATTGGCATATAAGTCCAAGTGCCTGGCAACCATAGATACTCAATAAGTGTTCAATGAACCAGTGAACAGAATTTTGGACTTAAAACTGAAGATGACAGAATTTTGTTAGGTTGGGTGGAGGTCCTACTAAATGAAAATCAAAATTGCCTCCAGTGTCAAGTGCAGCTATGTAGAGCAATCACTGTTATGAAATACAGCATATCTGACTGTGTTTGATTGAGTACATATGGACACATACATTTATGGACTCATGAATTCCCTCTAATTTTGAATTTCATGTCCACTGCTAATTTGTCTCAAACTTCCTTTGAACCTTGCAGTGTCAAAATAATCTTTGAATTGAACAATATTTTCCGATCATGCACCCAGACCTAAATATGCATTTCACTGTGATAGTATAATGTTGGTATCTTTTAGTGAGGTTGATGCTGACCCCTCATGATAAAACATTTTTCAACCATTATTTTAGAGAAGTTTTAGGTTTACAGTGAAACCCAGAGGAAGATACCAAGATTTCCCAAGTAACCCTAGTCTCCCTCCAAACATGCTTAGCCTGCCCCATGACCCCTCAACATCTCCCCACCAGAGTGTTCTACTGTTGCAACAGATGAATCAACACTGACACGTCATAATCACCAGAGTTTACATTAGTGTTCATTCTTGGTGTTACGCATTCTATAGGTCTGAACAAACTTACAACGGCACATATTCACCATTACGGTATCAGGTAGAGTATTTTCACTACCCTAATAATCTTCAGTCCTCCCCAACCCTGACCTATGATAAAACTTCTTTTTGTATATATTTTCATTTCTCCAGAAAACTTTATTCAGTCCGGGCCTGGTGGCGCACAACTTGGGAGGCTGAGGCAGGAGGATCACAAGTTCAAAGCCAGCCTTAGCAACTGAGTGAGACTCTGTCTCAAAACATAAAAAGGGCTGGATATGTGGCTCAGTGGTGAAGCCCCTCTGGGTTCAATACCTGCTACCATTAAAAAAAAAAAAAAAACCTCATTCAGGACAGAATTCTTGGCAACGGTTTTCCAAAAAAACATTCATTTAAGGAGGTTACAATGGCCATGGTCTGGGACTACACAAGGCAGTGTAATGAAGTGTTTAGGAACACAGACTGGCATAAAGAAGAACAAAATTACATCATTTGCAGGTAAATGGATAGAGTGGAGAACATCGTTAATAATATCAGCCAGACTCAGAGAGTCAAGGTTCACATGCTTTCTCTTATATGTGGAAGCTAGAGAGAAAGATGGGAGGAAAGTGTTTCATAAACATAAATGGGGAAGTAGAGTAGAGGATAGGGGTTGGGGGAAGGGAGGTGGGGAGGTAAAGAGCAATAAAATTGACCAAACTATTTTCCGTGAGTATATTACTATATAACAATGAATCCCACTGTTGTGTTAATTATGAAGCATCAATAAAAAATGCAACATAAAAATAAAATAAAGATCACAGGCTAGAGGAAGAACTGTTCAGGGTCATATCCTGGCTCATCTCTTAATGCTGCTTCGCCATGAGTAATTTGCTTAACCTCTGTGAGCCTCATTTCCTCATCCATAAAATGAAGATAATAAGAACAATGACCTCAAAAAGTGTTTTGAGGATTAAGTGAGCTCACTCATGTAAAGCATTTTGACTAGTCACACATGGTGCATCCTTATTGCACCACAGGCTGTCTTAAATGCTTTGCTTTTATGAATCTGAATAAACACAACTAGTACATGTTACATGGAATAAATATTAGCAATTATTATTAAGTTTAATAAATTATCAATCCTCCACCATTATGACCCATAAAAACAATAATTTCATGAGTTTGATCTGATGTTTTGTAAGTTGAAGATATATAAGTAATTTGTTTAAGACAGTTCTGGTAAATAGAGGAATGAGATCAAATAGTGGTTCATATATCAAGCCCAAAATATTAATTCATTAGTAATAGTCCCTGAATATATAAACTATGCATCCCTAATCCAAAAACACAAAAATATAAAACTTTTTGAGCACCCATGTGATGCCATAAGTGGAAAATTCTATACCAGTTACACTTTGTTCATACACGAAATTATTTAAAATATTGTATGAAATTACCTTTAGATTATATATATAAGAATTTGTGAAACATAAACGAATTTCATTTTTAGATTTAAGTTCCATTCCCAAGATTATCCCATTATGTATATGAGAATATTCTGTAAAAATCTGAAATGGGAAACAACTCTGCACCTAAGCATTTCAGATAAGAGATACTACACTTAAAATAAGCTGGGGGTTCACATTGTGTTTGTATCTCCCAATCTGGGACAGAGAGTGTAAAGCCAGTTTGGGAGGATATGAAATTGGAAGAGGAAGAAATACTCCCTTCGAGGCACCTGCCTGCATTTCTCTGACTACTCACAAATCACTGTCCACTGACCCAGCTCAAGGCTTACTTTGTTGGTGAATGTCTATGGGGACTGATCCCAGAGAAATTTTGAAAGCATAGGCATCTTAAAATATCTAAAACTGAAGCTTAAAATCATCATCATTTGAATAATATTCCCAGAGGATTCCAAATAAATATACAAGTACAATACCTTAGCAAGATCATACTTCATACATTCAGTGCCACTGGACAGTCTCAGCTTAGCTAAGAGATGGTTGAAGCGATCAGTGAGAAGATGCATACGTTGTGATGAAAAAAAATCAATGAGAAAAGTTAAAACATACAAGCCAAGTGAGATCATGGGAGACTCTGGACTAAAGATCAAAAGTACAAGTGAGGGGACAAAAATGAAATTAAATGACCCTACCTTCCCCGGGTGGACACTATCTCCTGGTGCTCACCCTGATCCTGTTTACCCTTCGGATCAGTGAGAACACCTTCCCACTCCAGTCTTCCCACTTTGTGCCTATTCTTTGGCTGATCTAAAAATCACCCTTTCCCTGAACTGAGATTACCCCAAATTGCCTTTTTTGATTAATATAAAGTGGTTGCTTTCATCTGAGCATCTGCAAAATCAATTTTCTTCACCCTTCACTTTGGAACACATGGTTAAATAAAGCTGCAGTAGCTGTTGTGCCTACACCAGTGAACTGCACTCAGATCTAACTTTTCCAAATCACCATTGATAATCGTGAAGATTCTTGGTTCCACCCTAGAAAAAAACTTCCTGTGCTGAATGATTACAGTTTTAAGAAATAAGAAGCAAGTCTTTTCTGTGCTTTAAACAGTTTTTAAATGAACTAAGAATCCTTATTGAGAGTATTTTTTTTTTTTAATGAACTGAACACAAGCATTAACACAGGAACAGTTGGGCGCTAATCATTTAGCTGGCAAAAAGTATATTACATGGCTAATGGAAACACCAGGGAAGCACAGGGGAAATAAGAACTATGTGTTGGCAACAGCAACATGTCTGTAGGCAGCTCCAAGTTACCAAGTAGGCTTTCATTGCTAAAAGCAGTAAGGAGCAAAGGAGTTGTTACAGCATCCTTCTAACCTCTTGAGAATTTACCATAAGAGGCATCTCAGTCCTGAGAAGTTCAGAGAGGAGTAACTTTGACATTACTAAGGAATATACCACTCACTTAAACTCCATGGGCCCATTCAGCAGAAAAGTGACCAGGGATAAAAATACCAGTCCTCAATATTTGTAGAGTACTGTACCCACCATCCTCCTTTCATCTTGTCAAGAATAATGAGGTTCAAAGATGTTAAGGGACTTTTCCAAGGTTGCATAGGTAATAAATGACAGAGGCCAAATTTAATTCCATAAAACTAAATGAGCTTCTACTGACTTCCTAATCTGTGCTGGTAACGTGTAGCACAGCTCTGAAAAATAAGTCAGAGGACCTGCCTCCCGAGAGTTTTCTGCCTGTGGAAGACATGCAACCACTGTATACTCAGGGTCAAGTATATGCCTTGGGTGATGTGGATGCTGGGAAATAAGCACTGTCGAAGCATACTCAGTTGCTGTCACCCTGGAGCGCGCACTCTAGTGAGGTCAGCAAGAGGCAAACAAATAAGATGATGGATTCAGTGATACCGACTCAATGAAACAAGGTGGCACCACAGAGCTGGGCAGGTGCTCCAGTGGATCGAGAAATGCCCTTCTGAGGAGATGAGAGTGCAACCCAGGTTTGACAGACCTGGACCCTGAAGATCCTGCAGAACCCTGTTGGAAGGAAAAGACCAGAAAACTTGCCTTGAGACTGCATTCGGATAGGAAGCAGGCTGTTTTAGCTTGATTTTACCTTCATTCGGAATGGGTTTAGGGGAAGCTAAGGAAGAATATGGGAGGAGGAGAGAGGCCAAATGTGCCTCCCTTCCACCACATTCTCACCACAAACCACACCTTGGTGTGGTCTGCTCAAAGAAACCAACCTGGGGTCTGAGAAACAAAAATCAAGAGGCAAAGCCTAGTGAGCAAGGAATCCAGGTTCAAAATGAAGGAGAAACAGGCTGCTTGCACGGGCCCTTGCGGGCCACCACGCGATGTCCGCACTTTGTCTCATTGAGAAGAGAAACCAGCCGCAGATTTTGAGGCAGGAGTGGTACAGTCGGCTCCACCTTTTCAAAGGAGAGAGCTAGCACGTGAGAATGGACTGGAAGAAGCGAGGCGAGAGGCAGGCAGACAGGTGAAAGGTCAAAGTGTGGGGGCATAATGAAGCTCTAAAGCAAAGGACTTGCTATCAAGTCCAGATTCCCGAATGGAACGTCTTGGCCAGTGACCATGGTCTATCAGGATTGGGAAGACAAAGAGAAGAATGGGATTATTCTTAATAAGTGAATCGAGAAACCCGTTAAGACGTGAGATGTCCATCTGATGCGTGTAAAAGAATTAAAGGACAGAAGGACACAGCCACTGAGACCGAGGCCTGTTCTGAATAATGTGAAGACACAGGGAGGAGAGGTAAACTCGGAGAAGCGAGGCCGAGGAAGGGCTCCCACAGGAGGTGATGCTTGGCTGGTACATTTACGAACGCTCAAGAAAGGGCCGGCGGGTGAGAACTGGACTCCGAGGCTGAGGGAACAACCTACGCACAAAGGCAGGAGCCACAAAACCACCCAGGCTCATGCTGAGCTTTGCCACATCTGTCTCCTGAGAGCGGCCTGGGCTGCCAGGCACAGGAAGGCAGCGGGAAAAGAATGAGAAGGAAGGTCACGACCAGCATCCCAGGAGCAGCCGGAGACTGAGGATGGCAAGAGTACTGAATGTAAAGTGAAAGGCCCGCTTCCAGTCTCAACACCACACAAACCGCTGGGCAAGGGACTTCCCTCCTCTGGGTTTACTGCCGCAACTGTGAAATAAGTTGTTAAAGTCTGATTTTTTTTTAAGACAAACTTGAAGTTGAGAAATCCAATTAAAAATGGTTAGTAGTTCTCTAGTATCTCCCACACAGAGATACTTTCTCTCTCTCTCCCTCTCTCTCTCTCTCTCCCCCCACATACATGTGTGTGTATATACACATGAACATTATAAACATTATATATATATACACACACACACAAATAAATAAATCCTCCATCTCATTTCAGAAAAAATTTGAGGCAACCCTAAGAAATACATACTGTTGTGTAGTGAATAATTTGTCCAGCTTTGTCCCGGTTCCTGGGAGATAACCTCTCAATCCTGGGAATTTCCTGAGAGAGGAGTCTTTGCCATTCATGAGACTCCTCGGATCAGACTCACTTATGCTGATGAGATAACTCCCGGGATGGGTACCTGGAAAGACCAACTGTGGTCTTGGAGGGTTGGAGGCTGGAGCCCAGTCTCCAGGGAGGGGAGAGGACTGAAGATTAAATGCAGTCACACAACCCAGGCTTCCATTAATGAGGCTGATGCAATGGCCATATTTGGATCTGGAATGTCCCCCAAGGCCCATGTTTCCCAGGCTTGGTTCACAGCCTGGCACTTTGAGAGATGGAGCCTCGTGGGAGGTCTTAGGGCACTGAGGGCATGCCATCAGGAGCACATTGGAACTCTAGTCTCTTCCCGTCTTCCACTGCCCAGTCTCCATGAGGGGAGCAGCTTCCTCTGCCACGTGCTCCCTCTACAATGTACTGCCTCACTGCAGGCTCCAAAGCAACTGGCTAGCCAACCATGTGCTGAAACGGAAGCCAGAAAGAAAGGCAGTTAGTGTAGAAGAGGTCATCGGGTGGAATCAAGAAAACGAAGTATGATCTGAGTCCAAGAAGTTGGAAATCACCCCGGGAGACTGGAACGTTCATGTTTTCAGAGCCCTTTGATACCACCCCTCCCAAAAAGGTTGTTAATGAAGCACCTCCTGAGCAGACAGAGGGCTACTCATCACTGCCCCCTGGGCTGCTACTCCCTTCCTGCCTAGCGCTCCACCTGGGCCCTTCCAGCCCACCTGCCCCCCTGGTCATCCCACTGGCATCTCCTGGGCATCTCCTGGGCCTAGTCGCGTAGGCAGGAGGAGAAAGATGAGGTGGGGGGAGCGGGAGAATAAAGGAAACTTCAGTCTATTAAAGGGGTGCGGCACTCTCACTTCTTGGGGTACCGGAATACCAGCCATGACCCTATTTTTCCCTCCTGGGAGAACCTGTTTTAACTCCTTGCCTCGGTGTACTTCTCTAATGTTCAGACTTCAACATTTGAGGAAGCAGAGCTCATCACCAATAACCAGCGGTATCAAAACCTCCAAAAGTGTGATTCAAAATAAATCTTTCCTCAAGATTACCTTAAGTTACCTCAGTTATTTTGTTACAGTAATGTCAAGCTGACTAATACAGAAATGAAATCCCAATTAAAATTATGGAAACCAAAGCTTGCATAAGCTTCCTGGTTGGTGAACATACGAATGTTTCAGGAGGCTGATGGGTCCTGTTTCCAAGGGGAGAGGATATGGAAACTCTGCATCAAGGACCCTCCCAGACCACACACTCTTTGTCTCTTTAATTGGTTGGTCCTGATAGACAGTCTTTGTATTAAAACTGGTATGATTTTAAGTATAGACTTTTCTAAATTTGTGAGTCATTCTAGAAAATTATCAGGCCCGAGAGGGGTCATAGGAATGCTTGAAGAAGTTGCTAAGAAGAGTAGGTATTCTAGGGACTTCTAAACTTGTAGCAGTTGTGTGAAGTGATGGTCATCTTTTGGGGGGACTGTGCCCTTAATTTGTGGAGCCTGGACTAACTTCAGTTAGTATCAGAATTCTATCATAGCTCTGTAATGACATAGATGGAATTAATAGCTACATCCCAGAGAAACAGGGATACAGAAATAAAGTGGTAAACGGAATGCAGTTACTACTCATATTCCAAAAATGAATTCTACAGCAACTTCATAGTGATTTTAGAAATAGTATGATATGATGGTTATGAACACAGTTTTCAACCAAACCTACAGAACTCAAATGCTGTCTCCTGGGTAACCACAGGCTAGTAACTTCACCTTTCAGAGTTTTCTTACCATCATCTACAACATGGAAATGATAATAATGCCTATTTTGTGAAATTATTTTAAAAATTAATCAATTCATAAAAAGTATTTAGTGTAGTGTTTAAAACATAAGAACATTCAATACACCTTAGCTATTATTATGAGAATAAACCATAGCATAGGCCAATGTCAACACTTTACAACACGATTCAAAGTATTTTTTAAATGTGCTCCAGATATGAAACACTGTCTACTTTAGCACTTTCAAATAGAACTTCTGCAATATCATGTTTTATATCTGTGATGTTCAATCTAAAAGTTCCCAGTCATGCATAGATACTGAGCACCTATAATAACTTTTAATTCATTTGATTTTTAATTTATTTAAACAGCCACATGAGACTAGAGGCTATTATAAATTGGACAGGGAAGAATGGAAGGGTATATTGGTCAGGCCACATGCCTGTTGGGTGCTCTTTCATGAATAACATTCCTCTTAGCCAAGCTCCTGGCAAGGCCTGGGCAAGTGAGAATTTAAGTCCACTTAATTCTAAGTTACTAGCTAAAGCCATAATCATGTGCCATGTTCATCTAAGAGTAGGGTTAAAGTTTTATTATGAAACTCAAGAAGCATATCCATCAGGCATAACCCTGGAGAAGAGCCCACCACCCAGCACATGTAGGTGAACCACGGTAATATTTGCAGATATGGATAAGTCCAAGTCTTTCCTCAGAAAATAGTCCAGGGCCTGGAGATGTAGCTTAGTGGTAAAGCACTTGCTCAGCATGTGCAATGCGCTCAATTTAATCACCAATACAAGGAAAGAATCCAGTTTACTACGATTTATAATAATAAGAGGCCCCGCAGTTTTACATGCTCTTATATCGTGGTATGAATTAAAGGAGAAAATGCACATAACTGTTTGTCACATGGCCTTGCATAGCAAATAGATTTTAGCTCTTATTGTCATCGTGGTCAAAATTATTCTATGATATAAAATATGTCTGCAGTAATTACAACCTAAAAAATCATGTAAGCAGATATTTAAAAGCTCAATACATTGCCCATAATCTCAGGCTGGGCTATAGTTCAGTTGGTAGAGAACTTACTAAGCGTAAGTGGGCTCCAGAGTTTTATTCCTAGCACTCCTGATAAGAAAAATAATACAAAATCTCAAGTAATGTTATTTACTAATGAACCCTTCAAGATAAGCTAGTGGTAAAATATAACCTGTACAAAGTGAGTTAACATTTTTGCATAGGATTTTTAGACCTTGGCCAATTAAGTAGTAGTGAACCTTTGCCAAAACTGATGATGTAGCATTAGAAGCAACTTATTTAAAATAATTAGATCATAGGGCCACTGTCTGTGGAGGCTACTCTAAATTTGAGAAAATAGAACTATATCATCAGCATTTGAACAAATGCTTATCTGTCTATTTTCTGCTGCAGCGCAGCATGAATTTGGCTCATCCAGGAATAATACCAAGTCATTAAGATACACATTAAAAAGGAGAGTCTGAAACATATTGTATATTGTCTCCCTTTAGAGCTATCTAATCTATCGAGACAATGCCTCTAATGGCCTGGATTCTGGAAGTGGTATCAGGAGACAAGGTACAACTTCCATATGAGTAGCCAGGGGTATAAATCTAGGGCATAACTAATTCCTGTACATAAGCCAAGGGAAGGTCAATAAAATCAACATTTCCAAGGTTCTCAAAAAACTTAAGCACAAACTGATGAAGCTTATATAATACTAGTCAATGAGGCAAGAATTCTGCCTAAAGCCCAGATGTTGCTCCTGCAAAATATTGTCCTGAGACACCAGGACCTGCTGTTTACCAAAAAGGAATTGGCCTACCTTTAAGTGGAATAATTTGGAGGGAACAGAAAGCGTTTTTAGTAGAATCACTCTGTGCTTGGTTCTAGGCAGGTAATTGCTCCTAGGAAACAAGAGTAACAAATAGACCAGGACCTGAGTACAACACAGAGACCAGTGCCAAATATTCCAAAGGCAAACGCCTTCCGCCTGTGCTCTGTGTCATCACAGACTATTACCAGGACCCAGACGAAGGCCTAATTTCAAGGTTTTTAAAGTTGGGAGTGTTGCTCCGTATCACTCTTTTTGAACACCACGAAGAGAACACAGAATCCTTTGGTATTCATCTCCTCTGCCTTGCTTATCACCTCTGAAGCACACCAAGATCACAGGGCAGCAGTGTGGTAAAAGAAGAATAAAGAGATGGGTGCTTTGGGGCACCAAAAAGTCACATGGAAAAATTTAGGTCATGTCAGTTGTATAGCAGTAAAAACCACCACAATTAAATGATGCATCCATTAGAAATAAAAGTAACAAGGAAAACATGCCAATGGAAGCTTATGTATATTAAAAGAAAAATTTCTTAGACCAAGTAAATTTAGTAGTTCATTTGAACCAAGGAAAACAAACACAATCCACAGATCCGGCAAAAGGTTCTCAGAACTCCAACCAACCATAGGATCAGACAGTGCTAATCAGGGAACAGAAGCAAGGCATAGAAAACAACTTAACTGGCTATAGCCTAGTCAACCAGTCATTTAGGTACAGCTTAACTAGTACTTGTTTGCAGGCTAATCAGGTAGGTGGCCATAGTGCTTCTGCAACCAGCCAAAGCTCAATCACCATCATTAAACTCCTCGTTTGCTCTGCTATGCCCAATATGGATGCCTAATCTAAACCCGTGGCCTCCCACAATTTTTATTTCACAAATATTTAGAACTTATTTCTGCTCACATAAGGGGAATTTCAGGGCAAGCAATTGTGGGTTCAGGTTTAACTTGCTCTAGAGCCTCTGAATTGCCTGATGTTTCCCTCACGGACCCAGGTTGGCTGCTACAACTCCACCCACACAGTCACATTCCAGCTTAAGGGAGAAAGGAGAAAAGTTTGCACCTACTGAGCAGCCCAGCTCTGAAACAAAATTCCATACAGGATCATTGCGGTCTAACCATAGCCAGTTTCAAGACTCTGCCTGGCAGGCTTCATGGGGTGGGGGGCCTCCTTCCACATACCGGCATGATACACCCCAGTGCATTCCAATTTTCTGGAGGGAGAGGCAGTCAAGAAGGACGCTGCAGCACAGTGACCCCCACACCCTGCCCAGCCAGCCATACCTATAGCCACATCTGCATTCCTAGCTGGGCATTTCCAGTTCAGAGGCCTCTTTCCCAGAGGCTGTGGCTGAGACACTTTCCAGGCACCTCCATCAAGATGGCCTTATGGGGGCCTTGCTAAGCACTTTCTCCACTTGGACTTAGTGCTTTTCTACTCCTAGCCCCTCCCCCTTTCCCTAACCAGGACCCCTTCTCCCCAGCATCCATAAAACAGCAGAAGTCTTCCTTTCAGGCCCCTTCAGCAATCCAACAAGTCCCCTATATGCATGCACCCTTGCTCTAAGCTGATCCAAGGGTGGGGAGCAGTACAAGGCAGCCAGCTCCACGTTTTGCCTCTTGCTTGCCATCCCAATAAATCAATAAAGACTTAACTTTTACTTTTAGCTTGGCTAATTGTCCTAACTGGCCACTGCAAACATGGCAGCTGGAAGGGACCACAGTCCTTCCCAGAGACCCCACAGCCAACTTCTACTCCAGCCTGACTGGCCCAATTGAGACACATGCAGCTGCTCTTAGAGGAATAGTATCTACGGTGAGAAGACACTGATCAACCATCGCTGTCTGCCAGAATTGGGAAACACAGAATTAGGAATTCAGAAAAGAAAGACATTTTAGGCTGAGCCACAGGAGACGGTTTCACATAAAAGGTTAAACTTTAAACTGTGCTCCAAAGATAAGGTTTAGAGATGACAGAGCGTGACAGATGAAATAGACTCGGGAAAGGTTCTGAGGAAGGAATGAGCTTCTGGGACGGAAGAAACCACCCTGCTTCTCTGGAAAAGAACAGAAGGAAAGTTCGGGGGTTCTGTTTGGTGGTGACCCTGAGGATGGAGCCCAGGGGCACCTTCCATCTGAGCTACATTCCCAGCACTTCCGTTTGTTGTGACTAGGTTGCCCAGCCTGTCCTAGAACTTGCAATCCTCCCACCTTGGTCTCCTGATTCTCTGGAATCACAGGTCATGTGCCACCACACCTGGCAGAAAGGTTGGATTTGGGAAATAGATTACAGTTGTACTCCAGGAGATGACAGAGCATGTCACTCATAAGAGAATCTTTAGCAAGTCTTGTACTGGGAAAGTAAACTGAGAAATGCCTGTAAAAGAGCTGCTATTGTCTCTCCAAACATGTTAGTAAACATTTATGCACAACAAGTGGCCTTAATACATGCAGATTGCACTCTTCAGAAGAGCCAAGGAAAGCACAGCAGTGCAATCCAATGAAGAGAGCGCGATCTGCCAGTGTCTCAGCTTTGCCTCCCACTGCGATCCATGGGGTATCTACGCAGGGAACCAAAGCAACATATGGCCCTGGAAATACAAGCCTCTGATCTTGGAATCAACAGAGGACTCTTTAAATTAAAATATCAAATAAAAAATGCCCCTGAATAACTCTGAGTTTGAGTTTTGTTTCAGGCTTTTTTGTATGTGCAAAGAGAAATGGGGCCATTGGTCAAATGAGAAGATGTATTCAATAATTACAGCAGATAAGATCAAAGCCATGTTTTCCCTGTATGCCCTGAGAGGCATGTTACTCCCGTTCCTTATTAATTGGCACTGAAGGTATAAACAAACAGTGGAAATAAAACCGGGGAGTGGGGTTCTTTCAGGTCTCTGGTTACACCGCCTATGGAGTAGCACAGGGTTAAACACCAAAAAGCTCCAGGACCAAGATCTTTCCTGCCACGTCTAAGGGAGCTCTTCCCCAGAAGGAAGCGGGAACTCTCCAGAGATGGCTCCTGAAGCAAGGCTTCTACTGATTTGTAAGAGCTCGCCTTCAGGATGGTTCCCAACAGTCTCATTTTAAAGAAGATGCTTTTTCTTTCCGAACCCCAATTGGCAAAGTGACTGTTACCAAAAACTAAAATGTGGGATGGGCTCGTTATGCAACTATGCTGGAGATGGACAGAAATCAAGAAAACCATAGCTCTAACCTCTGAAAAATGAAGTCTCACATTGGCCCAACAAAAGAAGACATTTTAATTAATATGCCTCCCTGTGGCTTTGCCTTTCTTCTTGTGTGCTCAGCTGGAGTAATTAGAGGAAAACCGAAGGGAAGCCTCCCCCAGAAGCCTCCTCCAGGCCCCTCCAGCTGAGTCTCACTCTTCACTGCAACCCAGGAAGAGACTCGGTGGCGGTGGTGGAGCGGTAACGCGCATCTGTGCTGGGGAAATTATCCCTCCAACCACCACCAGGAACTACCCTGGGGTTTTTGCTTTGTTTTGTTTTTGTTTTTCAAGTAGCATACCCTACTCATTTTAAAAGAAAGAAAAAGAAACAATCATTTATGAACAATCATTTATAAAGAAACCCAAGTCACTCTCCCTCTGATTCAACTCCCTCTTCTGAGATTTATCCTTATTTAAGAACTTTTCCTGTATAATTTATAGTTCTATGAAATTCACCCACTTGAAGTGTACAGGTAAAATGAGTTTTAATACATTCAGGCAGAATCAAGCTGTAGAACATTTCCATCACTCGGAAAGTTCCCTAGTGTCCATCTGCCATCAATCCCTGTTCTTGTTCCCAGGTCCAGGCAACCAGCGATCTTTCTGTCTCTGCCAATGATCCATGTCTAGAATTGTGCCTGTTGTAGAGATTTCACATACACACAATGACACAATAATGTCCTCTTGAACGTGTGTCTAGTTTCTCCTACTGAGCATGTTTTGGAACTTCATCCATGCCATTACATTTACAAGTGGTCTGTTCCTTTTTATTGCTGAAGGACATTCCACTATATAAAAAGCCCCATTTTGTTTATCTGTTTGCCCGTTGGTGAACACTTGAATTGTTTACACTTTGGAGGTTTTATGAATAAACAGGAACATTCAAATACAAGGCTTTGTGTGAACACATGATTTCATTTATCTTAGGCAGATGTATAGAAAAGAAATTCCTGGCGTGTAACTATCTGCTCAACTTTCTAGGGACCTTTCAGATAATTTTTCAAAGGGTTGTACATTTCCCATTTCCATCAGCAATGTGTGAGATTTTTTCCTCATAATCCCAATAACATTTAACATATTGGGTGTCTTTCCTATTATATATCTTTTAATGAATGTATAGTGATAGCTCATTTGTGTTTCCCTAATACTAATGATGCTGAACATCTTTTGTTATTCATAGAATTTTTCTGGAGAAATTTCTAGTCAAATTATTGGCCATTTCTTTAATTGGATGGCATATCTTTCAATTACTTAATTCTTTTTTTTTTTTTTTTTTTTTTTTTGGGTGCTGGGGATCAAACCCAGGGCCTTGTGCTTACAAGGCAAGCACTCTACCGACTGAGCTATCTCCCCAGCCCCTCAATTACTTAATTCTGAGAGTTCTTTTCATATTCTGGATAAGAGTCCTTTAACAGATATAAAATTTTCAAATATTTTCTCCCATTCTTCTTGCTCCCCACCCCCATTTTCCTAATGCCATTTTTTATGGAGCAGAAGTCTTCATGGTTTTTTGTTTTTTTTTTTTTTTTAGTGTGCACCCTAAGAAATATTTGCCTAATAGGTCGCACATTTTTTTCACCCTTCTTTAATTCTAGAGGTACTGTCCTTTTAACTCCTACATGTAGATCTCAGATCCAATTTAAATAGAATTTTGTGTATGTTGTGAAGCAAGTGTCAAGGGTCTTTTTGTTTGTTTTTTCAGATGTAGCTACTGTAATGATTAATCTTAGGCATCAACTTGACTGAATGAAGGAAAATCTGAATAGCGGTAAAGCATTATTTCCAGGAGCACTTGTTGGGGTATTCCCAGAGGAAATTAGTGTATGACTAGGTAGACTGAGTGGGGAAGATGGGCCCTCAAAGTAACTTTACAAGTAAACTTTGAAAACCAGGTACCTGTTCAAACTAGTCGTGGTACAGATATAACAAAAAGGCAAAAGAGAAATGAACTCACTTTTCGAGAACTAGCATACCCTTTTCTTTTGCCCATGGAAATCGGAATTCCAGGTTCTCCAGCCTTTGGACTCTGAAACTTATACTCACGGCACCCAGGTTCTGCAGATTTTAGCTTCAGTCTGAGCTAAACCATGCATTTCTCTGGGTCGGAAGCCTTTGGATGTGGCTATCAGCTTCTTAGATTCTCTAGCTTTCAGACGGCCTATTGTGAGACTTCTCAGCCTCTACAATTATGTGAGTCCATGTTCCCCAATAAATATATACATGTATATCTTCTTTTTCCCTCCTTTTTCATATTGCCATCTTATCTGAATACATGATAAATAGATAGATAGATAGATAGATAGATAGATAGATAGATAGATAGTAGAGATAACCAATGGGATACATACATATATCATATCGGTACTGTCTCTCTGAAGAACCCTGACAATACAGGCACTCAATCATCCCAGCATCATTTATTGAAGACTCATTTTCCATAGACTCACCTTGCAATTATGTCAAAAAAAAAAAAAAAGAAAAGAAAAGTGACCATAAATGTGTAGGTTTATGTCTGGGCTATGATGCTAACACCAAACTGTCTTGATCACCATAGCTTTATAGTAAACTTTGAAGACCAAGTAGCCTAAATCCTCCAACGTTGTTCTTCTGTTTTAATGTTTTTGTTGTTGCTTATTCTGGGTACTTTGCATTTTCATTTAAATTTTAGGATATCTCAATTTTTATCAAAAGCCTGTAGGGATTTTTGATAAAAATTACATTGAATCTAGAGCTCAACTTGAGGAGAACTTTCATTTTTACTAAAATGAATTTACAAGTCATAAATGCAGCATATCTCTCCACTTATTTAGGTCTTTGTTAATTTCTCCTAACAATATGCTTCATAAATTTTGGTATATAGTTCTTGCATTTTATTAAATTTATGCCTAAATATTCTGTTCTTTTTTATTTCAAAGTAAGTAATGTTATTTTCTTAATTTTATTTTGAATTTTTAATTTCCAGCATATAGAAATACAGCTGATTTTTACATATTTATTTTGTACCTTGTAGCCTTGCTAAACTTGCTGATTGATCCTGGTAGCTTTTTGGAGGATTCCTTAAGATTTCCTACATGCAAATCATATTGTATGTGAATGAATATAGTATTACTTCTTGCCTTCTAATTCATATGTTTTTAATTTCTTATTCTTGTCTTATCACACCAACCAGTCTCCAGGGCAAAGTTGAATAAAAGTGGCAAGAGAAGCATCCTGGATCCTTTCAAAGGATGGTTTTTAATATTAAGCACAGGGTTATCTGTAGCTCTTCAACGGGTTGAGGAAACTATCATCCACAGTAGCCTCAACCCCACCCCATCATTCAAAGCTTCACTTTGCAGTTTCAGCTACCCACATTTGACTTCTGGAAATATTAATGTCTGTCATGACTGTTTTGAGAGAAACCATATCCACATAACTATTACAGTGTATTTTTAAAAATATTTTTAGTAGATGGAGAAAATATCTGTATTTTGTTTAGTTTTTTATGTGGTGCTGAGAATGAACCCAGTGCCTCACACATGCTAGGCAAGCACTCTACCACTGAGCCACAAGCCCAGCTCTACAGTGTATTTTTATAATTGTTTTATTTTATTAGTTATTGTTGTAAAATTCAAAACATAAATTAAGTTTATCATACTCATGTATGTATAGGAAAAAGCTGTATATAGGGTCCAGTACTATATACAGTTTCAGGCATGTACTGAGGTCATGGGACATAATATCCATGGATAAGGGAAATCCTCATTTGTCAAAAAAATACATCATGAATGCATATTGGGTATTTCAAGTGGATTTTGTCTTTTATTCTATTAATATGATGTATTATACCAATTGAGTTTTGGATAATAAACCAACCTTGCCATGTAAGGAGATGAGAAGTCACCACTCAATCCTAACAACAAGCAAAAGTCTGGACAAACTGAAAAATCAACAACTCTTCTTAGATCCATCAGAGAAGTGAGGTTACCAGGCAAACCTAAGCCCACCAAATCAGAGGACACACAGGGGGACACAGAGAAGCACAATCTACTAGAGCAGAAACCTCTGCAGGAACCAGTGCCCAAACAGGAAAACATGAACTGTAACTGAAAATTGTTGGAGGCTCAGTGTGGACAAGTGTAACAGTTCAAACTCCAGGGGACCTTGTACGGGGCACACGCCCATAATCCCAGCAGCTCAGGAGGCTGAGACAGGAGGATCCCAGGTCAAAGCCAGCCTCAGCAACTTAGCAAGGCCCTAAGTAACGTAGTGAGATCCTGTGTCAAAATAAAAAATAAAATGGGCTGGGAATGTTGCTCAGTGGTAAAGCACTTCTGGGTTCAATTCCTGGTACAAAAAAAAAAAAAAAGAACTCCAGGGAAACCGAGTCACAGGGGGCCGCCATGCTTCTGTAAATTTTATCTACAGAAGCTCTACCAAATTCTCACAGTGAAGACTGAAGAAAAAATGCCCTCATGCTTCCAACAGTGAGACGTTTTGAAAAGGAACCATTTTGAAAATGTGCAAAGCATTTTGTTCTTAATAAAAACTGCCCTCAAGAAAAATGATTTTTTTCAGAGCCAACCAGCTGAGAGGCATCCTGGTATCCTTTCAGAGGAGAGAAAGCATTCAGGCTTTTAATATTAAGCACAGGGTTATCTGTAGCTCTTCACCATGTTGAGAAAACTATCATCTAGAGTAGCCGCAACCCCACCCCATCATGCAGAGGTTTTTTTTGCAGTTTCAACTACCCACAGTCGACTTCGGTCTGGAAATATTAATGTCCATCATGACTCTTTTGAAAGAGACCACATTCATGTGACTATTAAATTATATTTTTAAAATATTTTTAGTAGAGCCAAACCACCCGAGGAAAAGAAATACCCAATGCCAGCCAACTGGAGGCTTCCACATGGGCAAAGAGAGATACCTAACTCCAACCCCTGCAGCCATTCTAAAGGGTCGGAGAAGACTGAGAAGCATTTATAAAGGTCACAGTTCAGGGACACAGTTTCACAAAAAGACTGAGACCTACTCATAGGACTAAAGAATGTTTCCCAATCCCTGACATCTTACAAAAATTACAAGGCCTACTGTAAGGCAAAAAAAAAAAAGAAAAAGAAAACACACACTTTGAAGAGATGGAACCACACAGAGATATAGCAAAAGTATTGGAATTTATCAGACCAGGAATCTCCTAAAACAATGATTAATATGCTAGGGAGTTTAATGGAAAAAGTCATCATCATGAATGAACAGATGAATCACATAAGCAAAGAAATGGAAAATCTAAGAAGGAAAAAATCTATGAACTGCTAGAAACCAAAAGCACAATAATGGAAATGAAGAATGTCTTTGATGGGCTCATTGGTAAACTGGGCGTAACTGAAGAAAGAATCTCTGAATTTGAGAGATTGGCAATAGAAATTTTCAAAACTAAAAACCAAAAGGAAAAAGAGACTGAAGACAAAAAAGAACAAAATTCAAGCACTCTTGGACAACTACAAAAGACTTAACATAAGAGCAATAGAAATATGAAAAGAAGAAAAAGGTGTGCTGCGAAACTCAGGCTGCTAATATTTTGTGGATAATTTTTGCTTCTGTGTTCATAAGAGATATCAGTCTGTAGGTTTTTTTGTTTGGTTTTGTGTGTGTGTGTGTGTGTGTGTGTGTGTGTGTGTGATGTCCTTCTTTGGCTTTGCTATAAGGATAAGAATGGCTTCATTAAAGAGTTGAGAAGTTCTCTCAGATCTATTTTCTTTTGTTGTGACTGTTTTTTGTTTTATTTTGTTTTTATTTGTTGTTGTTGTTGTTGTTGTACTAGGGATTGAACCCAGGGTGCCTCTACCAATGGGCTACACCCCAACCCTCTTTTTTCGTTGTTGCTCTAATTAGTTATACATGACAATAGAATGCACTTTGATGTATCATACATAAATGGAGTACAACTTCTCTTTCTTCTGGTTGTACATGATATAGTCATATATGCATGTAGCGTAATAATGTCCAATTCATTCTACTATTCCTCTTACCCCTATACTGACTCCCCTCCCTTCACTGCCTTCTGCCTAATCCAAAGTAACTCTATTCTTCCCTAGCCCCTGCCCACACTTTATTGTGAATTAGCATCCAAATATCAGAGAAAACATTCAAACTTTGGTTTTGGGGGATTGGCTTATTTCACTTAGCATAATAGTCTCCAACTCCATCCATTTACCTGAAAATGCCATCATTTCATTCTTCTTTAAAGATGAATAATATGCCATTGTGTATGTATACCACATTTTCTTTATCCACTCATATGTTGAAGGACATCTTGGTTGGTTCCACAGTTTAGCTATGGTGAATTCCATTCCAAGATTTTTTTAGGAATCTCCATACTGCTTTCCAGAGTGGTTGTACCAATTTGCAGTCCTTCCAGCAATGAATGAGTGTACCTTTTTCCTTACATCCTTGCCAACATTTATTGTGACTTGTATTCTTGATAATTGTCATTCTGACTGGAGATGAAATCTTAAGAGTAATTTTGATTTGCATTTCTCTAATTGCTAGAGATGTTGGACATTTTTTCATTTATTTATTGATTGATTGTATTTCTTCTTCTGTGAAGTTCCTGTTCAGTTCCTTTGCCCATTTATTGACTGTGTTATTTGAGGGGGGGGTTGGTTTTTTTGAGTTCTTTATATATTCTGGAGATTAATGCTGTATCTGAAGTGCATGTGGTAAAGATTATCTCCCATTCTGTAGGCTCTTTTCATGTTATTGTTTCCTTTGCTAAGAAGAATTTTTTAGTTTGGATCCATCCCATTTATTAATTCTTGATTTACTTCTTCTGCTTTAGGATTCTTGTTAAGGAAGTCAGAGCCTAAGCTGACAGGATGGAGATTTGGGCCTATATTTTCTTCTACTAGGTGCAGGGTTTTTGTTCTAGTGTCTAAGTCTTTGATGCACCTTGAATTAAGTTTCATGCATGGTGAGATATAGGGGTTTCATTTTATTTTTTTTAATTGTAAACAAATGGGATACATGTTGTTTCTCTGTTTGTACATGGCGTAAAGGCATACCATTTGTGTAATCATAAATTTACATAGAGTAATGTTGTTTGATTCATTCCATTATTTTTTCCCTTCCCCCTACCCCTCCCACCCCTCTTTTCCCTCTATACAGTCCTTCCTTCCTCCATTCTTGCCACCCTCCCACCCCCCATTATGTGTTGCCATCCACTTATTAGTGAGATCATTCTTCCTTTGTTTTTTTGAGATTGGCTTATCTCACTTAGCATGATATTCTCCAATTTCACCTATTTGCCTGCAAATGTCATAATTTTATCATTCTTTATGGCTGAGTGACATTCCATTGTATATATATACCACAGTTTCTTTATCCATTCATCAATTGAAGGACATCTAGGTTGGTTCCACAATCTGACTATTGTGAATTGAGCAGCTATGAACAATGATGTGGCTGTATCTCTGTAGTACGCTGATTTTAAGTTCTTTAGGTATAGGCCGAGGAGTGGGATAGCTGAGTCAAATGGTGGTTCCATTCCAAGTTTTCTAAAGAATCTCCACACTGCTTTCCAGAGTGGCTGCACTAATTTGCAACCCCACCAGCAATGTATGCGTGTACCTTTTCCCCACATCCTCTCCAACACCTATTGTTGCTTGTATTCTTGATAATCGCCATTCTAATTGGGGTGAGATGGAATCTTAGTGTAGTTTTGATTTGTATTTCTCTTATTACTAGAGATGTGGAACATTTTTTCATATATCTGTTGATTGCTTGTAGATATTTTTCTGTGAAGCGTCTGTTCATTTCCTTAGCCCATTTGTTGACTGGATTATTTGTATTATTGGTGTAGTGTTTTTTGAGTTCTTTATATATTCTGGAAATTAGTGCTCTATCTGAAGTATGAGTGGCAAAGATTTTCTCCCACTCTGTAGGCTCTCTCTTCACATTGCTGATAGTTTCCTTTGCTGAGAGAAAGCTTTTTAGTTTGAATCTATTCCAGTTTTTGATTCTTGTTTTTATTTCTTGTGCTATGGGAGTCCTGTTAAGGAAGTCTGATCCTAAGCCGACATGTTGAAGATTTGGACCTACTTTTTCTTCTCTAAGATGAAGGGTCTCTGATCTGATTCCAAGGTCCTTGATCCATTTTGAGTTAAGTTTTGTGCAGGGTGAGAGGTAGGGGTTTAATTTCATTCTGTTGCATATGGATTTCCAGTTTTCCCAGCACCATTTGTTGAAGAGGCTATCTTTTTTCCATTGCATTTTTTTGGCACCTTTGTCTAGTATGAGAAAATTGTATTTATTTGGGTTTGTGTCCATCTCCTCTATTCTGTACCATTGCTCTGTCTGTCTATTTTGGTGCCAATACCATGCCATTTTTGTTACTATTGCTTTGTAGTATAGTTGAAGATCTGGTATTGCGATACCCCCTGCTTCACTCTTCCTGCTAAGGATTGTTTTAGCTGTTCTGGGTTTCTTATTCTTCCAGATGAATTTCATGATTGCTTGCTCTATTTCTGTAAGGTACATCATTGGGATTTTAATTGGAATTGCATTGAATCTGTATAGCACTTTTGGTAGTATGGCCATTTTGACAATATTAATTCTACCTATCCAAGAACATGGGAGATCTTCCCATCTTCTAAGGTTTTCTTTAATTTCTTTCTTTAGTGTTCTGTAGTTCTCATTGGAGAGGTCTTTCACCTCTTTTGTGAGATTGATTCCCAAGTATTTTATTTTTTTCGAGGCTATTGTGAATGGGGTAGTATTCCTAATTTCTCTTTCTGTAGATTCATCACTTATGTATAAAAATACTTTGGATTTATGAGCATTGATCTTGTAACCTGCTACTTTACTGAATTCATTTATGAGTTCTAAAAGTTTTCTGGTGGAATTTCCAGGTTCCTCTAAATATATAATCATGTCATCAGTCAATAGGGATAGTTTGAGTTCTTCTTTTCCTATTCGTATCCCTTTAATTTCTCTGGTCTAATTGCTCTGGCTAGAGTTTCAAGGATGATGTTGAATAGAAGTGATGAAAGAGGGCATCCCTGCCTTGTTCCAGTTTTTAGGGGGAATGTTTTCAGTTTTTCACCAGTTAGAATGATATTGGCCATGGGCTTATCATAGATGGCCTTTACAATGTTAAGGAATGTTCCCACTATCCCTATTTTTTCTAGTGTTTTGAGCATGAAGAGGTGCTGTATTTTATTGAATGCTTTCTCTGCATCTATCGAAATAATCATGTGATTCTTAACTTTAAGTCTGTTGATATGGTGAATGACATTTATTGATTTCCGGATGTTGAACCAACCTTGCATCCCTGGTATAAAACACATTTGATCATGGTGTACTATCTTTTTAATATGTTTTTGTATGCAATTTGCTAAAATTTTGTTGAGAATTTTTGTGTCGATGTTCATTAATGATATTGGTCTGAAATTTTCTTTCTTCGATGTGTCTCTGTCTGATTTAGGTATCAGGGCAATATTGGCTTCAAAGAATGAGTTTGGGAGGGTTCCCTCTTTTTCTATTTCATGGAATACTTTGAGGAGTATTGGAATGAGCTCTTCTTTAAAGGTTTTGTAGAACTCATTTAATTTCATTTTGTTACATATGGATTTCCAATTTTCCAGCACCATTTGTTAAATAGGCTCTCTTTTCTTCAGTGAATGTTTTTGGCACCTTTGTTAGTATGAGATAACTATATTTATGTGAGTTTGTCTCTGTGTCTTCTATTCTGCACCATTGGTCTGCATGCTTTTTTTGTTACTATGGCTCTGTAGTATAGTTTAAGGTCTGGTATTGTGATGTCTTGTGCTTTATGCTTCTTGCTAAGGATTACTTTTGCTGTTCTGGGTCTCTTATTTTTTCAAATTAATTACATGATTGCTTTTTCTAGTTCTATGAAGAATGTCACTGGAACTTTAATAGGAATTGCATTGAATCTGTATAACACTTTTGGTAATATGGTCATTTTGACAATATTAATTCTGCCTATTCAGGAGCACAGGAGTTCTTTCCATCTTATAAGATGATCTCCAATTTCTTTCTTTGGTGTTCTGAAGATTTCATTGTAGAGGTCTTTCACCTCTTTTGTTAGACTGATTTTTAGGTTTTTTTTTTTTTTTTGAGGTTATTGTGAATTTCTCTTTCAGTAGATTCACCATTGATATATAGAAATGCATTTGATTTATGGGTTTTGATTTTATATCCTGCTACTTTACTGAATTCATTTATGAGTTCTAGAATTTTGGGGTAGAGTTTTTTGGGTCTTCTAAATATAGAATCATGTCATCGGCAAATAGGGATAGTTTGAGTTCTTTTCCTATTTGTATCCCTTCAATTTCCTTCTTTTGTTTGATTGCTTGAACTAGGGTTTCAAGGACTATGTTGAATAGGACTGATGAAGAAGATTTTCAGTTTTTAAAGGGAATGCTTTCAATTAATTTTTCTCCATTTAGAATGATGTTGGCCTTGGGTTTAGCATATACAGTTTTTACAATGTTGAGGTATATTCCTACTATCCTTAGTTTTTCTAGGGTTTTGAACATGAATGAATTCAGTAGGGTTTTCTAGACAAAATGTAATTTGTACAGGAATGTGCAAAAGACCAAGACAAGCAAATTCAATTTGGGAAAAGAAAAAAATGAAGGATTTACACAATCAGATATCAATACATAGTAAAAAGCTATAATGACTAAAGCCATGTGGTATGTGTACCCTTGAATAGAATAAAGAGCCCAGAAATAAATTCACACATATATGGTCATAGATTTGCAGAAAACACTCCACTGCAGTTTAGAGGATGCATCCCTTTGTGGATGGTGTTGTATCATTAGATAGCTTTTCAGGGAAGGATGAACCTTGACCCCTAATTTCCACCCTGACCAAAATTAATTTGAAAGGGATAATAAACTTAAATGTGAAACAAAATATAATAAAGCTTCAGAAGAGAACATCTTTGCAATCCTGGAATAAGCAAACATTTCTAAAACAAGACACAGAAAAACACCAATCATATAACTGAAAAAATATCTCAGACCCATGCAATGGAATACTATGTAATTGTAAAGGGAAAGTAAAGATAAGAATCTTTTTACATATTGATATGTGATGGATGAAATATTATACAACTATAAAATAATGAGTTTGGAAAAAAAGAGGGAGATGTCCATATACTGATATGAATCCATGTACTTATGTGGAGAGATCTCTAGGATATATTATCAAGCATAAAAAACAGTAGAGAATGCTGACTGTAAAATATAATGTTTTAAGTTTTAATAAAGCAGATAAATGAGAATATATAGTCACATTTTCTTCTATGTACATAAAAGAAATGTATAAGTAAGAGATTAATGAAAATTATTAATTAACCCCAGGAATAAGGGGATAGAGGAACATGGCGGATGGCACCAAGATCAGAGAAATCTCTCAACATGTACTATTCAGAATCATTTAGACCTTTGGACCATGTAAACATCTTACTTATTAAAAAATAAGGGATAAAAATAATTTAAAAATTTCAAAAAATAAGGTTTATCTAGAACTACTGCTACTGAAATTCAAATGAGGAAAAAATGAAGGTTTATAGCATCTGAGAAACAATGTAGAGGAAAAACAGAACTTCGCGTGACTTTTGAAAGATAGGTAATGTCTGATTTTGGATACCTCTGGTCACTTCTCCGCACCTGGGTAGGAACCTCACTTGGAAATCCTATGACCAAAACATTCCATCTGCCATCATGTTATTTGCTTAACTTAGCCTGGTGGTCATGTGTGCAAAGACAGGGAGAGACACGCAGATGGGGTGGGAAGAAAGAACTTCTTAGGAGTTTGAACTACATGTATGTTTAATTTCTTTAATAAAATACACATGAAGAGAAGACACTCGCAAAAACAGCCTACGGCAAGACTGAGTTAAGTCTTAAAAGAAAGAAACCCTGTCTGATGAATACCTTGACCATGGACTTCTAGCCTCCTGAATTGTGATAAAATAAATCTTTACTGTTTTAATCATACACAAAGTAATAATATAATATGTATAATAAAAGCAAAAGGAAGGATAAATAGGAACACACACCCTCCCCCACAGGATTAGTTTCTAATGGCAATTACCCTCCTAAGCAAGATTCTTTGGGGCAAAGGTGAAAAGCATAGAAGATAAAGAAAACAGACTTTTAATAAACATATTTCATAATGGCAAAATGCAAAGATCTGTTAAATCTGGGTGGCGGAGGCAAAAAAATTCAGCATGTCCTTTTTGCTGAAGATACCACAGTCCTCTGAGAACAATAGATTTTTTTTAAAGACAAAGCATTTCATTGTTTTCTGTGTGAACAAGAACTACAGGGAAGAAAAAACATGTCTGAAGCCAAAAACACAGTCCATTTAGAAGGCTTTGGCTCATCAAGAGATCACAATTAAGCCAGCTAAGGTCTTCCTAAGCCGAGGGTGTTCAGAACAGAACAAATCCTTCCTGCTTAAGTGCCTGCTCCCGTGACTGGGGGCCAGGCCAGAGCGTGAAATGTCAGATTCAAGTGAGGGCAACAGTTCATGAACAAACCGGAAGTCTCTTGTTCTCATGATTCCTGTAGGTAAGGAGCATAGTTTCCAAATTGAAAACTAGACCAAGTAACTGTGACACCTTCCAAGACAATATTTTGTGTATGTTTCATGATTTCTTTTTAAGGAAATGCACAAGGTCTAATTACATAAGCTGTTTATTCTCATTAGCCTTTTGGGTTTCAGCATGTGTAGGTTTGCTTAAGCTTTCTCACTATTAAACTCAGCCAAATTCATGCTCAGAGAGAAAGTCAGATTCCAGTATGCAGTTCTACAGCAGATCTCCAAACTGCCCAAATCCCTGGGGTAATCCAAAACATTCTGTCAGCTGCTACGTGTCTTTTTTCTCTTCTGCAAAAAGCAGTAGCAAGATTAATGTCAACACACACTCTTCCCCAAGGTTTAGCCTGTTTATCTGCAATTACTCTCCTGAGCAAGATTCTTTTTTTGCCACTTGTCAGAGGTGAAAGTTAAGATGAATCATTCTATTAATATAAACAAATAAAAAGCACCTTATATTATTCAATACTTTCCAAATTTCAAAGCACATATTTAATCCTCACAAATCAATCAAGAGGTAGGGCAGGTATTAGTACTCCCATTTTACAGAGGAGAAAAGCTGAGGCTCTGGAAAGTTAAGTAGCTAACCAAAAAGTTACTCAGCTCCTAAGTGGATAGAACCCCCACTCCTCTCTTCTGACCCTGTGGCACTCGGCCATAGACCCCAGCCAAACAATTATTGATTTAACTTCAAATTCCTCTCTATCGATCCATAAATTGCAAATTCTCTGACCATCATGGCCATCTAATGTATTCGATTCCTATTTCTGGAGATGGATCTTTCTCACAATCTCTCCCCCCTTTGGCCTGCCATGGATGTGGATTTTCATCATCTGAGGTCGCTCCTCGGGTTAAAGAGGCAGTCTTTGCCCTGCAGGCCAGTTTTTCCTCAGTGCTGTTCCTGAGGTGCCTACATCAGAAATACACTGCGAACATGTTAAAAATATAAATCCCTGGGCATCACCCCAGAACCACAGAATCGGAGTCTCTCCGGGGAGTGTGTTTGGGAATTTGCATTTCTTCACAAGCGCCCCCACCCTGCTGCCAGCTTTAAAGTTGAGAACCACTGCTTTCAGCAGTGGAAAGCCTGAGGTGTTTTGAGCCAGAGACTAGAATTATCAAAGGGATATTTTAAGGAGATAACAGGGAGGCAATATTTAGCATAGGCTGGAGTGGAAAGAGATGAAGTCTAGAACTGTCTGAGATCACTACAGTAGCCCAGCTTGAGAGGCAGGATGGGACAGGCAGGTTGGGAAGGAAGGATAAACATAGGAATAAAAAGTAAACCTGTAAAGGGGCTTTGGATAAGTCACTATTATGTCTTGTCTTTGTTTCTAGAAAATGTCTATGGTTAATGTGTGCTTTTCCTTTCATCCCACCTCGCCATCACTAAGAAGCCAAGTTAATTCTGCAAGCATATTTCACCAGCGACACAGCTCAGCTCCTGCGTGTGCTAAGCTGCATACAAGGGGATTTAGCCGCAGTTCAAGCAGGACTGCTTAATTAGTCTCCTGTGACTCGGACTGAGTTCCTTTGCTAAATTCATTTAGATTAGAAGAAAAGGTAGTAAGCTGCCAACTGATGTCCAAAAGCATTTGGAGTTCAGTTCCAAAACTATAACCTTGCATGTTTTCCATGTGTGCCAAAGAAGTTCAAGGGAGCTTCACTTTCTAAATCACTGTGTGACTCTCATTTTATTCCCTAGAAACCGAAACCACAGAACAAGAACCTAGGAAGGTTTCCTTTTCATTTGCTTCCCTGACCTCCATTCCTGTCCTCTCTCCTCCTCCTGCCCTTCCTCCTCCTCCTCCTCTCTCGCATACATCTCACATTGCAATGATGGTCACGTGTCGTAAGGGGATGCTTTTGATTTTTATCTTTCTCACAGCAGATGCTTGGAAATCACATCAACCTGGAACTCGGAACACCTGAGCTCTCGTTCCAGTTTTACCACTGCCTTGCTGTAGGATCTTGAGTGGCAGCTGTCCCTGCTGGAGCTCAATGGTGTCATCTGTAAAATGAGAAGACTGGACTAGCTGATATCCAAGGTCAACCAATCCAAATAGTCCACATTTCCAACCTGACTTCTGCAGATACCTTACAGCAACATGCAAGTTTAAAATCTCCAGATCCGAATTACTCTGGTTCATCTGCATTCACAACCCTTACAGCGCCTGGCAGGGTGTGCACTGGAGTCTTAGACTATGGCAGCAACGCTACAACGAAGTGGGTTGAGCTACTTAACTGTCTGCCTGGACACATTTTTCACTACAAATTCTTTAATCAGGTCTAGTGAAACTAGATAATGCAGGGAAATGTTAATGAAATCATTTTGGCACCTGGTCACATCGGGGGAGTGTCAACGCCTTCTCTTCACCCAGGGCCTCTCAGTAGGTAATTTCCCATCACCTTCCTCCTCTTGTCTTCACACTCATCAAGAAACACACACTGATGCCAAAGACGCACCCAGCACCACTCAGAGGAACAAGACAGCCAGCCGGCTATAGACAGGGGACAGTGACAGAAGAGGTGGTTTCAGTTGCCGTAAATTCTAACAGTCAAATGTGGCCCGAAATGCAACCTTTCATGAAGTAAAAAGAAGCAAACAGCTTGGGGGGCTTTGTTTTGCTTGCTTGCTTTAGATTTTTTGTTTTCAATGCAGCAAAATAAAACCTTCATAGGCCTGCATCCATAGGTCTCAACGTCCGGTCTCATCTCCCAGCAGTTAGACGGCACTCCTACTGTGTCCTGATCAAGATCCATGAGAGCATGGACCTGCCATTCACTCCTTCCATAAATGGTTACCAAGTGAATGCATACTACATGCTGTCCTGGAAGCTAGGACACAACCTCTGTCCTCAGGATGCTTCAACATCTGTGGATAAGACTGAACCCAGGGCCTTGTGCATGCTGAGCACCCCCTCCGACATTGAGCTACATTCCCCAGCTGGGCGTGAGATATGAATCAGATGTCTATGAGTATAACATGTAATATATTACACATGTATGTTTTACACACATCCACCTGGGGAAAAGTCAGAGTTATACACACTCAAATGAAAATGGTAATAATTGCTAGGGGATAGAATTATGGATTTCTTTCCTTCTTTGTAATGTTTTGTAAATCCTCTGATTTTTTTTTTGCAAGTTTAACACTTTCATAATGAGAAAAAAAGCAATTTTCATCATAAAAACTGTATGATTTTGAAGATTTATTGACACAGGAAAATGTCATATATTGCTAAAAATCTAACATTGCAAAACCGCATGTATAATAAGATTTCATTTTGATTATGTGATGTAAATAAGAAACTGAAAGGGCATGTACCAAAATACTAATAGCAATTACCTTTGATGGAGTAATAGGCAATTTTTAATTTCATTCTTTTTTTTTTAATTACCCAAGATTTCCACACTGAGCCTGTACATTTTTATTTCATGGCATTGCACCACCTCTGAGAAGCCTTCCCTGATCATCACCATCGACTACACGCCCAGAAAACTTTTTGAATTTTCTATCAACACCAAGTATGAGATGCTGCTCATCATTATTTTTCTCATGAGCTCTGAGAGGGAAGCCTTAGGTGTTTGATGTCTTTCACCCACGCCAGCATTTGATCATGTTCAGCAAACACAGGTAGCTTCATTGATTACTCTCAAATGCTACAGTGACTTGCTGCTGCCCAGGTTTAGGGCTGGGCTGTAAGTTATGCAGGCAGCAGAGCTGGCCCCAGCGGCCTTCACGCTTTGTTCCGACTCTCTCCCGGATCGAATGTTGGCACCTTGGAGGGGTCGGAGCTCATTTCTAAATAGTTTTTCATCCTCAGCCCATCAAGGTTTGCTATGAAAAGTAGACCCAGCAGATGGAACAGAAGGAGAGAGCTCATTATTACAGAACATAATTTATTACCCACAGGATTCCTGAGTCACTGCCACAGGGCACAGAAGGAGAGATTCGGAGAATATTGAGCCTGGGAGGGAGGCAAGAACTCCAGCTTCCCCGTGCAGACACCGGGTGCAGAGATAATAAGCAACGTGCCCACAGGAAGTTGGTGACAGAGTCCCTTCCCCCTCTGCCACAGTCTGAGAGATAGATGACATGCACAATCATCTGCTCAGAATGATGGGACAGGGATGATACAGCGAAACTTCCACATTTGGCTCTGAGTCTGTCTGTATGGTTTGCATGTTTAAAAGGAAACCGCACAATATTTATGAACTGATGATTAATGTTCAAACCTAATAAAGACATACCTTTTTAAAATAAAAATATCTGTTCAGACAGAGAGACTTTTGCTTTTTCTGGGCAGATTCCTGGGACCGACTGTTTGACCTTACCAGGTTCATGCAATACCCTCCAGGGCAAAGCCTGTGGTGAAGACAGAGAATGGATTTTGGGGTCAGACAGGTTCAAGTTTCAATGTAAACTTTATTTCTTACCAAAAAAAAAAAAAAAAAAAAAAAAAAAGTCTTACTGAGTGACTCTGGAAAGTCAATTAACCCCCTGTGCCCTGTTTCCTCGGCAGTAGAGAATGGAACTCATGCGGTCACCATAAGAGTTAAGACACGCAGGACAGTCCTGGGAGCATAGCAGCTGCTCACTTTGCTGACTCGTTTTTGCATCATTTCTCTCCTTGAGGCTGGTTTCTGCTACCACTTCTCCAGGCTGCTTTTGTGACACAGGACAGAAGACAAGTCACTTCTCATTCAGCTACTTAACTCAGGTCGCTCTTGGTCCCTTGGAATGGACTCCTCTCTTCTTTTGCCCCATCAAAGGCCTGAATTTTCTTCTAGAATCAACTCATGGTTCACATCTCTAAATTTATTCTTCAATCACCATCACACATATATTCCTCTCTCCCAGTTGTGACGAAATATTGGGAGAGTGGCAATGTTGTCTACATGTAAAAGCACATTCAGGGAGAGAAAACAGGCAAGAGGAGAGAACCCAAGCTTCAGGATCAAGAGGTGCTGACTGAAAGTTGGCCATCTGCCAACAACCAGCTGGGTGACCCAGAACAAGTCACCTTGGACCCTCAGCCCCCATCTCTTTGTCTGTTAAATAAGCATCATAATCCCTCCAGCCGGATCTTCTGCCATGAGCAGTCCATTAGGACAGGAGTAAGGATAAGAAAGAACGGGAGGGGAAAGGAAGAATCAAGGTAGAAAAAGGAACCAACAATAGGAGGCCATGGGGGACTCTGGGTGGGTGAGGATGGAAGAGCTCAGTGGAAAGGAGACTGCAGGGGCCACCTGCCATCTCAGGAGCAAGGTTGGTGGTGATGGCCCTGGGCAGAGTCAGAGGGGCCTCATGCCACCAGATTGGTGAAGATAATCTTTTCTATCCTAGAACAAAGCAGTATGTTTGGCATTACTTAGGAAAGGGGAGGAAAAGAACAGCTCACCCTTACAACAGGCAACGGCCGGCCTATCTGGGATGCTTAGTTGCAAACTGTGTGGCCAGAGACCGGTTTATGTTAAATTCAACCACAGAATGTTCAAGGTGTATTTCAAAGCAGTAATTTTGGGCTCCCTAGCACATTTCCCCCATCTACACAGCAATGACATGTGTCCCACCGCCCCAGCTCTGGGCTCACAGAAGAGACAGATGACCCAGATTGGGTCCATCGGAATAGCACATTTTCAGGGATGCTACTCAAACTGTTTCACAACCAGAACGACAAGAACGCCACTTGTCAAAATGGGCTCCTGCCACGGATAACTAGTACAGCCAGGCTGGACGCCAGCCCACCCACTCCTATGGGCTTAGGACGAGGGTGGCAGTGGATCCAAGACCAAGGAAGGTCAATCAGATCCTCCTCCAGGACGAAAAGTGGACCTTAGGAAAAAGAAGCAAGGTTCTTAACATTAGACCAGATATGAAACCTGAGACGAGAGCAGAATGAAAGCAGAGTAACAGGAATGGAAGAGAAAACCATCGTAAAATGTGTCCTGCAGGGGCTGGGGATATAGCTCAGTTGGTAGAGTGCTTGCCTTTCATGCACAAGGCCCTGGGTTCAATTCCCAGCGCCGCAATAAAAAAATAAAAAAAAAAAAAAAAATGTGTCCTGCAGTTCTTTCTTTAATTCCATGGTCTGCACCATCATCCATCCCAGTTACCTGAGCCAATCAATTCTATTTTTTCTTAAACTTGTTCAAATTGGCTTTGTCACATACAATCAAGGGTTGTGACAAAAACTCCTTAGTCCACAGTGGCAAAGCTTAGCTGTGTACAAGAAGGAGCCACGTGCCAAGTTAATCACAGTGGAAAGACCAGGGCTCGTTAGGAGAAAGGAAGGAGAGGCCCTGGGGACTCACCTCTGGACGAAGAGTCTCTACCCTCAGCTCATCTGATCTCTGATGATGGCTAACTTCAGACAAGCAGCTGCTGGAACTGAGCGGGGAAACCCCAGGGACCCTTGTCGCAGCAACCCAATGTCAGGCTAACTCTTCAGGCCTCAGGTGTTCAGTCTGCTTCAAGTTAATATGCACTTCCTCCTGTGCTGTGATATCCCCGGCCCCAGGCTGTTTCAAGCAAGTGAAGTCCACTGTGGCATCTATTACTCTCTTAACATTCCCCAGGAATAGGGTCTCTGGGCTTCGCACACATAACACCCAGTGAGCGCTCACACCAGGAAACACAGTGGCCACGTACAGTAACATCCAGCTCCTGGTCTCCCACCTGACCAGGCAGAACAGCTGCCTGGTCCTGCAGTGTAAGAGTCCAGCAGAATAAAGATACTGGAAAAGAGCTCTGGCTATTCATTCATCCAAGTCCTTTGTGACCAGAGCTCAAGTGGCCAAAGTCTGTGGGTTTGTCAGATCCACATATGAGTGACCTTGATCATAAGCAGTGAATGGAAAAGGTCACCTGAGGTTATAAAGCTTTCAGTAGGCTCTTTACATTGAAGAAAAATCCCTGAAGTGCAAAATACTCAAAAATGCAAAACTCAGTAAAAGCCTAAACGGAGAACACCTACAACTAATCTCACCTTAAAAAAGTTAATCAAAATGGTCAGAAAGCCCTTGTCAGACATCCCTAGGCTTACAGTGCTCGGGGCTTACTGTACAGCTATGCATGAAGGGCAGCCAGGAAGGCAGGAACATGTAGGATGGACAGCCCATCAGAGGGCAGGAACCGGGGAGCAGGCACAGAGAGGAGGCAGGACACAGAACACTCTTCCCGGTCAAACACAGGTCTGGTCAGCCTCATGGTCCCCTCAGCTAGGGAAGCTCTTGACTCACTCCAAATAAACAGGATGTTTCACTCTCCACTGTAAGCAGCAATAGTAGACATTCAATGCGTGTTAGCTGGGCAGCACTCACTGTGCTAAACACTTTGCATGTGTTAGGTTAGCTGGGCAGCAGGCACTGTGCTAAACACTTTGCATGTGTTAGGTAAGTAACACTGGGGGAAAGCCTGGCACAGTATTTAGACATCTAGTGAGAGCTTAATAAATGTTATGCATCATCATCATCATCATCATCATTTTTAATCTTCAGAGTATTTCCATGAGTTAGGCACTACCTGCTAGAGTTATTTTGTACATCACAAATCAGAAGCTGCTAGTTTGGATCTTGAATGTCCCCCAAGACCTATGTCTTGAAGGCTGAGTCCTCAGCCTGTGGTGCTACTCAGAGGTGATAGAACATTTAGGAGGTCTAGTGGAAGGGAACTACATTACTGGGAAGCATTCCTTTGAAGGGAATCTCAGGACCCCAACCCTTCCTGTCTCTCTTTCTTCCTAACCTACATGAGGTGAGTTGCACTGTGATGTGCTCCCATCACGGCCTCAGAAGCAAGGAGTCCAATCAGCCATGAACTAAAACCTCCAAATTGTGAGCCAAAATAAACCTTTCCTGCCAGGCACAGTGGCGCATGCCTATAATCCCAGTGGTTCTGGAGGCTAAGGTAGGAGGATAGAGAGTTCAAAGCCAGCCTCAGCAAAAGCAAGGTGCTAAGCAACTTTGTCTCTAAATAAAATATGAACTAGGATTGGGGATGTGGCTCAGGGTTTGAGTGCCCCTAGGTTCAATCCCCGGTACCCAACCCCCCATAAAAAAGATTCAAAATAAACCTTTTCTCTTTATAAGCTGATTATCTCAGTCAACTTATAAACTTTATACAACTCAATAAGCATAAAGTTACTCAATAAGCAGAAAGGACACAATTATAAACCAGACAACCTAGTTCAAGAGCTCTTAACCACCAAGCATGGTGGTGCATACCTATAATCCTAGTTACTCTTGAGGCTGAGGAAAGAGGATCACAAGTTCAAGGCCAGCCTGGGCAACTTAAAGAGACCCAATGGTAAAATACAATTTTATAAAGGATAGGGATGTAGCTTGGTAATAGAATGTTTACCTAGCATGCACAAGGCCCTGGACTCAGTCCCCAGCTCCTGGAGAAAGCTGAAGCTCTGAACCATTGTGCTTCAGCTCAAAAAGGAGTTTCAGAAGACCAGGGAAGAATCTCCTACCAGTAATTTTCATAAGCTGCAAATGAGTAACCATCTCACGTTTTCCTATCTGTACTCTGTTATGCGGCGCAACTTAAGAACAGACCAATCACCACTGAGAAGTCCAAATTTGAGAGCCTTTATTAGCCAGTGGGCTGACTGTCTCACACAATGCCCCAAAAACTGCTATTGTGGAATAGCCCTGACCATAGGGTTGCAGGGATTTTTATACCATAAGTCAGTACATCAATCCAAACTAACATCATGAGATCTAAAATCATTAGCAGAGGGGGAAGCGGGTCAAAATGACCTTTACTTAGGTACAAATTAAAGAATGGCTACTAACATCTAGACAATTACTGTTGACATCACTGTTGACATGGTAAAGTGTTTAGGAAAATAGGAATCAAAAAGAGAACAATTTTTCATTATACAAGAATTGCCATTTCATCATTTTGTATTGCCAACCATATCATGCTAAGCAACTGTTGACGGGTACAGAGGCAGGGCGTTCCCAGGGGAAGCATTTCCTACGTAACATGGAGTCTCAGAGCAAAATGGAGTCTGTTTAGTCACTGCCCATGTCGCCTGGCCTGTTACATTTCCATGGAGCCAAATCTGCCAGCTCGTCACATACTCCAGTGGTTCTCCAGCATTATCATGTATCAAAATCACCCCGTAGGGGAAACAGATTTCTGGGTCCTATTCCCTGAGTTTCTGATGCAGGAGATGAAGGCTTGGAGTTGAGGACTTGCAATTCCAGCAAGTTCCCCCGTGAGGTTAATGCTGCTGGTATAGGCACCACACTTAACAACCACTGCCAAGTTCTTGCTTTCAGTTCGTGGGTCTACGATCATTGAAATGGTCAGCTTCTCCAGGAAGCACTCTAAAGCTTCTTTGTATGTGAGGATCTAGTCACATCACCTTCTTCTCCCACATTTTCATTCCTTGACTAGTTCATTCATTCGTTGTACACATAATACCAAGCTCCTACTAAGCTCCACCCACAGACACTGGGAAAACAGCCATGACAATGCAGAACTGATTTTCAACCTGGAGGAGTACACAGCAGATATTTACCAAATAAAAACACAAATTTCAAATTGGTCAAGTGCTAGAAAGAAAAGGAACTGGATTCTTTAAGAGAAAAACCACAGGGGAGGCTACAGTACAGGCTCTTGGCTTTGTTGATCCAGTACACATTCCTCCTTATTCCTTGCCCCCAACTTCTACCTCCTGTTCTCCACATTTCTTTGGAAGAATAACCTCAAAGGTAGGGCTCCACACCCTCGCCTCGCCCAGGTTGAACCAAGACAGGAAAGAAAGACATGAAATGGTCTCCAGTCAGGCCTCCCTTTCGCCCTGTCTCATGATGGAAATCAGTCCTCAGGTGGAAAAAATGGGAACCAGGAGTGACAGAGGTAAGAGGTGGGAGGAAAAGAGCAGAGCCAGAATGCAGGAGGCCTTGTTTGGAATTCCTGGATCCAGTCATGCCTGAGGGCAGCTGCTTTCCTGGCCTCCCTAGTTGAAAGACCAATTAATTCCTTATTCTACCTCATTTTCATTATTTTATTGAAGATAACCAGGATGAGCATAGGAACCTCATTTATATTTGAGAGTGATACTTTTCTGGAAAAGTAATGATTAGATTGAGGCCAAAAGAATGAGTAGGCGTAGCCACGAGGAGAGTCAGAATTACAGTTCCAACACAGAAAACAAGAGATGCCAAGGACCTAGGGTGGGAAAAGCACTTCCGGCAGGAACTGGAAGCAGAGGCTGGTGTGCTGGGAGAGGAGGCAGGAGAAGTAGTCAGAGCCTGCAGGCTGTGTAAACGCCTTTGTAACTCACCTTAAATAAATGGACCATAAAGGTCCATCTGAAGCCAAAATTATAGGTGATCAGGTCGAACCCAGGAAACAGAGGCCAGTTTGGATCCTGGAGGTTGGAGGCGCCCCTGAGAGACTGGAATGTCCCTGTCTCCAGAGCCCTTTGATCACCAGGTTACCTGCCCATGCCACCCCTCCCCAAAGGCCGCAGACAGGGAATTGCTAATGAATGTCCCCCGGGCCTTTACCTGCCTGGGTCACTCCATTTGGCCCTTCCCCTGCCCATCTGCCTCCCACCTTCTGGCCCTCCCACCAGCATCTCCTGGGCCTGGTCAGGAAGGAAAGAGAGAAGCGGGGAGACAGCAGGAGAACAAAGGGGACTTTAGCCTATAAAAGGGCAGGGCACGCTCACTTCTTGGGATCCCAGAACAGCAGTCACGGCCCCCTCGTCCCCCCCAGGAGAAGTCTGTGTCACCACCTTTAGATAAAACCTGCCTCATACGCTTGTCTTGGCGTGCTCTCGGGTGTTATACTTCAACATCTGAGGAAGCAGAACTCGTCACCAAATCTACAGTTGATCTTATGACTTAAACTAACTTTCCTCAAGTCAAAGTTTTCCTCAGCCCCTACGCTAACTCGGAACAGAGCTGTCCACACACCATGCCCCTCCATGCCATCTGCTTCACCCTCTGCTTGTTATGGATTTCCTACTGCATCCACCTGACTGACTCTGGGCCCAAACTGCCCTCTCCTAGACTAGAGGAAAGCAGACACCCTCTGGCAGCAGATGGCAGGGGACAGAATACTCAGGGTAACACTGCTGTTTCCATAACTAAGTCGTGGAAAGTAGACCCCATGGGGCCAATTAGCACCATCTCTAACTACCAGCGGAGGCCCTGTTCTCAGATCTGCTCTTCCCTTTACGCAGCTCTGCTTCCTGCTCCACGAACTCAGATGGAAGGGCACTGAGGGTGGAAAGTAGTCACGGAGGAATTCAAACAGCTGCTCCTCTGAGGAAGGACATGCGCTATTCCTTGCTCCAGCATTCCAAGGTCCCGAATCCTACAAACCACACTGCAAACTCTAGGAACCCTGACACCGCATTCTTTTAAAGGGACTACTTTAGTTAGTAAAGGACAGTGGCAGCGGCAGTGACCACAGATGCCTCGGCATCCATCACTAGATGGTTGTCAAGCACCGAGAAGAGCCCAGGCATGTGAGGTTGCTCTTTCTTTCTAAATTTCATAGAACTGAGGCTCAGAAAGGTGAATGGTGTCGAAGGATCGCCAACAGTTAAGGCAGTAAGTGAGAATTGAAACTGAATGCCAGACTGTGGGCCCGTAACCATGGTGCCACGTGACCTTCATCATCAGGAAACTGCCGACTGGTCTGCAGAGCAATTTAGGTCAAGACAACCACTGTCCTCCAGTGAGGTAAACTCCAGAGAAAGAAAACAAGGGATGCGAGGCCATTGCAAACACACACAACGGCGCTGCCGATTTCTCACTGGCTCGTTAAAACCGAGGGTTCGCGAGAAGCCAGTTCTTCCTGCAGTCTCCCCACTGGTCACAGGGCTCGACTGCCCACCTGGCCCTAAGATGCTAGCATCTGGCTGCGTGAATTCCATTTCTCTGAAATCCTTTGGCAATCCACCTTTCCGTCAATACCCACAGCGCCAAAAGCCAAGAAGAGAAATCCCTGCAACTTATCTTAATCGTGTTGTTTCTCCTTAGAGTTTGGCTCCGCTCCGGACTAACTGGGTAATTTAAGGCAAACTACTTAACCTTTCCAAGCCCTGGTTCTCTCATCTATGAAATTACCTTCCTTATGGTGCTGCTATGAGTAAGATGAGAAATGATTCATGCCCAGCATTTAGCATATGGCACGGTGCCTGACACGTAATAAACATTTAATAAATTTCAACTATTTGAGCCAAATTATTATGTATAATCTGAAATATATACATATACTATTATGTATAATGTGATGTCTAAAATATCAGACTTTTCAAATAGATAAATTAAAGATAATTAATTATATTAAAAGAAACCATTTTACAAGAATTTGGCATAGGCTCTTTTCTGTCTGTCTGTCTGTCTATCTTTCCTCTTATTTCTATTTTTAACACTTCTAACACCAAATGTGTTGGGTTTTTCCTCACACCAACCGATCTTCCAACTCCCCAGGATTGAATGTCCTGCAATTTAATCCAATTCTGACACCAACTAACCAGAGTTAGCGTCAGACTCCACATGGCTGAGGGTTCAGTCCCACTGGGTTGCCCTCACTTCAGATCCCAATCCCAACTACTGGTACCTAGGATACCCTCACCTTCCCTTGACTTGACAACTGTATCGGTGAGCTTTCCATTACTGAAACTAAATACCTAAGAGCAGAACCTTGCAAAACCTTACAAAACTTACAAAAAAGAAAGGTTGGTTTTGGAGGTTTCCATGACCTGTTGGGTCCATTGCTTTGGGCCTGTGGTAGCACATCATGGAGGGATCACACGGAGGAGAAAGCTCATGTATCTCATGGCTAGGTACAAAAGAGATAGGGAAGACAGCAGAGTCTCACAATCCCCTTCCACTTGGCCCCCCATCTTCAAGTTTACACCTCCTCCCAACAGTACCACCTGGAAACTACCCCTTGAACCCAAAGGCCTTTGTAGGACACGCCAGATTCAAACTAGAACAACTGCAAAGGGGAAGTTTCCTCAGGACCCATGTTTCCATTTCAGTAATTTTTGGTAAAATGGCTCAAGGAACCCAGAGAAACACTTTACTTACATTTACTAGTTATTTATAAAGGATACAACTCAGGAACAGATAAGAGAGATGCAGAGGATAAGAAAGGGGGGTAGGGTGCGTGGCACCTCCCATGCCCTCAGCAGCTGCTCCAACCTCCCCGCACCTCAAAGAGTCGCCTAACCCAGAAGCTCTCTGAACACCACCATGTAGGAGTTTTTATAGAGGTTTCATTGCTGGGTAAGACAGATTAAATCATTTGGTTGCCAGTGATTATCTCAATCTCCAGCCCCTCTCCCCTCCCCAGAGGTTAGAGGGGGGAGGCTGAAAGTTCCAATCCTCTAATCAGGCCTTGGTCTTTCTGGTGACTAGCCTGATGCTGAAGCTATTTAGGGGTTGCCAGACACCAGATGTCCCATTAGTACACAAAAGACACTCTTATCACTTGGAGATTCCAAGGGTTTTAGGACTTATATACCAGAAACAAGGGACAAACTAGATACATATTTTATATTATTCCTAAAAGTTAAATAACTACAACTCTGGGGAAATGTCTGTGATGCAATGCAGGGCACATTTGAATCATAGAGTTTAATAACCCCATATCCACAAAAAGAAATTCTATAAGGTATAAGAATGTTATTTTTTTTAATTATCCATTTCTGGAGAAAGCAAGCCATATTTTAAAAATTCCCAAACAAAGCGCCAGGCAGGAGAACAGAAGCAAATCCTTCTAGCCTGGAGCTCTAGAGGCCTGAACTGTTCACAACTAGGCACCACCTAATTGTGAGAGGTAGAATAAGTTTCTTACAAGAAATTAAGGAAGAGGAGTGTGATGTAACCAACCATGTTACATCATATTTGTATCATATTTGTATGATGTAACATGTGAGCTCAGCCAGCTCACATAACCTTTATAGACGTCAGTGTTCTTGTTGATGAAATGAGATAAGGACACACCGATGATTTTTCAGGTCCCTTTTTGCTTTCAAATGCCATGACCAGAGAAAGACTACCACTACCTGTGCAAGATAATAGGTGAACTTTTCTCAAATAATACCTTCCTTCAAATAGAAAGCATGCTCTTTTATTTCAGCTTCTAACCCTGACCCTTGCTGGTACCCAAACCAGGTAATGATTTAATCTGTAAAAAACAAAACATGAAGATGATACAGAGAAGTAGGTTACAGGTGTTTGCCATCCTGACTGCCCAGGGATATGCCCTTTCCTGCTTACACCTGCAAAAAAAGGGACATCCTCTTGAGCAGTCAGCATTGGGGACAACAGCCTTCTCCTAAGAAATCACCATACCTTGATAACATACAACCCTTCCTGTTGGAAAATCACTACATTTATCTGAATATCATGCTATTCTCCAAACAAGGGACAATCCTGGCAAAGGGAGGTAAATATGTAAGCTACATGGGAATATAGGATATAAAAATAATTCCACATTTATGCCACAGTCATAAAGAATATATCACCTCTTGGCATGACCTCATTACAGAGGAATTCATTGCATATTTTATTAATTCTAGGAAAGATATGCATTTCTTAATCTGTCAAGAGGCAAAGGGTATAGGACATTAGAACCGGTTTAGTGATTGGTACTAGTGACTAGTGAGTGTCTCACAGATATTCCTCCTGGAGCTTCAGTAGTAGATGTAAATGGAGTCCATTTTAGGCTACTAAAGTGAGACATCAAAACGCCTGGTTGTAAGCAACAGCACTGATCATTAACTTAGTCAGAAACAAACATTTTGTGGGGAGTGAATCTCACAGAACCAATGGAAGCTTGGAGGAGTCGGCTAAATACCACGAAGCACCCCTTGGAACTCCAGAGGTCCAGAAGTGGGACACAGAGCAAGCACATTGGTTCCAAGGCATTGAGACCAAGAGGCCACTGGATGAATGACATCCAAGTATCATTATGTCCTTAAATCACTTGCTCAAGATTCAAAGTCCTGAGAAAGTGAATCTGATTGCCAGAGTTGGTCACATGTCAGTCACCTGGGAACAGAGGGTAAAAAGGCTCTGTGTTCTTCCAGTTCCATGGAAGAAGAGAGGCACTGAAAACTTACACTCCCAGAAATGTTACACAAACTAGTTAAGGGCAGTCTCTCAAAGGAAATCAGGGTACTATGAAGAAGAATTTATGCTTGCTTGCAACCAAAAGAAAAGAAGTCAAAAACAATGTAGCTAGGTATGTGTTTATTTGTCATTTTAATAAACATGTCCAGGTCATATGATAGTATAAAGAAATTCCAGGGCATAGATGATCTCAGAGGCCAAAAACGTGCAATATTTAACACGTTCTCACCACATGAGCTGTTGTGCATTAAGAAAGAAAGGGATTCCAATAAGATTCTTAGACCTGTACTCAAAATAAAATGGCCAGGCACTTGGTTGCTGAGCAAATTCCCACAAAGTCATTGGGTTATTTTTCTCCTTCTCCTCCCTCTTTTAAAGAGGGGTTTTAAAAAATCTGCAGGTTTCACCAGAAGTCTCTAACTTTGAATTCAGATACCTCATAGGTGCAACTGTGGTTAAAAGCCTGTGGTTTTAAGCAAGGCAAATACCTGTACCCACTCCTAAGCCAGGTTTTCAACAGTGAATCCAAAACAAATGGTCTTGACTTAGAAGTCTCATCCTTAGATCCCAGGCACAAAGGGGTGTTTGGCAGCAGCACACTCTTTGTAGATTGGGAGGCAAATGCTACAACTTCTGTGGAAGCGTGACCAGCGTTCATTCTGAGATCTTCAGGTGGCATCATGAGAAATGTCACTCTGGCTTATCACATCAATGTGACTTGGTGTGTTTTGAAAACCACCTACTTCAAATCTCCCTACTTCACTGAATGATGAGGTGTAAAGACATAAAACTTGTTGGAGGGAGTTTTGACCTATAGCAGGCAATTGTCTTATTTTTCATAAGCCGTTTTCATTTTTTTTATTTTTTTTATTGTAAACAAATGGGATACATGTTATTTCTCTGTTTGTACATGGCGTAAAGGCGTACCATTTGTGTAATCATAAATTTACATAGGGTAATGTGTTTGATTCATTCTGTTATTTTTTCCCTTCCCCCACCCCTCCCACCCCTCATTTCCCTCTATACAGTCCTTCCTTCCTCCATTCTTGCCTGCCTCCCTAACCCTAACTCTAACTCTTCCTGAAAGAATCTGACCATTTTTCTAAAGGTGCCCTTATTGGGAACTTGGGTCATCTTGCACAGGATGCACAATGCTAAGCATTCCATGCGAGTCGGGTTCATATCCAGCAACCCAGAGTCAACAGGCCAGGATCTGGTCCTGACTGTTTCTAGAACAAGTCAAGTATCCTTTCTGGCACACCATTCCTCACTTTGAAAGTCAAGAATTGAATACAGAGATGAATCTTATCATAAAATATTTCTATTTTATAGAAATACATTAGCACGGAAAAAAGAAACCAAATTATCAAAAGTCAAAGGGGACACGAATTATGTCTTTTTGCCTCTAAGTATTAGCAGCAACTGGGAACTTTACATTCAGATATTAAGTTTTCTTTCATGTGGTTGCTGTTATTTGTTTCTTCCCACAAACAATCCCCATCTAGCTGAGTGGAGTCTTTCCAAATCTCATGCTCACTCATGTATGTATTCATTCACAACATGTTCACAAATGCTGGTGTATGTGTGTTTCAATACAGTATATATACATTTATGTATATATCACATACATAAAATTCAGTCCAGTAGGGTCAGTTGTGCAAATAAGATTTACTATAGCCTGATACATGCCCTGATGGAAGAAGTAAAAATTGACCTGTGAGTGGTACCTGAACCAAACTTTAGTGATCAAAGAAAGATGGGGCGAAAGAAAGATTCAAGTCGAACTGAATTGCAAAACACAATAATGAGTTTGCAGTTAAAGAGGGGTAGAAGGAATATTGCAGGCAAAACAAACAGCCTCTGTGACATTCCAGAAGCAAACGAGAGCATGGCATGGTCAAGGAAAATAAATTTTCCTAGCAAGAGATGAGGTTAATTAGGTCTATAGGTATGTCATTAAAAGGCATTGTATGTATATATTTACAGATAGGTATGCACACGTGTCCATATATCCATACAGACACACACACATAATGTGTATGTGTGTATAAAAGATTTAAGCAAAAGTAACATTAATCAGATTTGTATTTTCCAAGGATCACTCTGACTGCAGCTCATTGAGTGAATTTGAAGAGAGGAACACTAGAGGCACAGAAACCAGACAGAAAGCAGTTGCCATAATCCAGCTGTAAGGGCGACAGCAGCAGAGACAGAGAAAAGTGAATGAAACCATAAAAGACGTAGCAGAGAGCTTCCATAGAACTTGATGACTGACTGCACACAGGGTGGCGGGGAGGGGAGAGGATGAGTGAAAGGGCGGAGTCATGGTTGACGCCCCCTTTTCTTGTCTGACCAATTGCTTGATGGTGGTCTTATTCATTGTAATTTTAAAGGTTAATGAGTTCTGGAAGGAATTTGAATTTCATAAATTTGAGGCACCCGCTCAGGACAGTAATTACTAGACTAGATTGGAAGTGCAGATTTGGGGATCATGAGTATATTAAAGGGATCGCCTAGGGAGAATGTGCCAGGAAAGGAGGGCCTGAAAGAAAACTCTGAGGGATAAGCAATCAATAAATGACCGAATTAATTGTTGTACAACTTTACAGAAATTATAAGTGGTAAAAATTACAATTAGGAACAAAGCTTTATTATATTGTGTTGCATTTAAAAGACCTACCATAAAGCCCAAACCTAGTAGTGTCATGTTCTCACAGGGTACCCCGGACCCTTCTCTGGATGGCGTTAGAACCTCATGGCCTCCTGTTTCTTCTGACAGCGCAAGGCTGGAGCAGGACGCAACAAGTGCTGGCTGCTGACCTTTCATATTGGTAAGCATCTCAGGTTGTTCTGAATTGGTGTGGCTAGGGTATGAGTACCATCTCCTCCTGTCTTCTTACTCGGGTTGCCCTGAATCGGCATGTACCTCCCTGCCGGCCTTGCCTCCTCATCTCTGAGGTGGTTTCCATAGCAATGATGAACTGAGGAGGAAAGACAAACACACCCCTCTCCCCAGGCATGCAATACATTAAAATGAAGATATCAAAAATACATTTTGAAGGATAAAAAGAAAACTAGTACAAAAACCATATACCCAACCAAAATTGGCAAGGGAATAATATATGTGAGCTAAATTCCTCACTTTTTTTTTTCTTCTTTTAAAAGGTGTCAGTAAAACTTCCCAAAGCTGAGAAATCAAGGACTAGAGATACAAACATCTTACAACTACCAAAACTAAAAAGGGAAATGAGAAATAGCAAAGTGGATTCTTTTCTGAGTGGGCCTAGGCAAACAGGGAAAAGGAGCAGTTTTTTAAAATATATTTATTTTCTAGAGGAGTTTTAGATTCACTGCAGAACAGTATGGAATGTGGAGTTCTCCTACATCCCATGTCCCCCACATATGAAGCCTACAGCACATCAACACCCTGCACCAGAGTAGTCCCTCTCTAACTATTGTTGAGCCCACACAGACACATCCTTAAAACCTAGTCCATAGTTTCCATAAGGGTTCACTCTTGGTGTTGGGCCTCCCATTTTGACAAATGTATAATGACATACATCCACCATTGTGATATAATACAGAATAGTTCTGCTGCTCTAAAAAATACCCTGTGTTTATCCAGGTATTGTGGCACATGCCTGTGATTGTAAAGACTTGGGAGGCTGAGGCAGGAGGATCTCAAATTCAAGGTCAGCCTCAGCAACTTAGTCTTAAAATAAAAGTAAAAAGGGCTAGGGATGTAGTTCATTGGTAGCATACTCCTTGTCGGATTGGCTTCTTTCACATCATAATATACATTTAAAGTGTATCATGTCTTTTCATGGCTTGGCAGCTCATTTATCTATATGGCTGAATAATATTCCATTCCCCGAATGTATTATAGTTGATTGATCCATTTGCCAATTGAAGAACAGCATGATTGCTTCTAAGTTTTTAAATTATGGATAAAACTGCTAGAAACATCTGTGGGCAGGTTTGGGTGGACACAGTTTTCAATGCATTTAGGTAAATACTGAGGAGTGAGGTTTTTGGGTGGTATAAAATTTTGTAAGAAACTACCGAATTGTTGTCCAAAGTGATTATAATACTTTGCGTTTCTACCAACAAGAAGTGGAAGTTCCTGTGACTCTACATCCTCACCAGCATTTGATGCTGTCCATGTTCTGAATTTCTGCCACTCCAGTAGATGTGTATTGGTATCACATTGTTCTAATGTGTAATTTCCTAGTAACATACAACACTATATTTTTGTTTGCCATCTGTGTATTTTCTTGGTTCTTCTATCTTCAGATCTTCTGCTCATTTTTATTTGGATTGTTCCTTTTCTTATTGCTGCAGTTTCAGAGTCCCTAATACATCTGGATAACATTCCTTTATAAGAGATGTCTCTGCAATTCTGCATCTTGCAAATACTGTGATTTCTTGTTGTCAATCCCCTAACAGTGTCATTAGCAGAGTAAAAGAGTTAATTTTAATGTAGTCTAACTTATCAATTATTCTTTCATAGACTATACCTTTGGTGTTATATCAAAAAAGTCTTCACTAAATGCATGGTTACCTCAATTTTCTTCTATGTTATCTCCTAGAAATTTTACATGTAGGTCTATGACCCATTTTTCGGTTTTCATGATGATTTAAAAAAAATTTTTGACTGTTTATTTTTAATGCTTTGGTACTTTTGTGTTTCCAACTAAATATTTCACTTTTAGATAATTTTGAAAAATTGATACCCAAGAACCTGATATTTTTAAAAATAAATAAAGGAGTTTATTCCCATGAAATTATTTGACTAGGAGTCAAGAAAAATGAGTACAAAATTGTTGAGAAGAAGTTTGAATCTATTATTTCTTAAATTCAACAGAAATTTAGTGAGGTTCTGCTCTGGGATTGTCACTGGGTTATAGAAATGTGCTCTACAAGGACCCCAATCTTGGTATCAGCAGAGCAAACCTCATATTCCAGAACTGCCTGAACCTGAACCAATGTGCTGTCAGATGTGGGCTGACAACTTTATGAGTCTGTCATCCATCCAGAGGCAAAATATTGGGGAAATGGAAAACTGGTCCTTCATGAGTGACATAGGACAAACAGACTCAAGGAAGGCAAGGCACCGCACAGATGGTGCCCAACACGCTGCAGGACCAGGACCAGACTGCGCCGTGATGTCCTCTGCCTCTTTCCAGCTAGCTGTGCCATTGACCATCCTGCTGTTACAGGCTGAGACCTTCCCGGAAGCTGAGGCAGTGCAAAGGCCCCCTTCTTGCAATCAAGTCAAAGATTGCAGACACGTCAGTCAGAGTAACAGGCATGAACTTATTAGGAGGATGGGAAAGGGCAGAAGGGACACTCTCATGGCTTGGCAGCTCATTTACTTATATGGCTGAATAATATTCCATTAAATGACTGTATTATAGTCTTCTCAGAGAGGAGAGGGATGGCGTGCTTCTCCTGCCTCCAGTGTTACTGGGTGTGGAGAGTCCTGGAAAGTTTTCAGAGTCACACCCAAGTCCACCTTCTGACTTTTGACTGACAGCATAGGATCTGTATGGACGACCTCCAAGACAGGATGGTTTTGGCCCTCTTAGAGTAGGACAGACCTGATAATTCAACTTCTAAGCAATTACCCTGAGAAAATTAGTCAGAGATCTGGATAAGCTGTTCATCCAACACCATTTATGATAGTGGAAAAATTACATAAATAGTTAAATATATCCATATGATAGAATGTTATAAAGCTATTTCAAATAATATCTTTAAATAATTTTTATTTTCCTGGAATTACAACAAATCACTAGGATATGGAAGGTACATTATTTATGCATTATTCCTCATACTTTTTCATATGATGCATATTAGTTGTATAATCAGAAAAGACTTAAGGTTTTTTTCCTCAGGGACTTGAAGTATGAAAAAAAAAAGGACCCAAAAATAAGATATTCAGTAACTACCAACAATTTTCAGGACACTGGACCAAAACAGAAATATGATGTCCAATCCCACTGCTATCACAAAATAGATTTAAGCATTGGAAACACACATAAAACTCTACAGCAGAAATCTGTGAAACATAATTAGTAGAGGTTGGTTTACTAAAGAGAGAATTTAGATAATTAGAAAAGAGATCTGGGGGTTTAAGAATTATAGGGGAAGGATAAATGACAGAATTATAACCAGGAACAAAACAAGGTTCTTCAAATATCTCTGTAAAATGTACTCTCTCAGCAGACAGCAAAGCATCTTCAACTTCTGAAACTGTGCTGTGTGCTATTACTACCTCCAGCCTATTCTGATGTCTGCTTTATCTTCATTGTGGGGCAGGGAGCTAACATGAAATTTTGCTTACCATTTTTTCCAAATAATATATTCCAAATAATATTATGCTTCAGAAGAAACAGCTCATTATTTGTGGTATAGGTCCTGGATTGAAGGTCCATGTTTAAGTCACAACTCTATTGCTTATTTAGAGCATGATGCAGGTAAGTCAATAGCCAACATGAGACACTTGTCTTCTTTGTTTATGATACCAGCTCTGTTCTATCACAGAGTTAACATGAGGATTAAAAAAGATCATGTACATGATGGTAAAGAAGTGTTAAGCAAAGAGGGTGCATTTTATAGTAAGATAATTCTCATCCTATCGACAATTCATATTGTGGCCTCTCGTAGCAATTCAAGAAGATCCAAAGTTGAACCCCTGATTGAAAGAGCAACTCACAGACCAATGTGACTGACTAGAGAAGCGCCCTCTTACCCTCTGGCTACTGAGTGTGCAGTTTTCAAAATTCTGGGTACACAGTGGCAGATGACCTTCCCACGTGGACAAAGGTCATTCTTCAGATGCACTGAACATGTGGTTGTGCTTCCAAACTAGAACTAACTATCAAACGAGCTCCTGAAGGTACCACCAGCCCCCACTTCTGTGTTGTATTGCTCTATCTGTTCATTCATCCGTCCACTGAGAAAAGATTATGCGAAAAGCTTTGGAAAAAAACAACAAAGAACAGAAATCAGACAACACCCTGCCCACATGGAGCCCACACCAAGGGGGGAAAGAAAATATTAATCACAGAAGCACATACACAGATATAAAAATGAAAGTTATAATGACAAATAAAAGAGATGTTAAAAGGTTGTAATATTTAGTTGGAAGGGATGATCTGGACCAATGGGTATGAAGAAGTCTTTCCTGAGTGGAGATAGGAGAGATGGATGAGGGTTGAGAGAAGACTCACCAGACCATGTATAGAGATCAGCATGATAAAAGGTCCTGTGGCAGAAAATACTGACATCAAGAAAATGAAAAGAGGATAGTATGTCTAGGACAGAGATCAGAAAAAGGAAGGTACAAGATGACAGAAAAGGGTAGACTACACTAAGGTTTGTGCTATGTTTAGTTTGAGAGCAAAGGAAGCCATTGAAAGATTCTCATCAGAGAAGTGACCAAATTCAATTTGTATTTTGAAAGATAATTCTGACCATAATGTATCAGGATGCCAGGTTACTCCATATGAGATTTACATAAATTTTTACATACAAATTTAAATTTACATACAATTTACATGCAATTTTTTTCCACATACACAGTTATATATAGGGTCCTACAGTTGACAAGTTCCTACTAAAGTTCTAATTTTAAAAGACCACAAGATGGCAGGCATGGTGGCAAATGCCTATAATCCCAGCAGTTTGGGAGGCTAAGATGGGAGGATTGCAAATTTGAGACCAACCTCAGCAACTTAGCAAGGCCCTAAACAACTTAGTGAGACCCTATCTTAAAATAAAAATTAAAAAGGCTGGGGATGTGGCTCAGTGGTAAAAGTGCCTCTGGGTTCAATCCCCAATAGTACCACCACAAAGAAAGACAACAAAAAATCCTTGATCCTATTTCTATAAGACAGTATTGATGACCAACACAAGACACTATTAACAAATCCTAGCCCAATCCTACTGTCTGGAAGGAGATAATAAAAGGTCAAGAGTTTCAGCCTCATCTTTTTTCAACATGGCATATCAACATGTTTTGGTTAATGAAAATGATAAAAAAGATTAAAACAGGCAAAAGTCAAAGTCTAGAACAACTGGAAAATTCTGGCAAGCATTGTAAAGTTAAGCCACAACATCTAGACTAAATCTTACCCACATTATTAAGATATGCTAACATGCAGATCAACAGCGAGATGTTCAAAGTATCTAATAATAACAAAAGGACCCAAGTACTGAAGTTAGTGCATAGTGATGGACTTCTTTGTAGATATTCCTGCAATCACTTTGCTGTCTCTTGAAATCATTCTGAAAGGTTTTCTCCAACGAAAGAGAAAGGAGCGCTTGGGGCACTGGGACACTAAGCATGCACAGTTCACAGATTTGTGCTAGAAATTTCACTGATTTACCATTGACATATTATCGGTTGTTGAAACTATTTTAACTATGCAACGCATAGTTTTCTTTTTTTTCTGTTTTCTTACACGGGCATACATATTTAACAATAAAGTTAGCACAGATTAAGAATGTGTGAATGATCATGATACACGTGCTTACCCAGTGATGAGTAAAAATGATACTAAGAATATTTCTGCGAATAACAACATAACGAGTAAAAGTTCTAGGTCAGAAGCTGCAGGATATGTACAAGTGAACTTTGTAGTGATACTAGTCACACAAATAATATATTTTAAGACTTAAAACTATAAGTCTTATACTCCTAACAAGGCATTTTATAGTTTATTCTTTGATGGTACATACTGGCTTATTTCATCATGCAGTAGAGCATAACTCCTAAAGTAAAGATGAAAATTTGATCATTCATGTGAATTGATTTTCCTATATAAATTATAATGTGACATTATAAAATTGGCAAATGTATTGCTGACATGCCAGCAAATCAGGGCAATGAATGCAATGCCAAATGGATACAAATCAGTGGTCCTGTGTGCTTACCTTGGATTTTGTCTAAATCTGGATGCACCTGTGCAAGGGTAACAGGCATGGCAGCAACATCTGTCTTATGCATCCTGTCACAGGAAAGTATGATGTCGAGGAGCCGTGACAAGGCAGAGTGGAGAAGGCAGCCCAGGCTAGAGATGGAGAAGTTTAGCAAGTTAAGAAGGAATAAGTAGGCCTCCAAGGGTCACAGAGTTCTGCTTTTAGCACAATGAACACATAGTGAGAGAGCAGGAACGAGGAGCAAGGACATTGGTTAGAAAACAGGGAACACAGAAGCAGTGACCCAGGCAGCCAGAGTGACAAAACCAGAAAGGAGGCTCAGTGAGGAAAATAGCTGCCTGAGACCAAATTCTGAGAGGCAGAGCAGAGGAACAGTGGTGAGGAATCTGAGGACAAGTGTGTGCTGGAAGCATCTGAGAGACATGCGCTTCTTATAACCAGAGAGCTCAACCTCCTAAGGAAATCTGCCCAAGAGACCCAGAAAGTTCAGGAGAAACCTACAAAGAACAGAGCACTAACCAGAAAAAAAATCCATTGTGTGAGGCTGAATGTGGGAATAAGAATCACCCCTGGGTTCAAATTCTGGCTCTATTGCCAACAGTTAGCCTTTAGGACAGTTATTTAATCTCCGTGCACTTTGGTTTTCTTCTCTATAGAAGATAGATAGGCCTACTAAATCTCATTTCTCAAAGCTGTTAAGAAGATTAAATAGGAGACTCAATGTGAAAGAACATGGACCCTAGCAAAATAAATGTCCACTTCTGCGTCTTCTCCCTCATATCTGCCAGCACCTCGTACCTTCCTCCAACAGGGTGACTCTGCGGATCTCTGTTCCACGTGCACAGGGCGGCCTCTTCTACATGACTTTGTTAATCCCTCCCTCACTTCACACAATGCTCTTTCCTTTCTACACATCACCATTGAACAATAGTCTTAGTCTTAGGAATGAGCGCTTATTGCTTTAAGTAATCTGTTCACTGTGAGGACAGTGTGGTTATCTGGGGAACAACTGAAAATGTCCACAGGTTCACAACTCTCCTTTTGGCCAAGCTGACCTCACTGATCAAAGCAGTTAATTTGATCCAACAGGCTTGCTTCAAATGAGAGGCAAAAAAAGCAGCTAGATCACATCAATTCCAAAGCCTATTCTTTCTTTAAAAAAAAAAAAAAAAAAGAACTGCTGATTTTTGTATAAATGGCTTCAAACACAAATAAGCATAACTCACTGATAATGTCAAGTGAAAGCTGGCATTGTCTAAACTGATCCACTTGGGAATAGCAGATTTCAGAGATGCATTTGGAAAATGAGGGATTTTTTTCCCGGTACTAAGGATTGAGCCCAGAGATGCTCTACCACTGAGCTACATCCCCAGCCCCTTTTATTTATTTTTTTATTATTTTGATCTGAGGTCTCACTGAAGTTGTCAGGATTGGCCTTAAATTTGTGACCCAACTGCCTTAGCCTCCCAAATTGCTGGGATTAGAGGCATGCTCCACTGAATCCAGAAAAAAAGTGAGAGGTTTAAAAAAAAAAGAAAAGGTTAATTATAAAAGCATTTCGGTGACCACAACCTGTATTTTTTTTAGAAGTAAACATATCCCTTTTCACTATCACTTTAAAACATTGAAACTAAAATCAGTTCCAAAAGTTCTATCACCTCAATCAATTTTTGCCCTGAACCTAGCCAGCCAACAAGTGAGCAAAGCAAATGTAAAACTACAAGGTATTACAATAACACAATCCCTGTATTTTCATTGTAATTACTGTCTGATCCAGTCAGTCACTCAATTTAACAAATAGTTATTGAATAACTGCCACATACACAATCTTATGGTACATAACAGATAGTAAATTTTGTCCTTCAAATTAAAAGATGAAACATAACAGCAAAGACATTGAGAGTCTAAAGGGATAAAAAGGGAAATACAGCATCTCCCCAAATTGAATTATTTTAAATTACTTTATCTTAAGTGACAGTGTATATCTCTCTCATCCAGATTCTATTTCAAATCTCTAACCCTTATGAGACTTAAATAATTCTGACAACCAATTTACTGAAATCTTGATCGCACTCTCTTAGTGCACTTTTATCTATCTTGCTAGGGTCTATTCACACTTGTGGTAATTATCAGGACCTCCTCTGTTCTGGCATATACTGGGAACCAACTCCTGATTTGTATTATTTCTGCTGAAGACATCTGACTGTTGGCATAAACAGACAATAATTAAAATACTGTTAAATTAAGTTAATATAGTGTTAACTACTTCTCCTATGCCCCACATCCTTTTGTTACTTTGTCCACTGAAATTAACGAGATTTTCCTATCTTTGGCCACAACTGCATGAGTCCTGGCCTTGGTATATGACCTTGTGATGCAGGGATTCATTCAAAACTCCTGGAATCATTCAGCTCTCTTCTTAAATGCCATTGTCACATAAGCACTTTGCATTTCTCTCTGTTTCCTGATGCCTATTAATGGAAGATATTTCACAAAACACCAAAGAAAGTTGTTGCATTACCACTTTTAAAAACTTATCCCCCAATTTGACATTTCCATGATCCCCTATGATACAAGAATAAGGAAATAAATAACAGTAACCTGAAGAAGTATAGCACCAATTCTGTAGAAAATGCATCCATTTATTTTAATTACATATTTATTAACACATAATTTTTTGGTTAAGTTCAGCTTTTTTTTCAGGGCTTCTGAATCCCTAACAACTATGCCCTTTCATTTTAAGTATTAATTTCTACCATTCTATTTAAATGAATTCTGTGCAAAGAATAAAACAACAGCACATCACATGGCAAAGTAAGCATATAGTTTGCACTGCCCCATTGCTCAGATGGTGAAACAGTGAATTAGCAGCAAAAGTGGGATGAGGGCCAAGGCCAACTAAATAATTCACTGTGCAATTCCCAATGCATGAAAGATGGTAGAACTTAGGACCATGTGTTCAACAATTTCCACTTGTGTCTACTCAGAGCTAATACATCCTTGGTATTTCTAAGTACAGCAAAAACCATTAATTCAAATCTTCAACTATATGCTAAACTGAAATCAACAGGCCCCAAAATACCAATAAAGATTTCTATGTAAAGCTATTAAATTAGGTTCTGAAATTAGAATTCAAGATTTTGCAAAGTGGCAATGTTCACTCTTTACTACATTAATCATTCAGGAAATCTGATTATAATCTACCAGAGTACATTAGTACTACATGAAGGAGGAGCACAGAGTGAGAAGCCCAGCTGGAGATCTGGAATACAGTGGGGAGCGGGTGGCAGGGAACTGGCTTAGATTTATTGGAGACAGAGTAAGAAATGAATCGGAGCAAGCAGCTGACATCCAGACTAAAATTAGAAAAGCAAACTTCTCTACAGACCCGGCGACTCAGCCAAACACCAAAGGAAGAAGAGCAGTCCACTAGCCATACAAGAACATCAAGCAGAAAAATGTACTGACCCATACAAGTCTGTATAAGAAACAAAGATTCCAATTAAGTGCAAAGAGTACTTGGAATCACTGAGTTCTAGTCTGGAATTGAAAACTCGTGAGATATATTTCCTGGGGATATCTCTTTGATCTGAGTCTTAACCCTTCCTACAAAGTAGGAATTTTTAAAAACTACCTTACAAAGTTGTGAAAGGAATTATCTGATCAGAAAATAATTTGTGAATTGAAAATCGACACAAAAATGTTCTTAAGTTGGGGTGGTGTCCTTATCGTGGCTTTTGACACTTGTAGTGTTAACTGAATGGAACAACATTTGAATAATGACTGACAGACTTTCTTCCTGGGTCAGTCTGCTGCCCCATGATCCCTAGCCACCAAGGCTGAAGCACTCACTACTGGATGGCAGAGCCAACCTGAAAACAAGAAGTCATCGTTCAACCCTGACTTTCCAAAACAGACTTAAATCATGAAAGACAGCACTCAGGACAGTAAAAGTCTTAACTATGAGAATCATGAACTTAAGAGGGAGAGGGGAGTTTTCTGAATTCCAGAAGTTTCCCTTTCTATTACAAACCTGAGCCTGACTAATTCAAGACACAGAGCTTTTTTTCCCCCCTATAAGAAGTATAAGAGAAAAGACAGAGGACACAAGGCAAGAATGATTTTCCACTAAAAGGAAAAGGCCTCAGAACAACTCCTAGGCTGGATTAAAGGGCTTCAAGGGAAAAAAAGGTAGAAGGTAGATGTGCCAACGTGATGGCAAAGCCAGACCTGGTTGTGGAATGAAATTGCAAACGTTATGTGAGAGAACCCTGCCTAGGGAGTGGTCATGTCCCCTCCCCTCTCTAAGTCACCCTGGGTCCCTACTTTTGCATTGTCAATACCTGCCCTAGGAGTCTGACTGCTCCCTCCTGAAACGTAATAGATGTCTGTGAAAGGAGCTGTTTCTTCCTACCTGTTCTGTGCGCATGCTTTATGTTAGAGACCCTGCACAGGCCTTCAGCCGCAGAGATTAAGAGGAAAAAGTCCCAAGGATAGGATGGGTCTAAGATGACTTAAAACAACCTATAGATATGTGAGAAACTGTGAATCTGGGCTCAGAATTTGGAGTTTTCTTTTTCCTCTAGGCCCATGGGCATAAAATAAAGTTCTCATCTCCGAGGTGCTTGCTGCTTCTGGCCTAGTCTGTTTCCCGCAACGCCAGGGTTTCTGCCACTTCCTCCCACACACAGGAGAGTGGAACTAGAAACACCTCTTCCCCTCCACTATGCTTTGAGGCCCCAAGAGTGGGAGGACGTTTTTCCACTTCCACCTGGAATCCCAGGAGGATGCAATCTTTTAGAGTAGACCCTATTAACACGGGACGGCTGCAGCGAAGAAAAAGGACAGGGATGGACAGAAGGCGAGATGGTAGAGACAGAGAAAGGATCCACGAGAGCAACGTGTGGAGTGTGGTGGGAAAGCAGACATTGCCAACTGCCCCGCTGGAGCCCGGAGACTCACCAAGAGGGTCACCAGACTCAAAGAAGCCTGACTAGGATCAAGGAGAAAGAGAGACCACCGTACGCTGGCCATGGCAGATCATGAGCTTGGGCTTTCTTCCCCTTCCCCTTTCCGTCTCCCTGAGTGGAAGCTGCTGGTATGCCTGGAACCAACTGGTGCACATGGGAAAGGAGGTCTCCCGGCCCTGACTCAGGAGGTGTCTTCCTAATGGACTGGCAGACAAAAGTCGACAGGGAAAAGAAACTGTGTTCTCTAGCAGAGTGGGTGCTATTTGTCTCTGACATTTAGCAAACCTGACATCAAGGGAATTCTGTGGTTTCCACTGAGCTCCAAATCCAAATATGATACATATATATAATATTTATATTGATTTATGATATAATACATAATTTAAATCAATAGAAATATTATATATTCTATATTTGGGGTTGGAACTCAGTAGAATGCATATATATAATGTGTATATGCTAATATACATATTAGTAGTTTCCATTCCAATTTCCTCATAGTCCTCACTGTCACCAACCTAAGTAAATAGAGAAATGGCAACACTGAAAAAAATGTTAACGGTTTCTCAGAATGATCTTAATCTCCTCCAAAATGGAGACAGAATAAAGTGTCTGAACTATGTCCCTTTCTTCTCTTTGGGCTATGTAAGTGTTGCTTCTAGGACACCCAAGTCCCTGAAAAGTCAATAAAAAAGTAGCAAATAATAGTTTTGCAGGTGGTTTTGGATTTCTCTTCAAATGCACACACACACACACTCCCCACAGGCTGTTTAAAAACAATTTGCACAACCTGCCCAAATTGTCTATCATCCCAAAGTAGAAAAATAATTCCTAAATAGAGTCACCTTTTGAGACTTCTGAACTTTTGAATATTGAAAAATAAAACCCTGAGTGGTAGGAGTGGGGAATGAAGGCAGCCAAGCTCATTACCAGCCTTCCTTTTTGCCTTTTTTACAGGTACAATGAAACTTAAAGGTCTCAGGGAGAGAACGAAAACTAGGAAAATTGAAAGTTACAACCTCAAGCAGTTTCCTTCAAACTACTTTCTTACCAATTTGCTATGTGCACCCAGCCAACCCCTGCAATGAAGGGGAAAAATCCATTTTTTCACCAGATATAGGGAAATAGTGGCAAAGCAAAAAACCCTCCCTCCAAGAATAAATACTGCAAACTGCTTGACTCGATGAGCGCAAAGGCAATCAGTAGATAAGCTGAAACTGCACCTCTTTTTTGAGTTTTTAAACATAAAAATGCACCCCAAAACAAACATGCTCATGGTGTGCATTCTTATCTGAAATGCCACTAACCCACTGCTCTTCCGAAGTCAGCTGTGGGGGACATTTGACTCACATCATGTAACTTTGATTGCAATCTACTACCAATTAGACTTTATGATGTGCTTCTCCACAAAGGTTTCTAGATTAAAAAAAAAAAAAAGAGCTAGGTTTTATATGTCCAACAAATTGGAATGTAATAGAAAAAAATGAAGCTATGAAAAAGCTTTTGAGTTTAAAAGACATGAGTTCCACTATAACTAATGCTTGGTTTGCTTCAAAAAGGGATCTTAATTTGTGGATGAACCTTGCTTATCCCTAACGATGCTTCTTTCTAATATTCCTGAACTTTCATGGCTACAGGAATTTAAATTTAAATTAATATTACCCCTTTTGACCAATATATTATATAAGGTAAAAACAATTTCCAGGAAATCTGCAATTGTGTAAGATGATGTGATCATTAGATACATTATGAAAATTTCATTTGAAATGAAGTAATATTTGAATTAGATATAGGCTATCTGGCTTTTCTGGACAGTAGTTTGGTTTTTATTTTCCTTTTTTTTTTTTTTTTTTTTTTTCTTTTTCCTATCAAATCTCAGCACCTTGCCTTCTGGTTTATAAGCAGGTCTGAACAATCTAAGAAGGGAATTGCATGCCTCAAAATACCAAGAAAGGAATAATTCTCCATTCAACTTTCTTTTCAGTAATAGTAGCACAAAGTTGGACAGCAAAAAAAAAAATGTTTTGGAAATAAATAATTTCTATTACATTCTTTTGAGATTGTAAAAGTATCACTTACATTAAGGATAGCTGGAAGAAACATTTTCAAAAGGAAGACATTGAAACAACCCTAAATTCACTACCTAAAACTGGAGTAAATATACATTTTAATGTCACTATTTTTCATTCTGAAGCCCTGATTATTGGAGTTTGGGATGAATGTGGATTGCACCTACACCATATTCTTAATTTGTAAAATGGTACTGGACAGATATTAAGCTTCCACAAACAAAATCTAATAATGACAGAGGCTTTGGATTCACTAACTGGTAGGCAGATTAATGCTGCTCACGTCCCCCACAAAAATGCACATGGCTTAATCAGCAGAACATATGAATATGTTACCTTACATGGCAAAAGGGACTTAACAGATGTAGCTAAAAACTTTGAGATGTGAAGATTATCCTGTATCATCCTGATGACCCCAATCTAATCACATGAGTCCTTAAAAACAGAAGAGGAAGGCAGAAGAGTAGATCAGGAAGTTGGGATATAAGAAGGACTTTTCCCTCCATTGCTGGTTTTGAAGATGGAAGAAGCAGTGGACAAGCCAAGGGACAGTGATCTCTAGAAAATGGAAAGGCTAGGTAATGGACTCTTCTCTAGAGTCTCCCGGAAGGAACATGGTCCTACCCACGACACCTTGATTTTAGCTCAGTGGACTAAGATCACACTGGACTTCTGACCTATAGAACTTTGAGATCCAAAAAAAAAAAAAAATGTGTGTTAAGTCACAAATCTGTTATAATTTGTTATTAGAAACAATAATAAAGTAACACAGAGACCCTAGTCTGCCCTTTTATATATTGGGAAACAAAGGTCCACCAAGTATGAAGACAAAGCTAGAAAGAAAGAACTTCTCAAGATCCCAGTCCAGCGACTGTCCCACTGTGCCAGTCTGCCCTGATTGCTTTTGTATTTATCTTTATGTAATTTTTTCATACGGGTGGAATGAAAAGCATTCAGAGAAAGAGAGACATTCTGTTTAACTAGGACTTAACTTGACTCACAATGTTTGGATAGAGATTCAGAGCTAGATAAGAGGACAAGTAAGGGAAAGAAAGGAGGAGATGTGTGTTCAGTTTAAAAACACAAAGCTGCTCTATGTAAACTCAGCCTACCTTTTCATTGTTACTTAAATGTCTGTCTTTGATCCTTTACTGTCTAACTAGTTGGGAATTTGCAGAAATTAAAACAGCTTGGGAATGGGTTGCATGTCCTGCTGTCTCTGGAGGATTTGTAAGGATCTGTTATCCCGTGGATTATGCACATTTTCTGTTGGCTTAGGTGTCAACCATCTGCGGTATAACTGGAGCTGTGATATGCCTGCCGAGATCATGATTACAATCACAGCTCCCCGGCAACAGCAATGCCAGAGTCAGCAGCGTGAAGGACATCAGAGCTCAGGCTTGCTTCAAAAATCTCACCACGTTCACTTCTGCTTCGCTTTCTGGTATGTAACAGGAGACCAGCGTCAATGCCACAGACAGACTTCTCCCGAAGGTCTCACAACCAGTGCCTTTCCTATGGGCACCCGAGCACTGATTCAAAAAGACAACTGGTAGGAACAGGAAATGCTTCTGCTTTTTTTGTCCTAAAAGCCCATGAGTATCCCATTCCATTTCTATAAACAGCCCTCAGGCTGACCTTTCAGGATGTCCTTTTTGTTCACATTAGCTGGGTTTCATCAGGAGAAAATATCCTGGGATGAGAATAAAGGATAGAAGCAAAAGCACGTAACACAGTCTGCCTGCTCCTCAAAAATAGCCAGAATCGACCACAGCTTCCATCTTATCTGGGCACACACGACTTCTATAAACAAAAGTGTATCTGTGGTCATGCCTCATCCCAGGAAAACGGCTGAAAGGTGGTGCGCCTGCCCCTCCATTCATAAAAACTGACCTGGAGGATACCTGCAAGTGGCCACAGAGGGGGATGTCCACTGCTCTCAGCGCCACCTCCAGGGTGTGATCGAGAGCGCGGGGCCTAATACAGCAAAACAACCAAGCCATCCTGCAAGGCTCTTTGGAAGTCCCACCTCCAGCTTTTGACTTCGCAGAGCACGTGACTCCCAGTGACTGCCTCCTTCCTCTGAGTTTACGCATTTCTCTATGTGCATCTATCAGTGGCAGAAACACAATTCTAAGGAGCTAAAGCAAGAAAGATAATTACCGGCAGACAGAACTAAAACACGCAGGATTATAAAGCTGACTTCTGGCAGAGCCGTCTCAAGCAAGGCCGTCAGAAAGCTGTGCTTCTCTGGCTCTTTGGTTCTGCTTTCCCCAGGTGGCTCCCTTTCTCCCCAAGAGCTAGAAAGAAGGCTACCGGGAGTTTTAGGCTCATGTTCTCTTTTTTCAGCAGCCCCAACAGAAAAGCGTAACTCTTTTTCAAAAGTCCCAATGAAAGTCACAGGATTAAGTCTCTTGCTCCAAATGGCCAGGCTTGACCACACGCCCATCCCTAAACCAATCACCACAACCAGGGCAATACAACTGCCCCTCAGGCTCCACCAACAGGAAGCCACCCAGCCACGTGGGCTGAGAGGAGTTCATTTCTCCAAGGAAAATCACAGTGCAGGTGAGGGCCAGGCCAGCAAAACAACCAAATTCCGAATGGGCCCTCATCCAGGGCTCAAATGATGGTAGTAGCTCTTGAAAGGAGGAGCGCGTGTTTCCCCTTTCCCCTCTGTTTACAAATTTCTGCAAAGTTATTGTGTTGTCTTTATTTTTTAAATAGGAATCGAGTAGAGGAAAGGCAAAGCAAAATTAAGTGTTAAATAAATGTAGATATGATAATGTAAAGGTCAAGGGTTTCCTGCAGACTATTAGGATCTCCCAGTTCCCATAGATGTTATCTTTTTTAATGCATCTCCACGTGTGATAATCTCATTTGATCAGTTTTAAAAGACACTGCTTCCAAAGATGACTAAATAAGACAAATGACATCATGAACTGCCTTTCCAAATGGTTTCTGCTCCACTAAAATGTATTGCTCTGAAACCAAAAGCATAACTCCAAAATAATTCAAGGTAAAGGTGTGTGATGCTTTTTTAAAAGCAAAGAAAAAAATATTTCCACTGGTTCTAAATTCTATGATAAGAGATCTAGTGAAGTTTCTTGGCCTCGCAGATCAAGACCCTCCTTGATGCAGCCCCAAATCTGGCTCTCCAGCTCTGTCTCCTAGGAAATCCAACCACGTACCCTGACTCATCGGCGCTGGTCCATTTCTATCCAGCACCCACCAAGCTTTCTCATGACTCCTGCCATCTTCCAGCCACTCCACTGACTGGGAAATGCCCTCAGTCTACTTTTTGCCTGTAAAACCCTCCTCATCTTGAAAGGCCCAACTCAACACCACATTTTCTAGAAGACATTCTCTGATTCACTTATTGAGATCCCTGAGCTCTCAAAGCATATTATGAATATTCCTCTCTGGCCCTTATTTCATTTTGCCTTATGTTATAGTTACTTAAGGACTCTAAGTGAACAAGGCTGTGTCATTTTCTACATATTTATTACCTTTTCCTCAGTCTGAAGATCGCAATCGAATTGTTAATCTTACTTTATCTTCTTTTATTTATTACATCACTGAGTGAGAGAAGGAAGGCCCTTAAAAAAGAAGATAAAGTTGTTCCTCTGCAAACTATAGACAAGAAAATAATCTTTAGTATTATGCACACAACACTTTCCAGAGGAGTCTACCATTTTATGTCCTCCTAGTGGCAAAAGAGAAGAGGGAAATGGTTATGGCCCCTACTAAATAAGAAAAAAGGTCCAAGAATGAGACTGAACTCTACCTACTACAATCTGACTTTGGCAATCCTGTGAAATGGACTAAATTTAAAAATAAATCTCCTGCCTAAAAGGCTGCCAGGATACACTCCAGTTAGGCTGACACAGCATCTTTCCAGAGACACTCCCCAGGTGGGTAAAGACGGCCCTGCCCACCCCCAGGGCCTGAGCCCGCAGCTATGAGGCAGTCTGGAAGGAAGTTTTAAGAAAGAGCCACCCCAGCCAATGACTGTACACCTCTTCAAAAGGCCAGAGTTCCTTCCTCACCATCGAGCATCACCACTCTGACTAGCATGGGAAGGGCTAGTTTAGGGGGATGCAGATCTCAGGAGTTTAGGGGGATGCAGATCTCAGGAGCTCTGGGACCTTTCCATGATTCTCAGCACCAGAGCACGTTTTATAAAGGAAGCACAGCAAGGAGAGGTGCACATTTTATTCTTCCTCAGTATGACTTGTAAATGCCTAACTCAGCTGCCCTTTGACTCTTTTTAAAGTGCTTTTCTTCTGAGAGAAAAAAATACCACTTAGGCTTTCCATCGAGCTTGATTAATTGGGTGATAAAACAGATACTTTTACAAAGTACATCATCAGAAAGCAGGCTCATTGTAAATGGTGAGATATGTCAAAGGAGAGCCCAGACTCTCTCAGACTATAAAAATGATGTTTAACTACCTCATATCACACATCATTATAGCAGCAATTTCCAACAAGTCTGACCCCAACTCTCATCAATTAATACATAGGACACAAACGTGTCCTATACATCTGGAAGGAGTAGGGAGAGTCATGGTTTTGAAAATACAGTGTTGATTTTCCTAAAGATAATGTACCAAACCCTTTTTAGCTCAAAGATCACAAATTTATGGGACACATTTTCCTTCCTTTAAAATTATCATAGTTATTTACAATAGCAACTTCAAGTATATACAAAGACCACTTAATAGTTTATGAAACACTTTTTCACACAGGTTTTAAAATCCCACACTCTCTGCCACATGCTCCAAGCTTACCTAACTACTCTGTAAATTATAGTATTTCCCAAAAAATATTTTAAATACTCCCAATTTATTTTTAAGTAGTAAAATGAAATATTTTCCTTTTAAATAATAAGAGAATTATTGGATCATAATTTAGAAAACTGAGTGCTTAATTAATCCATTACTAGCATTATGTACTTATCAAAAGCCTACAATGTACTGGAACCATAGCGTTCTGAATTTTCAAGTCCTAAGTGCAGAAATAAAATTTTAATCTAGGTTTAGTCATGCATCATAATTAAAGGGTGTGTAGTAGACATATGCAAATAAGTCATCTTTACAAAACTGCCATATTTCAAATTACATAGTATACACAGAAAATAGGGCAGTACTAACAGGGAGAGAAGAGTTGATAATGGCCAGAAGGAGGAGAAAGAAAGAAAGAATGGGTAAAGCAGTCACAATGACAATCCAAACTCCCCTTTTCCTAAACCCAACAGTTATGCCCAAGGCAAAAAGGCAAATTCCTTATGTGAAGCATCTTGGAAGCCGGAAGGAGCGAACAACAGCACTGCCATTTGACTAGGTTAGGGCCTGAAACTGCACTGGAAATGCATCCCTTCTGTTTGAGGATTTGGCCCTATTAAATTCTCACCCTTTGGGGGATGCTCTGGGAAATATAGGGCATACAATACAATCTATGTGTAGTTATTTACACTCTGTGTAATTGAAAATCTGAAAAAAGAAAATTTTGAAGTTGAAGAGCTGATAATGAAGCCATGATACTACATAGTAAGTGACTGTTAAGTGCTAAGCATGTTATAGCTACCACCTTGTGCGGTTCAGTGCTGAGAGTATTCTTAACCACGTTTCCTATACAAGGAAGCCAAGACCCAGAAAAGTTAGATCATTTACTCACAGTTCAGGGACAACAGATGAATAACCCGGGGTCAGAGCGGGAACATCAGGGAAGTCAGACTGATGCTACACTCCTGCGGAGTCAAAGGCCTTGTGGTCCTTAAGAAGGAGCCGCAATGCCGAAAGAATTAATTGCTGAAACATGACGGACTGCAAGTGATAACGTGGACCCAGGTAGGAATCAGGAAGCAAAAAAGGTAGGAAAACCAAGAGGAGAAAAAAGTCTCTCTCTCTCCCTCCCTCCCTTCCTTCCTTTCTTCCTTTCTTCTTTTCTTCCTTCCTTCCTTCCTTCCTCCCACCCTCCCTCCCTTCTTTCCTTCCTGTTTTCTTTCTTCTCTCCCTCCTTCTCGCTTTCACTCTTGCACAGGTGTACACACATACACACAAACACACACTTGTTTTAAAGCACACTGATAGAGAGATAGAAACTTAAACCAACACGCAAGCAAGGCACTTACAATTACACCTTCTAATTCTGTAAGCTTCTGCCACAACCAGGGTCCATATTTACAGAGGCAAAGGGAATTGAGTGTAAAGGGAATTTTAATTTATGGAGAGAAGGTAGTCAAAAGATAAATGGCACTGAACTTTGTCTTAGATTTCAACAAAGGACACCAGAATGCGAGAAGCTCCCTAAATGTATCCTTTATTAAATACAAATCAGGCCTAGGCCAGGATATTTACCGGTTTTGCCAAGCAAAAATAGTAGATAATTTAGTACTGGCATTAACAAAGATTTTCGCTTTGCTATGATCTTCCCTGGAGGGCTTTATATTTTTAAGCAACAGCATTTCACCCAGGAGAAGAGTTGTGGAGAACACAAAGAAAAACAGAATCATGCAAAATGGAAACTGGTCCACCAGCTCCAACTGCCCTATGCAAGTTGTCAAGGTAACAAGGAGAAAACACCTTTAAATCTGAATAGTTACACATATCAGAAACACTGAGAAAAGTAGCATTAGAAATGACTGAAAATGCAGAGGAAAAAACAACAGTCCTGGAATATTCCAGACTCAGGGGACTGAGTGACCAGTTGACCATGCCCATCCCCATCACCAGTCACCCTCCATGAGGGTCTTACCAGTATTTTTCTCTCTGAATAAAAGTTTTTAAGCTCCCTGAAAAACTAGAACTAACTAAATTCCTAAAACAGAAGAAAAGGAGCAAAGCATAGTCGGGGGGAATTAGACAATTTTAGTCAAGGTTTTCCTCAGCACTGCTAGACCAACCCCTTCAAGTCTTAGGCACCATGTATTCCTACCCACAAAAGGAGGTTAAGCAAGACAAACTCTGGACTCTGATATTCTCTGATTTTATAAACGCAACCTTCTCTGAATTTTTAAAAATCTACTTTAAGGGCTATAGTGTAGTTCAGTGGCAGAATACTTAGCATGAGTAGGGCCTGAGTTAAATACCCAGCACCACAATAAAAATTAAAAATAAATTCAGTTTATTCAAATGAGTCTATATCATCAATTTAAATGTGAATTAAAAATTAACACTGACTATTCTCAGTTGTCCCTAAAAAAGGATTCCCCAAAATTCTGCCTTAGAGTAGAATGAAGTTTACTCCTATATATCCTACTGAGCTTTGGTTGATAGAGGATGAACCAACAAAAAATATTTTCTTTTTAAGAACAAAGTGCTGGGAATTTCTGTGATAATTAAATTCTTTATTCTCTCCTCGTGGCTGCCATTTTAACTAGCATTTCATTGCCCTCTCTTGGTAGATACTGGGATAGCAAGCTGTTTCCTTTGTAAGGATTACAGTTTGGCTTTGGGCTTCAATATAATACTGAATCTTGCCAATAGGGGGATCTACTTAATAAGGCAAGAGTAAATGCAATCTGTAACGTTTAAACGACAGCAATATGTTGCACTGAAGGTTGGCTTCCTCAGAGATGAACAGTAACATGCAGAAGCTTATTGGGAAGTGCTCCGGGTGGTCAATCCTCCTTCAGGGGAAGGGATGAGACAGGGGCTGGGCTGTGATGTGGGGCCAACAAAGGCCTGGACTGAACCTCAGAGAGCTCTGAAGCTGGTTGTCCTTCAGAGTTGTCCTGAGTTTGGGTAAGAAGTCACATATCAACCAGCCACTGGATACAGGCATGCCCTTGGGGGTCATGACCCCCAGCATGACATCTCTACTTACAGTGGCACTCTCAGACGCCCCTTGGACCTGAGGGAGAACTTGGGTGTGGCATCACAGTCTCTGCAGCATAATTACTCTACACCATTGCTAATAACTCTGTTTCTTAGTAAATATCACAGCACACACCACGGAACTATCCTTAAATAATGATAAAAATCAAAGGTAATAAATACAGGAAGTGATGCAGCCACTTGGAAAGCAATTTAGTTGATTCTTTAAAAATTAAATATACCTTATGATCCAATAACTCCACTCCTAGGTGGAAGAGAATAATAATATACCCACACAAAGATTTATAAGGAAAGATCATAGCAGCATTATTTATAAAAGGCAAATATGGAAGGAAGGAGAATGAAAGAAGGGAGGGAAGGAGGGGAATCATGCTCCTTGGTAGCATAAGCTGGTGGGTGGGATTTCTTTGAAAATGGGATATGGAGTTAAAATAACAGACCAGTCTGCATCTGTCAGAATCAGTAGGTACCTGAACCTCAACATTAATAACTAAATTCATTTTGGGGAAAGCTCAGCATAGACAGTGCTCATAATCAGTAAGACAGATACCTCCCTACAGCAGCCTCTTGGTGTGGTTTCAGTATATTAAAAACAAACAAATGAATAAGCAAACCACTCTAAGACACACGCATTTGATATACCTGTAAAATCTCCATCTCTGCCCCATCTGAGAAATGGAACTGTTCTCCTCACTTCTACTGATGCTCAGGGCTTAATAATCCTGTTTGATTCATTCTCCAGGATTGCTCTTGATGTTCATTTTTACCTGATTTCATCAAGATACAAAAATCACAGGAGGCCAAGGGAGAATGGGGATGGGAAGGGAGAAGAAAGGTGCCTAAGCCCTGTTCAGACACTCAACACAGTGCTGTCCTAGGTACTCTTCACACACGATGTCACTTAATCTAATACAGTTCTATGAAGGGGACGTTATTTTTCACCTGAAGTCATCCAGCAGGGTAATAAGATGACCAAGGAGGCTCGCCATGGTGGCACACGTCTATAATCCCAGCGACTTGGAATGTTGAAGCAGGAGGATCACAACTTCCAGACCAGTCTGGCCAACTTGGCAAGACCCTACTTCAGAATTAAAACAAACAAGCAACAACAACAACAACAACAACAAAAAAGGGCTGGGAATGGACTTCAGTGGTAGAGTGCCCCTGGGTTCAATCCCCACTAATGCAAGAAAGAAAAAAAGAAAAGTAGCTGGGGAAAATGATCATGAGTAAGACTGTCCAAACCAGAGGATACACAACCACCAGGCTACTTCACGATTGTCTTTTTGGAGTCATGTAGCCAGACTCTGCCCCATGAATGCAGATGGGGTTCCCTGTGTAAAAACTGAATATCCCACTGTAAAACACCCTGAGAAGTTTTCCTAACCAAAAACGCATTTCTGCAAATTAAACCCTTCTCGGTGGTCACTTCTTTCAAGGAGGTCTGGAATAGACTAGGGAGATGAGCTGCTTCTGGCTACACAGATGTGGGACAGGAGAGGACGGGAAGGTGGCCTGCAGTCACAGAAGCAGATGCTGAGATTGTGTTCAGGATGCACGATATTTATTAGGAAATCAGGACTGGAAGGAGGAAGGAGGTGTTTTAGTCAGTTATTTCACTGCTGCGACTAAGTGACCCGACCAGCACAATTATAGAGAAGGAAAGGTTTATTTGAGTGCTTACAGTTTCGGAGGTATTAGCCCACAGTAGGCCGGCTCCATTCCTCAAGGCTCAAGGTCAGGTTGGACATCGTGGCGCAAAAGCATGGCAGAAGGAAGCAGCTCACATCATCAGGAAGCAGAGAGAGAGAGACTCCACTCTCCAGATACCAAATATCTACCCCAAAGCCACCCAATTCCCACCCCCTCCAGCCACACCTACCACCCATTAATCCCATCAGGGACTAATTCATCGATTGGGTTAAGACTCTTTACAACCCAGTCATTTCCCCTGAGAACCTTCCTGCACTGTCTCACACGTGAGCTTTTGGAGGACACCTCACATGCGAACTATAACAAAGGTCAAATGTGATACGGGCCTGACAAAGCCCTGACCAACCTGCTGGGAATTTCCAGAGCAAGAAACAACCATCGCCAGTTATACCACTCTTCTGTATTTGTCCTTAAGAACTAAAGTCATCATCATACTACAGTGATTCATGCATACCCATGTTGGTAATAGAACGATTCACAAAAGCCAAGCTATGGAACCAGCTAGGTGTCCATCAACAGATGAATGGAAAAAGAAAATGTGGTATGTTTTATTCATCCATAGAGAAAAATAAAATTATGTCATTTGCAGGAAAATGGATGGAACTTGAGATCATTATGTTAAGAAAAATAAGCCAAACTCAAAAGGTCAAGGGTCATATGTTTTCTCTCATGTGTGGAAGATACAGAGGAAAAAGGAAAAGAAAAGTGGGGGGTGATTGCATGAAAAAAAAGGGAGATTAGTGGAAGAGAGGAAGGACCTGAGGGAGGGGGAGGGAGAAGGAGAAGGAGGGGGAAGCACTGGGAAGTAATACTGTCCAAATAAAATTGTTATAGTGTGTGCATGTACTAATGTATAACAACAAATCCCACCATTATGCACAACTATAATGTACCAATTAAACAAAGAACTAAAATAAAAAGGAATAGTGGATGTGAAGCATGTAGTTAGTACTCAATAAAATGTACTGAACAAAAAAAAAAAAAAAGAAGGGGTGTGATGGGCTGACAGATCTGGCTCCATGAGAATGTTACAGGCCAGAGTCTAAGGGAAATGACTAAACAGACTCCATTTTGCTCTGAGACTCCATGCTATGAAGGAAATAAGCTTCTCCCATAGGAACACCCCGCCTCTGTGCCCATCATCAGTTACTTAGTGTGACATGTTTAACAATACAGAATGACAATTCCTATGTAAATAAAAATTGCTCTCTTTTGATTCTTATTGCTCCTAAACAATGTACCATGTGAACAGTGATTGTGTGGATGTTAGCAACAATTCTTTAGTATGTACCTAGGTAAGGGTCATTTTGATCCACTTCCCCCTCTGTTGATGATCTCATTATGTTAGTTTGTAATTTCAAATCATAGCAACAGACACTTATGATTGATGTGATTTTTGGTATAAGAACCCCTACAACCCTATGGTTGGGACTGTTCTCCCAATAGCCATTTTTTGGGGTATTGTGTGAGACAGTCAGCTGGCTGGCTTAATAAAGACTCTCAAATTTGAACTTCTCAGTGGTGATTGGTCTGTTATTAAGTTGTGGCCCATAACAGGAGGAGAAGGAGGAAGGAGAAGGAGGAGATTGAAGAGAAGGAAGAAGGAAGAGGATGAGGAGAAGAGGAGGAGAAGAAGAAGGAAAAGGAGGAGGAGGAGGAGGAGGAGGAATAATGCCCATTAGAGTTCCCTATGCCCCATCTCTGTGTCTCCTAAACCTAGGAGGAGACCCTAAGGTTGGCTCAGGTTTATAAGCAGTTATTCTCACTGTACAATCTTTTTATTATAGTCTGGCCACATTGGTGACAGGAGAAATTAGAAAAAGAGTTTGTGGTCCTGCTAGAACGGTAGGTAGAAGAGATGTAGCAGGAGAAATACAGTGGTCAGAATGACTTTGGCTGCAAGTGCAGACTGCTTCAGTTTGTTGAAGTCATGTGTATAGTCTCACACACAAGGACATGCAGCGGCAGAGCTGTTCCAGAGTTTGAGTAACCAAGGTTTCATTTCCCCGTGATGACCTCTCCTCTTCATCCTTGTGCTGGTAGAATAGTAGAAGCTGGTTCCAGATGTAACATTCCAACAGGACAACGTCAAGAGGCAGAAGAGGGGCTGGGGTTATAGCTAAGTGGTACAGCGCTTGCCTAGCCCCGGTGAGGCACTGGGTTTGATCCTCAGCACACATAACAAAACAAATAAAATAAAGGCATGCTGTCCATCTACAACTACGAAAGAAGAGAAAGCGGCAGAAGAGGAAAAGAACAAGAAAACCTTTCCTGGGACTCCTCGCCAACCCCGCCCCAACAGACGTGACCTCACACCTTACTGGCCAAAATGAGTCATGTGTCACCAGTAAGCCAATCACTGGTAAATGATCCATTTGAAATAATCATGACTGCCTTAGCCCATCCAGGACGTATGTGATATAACTATGCATGAGCTAACTTTCTTTCCCTAAAGACTTTAAAGGAGAGGGGTGGATATTTGTACAAACTCAGAATCTTCTCAGGAAGAAGAGAAGGGCAAATGGCTGGTTGAGCATGAAACCAACATTATTCCCTCCATTGGAGTTCTATTGCTGAAATCAGCAAATGTCACCTAGACACAAAAAAAAAAAAAAAAAAATGAGGCAAGGGTCAAGAGTAGCAGAAGCACCAACCAGGAAAAAGAACAGAGAAAATCACATTGGTTTGTTTCTGCCCATATCCCAGTTTGGGATATGGGATAAGACAAAAAGTTCTTATTTGTCCAAAGAAATCTATGTCTTTTAAACCAAACCAAACAAACATCCTAGGAAACTAATTCCCTAAAACAGATACACTTCACTGGGATTCTGGTTACCCCATCCATGATGTATCAGTCAACTTTCTATCACTGTAACCAAAGTAACTGACAAGAACGACTTAGAAGAGGAAAGGTGTATTTTGGATCATGGTTTCAGAGGTTTCAGGACATGGTTGGATCTGAGGAAGAACCCAAAGAGGCTCAGACCTAATAAGGACAGGGAGACAGGAGGAAAAGAAGCAGGGCTAGGAAAGGCAGGAATACAATCCAAGATAGTAAAGGAGGACAGAAAGACAGTAGGCCTTTGAATTGAACTAAAAATAAAAACGCTTGTATTCTTTATATCCAGAAGAGCTCAACAGAACTGGTATAAATAAGAATGACTTCACATGTTCCATTTTGTGTTGTACTTTCTCACTCAGCATAATAATCTGTGGAAAGAGAGTCAGATTGCAACAAGAGCTACAAACAGTAGTACAAGACCCCCACTAACAAAAGTAGGCCGTTAACCAGGTCGCGGTGCTGCAGGAAGAGCTTCCTCTGTGGGTTCACCATTTCTGGGCAACTACCTTTAAGAAAAGCCCAACTGACAGGGCAAGGTAGAGCACACCTGTAATCCCAGCAGCTTGAGAGGTTGAGACAGGAGGATCGTGAGTTCATAGCCACCTCGGCAATTTAGCAAGGCCCTGAATAACTCAGTGAGACCCTGTGTCTAACTCAGCTGGGTATGTGGCTCAGTGGTTAAGCACCCTGGGTTCAATCCCTAGTACAGAAGAAAGAGAGAGAAGGAAGGAAAGAAAAGTTCAACCAAAGTTTAAAGGTATTAAAGTGATGGCTTAATCATATCATCATCATCATCATCATCATCATCAATTCATACATGTTGAAATATACTGGTTATCAAAGGGAAAATTCTGTAAAGAACATTTGCACTATAAAAGGAAGTTTTTATTAGCTGAGATATAAGAAATCAGTTTGGTCCCAAGTATTTAAAAATGTTAATTGCATGCCCAGACTTGCTTATTTGTCTGACATTTTTTGCATTTAAAATTTTAATGTTTTCATAGAAAGGACTTCAATGTCTTTTTGATGGTAGATGAGATCAAAGGACAAGAGCAAAATTTAAAAGCTTGAAAGAACATATTATGACACGCCCTATAATTTACCAATAATTACCAGTGAAAGAGGTGATGGCCTTTTAAAAATACTGGGGACCCAACCCATGACTGTGCACACGCTGGGCAAGTACTCTACCACTGAGTTAGGTGCTGACCGGGATGCTGTACCAAATACTGTATTCATTTGATAAAACTTCTAAATAGCATTTTCCATTTGAAGGGGATCCATCCCAAAGAAATTCATATACTTCAGACATAATATTTTCATTGAGAAGTCATATAAACTTAGTTACGATTTTAAAGGATAAATTGTTAGAATTCACTGGGGATGAAAACTGAAGATGAATTTTGAAAATACAGGATCACCTGCTTACTTTAAAGCAAAGATTTAAAAGAAATATCCTGAACTTGCTAACCTTGTTTTGAAATTTCTTCTCCAATAGTTATCAAATATTTTCATAAGACTGGTTTCTCTAATTGGAGTGTCTTCAAAACAGACCATAGAAACAGTTTAGAAATCCATCATTTCCTACAAATAGAATTGTTATCAATTCAACTGAGATTAGATAATTAAACAAACAAAAAGGCAATTTATTTGTCACATTGAAAATGTTGTATCTTGATGTATATGGTATTCTTTCAAAGTGGATGTCATAGGCAATTTAGTACTTGGAAACAGTGTTTTGCTTATAACATTTTGTATAACTATGGTAATGAAACAACAAACAGTTCTAAATTTAATTGAAATTCTCTATATGAGCTGTTCTCAAAGTTTTTTGTCCATTTCACATCTGAAAAAATGATTGAGGGGCTGGGAGTGTAATTTGGTGGTAGAGCACATGCTTAGCATGCATGAGACCTGGACTTCAAATGGAAGGAAGGAAAGAAAGAGAGAAAGAAGGAAGGAAGGAAGGAAGGAAGGAAGGAAGGAAGGGAGGGAGGGAGGGAGGGAGGGAGGGAGGAAGGAGGGGAGGAGGAAGGGAGGAGGGGAGGAGGGAGGGAGGGAGGAGAAGAAAAGAAAAATGTGCATATCACACCACATTTTAAAAACAATTATACTAAATCATATGGGCTTTGTATTTTATATGCATTGTTTAAAATTCATTATCAGATAATTTACTTTTCTACATTTTATAAAAGTATTGGTCTGCAAGGAACTAAATTAAAAAAAAAAAAAAACAAGCCAATACTCTCTTACCACAGATACTGTGAGAAAAATTGTTCTAATTCAACCTGCACAGCTAAGACATTCCTATTTCAACACAGAATGAGTCATCAGCCATTCAGTTGACAGATTAAGTTGATTAGCATTACATTGAAGTACTACATGAAAGTCATGACAACCTGAAATAGCTTATTAAAAGCCAGGTATGTGAATAAAATCATCCAAATGCTCTTAACCTTTTTATTCTGTCAATTCAAACCTTCAAAATGTAAAAATAAAAGGTCAAGGCCTTTCAGGAGGTCAAATGTGTATTTTTAATAGACTGGAAACAGCCTACCTGTCCGTCAACAATTAGATGTCCATACAATGGAATGTTATAAAGTCATGATGAAGAATTAGGTACTTTCATGTGTGCTGATGCACAATTATCTCTAAGAAATTAGAAAGTACGGAGGCAAGTCACAAAGAATACGTGCTGCAATTCTACTTATCCTGAGGGATGTGTATCTATCTCCATGCTTTTATCTGCAGAGATTTTTCTGCAAGAATTCAGAGCAACCAGGCAATGGTGGTTGCCTTCTAAATGGCTGGGGGCTTGGGCTTTGAAATGAGGAAAGATGTTATCATATTCTCACTTGCTCTATGTATTTAATATATGCATGTGATTTCAACAAAAAAGCTCATTAATTTTATAAATTCCTTAACTTAAAAAAAAAAAAGAGGGCAAATTAGAAATCTAGAGAAAATACTGCTGCTAAAAGAGAAGACACCACTCAGGTCCGTCTATGTCTCAAGGCTGGAGAACTGTACTTCACAAAGTCTTATGACAACTAAAGGTGATAAATGACCCTTGATAAGATCCTGGGTCAAAAAAAAATTTTTTTGGAACCTAAAGCACAAGAATACTGCAAAAGAGAGGTAAGTTGTCCATCATTTAAATTTAAGACTGTATGCATCAAAAGGCACTATGCAGAAAGAGAAAGGCCACCCATAGAACAAGAGAAAATATTTGCAACCATATAACCAAGAAGGATCAGTAACAAGAACAAATACAGAAGGGAAGGGAAGATGGGCATCAGACCTGGGAAGGGAGGGGGAGCTGGGATGGTATTCAACAAGGGGCAGCAAGACAGGGGAGGAGTGGCACCCTGCCTCTTCTTGAGCACAATACAGTAACTAACACTGGTTAAGGTCACCTAGGATGTATTCCAAATGACTCGGAGAGAAGAGTGCAAAATCCCAACACATAAACGTGATGGATGTTCAAAGAACTGGGAATACTTATTACCCTGATTTGCTTATGTATACATACATTGAATTACCAAAATGTACCCAAGAAAAATGTGCAACTATTATGTCTCAATTAAAGAAAAAAAGAATGAGAAACTCTTACAACTCAATAAAAATAAAATTCAATTTAAAAAGCAGACGAAGGATTAGAATAGGTATTCTTTCAAAGAAGTACACAGAGAGGCTAAGCATCATTAGTCATCAGGGAAAAGGAAATTAAAGCTGCAATGAGATAAAGCATTTCACACTCACTGGGATGGCCATATTAAAAAGACAGAAAATAGCAAGTGTTAACAAAGATGTGGAAAAAATAGGCCACTCATCTGTTGCTAGTGGGAATGTAAAATGGTGCCGTCGCTTTGAAAAACAGCTTGGCTGCTCCTCCAGAAGTTAAACAGAGTTTCCATATGACCCAGCAATTCCTCTCCTAGGCATGGACCCAAAGAGGATTGGAAACAGATGATTACACAACAACTTGAACATGAATGTCCACAGCAGCATTATTTATAGTCAAAAAGTGGAAGCAAGCCAAATTCATCAGCTGATGAACAGATAAGCAAAATGTGGTGTCCACACAATGGATTATGGTTCTGTTTTCCATGAAAATGAAGTAGTGATGCATACCTCAATATGGTCAAACCCTGAGAATGTTAACACCAAGTGCAAGAAATCAGACACACAGGGTTACTGACATACTATATGATGTCATTTATAAGAAATATGCAAAACAGACACATCTAAAGACAGCAGTTTAGCGGGTGACAGAGCTGGGGAGAGGCAGGCAGGGAGAGCTAGCAGACCATCAGCAATTGCTAAAGAGAGAGAGAGAATGAGAGTGAATGAAAATGGTCTATTTTTTTTTTTTTTTTTTTTTTTTACTACAGGTAGACATCAGACTAGACAATGGATTTGCTGACAATATTATTGATTTAGGGGGAAAGAACATCAGATAGATATAGTATGACTACCAGTTGGGAAAGGACTAACTCTACTCCCTCTAACAAGTAACTACTTCCTAATAAGTATAAAAAAAATGAATCCTGTTCATGCCTGCAAGAGGAAGTAGATAGAACTAGGGGCTACATTCTGGATGAATGCCCACAGCCTAGGGCAAAAAGAATGTGACATGCAGCTGCCAACTGGAATCAGTCATGCAACATAGCTAAACCCTGAAAGCACCTTCATTGTCCAAAGGACATCAGACTTGAACATACTGAAGTGTGGAACACATGTCAGCAGAGACTGGGGAAGCCACCACACTTTCTGTGGGGCTCAGTAACCAGAGTTGTTAAGGCCAAAAATCTGTAAATTAAAGATGAGACTGAGGATTTTAAATGAAAAGGACTGAGCTGTAAAGAAATGGAATGAGGCTGTTCTAATCAGAGTGCCTGAAAAGTTATGCAATTGAGCTTGACTGCGTTCTCTGTGGGAGGTAGAGGTTCATCACAGCAGAGCTGGAGGCTATAAATGCAAAAAGAAAAAAAGAAAAAAAAAAACCATTTTGTGTTTATACTCTGAGAGGAGACTCGTAATATGATCCAAGCTACATATGCCACCTCTGCAGGCTGGAAGATAATTTTTGAAATGAGACCACTTTCTCCCAGCTCCTGGCTTTATTTAGGAAGCCAATTTCCTAAGATTCTCAACCTTAGAATGCATAAAAGTTAGTGTACCAGATGGTATACACACCAAAAAACTGCATGTACTATACTTTATGAGATATTTTTAAAGGTAATTTTAACTATATCATAGAGCTGACTTTAAAGAATCCCTAAAGCTATATTCTTTAAAGAAGTGACCCAACTGTAGTAAAAACATACACACAAGAGAGGACACTAGTCATCAATAAAAAAATAGCAATTCCAATTTTGAAAATTATTCAGAATAATTTTCAGTGTTCTCACCATCAGAAAATGCTAAATAGATGAGCTGATGATGATGTTAAATAGCTCTATTGAGCCATCTCTCAATGTATACATATTTCAAAGCATCATGTTATAAATATTTATAAATTTGTCAATTAAATTTTTTTAATTTTATTTGTTCTAATTAGTTGTACATGACAGTAGGATGCATTTATACATTTTGATAAATCATACATAAATAGAGTATAATTTCTCATTTTTCCGATGTACATATTGTAGGATCACATCGGTCATGCAGTCATATATATACATGAGATAATAATGTTTGTTTCACTCGACTATCCTTCTGACCCCCAAACCCCCACCCCTCCCTTAAATTTTTAAAAAAGAACAATGTCAAGAATCATTTTATAAAAGCACTGCTCATGGAACCTAGGATCTAATCAAGAACACCTGGGGCTTTAGAAAAGCTTTAGACTACTCAGTTCATTGAACCTGGGTTTTCTTGGTCCACATTTTGTATTATGGACCCCTTTGTATTATGGATTTTAAAAATGAAAAGACAGAATGCTTCCCCTTGAGTAGCTCATGGTCTAGAGGTATTTAACCTAAAGTGCCTTAATTTAAATTATTTAATAAAACAAGATAATCCAATAGAGAAAAGAACAAAGAAGACAAGCAGGAATCTCTTAAGTGATAAAGACTTGATAAAGAAGGTGGTACTTGAGATAAAATGTAAAAGTTTTATATGTTAATTTCCTGGGCTGCCCTAATGACACACCACAAACGGAGTAACTTAAAAACAGAAATGTACCATATCACAGTTCTGGAGACTAGAAGCCCACCACCAAGGTGTGTGCAAAGCCATCGTCTCAGTTAAGGAAGGATCTATCCCAGGCTTCTACCTAGCTTTGGGTATTGTTCAGCTTGCAGCGTCGTAAGTGCAACCGTCAGGTGGCATTCTCCCTGGGTGTGTGTGTGCACGTGTGTGAGTGTGTGTATAAATTTCCCCTTTTATAAAGACACAGTCATGCTGGATTACGGCCCACCCCAATGGCCTCATCTTAACTTGATCGTCTGCAAAGACCCTATTTCCAAGAAAGGTCCTCCTCACACATGTTGAGTAGGACCAATCTGTGGTGGAAGGCAGGGGACATAATTCAACCCCTAACAACAAGTGGTTTAGCAGAGAATGAGAATTTCGGGCAGGCAGAAAAGCATGTGTGGTAGAGGTTGCACAGGTAGGAAGAGCCTCCATCATGAAGACCATCACGTGCCCGTGGAAGCGTATCCTCCACGCAGGAGACGCATGACACGCAAAGACCTAGACTTGCAGTGTGAGGAACAGACAGACAGACAGCTGTACAGGACACTCTCTGTGAGGTTACTACACTTTCAGAGATTCAGAGAAAGGATGACGGAAAGTGTTGATTCCACTGTGGGAGAGAGAAAAAGCCAGAAGAATGGGAAGTTTACTTAACTCACCTACTTAATAAGCAGCAGGGCCAGCAATGAATAGAAAAGGCTTCTCCAGAAAAAAAGCCAAAATAAAGATTGGGAAAACAGTTACAACTCAAGGGTGAGAGAAATAATTGGAAGAAATAACAACTAGAAGGGTTCAGAGAAATCTAAGTGAACTTGGTGTATTAAAAGTGAAGGTGCAAAGGAGAATAAATATATGTATTTACATAAAGGAAAATTGGAAGGATTTACAAGAAACTAATCAAAGTTACTGCCTGGAGAGTAAAGTGTTGAGACGAGAGAACAAAGAAAAGTAGCAACAGGGCAGGGGGGCAGGGAAGGTGGATGAAACTCCTTAACACACATTTTTTTATATTCTTTTAAGTTTTTATCCATATGAACATATTTCCTTTTCAAACAACAACATAAAACATTTTGCAAAGAAAGAACAATTCAGTGGAATAGCAGAGACAAGCCAGAATACAGAAGATTATAGAGGTACTTAGAAACTGGCTTTAATCTTTTGGCAAAAACCTACAATCTTAATTTTGTTTTCTTAACATGCCTGATTTGTCATTATCATTATACATTTTATTTAACGTTGTTTAGAGAAAAAAGAAAACATCTTTAAAGACTTAGCGTGGGTTAAAAAGACAGCTAAATCCAATAACAATGTAGAAAAATGAGAATCAGTAATCCCTATTATCATTTTGTTAAACCACTAATCTCCATGAAACATAAAATCAATGTACTTATCCAGCCCCAGAAAGAAATCACATTCAAATGAATAGGAGCAAAAAGGTTTTATTTCAGTTTTACCAGAAAGCATGCCTGGCCACAATAAGATATAATACCAAGACTTTAAAATGTTGTTTTTTAAGGCAAAGAAATGGACAGGGGGGATGAATGAGGAGTTAATGCATGACTATTCCTATTTAATTTCTACAGTCATTAATTAGAATCAAAGTCGATTCACACAAACACTCCCCAATTTCTGCCTTACCAGAGCAAAGACAAAAAAATGGAACTGTTTGGTACAGAGAGTAGCAAAAAAATCCTTATGGCAACATGAATAGCTCTTAGACCACAGTTATTACAATTTCAACCCTTTTATACTAAATGGCACTTTCAGTAAAAATAATGATACCCTCACAAGAGTGGGAGGTAGGAGAAATGTCTCTCAGTCAATTTGTATTTAGAAAAAAGATTCTAAAAGAAAATCTTATTTTGAAACTATGGTCATAAAACCCTTCTCTTAAAATAAGGTGTCAGGTTTTTGTCCTGAATCAATCATAGATTCCTTTCTCCCATGACTGCCTTTCAAGATTTAATATCTCCAAACACACTGCCAAATAAAAATCCAAAAATGTCTTCAATGATTGGATATTCCACCCAATGAAAAATTATTTTTTTATTGGAAATGGCTGTCAAAACTATTTTTATTGCTCTCCTAAAGGCTCAATCTGTGATCATGGACTATACTTCTTTATTCTGAGAACAAAATGAATTATATGACTGCCTCTCTTTTTCAGAATACATATTTTGTCATTTTGGGCTCAGACTGTAGACCCAAAAGGTAAGGATACTCTGCATTGGGTTACTTTCCCCTGAGTGTCTTTAGGCAATTAGTGATAGGGGAAGGTGGTTGTAGATACGCAAACTCAGTTTGCTCCTCTTAGTTTAAATCTCTTAAGAAATCGGCCCCCCTGTTCAACTTCTGAAGACAACAATAAAATAAACAAAAACCTCATGAAAAGTTCCAAGTGCCTATTTGTGTTCAAAGACACAAAGAATATTTCCCCTTCTATTATTGTCAAAACAGAAGTGTATGTTCAGCTAGAACCACCTGGCTGTCGCTAGGATGAACTGAAGGGTCTTTAATGTTGGCTCTGTCTCCAACTCATCAGACATTTCAACACCGTGTCCTTGTGTTTTCTTGGCTAGAGCTTTGTATCTACAGAGATTGCCCATTAAATTTCAATAAAAGCCAAATGTTAACAAGTTAAAATATTCTAAGTAATATCTTTAGAGGGATCTGTTCATTGGTTTATTTTCCAACACAGTAATGAAGAAAGTGGTCCATGGTATGTATGTGTGTGAATTTTGATGAAGGGAAAAGTACAAGTATTAACTACCACCTAGAGAGGGCAGGGTGGGTGGCTTGGTCCATTCAAGATGCCATAGAGAACACCACAGACTGATGGCTTATAAAGAACATATAGTTCCAGAGGCTGGTGGATGTGATGTCTGCTGAGGGCCACTTGCTGGTTCAGAAGCAGTGCCTTCTCTCTGGGTCCACAGATAGAGGAAGGATAAAGGATCTCTCTGGGGCCTTTTTTATAGGTGCATTAATCCCCCCATTCATGAGTGCTCTGCCCTCATGACCTAATTTCCTTTCAACCACCTTCCCTATACTATCACTTGGGAATTAGGATTTCTACATATCAGTTGGGGAAGGGGAGGACACAACCATTCAGATCATAGCAGGAAATCTAGAAAAAATACCAATGGAAAGCTAAGAATGGAAGTGCTGAAAGATAAGGTGGGATAGGATAAAAAAATGGGTTTGCTCTGCTTCTCGAAAGTTTTGCACACACAGCCAGCCCTGCCATCAGCTTCCCGTTGTGTACGTGAGAATGATCCATGTGACATTTTATCCTTGACCCATCTTTCGCTCCTGTGAAATATATTCTTGACACCAAAAATGTCTAAAGGTAGGTTCCACCAAGGAATTTGTACTAGTATCAATAATTACTTCAAATTGGAGGAGGAGGGGTGCAGACAAATCTTCTAGAGGGAAAAGAGGTACCATAGATTCCAACAAAACATGTAAAGAAGCATTTGCTATTTGGAGTTATGGGCCATGCACTTTTAAATGAGAAAAGGTAAGGGTAAGAAATATATTACTTCAACTGTAAATGGAATTTCATAAAAATATAAAGATTTATGTGACAACTTTTATAGGAATGTGATAGATTTGCTAAATTTCCAGTCCTATGTACAATACTCTAGGAAGCAGCTGACAGTACTCTCAAGTAAAAAGAGGCTAACTTCTGTGTCTGAGCAGAATTTATCACATTCTTAGAACTCTATATGGATGAGATTCTCCTGTTCCTAAGCCACCAAGTGATGTCGTTTCATGCTTGGGTACAACTGTAAAGTTACCTCCATAAGCATAGCCAAATCATTATTGTTCATAAAATAACTTGTGCTTATGGTAACTTCAGTTAGTAGTATTTACTTCCCAAAAATCACTAATAGCAAGGGGTTGCACATAACATATTTGCATTATTCCTAGAATTATGCCCAGAATGAATACCTTTACATAGTACTTTTCAAATAGAACTACTTAAAATAACAAAGTGGCTAAGACCAAACACCAAAATACTAATGGTGGTAACTGTTATGTGAAATTACAACTGATTTTTTGTCTTTGTGACTCTCTAGAATTTATGAAATTTTCACAATGAGGATACATGATTATAATAAGAAAAAATACATATGGCTATGTTTAATCTTTGACAATGAAATTTCCCAAGGAAAATTAGTATCTCTACATGAGTGCAAATTGCATGTTATTAATACTTCTTTTCCAGTATTTAGTACTTTCTTCAACTTATCCTGCATGCTTGCATAGATATGTCATGGTCATAAGCTCTCTAAGGACACATGCTGGCCCTTACTCATATTCATACCCCACCACAGTACCTCATAGTGCCTCATATTTGGTAAGTGGTCAGTAGTTACTTGAGGAATGTATGGTATTTCCAAGAATGCAAAAGTTTCAAGTTGATTATCAGAGCATATCATGAAAATAAATCTAAAGTTGTCACCCATACTAATGAGAAATGAGAAATAACTGGAGAAATAGCCACTACTTTGGCCCACAGCCCAGTATATGGCAAGAATATATTTCACCTTCTTGTAAGATTCCTTAAGATCCATTATACCTTTCATTAACATAATTCTTAATGTTCATTTATAACAATTATAATGACTGCAAATAAGAGTCATCAAGCACTTTTTGACAATAAAAATAAAAGACATAATGAAAAAATTTATTTTTTTGGTACCAGGGATTGAACTCAGGGATTGAACCACATCCGCAGCTCTTTTTTGGGTTTTATTTAAAGACAGGGTCTCATTGAGTTGCTTAGGGCCTCACTAAGTTATTTGAGGTTGGTTCTGAACTCGAAATCCTCCTGCCTTAGCCTCTCGAGCAGCTGCAATTATAGGTGTGTGACATCACACCTGGTGATATAATGAATTTTTTTCAGTTCTTTCAATTCACTGAATCCTAAAACTTGGTCAAATGATATTTGCTAAGCTCCATGGTCTAAAAAAGTGGTCAGAACTAAACCTTTAAATACAATATTCCAAAAAAATGATTTTCGTAATTTACTTGAACCATAGACATCGAATATAGATGCTCCTCAATTTATGATGTAGTTATACACAGATAAACCCATTGAAAGCTGAAAACACAGCAAGAGTTGAAAATGCATTTGACTCGTCTAACCTCCTAACATCACAGCTTAACACAGTACACTGTAGAGGAGCACTATGTGCCCTGTGCCACTGACGACAAGCTGCACTTGGCTACTACCCAGCATCATGAGAGACGACTGTACTACATATTGCTAACCCCAGAAAAGATCAAAATTCAAAATTTAAAGTGCTGTTTCTACTGAACGTGTATGACTTTCACAGTATTAGAATGTCAACTTCACAAATTGGGGCCCAATTACATAGAGAGACATTTCAGATGGTATAATAAGGTTGAGAAAAAAATTAATGCAACTTCTGTTAATTCAACAGAAGCCAGGAAAACATTTATAAAAATGAACAATATCACTGATAAAATCCCCTACATATTTAAACTATAAATCAGTTCACCTTTTTGGAAAACCAGTCACAGTCACCAAAATGTAAAATGTACAATACCTGTGGTCTTAACAATTTTATTTCTAGGATTCTGACCTCCCAAATCCTCTCATTTACATATAAGATACAAATAAAAAAATATTCATTAGGACCTTATTTGGAATATGAAAAGCTACTAACAACCTCAAGTCTACCTATAGGAAAATAAATTCAAATAAATTACAACAGAAACATCTAACAGAATTCTAGGCAACCATTAAAAAGAATGAGATAGTTTATAGGTTATACTGACATGAAACGATTCCATTCAGAAGAGGGAAAAAGTACTTACATATATTTATACATGAAATTTAAAAGTTCTAGAAATTAACTTGGAGACATGGAATGAACACGAGAGGACTTTAGGTATTTTACATTAATAGAACTGTGATTTTTTTTTCCTGCTACCAGGGATTAAACCTAGAGGTATTTAACCACTGCACCGCATCCCAGTTCTTTTAAAAAATGTTTGAGACAGGGTCTCACAAAGTTGCTTAGGACCTCTGTAAGTTGCTGAGGCTGGCTTTGAACTTGCCATCCACCTGCCTCAGCCTCTTCAGTCACTGGAATTACAGGTGTGCGCCACCATGCCTGAAGCATTAATCAAATTTTATAACCATGTACTAATCTTTGATTCATAAAGCACATATTTATGTGTATCAAACATTAGGACTTTTTTTACACTACACATAAGAAGTCTGCAAGTTCTAATATTAGTGATAATTAACTTGGGGGAAAGGGGTAGAATTATAAGTGATTTCAACTTTGCCTCTCTGTTAACTTTCTTTCCACAATATACATGGCATACCTGTAAAATTAAAAAGTATTAAAATTACTAAATAAAAATTTCAGAGAAAGAATTCGAGGTCTCCCAGATATGGTGACAGAAAAGGCAAGATGCACTGCCATAATATGACTTCATTTTCCTAAAGCAGTGACCACCCCCGTCTGTGTATTAATAAATCACCAAGACATGTAGATGTCTTATAGAAGCTCGTCCTTGGAAAACTCACAAGGACACACGTTAGGTTGGCCTGCCTCATCTGGAAGGGGAGGGAGGAGAGAAGCTAGAGGGTGTGAAGAAATGGAGATACTTTTTAAAGAGGTATGTGATCGCATGTGTAAAATATCTATTTGTTAGGTAAAGGAGAAAAAACAAAAAAGCTTTTAGAAAGAAAAAGGCCACCAAAAACAGCATTTAAGATTTAAATTATAGGATGAAGCATTTTTTTTTTGCTCATGGTGACTCTTAGCGTCTGAAAAAATTTTCTACACTGTCCAGAGGCCCCAAACAACTTAATAACCATCTATGACTGAGAAAGAATAGCCGTTTGGAAGGATAATTCACATAAACTATAAAAATTATTTTACTCTTAACCGCATTTACTTACTAATGGAATATGTGTGCTTATTGGTCAACTGACAACTTCTCTAACTTTGGAATCAGGTTGGATGCCGTCCCTCATTTCCTATGCCACACATTTTTAGTAGTACTTGCTTTGAATCATAGCAATCACCGAACACCCAGCTGCCCAAAGATATGGCCTCACTGAAAGGAATATAGCGAGATCAGTGTTGACACTGTGAACTATCCTCAGCTAGCAATTTGCACGAATGTTGAGTACCATTGCGTTTCCCCTGAATATTTAAAATATCCTGCAGAGGGGCTGGGGAGATAGCTTGGTTGGTAGAGTGCTTGCCTTGTAAGTACAAGGCCCTGGGTTCGATCCCCAGCACCCAAAAAAAAAAAAAAAAAAAATATCCTGCAGAGCCCCTGAGAGCTCCCCTCCCAACCCAGGAGGCCTAAGTGCATTTTGGGAACAATGGATTCTTATAGCATAGAATGATCTTCTCTGTCACTTTGTTGGCTCAGCATTAGCCGCTTGTTTATGCTTAGAAAATTTTACATCCACTAAGCAAAGAGTAAAGTAAATTAGCAAATCTTGCAGTATAGGGAAAGAAGATGCTTTCTGAGCCTCTCTGATAATTCACATATTTGGGTAATTCATGCTGCTCTTCTGGCACCCACACTTGCTTCCCCACCCCCTCCCCATCTTTGAGCTCCCTCTTCTAACTCTACAGCATCATGAAAATTTTTATAGTGCAAGTAAAGGTAAAATAATGACTCCTGCGAGTTCAGGGCCCCATTGCCTTCAATCCACATCTATGACCATTCGGCACTACCTCACAAGAAAACACCTAGGAAAGGTGAGGAATATTAAAGAATAGAAACCATGTTCCTAATTGCTTCATCACTGATGCATACATGCCAGTTTCCTAATTTCCGTGCATGTAGCTAAGCAGTTAGCAAATAGTCCTGACAAGGGGGGAAACTGCATGGACTGAACATTCCTCTTGGCATAGTACAAAAATAACTTGGGCTTTAGGCAAAGAATTAAGAACCGGAAATTATTATTTTGTGTGCGCTTTCACTTAAAAAATAAATACTTCAAAGCTTTTGAGTGGATATAGAAGCATTCTGAAAGAATTACTATGATTGGCCTCCATCCCAAAACCAGTTGTTTCCAGAAGGTTAACATCTAATTAGTCCCCCTAACTAACCTAGCTCAGTATTGCAACCTAATCACCTCATTCAAAGTCGAGAAGTTGTAGAGCACAGTATTTTTAAATAAAATCTAATTTCTACCCGCCAAGGAAGATGGTTTGGGGACTTTGCAAAGTTCCCTTTATTTACTCCCTCCTTATTTACTGTTTTTCTATGGGAATCAAGAGGACCTCAAGCTGTAAGAGTGTTACTGTTCTTCCTACCAACTGTACCTCATCATTCATTATTTTGCAGCTTTTTCCATACAGTACATAGCATAATTTGCTCCTGGTGGGATATAATGTCATTGCATTCAGAGTGAGGGCTATTTTAGACTTTATCCTAGCCTAAACTAACCAAAGCCAAAACTGAACTACATTAAGAACAAGTGAGGGGTGGGGATATAGCTCAGTTGGTAGAGTGTTTGGGCCCTGGGCTCAATCCCCAGCACTGCCAAAAACAAAAAAAGAACGAGTCGGAGGTTGGGGAGGAGATGGAGAGAAGGGTAGTGATGGAAAACCTGGGAAAGAAACGGAAGGCGAAAGAGCAGCTGGAGGCAGAACCCTCTCAGTTGGTGCTGAGCAGGAGTCCTCAGATCTCCTCTCTGTCACGACGCTTAAAAAGTTGCTTGCTGCTCTCAAAGCATGTCCTACATTGCCTGCCTAATTAAGTGTTCAGGTCTATCATATGAGACTGGCATTTTATGGGTGAGGAAACAGGCTCTGTAAGACTGAGGACAACACGGGCCACTGTGATGCAAACCGGGCACTCAGGATGTATTGAGGGCTGTTCTCACATAACTGCACCAACGTTTAGAAACTTGAGGAAAGACAGGAAAGGAACCTAAGAGTCAGGGGCTTTTGCTCTTTTCTTCAATCAAATATGTCTTAATTCCATCACTTCTGTGCTTGAAGCTGTGCTGGGAAATCACATCCTCCACCTCCCATTCCAATCCTTCTTCCGCTGTTGTGACCAGATCTACCATTTGTCTTAATTCAAACCCATTTTCTTTGTTACTATTACCTACATGGGGTGAAACATGTGGTTATAAAGTTTTAGCCAGAGCACTTTGAGAGTTAAATGACCACTCAATATATCACCGAGTACAACCGCCAACACACAGATGTTTAATAAACATGTATTGAATACCTAAATGAACCATTGATAAAGGAAATCTTTCTTATTATAAATGACTCTAGCATTGAATTAAATGTGTTGCAGATAAAAAGAAGACATTTTAAAACTTGTACCCCAACTGTTTAAGTTGCATTTTTGCAACTACTGGCAGATATAAACATACTGAAAGTCATAATTAAGTCATAATGAGCAAATCACACATTGGCAGAGTGACAGGCACAGTGTGGCCATTCAAATCTAGTGAACAAATTTAAATTATTCTGGTTTGAGTTTTTAAATCACAGGGAAACTTAATGACATACCTGATTCTTAGTTCTCAAATAAAACTTGTTCCTGAGTTTTGTATCTCTGGACAGCATTTTTTATCTTTGTCAAACTCATGAGTTTCATACATTATCAAGTTAGACCTCTCGCATATATTTCTCTTAAGATTCTGTAAATGTGTAAATTCTCTAAACAGATCACAGCAAAAGAAATTATTTCTCTGAAATTCCTCATCACAATTCCTACAAGCATTTTTTGAACTCTTCCCTCTTTTTTCCACAAGGAAAAACTGTCTTGTCCAGTTCACATAAAATGGGTATTTTATCATTTGTAGTTAAATAGAGAAAAAAATGGGGTTATTCCGCCACCTTGTGGTTGAGCAGGGTATTGCCGTGCAGAGCCAAGGCATATTTTAAGAATAAGAGGGACACTGAGGTGGTTTATTCATGTTTTCCCCACCACCCTCCAGTTCGCCTGTCCCCACTTCCACATCTCCAAATCGTACCCCTTCCTCAAAACACATTAAAACAGCCCCATCACAGAACCTTCTCTCACAACGAATGAAAATGAACAAGGAATGATGAAAAGAAACTCTGCTCTAAACATCCATGCCCCTTTATCTGGGTCCTCTTATTTTCTAGTTCGTATTATATAGTCTTATATCCTCTACAAGATTCTCCGTATTTTGAGAGCATGTGGACAACCACCTTCAGAAGTATGCTGAAGGTACTCCAGCCATACCTACTGACGCCAATGCAATGCTAATGTTTTAATATTCAGAAAACTTTGCAAGTCTGTTGTTAAACCATTGGTGGATTGAAATCAGCCAGGTGGATTTACACAGTGGAAATCAGAGAATACTGCCAATCAGAACACTAAAAATTTGTCTTATCAACATTAACTTCTCCACAAACTCACTTTTTCTACACGTCACACAGAGTAGGGAGAGGAGGTGATATTGCGTACCCCACAGGATTGTTGTGAAGATGAAATGGTCCACATAAAAGGCTTTGTCCAGTGGCTAGCACATAGCTTGTGCCCAGTAAGTGTAATAAAAATAATCCCCATAAGCCTAGCATGGGGCTTTGTAAGTAGTACATTGCAAATGCTCAATTATTAAGTGTAAATAAAATCAGGAATTTCAAAGGGGAATTTTTAGATGTGTTAACACTGACGGTAGTTTCATATTAACAACAGGCTGGACCATTGTGGGGGATGTAAGCTCTTGCTCTTGACTTAGAAACAATCCAGACGGCTTGCTCTTCTCTGTCCTCCCATCCTATGGACTCCTGGCTCCTGCTCTCTGGTTCTCTCCCCCAGCCCTGCTTCCTCCCTCCCTTCATCTCTCTCTAGCTCCGGATAACCTTCTGCATTTCTCTCCCATTCTGATTCACTCTAAAGTGGCTTCCTTTTTCCTTTTTTTTACCACTTTAGTTCATAATGCAAAATAAATAATTTATGCCTCATTTTGCTCCATAAAAGGTTTACAGTGAATAATAGATAACTTGGTTTCATGTTTAGTGAGTAAGCATTTTATATTTCTCCAAGGGAAGAAAATAAAGTAGCTTTTTACCACTTTTTCATTGATTCCATGCTCTCTTGGTCCTTGGCAGAAAATGGGTTCTTTGTATTGACCTTTAGGGAAAGGCAAATTAAGTTTCCAAGTGCAGAGTTGAAAACTGAATTGCCTGAGTTCTGATACTTTTCAAAAAAGGCAAACAAGAAATATCCTTGTCTTGTAAGGTTGTATAAGCCACATTCCCAAATGCATGCTGTCTCCCTGCTTCTCATCTGGATTAAAAGTGTTTCTGTGTTCCATTTCTACCATAGGTCTCCTGCACCTCCTCTGAGGGCTTTTCCCTTGCCCTCTCACCTCTCCTCACCTACCTCGCCCACTCATAACATGGTAATTCTTTAGCTACAAGATTGCTTCCAATAGCTATCTATGTTTAAGGACCTTCCAGTAGCTTCATTTACTTGCCTAAATACAAAACTGAAAAGTAAAACAACTCATTGGTTGCAAAAATAGGACTGGAATATGACTTACTGCAGAGAGCTTAGAATAAAATTATAATCGTTCAAACATAACTATATTCCTCTAAAATAAAATTTCTGAATTTTTATTAATTGTTAGAGAGATGTATTGGTACAAATGCTATCCACAGTTATTTCTCATTAAAAAAAAAAAAACCACATGGATTGAAACGAAGAGCACGTCATCAAGACATTGATCAAATGTTACACGTTTTGTTTGGTGAAATATCTACTTCAGTGCCAATTGACAGAGTGCCTGACCCCAGAGTATGTAAATGATGCAAAGCGTCAGGGAAAGAGTCTTCACCCAAGCAGCAGAAATAAGATGGTTGAGTCAGAAATTAAAATTCCAACTAAACACAGGCATCTAGAAGATTAGATCACATGGTATTTGATTCATCTCTTGGTCTGTCCCAAAGGACCCTGTCAATCACAACAATTCCATTCCCCACCCACTGTCACCACCAAGTTGGCTATACTTTGTACTTCCCCTTTTGTGTCTGAAAACCAAACCTAGAGCAGATGGCTGGATTCAGTTCCAGAGCAAAGGTAAAATTGGCTGTCTCACCTGAACAGGTACTGCCAGGTTTGATTAAGGTAAAAGCCCAGCAACAAATATCTATAAAATCAAGGGTTTAGAAAGCACAATCTGAACTTCTTGTTTAACTTACCGAAAACAACAACAAAAACCAAAAACATTCTTCAGGGGAAAATTTTCCCTAATTGACAAAGAGATAAAGAAAAACTCACATATTTCATCTACAGTGAGAACTGGTTTCCTGTGTCAGCAACCCTGTAATTTCCAGGCTGTATAAAAGGCAAATTATATTCAATATTCTCCAAAACTGAGCTCATGGGTAAATTCCAAAACATGAAATTTAATCCTCCAGAGCTGAAACTTCACTAAAGCAAATATGTTTGAAAATATTTGGTTTTAAAAAAAAATCATTGCAAATTAAAATTTACAGTTAATGAAAAATCAGAGTTTCCAACTGAGGGGATTAAAGCCAGAATCAGAATCAGGAGACAGAATTCAGTGCTGAATGATATGACCAATCATTCATTAGCCACTAGATCTACAGCATATAACTGAAAGTGGAAGAGTTAAAATTGTAACCACACTGAAAAATCCCTCCTACTACTGCAAATAAAGTTCGCTTCCCCATAAAGATAAACTCCTGACCTTCTATGCTAAAGCTGAAAGGTTCTAGAGTTCAAAGAGCCACCAATTTTGGCTGAGTGAAACAGTCATAGAGCAATATTATCTCCATTTACTTATTAAAAAGGACAAAACGATGAAGAGAACAGAACTAGAAATCACTGCTATGGCCATTCATAAATTGGTGATTTTCTCAGCATTTTTACTACTACCAAGAGAGACATAATCATACATTCAGTAGATTTACACCATTCAGCCCCTCTCCCAGGTAGCTCGCAATTAGTTAAATTATAGCAATAACAGTTGAATGTCACAAGGCAGAAACCTCAGTAGCTTAATGGACTGTTCCTTGTCATCAGACTCCAAAACTGGAATATTAAGGAGTGAGATCGATGTTTCCTTTGAGGCAGATGAACCTGATTGTATTTTCGAAGCCCAAGGGCACAGCCCTTAGGAAAAGCATCTCTCAAGCTACATAATGCCTTTCACTACATAAATTACTGTACTTTCAAATAAGATTTTAAAAATTGCATGTATTTTTTAATTTTATATTTTCTAATCCCTTACCTCCTCCACAGCAGCCCAAAGAAAGGCAGCCTCTGAATATGGCTGTGGCTTAGCAGCACAGTGAGCAACTTTATCTTGAGAAAGCCAGAGTTTCAGATCTAGGCCCAAGTTTCACTCTTCCACTCATGCACATGGGAGATTTTTTAAAAATTACTTAATTTATCTGCGTTTCAGTCCCCAGATATAGTGCCATGTGGTGATAAGACTTGATGAAATTGTCACAAGAATTTAATTTTAAATATATGTAGTGTTTGTATAGTGTCTAGAACTGTGCTGTCCAATACAGCAGCTACTAGCTACATGTGGCTATTTAAATTAAATTTAACATAATTAAAATGGAGTTCTCTATTATACTAGCCCTATTTTAAGTATTCAATACTCAGCGTGGATGGTGGCTATTATATTGAACAGTGCGGATACAAAACAATTTTATCCTCAGAGAAATCTGAGGATAGAGCTAGAAAATGAGGCAAGTGCTCAATAAGAATTAATTTGATATGATGGTCATTTTTTTCCTTCTCACCAATTTCTCTAAAGTCTTACAGTGTATCAGGTGTTACTTTGTCAAAAGGAAAGCAATGATAAAATATAAATGTGTTTATCTTTTTTTTTTAAACTCCCAAGAATACTGGAGTTCTAAAAGAACATAGGATGGAAAAAGCAGTACTTACCTCAAATGGTGAAAGTTCTAACAATGGGGATTTCAGACCCTGTAGTCAGACACTGAAGATCTCGTGCAATGAGGTAATAAGACTGCCTGTCAACCCCATGGAACTGCCTACGGGCTTTATTGGACTGTGGGTCTAAGGAGAGAGACAGAAAAAAAAAGAGTCTTCATATGTAAAGATCCACCTACTTACAGCAGTGATGTTGACTTAAACACATTAACAATTACTAAGATACTGAAAAACAAAAGGGTCTTTTCGTCATAGAATTCTTATTACACCAATTGTTTTCCTGGTTTGGTGTACTCCAACTTTTTCCTGCTTGAAATATCTAAAAAGAAAAAGAAATCATTTTTCCAGAAATATTTTCACCAACTTAGTCTTGGACACTTGAGCAAAATGCTTTGCATTTGTTTCCTATTGGTTGTTAGTTTGGTTGGTTGGTTTCATTTCCTTTCACCTTGTGTTAGTTAGCTGCTAGACAGGAACTGTTAGCCTCAAACTCCTGTGCTTGGTGGGGGGATGGCAGCCACCCTTTCAATGACTATTAATATCCCTTCTAGCTGTTTTTGTGTTTCAGATCAGGCCGTCCAGAGTTAACCACAAGGAACCAGCTAAATCACGGAGGCACTCCAAGGCACTCTTGTAGGTGACCTAGAGTGAATCCTGCTCATCCTAAGCTCATTATAATGCTGAATTCTCCACCCAGGAGATATTCTGTCTGCCATTTCTGAACATGGGATGCATTAAGAAGTACAGTCTGGAGCTGAGCGTGCCCAGGCATGCGCCCACCTCACCTGTGACCGGAGTCTCTCTAATATGAATATGCATACATTTCCCTGATAAAATCCCCTTACCACCTGTGTTGAGGAAGACAGTCACTTTGGGAGCTATCTGGCTGCAAAGCAATAAACCTTCCCTCACTCTATTATCTCCTCATTGTGCTTATTGCCTCTCTGCTCAACAAGGGGCGGGATGTGCTGTTTGTGTCCCTTTACGGTTCCAAATGCCAAAACTGTACTTGGAAAGCTACCCGAACGCTAAAGATGCTAGGGCTCTAAAAGTTAAGAGATTCTTGAATTATAAGAAGGATTATACTCTCAGGTGATATTTGGAGGTATCTTCTGAAATAAATGTATAGGCACTTGTATATTAGATGTTTGGTTGAATTTCTCTGTAACATGACTAAAAAATAAAATTTAAAAAATACACATATCTTTGCTTTCAAAACTACATGTAAGTTGGGTGCAATGGCACACGCCTGTAATCCCAGTGGCTCCAGAGGCTGAAGCAGGTGGACTGCAAGTTCAAAGCCAGTCTCAGCAATTTAGCAAGGCCCTAAGCAACTCAGTAAGACCTTATCTCTAAATAAAACATAAAAAGGGCTCGGGTTACTTCTATTCAATATCGTCCTTGAAACTCTAGCCAGAGCAATTAGACAGACCAAAGAAATTAAAGGGATACGAATAGGAAAAGAAGAACTCAAACTATCCCTATTTGCTGATGATATGATTGTATACTTAGAAGAACCAGGAAATTCCACCAGAAAACTTTTAGATCTCATAAGTGAATTCAGTCAAGTAGCGGGATATAAGATCAATGCACATAAATCTAAGGCATTTCTATACATGAGTGATGAATCTTCAGAAAGAGAAATTAGGAAAACTACCCCATTCACAATAGCCTCAAAAAAAATAAAATACTTGGGAATCAATCTCACAAAGGAGGTGAAAGACCTCTACAATGAGAACTACAGAACACTAAAGAAAGAAATTAAAGAAAACCTTAGAAGATGGAAAGATCTCCCATGTTCTTGGATAGGAAGAATTAATATTGTCAAAATGGCCATACTACCAAAAGTGCTATACAGATTCAATGCAATTCCAATTAAAATCCCAACGATGTACCTTACAGAAATAGAGCAAGAAATTATGAAATTCATCTGGAAGAATAAGAAACCCAGAATAGCTAAAGCAATCCTTGGCAGAAAGAGTGAGGCAGGGGGTATCGCAATTCCAGATCTTCAACTCTACTACAAAGCAATAGTAACAAAAACGGCATGGTATTGGTACCAAAATAGAAAGGTGGATCAATGGTACAGAATAGAGGACACGGACACAAACCCAAATAAACACAATTTTCTCATACTAGACAAAGGGGCCAAAAATATGCAATGGAGAAAAGATAGCCTCTTCAACAAATGGTGCTGGGAGAATTGGAAATCCATATGCAACAGAATGAAACTAAACCCATATCTCTCACCATGCACGAAACTAAACTCAAAATGGATTAAGGACCTCGGAATCAGACCAGAGACCTTGCATCTTATAGAAGAAAAAGTAGGTCCAGAGCTTCAACATGTCGGCTTAGGACCAGACTTCCTCAACAGGACTCCCATAGCACAAGAAATAAAAGCAAGAATCAATAACTGGGATAGATTCAAACTAAAAAGCTTTCTCTCAGCAAAGGAAACTATCAGCAATGCGAAGAAAGAGCCTTCAGAGTGGGAGAAAATCTTTGCCAATCATACTTCAGATAGAGCACTAATCTCCAGAATCTATAAAGAACTCAAAAAACTCTACACCAAGAATGCAAATAATCCAATCGACAAATGGGCTAAGGAAATGAATAGACACTTCACAGAAGAAGATCTACAAGCAATCAACAAACATATGGAAAAATGCTCAACATCTCTAGTAATAAGAGAAATGCAAATCAAAACCACCCTAAGATTCCATCTCACCCCAATTAGAATGGCGATTATCAAGAATACAAGCAACAACAGGAGTTGGCGAGGATGTGGGGAGAAAGGTACACTCATACATTGCTGGTGGGGCTGCAAATTAGTGCAGCCACTCTGGAAAGCAGTGTGGAGACTCCTTAGAAAACTTGGAATGGAACCACCATTTGACCCAGCTATCCCACTCCTTGGCCTATACCCAAAGGACTTAAAATCAGCATATTACAGAGATACAGCCACATCAATGTTCATAGCTGCTCAGTTCACAATAGCCAGATTGTGGAACCAACCTAGATGTCCTTCAATTGACGAATGGATAAAGAAAATGTGGTATATATATATGCAATGGAATATTATTCAGCCATAAAAAATGATAAAATTATGGCATTTGCAGGCAAGTGGATGAAACTGGAGAATATCATGCTAAGTGAGATAAGCCAATCTCAAAAAACCAATGGACGATTGATATCGCTAATAAGTGGATGATGACACATAATGGGGGGTGGGAGGGGTTAATGTTAGGGTTAGAGTTAGGGTTAGGGAGGGGGGCAAGAATGGAGGAAGGAAAGACTGTATAGAGGGAAAAGAGGGGTGGGAGGGGTGGGGGGGAAGGGAAAAAAATAACAGAATGAATCAAACAACATTACCCTATGTAAATTTATGATTACACAAATGGTATGCCTTTACGCCATGTACAAACAGAGAAACATCATGTATCCCATTTGTTTACAATAAAAAAAAATAATTAAAAAAAAAGGGCTGGGGTTGTGCCTCAGTGGTTAGAGCCTGGAGGTTCAATCCCTGGATTCAAAAAACAAAAAAAAAAAACAAATAAAAAACAAAAAAATACATGTAGATGAGGCTGACTTGGTGTCTTATTATAGATGAGAAGGAAGATCCAATTTAAAAATTAAAAATTGGGTCTGGGGAGGTAGCTCAGTTGGTAGAGTGCTTGCCTCACATGCCCAAGACCTGGGTTCAATCCCCAGCACCACAAAAAAAAAAAAAAAAAAAAAAAAAAAATTAAAAATTGGAAGATCCAATTTAAAAAATTCACAAGTTCTGTTTACAAGTGAAAATGTCCAGGCAGTATGAAAAGCTTACTATCTAGAAGGTGAAATGAAAATGAAAATATGTGAAAACAACTCCAAGCTGTGCTTTTCCAAGGTTGAGTCTCAGAGACTTCGCATCTGAATATAAACTTGTTCATATGTTTCTCACGAGTGAAATTAATTCCTTGCTGATGGCATTTGAGGTTAAATAAATACACAATTCCCCTCTTTCACCCCTTCACCAATTATCAAACCATCTCCCCTTGACAGCATACCATTATGGAATATTCAATAACCATCAACCCCGGATATGACAGCTAATGTACTCACACAAACAATATTCTGATCATGATTTTATCTTTATGTTTTTTGTTGTCATATCAACAGGGGAAGTTATGGATTTCATAAAACCATAATGCAAGATAAAAACACTGGACAAGATGAAAGAGTTTTTTTATTCTGCTGAAAGCATATTTACTAGCAGCCTGAACACAAAAACATAAAGTACTACCTTTTGGAAAGCATCAATAACAGAGGATCATAATTTTGTAAGACGCAATTCTCAAGTTATTTTAATCACTTGCCGTATTTTTTTCTTTTGGTTAAATGATCCATACGCCCTACACTTTGACAAAAAATTTCAGCTACTAAGAAAGACATTATTTTCTGTCCAATTTACTTTACACTTTTGCTATTTTTCAACAATACTGGGCACAAATTATGTGCAATGTAACTATTAACTATCATTACTGTATTATTTTCCCTTCCATTAGATACGAACTTCACAGTTTTTACTACTTTCTGATGTAAATTTCTTTCCATATTATTTGGGGGAGGCATTCTTTAATGAAAACACATGAGAGAGGCAAAGTGATTTTTTTAGAAAGCATAGCTTACCATTACAATGAACACAAATTTGTAGACATAACTAACTTCCCTACAGAGCATAAAAGCTAATTATCTAGACCATGCTCTTCAATAATAATAATAATAATGGTAAAAATGTCATCATGAATGCGCAGCATACCTTCACTGGTCAAAAGTCTTTAAAGTAACAGAAATCATTCTGATTTCACCTCAACTTAAAGGAGAATTTTGTCGTAAGAATGCCGTGGGCTGAGGGTTCGGCCCAGCAGTGCAGCACTGACCTGGCACATGTGAGGCACTGAGGTCCCTCCTCAGCACCACATAAAAATAAGTAAATAAAGGTGTCCACCTACAACTAAAAAATATTTTTAAAAAAGGAATTGCCAGTGTGCTGAACAGACTCTTCAAAGAAGAAGAAATACAAATGGCCAACAAATACATGAAAAAATGTTCAGCATCTCTAGCAATTAGAGAAATGCAAATTAAAACTGCACAGAGATGCCATCTCACTCCAGTCAGAATGGCAATTATCAAGAATACAAGTAACAGTGGATGTTGGCGAGGATGTGGGGGAAAAGGGTACACTCATACATGGCTGGTGGGGCTGCAAATTGGTGTAACCACTCTCGAAAGCAGTATGGAGATTCCTCAGAAAACTTGGAATGGAACCACCATTTGACCCAGCTATCCCGCTCCTTGGTTTATACCCAGACAACATACTACAGTGACACAGCCACATCAATGTTTATAGAAGCTCAATTCACAATTGCTAAACTATGGAACCAACCTAGGTACCCTTCAGCAGATGAATGGATAAAGAAAATGTAGTACATATACACAATGGAATATAACTCATCCATAAAGAAGAATGACTTCATGACATTTACCAGTAAATGGATGGAACTGGAGACTATCATGTTAAGTGAAATAAACCAGCCCCAGAAAGCCAAAGTCCAATGTTTTCTATGATGGGTGGAAGCCAACACACAATCAGGTGGGGTGAGGGGAAGAAAAGAAGTTCAGTAGATTAGACAATGGGAAATGGAAGCAAGGGAAGGGGAACAGAAAAAGAAAGACAATTGAATCTGTCTGTTGATTTGACATAATTTTCCTATGTGCACATATGAAAACATCACAATGAATCCCACCATCATGTACATCCACAAGAACGGCGTCCTAACTAGAATAAGATATATTTTATGCTTATATAATTATATCAAAATTGATTTTAATGTCATATAACTAAAAAGGACCAATAAAAAAGAAAACAAATACAGTGTGTGAATCAAAAACGGACTGGAAAGGAGCCAAAAATATATAATGAAGAAAGATAGCCTCTTCAACAAATTGTGCTGGCAAAACTGGAAATCCATATGCAGTAAAATGAAATTAAACCCCTATCTCTCACCCTGCACAAAACTCAACTCAAAATGGATCAAGGACTTAGGAATTAGACTAGAGACCCTGACCAAAGAGAAGACAAAGTAGGTCTGAATCTTCATCATGTTGGCTTAGGATCAGACTTCCTTAACAAGACTCCCAAAGCACAAGAAATTAAAGCAAAAATCAATAAGTGGGATGGACTCAAACTAAAAAGCTTTTTCTCAGCAAAGGATACAATCAATAATGTGAAAAGAGAGCCTACAGAGTGGGAGAAAATCTTTTCACACGCACTTCAGATAGAGCACTTATCTCCAAAATTTATAAAGAACAAACAAAATTTTATGCCAAAAATACAAAGAACCCAATCTATAAATGGGCCAAGGAACTGGTCAGACACTTTACAGAAGAAGACACACAGGTGATTAACAAATACATGAAAAAGCATTCAACAGCTCTAGCAATTAGAGAACTGCAAATTAAAACAACTTGAAGATTTCATTTTATTCCAATTAGAATGGCTATTATCAAGAACACAAGCAATAATAGATGTTGGCATGGATGTGGGGAAAAAGGCACACTTTTACATTGCTGGTAGAGTTGCAAATTGGTGCAGCCACTCTGGAAAGCAGTGTGGAGAATCCTCAGAAAACTTGGAATGGATCCACCTTTTGACCCAATTATCCCACTTCTCGGTTTATACCCAAAGGACTTAAAGTCAGCATACTACAGTGACGCAGTCACATCAATGTTTATAGCAGTTCAATACACAATAGCTACATTGTGGAACCAACCTAGATGTCCTTCAACAGATGAATGAATAAAGAAACTCTGGTATATATACACAATGTAATATTATTCAGCCATAAAGAATAGTATTATGGCATTTGCAGGTAAATGAATGGAATTGGAGAATATCATGCTAAGTGAAATAAGCCAATCCCAAAAAACCAAAGGCTAAATGTTTTCCCTGATAAGTGGATGATGATATATATAAAAGGGGTTGAGGGGTGGGGAATGAGAGAAGAATGGAGGAACTTTAGATTATGTAGAAGGAAATGAGAGAGGGGGGTATGATAAATCATGGACTGAGACAGACATCATTACCCTATGTACATGTATGATTACACGAATGGTATGAATCTACATTATGCACAATCATAGAAACAAAATGATGTACCCCATTTGTGTACAATGAATCAAAATGCAGTCTGTAAAAAACAAAAAAATAAATAATTAATTAAAGGGAAAAAAAGGGACTGGAATCTGAAAGAGACAGCTGCCAGGGACTAAATCTTTCCTTTCCTTGTTACTTATCTGCTTAATTTTTCTCTAGAAAAAAGAACTTTCATCTACTTCTCCATACATATACCAAATAAAGCTACCTCTCAGCTACCAAATTACAGTCTTATCTCTTTTTTGGGCTCACCTCATAAAAAGAGTCACCAAGAGGTCAAAATCATGAGCCAGGGTTAGGGGTTAATCATGCAATATAAACATGACCACCAGGTAACGCACTGATAGATTGGTGGGAGGGACTTGCATGTTCTCACAGGGAAATAAGCACAAAATTGGAGAGAAATTCCCCAAAGTTCAACTATTATGCATTGTTCCATTCCAAATTATTTCATTTACACAATTTTACTTGATAAGGGGATCCAGTGCCTATCTGTGCCTACTTAATATCTAGTTGTGCTAGTTCCTATTGGAAAGCCAAGATATTCCAAACTATGCTATTCATGCAGCCATTGACACTAACAGACATATATGTCCTGCTAACTTTAGACCTTTTATTACTAGTGATGGAGCATATCCCAGAAGATTAACTTCAGATAATGCTTATGAAATTTTGATGAAAGAATGACTTCAGAATAAAGTCATGCAGAACACAAAAGCCTGCCCCCTGCCCGCCCCCAAGAGCAATGGTTAAAACATCTCATAGATCATTTTTGTTGAAAAAAAATAATAACCGGTCATATAGTCACATCCCATAATCTAGCCAAAGATAATTCAACCTATAGAATGTTAGTTTTACTCTATTGCATTGCTTTCTTCTTCTTTAATTTCTTTCTCTATTATTGACCAGATTAGTTTCTGTTCTGCCCATGAAAAGGCAAAAGCAATTTGAATAGCCAATGTAATATTCAAGTCCAAGGCCTATTCACAGCAGTCAATTTGGGCAACTGATTAATGTAGAGGGATACACGTTTTTCACCATCTAGTTCTGATGGTTTTCAGAACAAATTCTGAAGATCAAGGCCCCTGGTCAGTAAGGAGCAGGTGTCCACAGAAAGCAAGGTAGGTTTTTAGACTTGGAAACAATGAAAGACAGACTGCTTGGCATTCTGAAGGTGGGTTATATCAGCCTGCAAACAGCCTTTCATTATTTTAATCTCACACTATAAAATGCGTGTGGATCCTTTGCCAGCAAGATAAAAACAAATTAAACTGAAGCACCATCACTGACAGCTTCACAGAAAAATAAAAAGGATCCTTCCAGACATTTTTCCAAACAGTAGACAGTACTACCAAGAAAAGGCAAAAACAAAAGTGGTATAATGCTCTAAAATACCAGCGAGAGGTTTTTTTCCTCGCAGTTCCTATAATTCCTCTTAATTTATTTTTTTTATTTGCTCTAACTAGTTATGCACGACAGCATTTTGTATAAGATTCGTACTGCCCTTAGTACTTTATGTACGTAGGTAGACATTTGTTTGTGAGATTACAAGTGTTCCTGCTGCCCCACATCTTCTTCATGTGTGTGGTCCCCAAACTGGTAAACGGTGCTGTGCACATAATCAGAGTTCAGAAGTTTTTCCTAAAATGAAACAACAGCGCGTTCTTGGAATGTTTGCAAAATTCCCTTATGGTTCAGAATTCCTGAAAAATGAAACAAACAGAATCTTCAGTCAGTCAGAAGTTACTCTTTCCTATACCCACTTTTCTCTTTGTTCCTTTTCTCCTGTTGCTTTTTCTAGCAGGAATGCCCTTTTCTAGTTGACCCAAACCCTATCCAGTCTTCAAGCCTATGGCAAATTGCCTCTTGCCCAGGAAGCTTTCATGGTCTCCCAAGTTAGAATCTTTACCACTTCTGAAGTTCCATAACCCTTGACCACAACCTTTCTATGACTCTAAAGCAGAAAACTGTATTGTGTCAGTGACCATCTCCCCTGTCAAGGGAAAGCAACTGCACAACTCTGATGAAATATTTACGAGGTGACATCTGAAATCTGTGCCTCCGACAGGGTCAGGCTCATTCAGGGTGCTCTCATGCTCAGATCCCATTAAGGAGGATCTTTTCTCCTTGCAACTGGGCCACCTGCTAAAAGGACAAAGAAAAAAGCTCCCAGGTAGCTCTGTGATCTACTGTGTGGACAGCTGCAAGCACTCTTCTCACAGAAAAGGGACATCTGAGGCCTCTCTACTGGTAGGCTGTGGCACCTCCTCTATAAACTTGGAGTCAGCCTAATGCCAAGCGTGACCAATAATAGTCCTGTTAGTCTGAATGCTTAGTTGAATCTAAAATGACTCCATGGTGGCTGTCTCAAGGACACTGAGGTAAGTAGGTGGGTTGGTATGCATAATGTTCTTAAACAGTCTTTAGCACAGATTAACTCAATAGACGAAAGCTATAAGTTATCCATGATCAGAAACTGATAAAGTAATTGAACATGAACTTAGGCATGTCTGAGTTCAGATCCTGAGATCCTCATCTTCACACTTTGGCTCTTTTCTTACAGAATCATCTTCCCATCTTCCTCTTTACATTTGCTCTCAAAAAAAAAAAAGTTTTTATATCAGATGTGAACTTCAGTGCAAAATTAAGAGACTGTATTACCTACTCACAGACACCTGCCTTTATAAGTCCGATCTTTTTTTTAGTTGTAGATGGACACAATAACTTCTATTTCTATCTTAAATGTGGTACTGAGGCTGGACCCCAGTGCCTCACAAATGCTAGGCAAGCACTTATAACCCCAGTCCTATAAATCTGATCTTAATGTATGCTCCCAAACCTATTAATGCCAGGTATAACCGTTATTATTATTATCTGAGGAAATAATGAACTATGAGTTCAAAGAGTCCCTTCCTTTAGGAAAACTAACTGAAATGCTCAGAAAAGATTTGGGGAAAAATCAAGTCACCAAAAATGTTATGCTATTGAAGTGGATGTGGGTGAGAAAAACAGGAGTGAGGATCATGATCTCAGATTGCTTTATCACCTTTTACTTTCTGCCTCACTTTTTACTGTCTTTGGGGGTTTTGTTTGTGTGTTTCAGTGCTAGGGATTAGACCTACGTCCTTTAATATGTAGGCTCTACCACTGAACTACCCCCAGCTCTACCCCACATTAAAGATATCAAAACCAGATCCCTGAGTAAGCCTAGCATTGAATTCTAATCAGTAGCCCATATACACACTTAGATACAAACTCATGATCAAATATCAAATATCAAAGACTAGCAAAATAACAAATATCTACAATGACTGTCCTCTGCTTTAATCTTTACAACACACAAAGTAACCTGATTTAACTAATTGCTTACTTTTCTGTTGTACCAAAGTAACTTTGAGTCACCAAAATCGCTTAAGTTAAAACAAAGTGATTCTCTTGTCCCCCACCCACTGTGGTTCAGTAAGAGGCTTTCACCTGTGAGCGTATTAAGGAGTTCCAGGGACTATGAGAATTGGAGGATGAAGTGAAAGAACTCAGGTAGTTTTGAGCTTGACGAGCCTACAGGAAAACCCACTAATTGAGAGGAAATGCATAACTGGGAGGAAAAATATCGGGTTTGAAGACTGACCTTGTGATGCTTTATCTCTGAAGGCCTGTGAGTAGATGTTTTTACTAAAGCTTAGGGAAGGTGAGAAAATAACCAACCCTGAGTGACATTCACATTTTTCAAGAGCCAGGCAGGAAAACAATAAAAGGATACTGTTGATAAAAATTATAGGAGTTCAGGGGCTGGGGTTGTGGCTCAGTGGTAGAGCGCTCGCCTAGCACGTACATGTGAGGCTCTGGGTTCGATCCTCAGCACCACATTAAAAATAAATAAATAAAATAAAGAAATTATATCCATCTACAACTAAAAATATATTTAAAAAAAATTATAGGAGTTCATTGGTTTGAACTAAGCTTCTGCAATGGGCCACAAGGGACTCGACTATAAATAAAAATGGAGCCGGTGGCAGTAACTTCTCTCTGTAATCCCAGCTACCCTGGGGGCTGAAGCAGGAGGATGGCAAGTTTGCAACCACTCTTGGCAATTTAGCAAGACCCTGTCTCTGAATAAAATAGAAAGGGCTGGGGGTGCGTGTGCAGAAGGCCCTAGGTTCAGTTGGCAGTAAAAATAAAAAATAAAAGAAAATGGAGTCAGTCAGCTAAAGGTGCACAGTCACTCGGCTGAAACTAAGCTGCTTATCTGATCTTCTGGAGAAAACAGGGATTGGAGATAACAGCCAAATATCTATAATGACTTTCCTCTGCCTTAATCTTTACAACACACAAAGTAACCTGATTTAACTAATTGCTTACTTTTCTGTTGTATCCAAAGTAACTTTGAATAACCAATCTGCTTTTGTTCATCATTTCCCTTTTCCAGCCCTTCTCTGTAAAAACAAATCTCTTCTGCTCAGCACATCAGAATGCTTATTCTGTTGGATGGAATGAAGGGTTGCCCAGTTCTGGGATCAAAAATAAAGCTAATTAAGATTTTGAACCTGCTGTAAATTGTGTCTTTTGACAAAACTAAGAGGAAAGAGCCAGCAAGAGGGCTGCAGTTGGAGCTCAGTGATACAGTGCTTGCCTAGGACGTGTGAGGCACTGGGTTCAATCCTCAGCACTACATAAATATATAAATAAATAAATAAAGGCATTGGGTCCATATACAACTAAAAATATATATTTAAAAACAGGACTGTGAGCACTGCATGATGGCACACGCCTGTAATCCCAGCGGCTAAGGAGGCTGAGGCTGGAGGATGGAGAGTTCAAAGCCAGCCTCAGCAAAAGTGAGGCACTAAGCAACTCAGTGAGCCCCTGTCTCTAAATAAAATACAAAGTAGGGCTGGGGATGTGGCTCAGGGGTCGAGTGCCCCTGAATTTAATCCCTGGTACCAAAAAAAAAAAAAAAAAAAAAAAGGACAGCAAGACTGAATGGCAGTCAAAACGCTGGTACCACAGGAATTACCAGGGAAGGTTTCTAGGAGCAGCTGGGCACGGTGCAGCGACTCGGGACGCTGAGGCAGACGGATTGAAGGCTCTAAATGTGTCTCAGCAATTTAGCGAGGTCCTAAGCAATCAAGTGAGATCCTGTTTCTAAATATAAATTGTAAAAGGGGCTTGGGGGTGTGACTCAATGGCTAAGTGGCCTTGGGTTCAATCCCTGGTGCCAAAAAAAAAAAAAAAAAATCCTAGGAGAAGCAAGACATCAGAACCGCGAGATTAGCTAAGGCTTGCGATATTCCACTGGATTCAGAAATCTGGAGACTGGGAATCCTTTCCTACCTTTTTTGCGCAGGTCTGGGAGAGGGAGGGAAAGCTTCAGGGAACTGACACCTCCATCAGGGAGTGGGCTCTACCGACACAAAATCCCCATGGGACCCCAAAAGGCTATTCTGCCTCCTGGGCACAAGCACTAGCTCACGTCATCCAACTTCCCAGCAAGTGCCAGGCCTTCAAAAGCCCAGGCGTGCATTTCTCCCTCCCTCCACTCCAGCAAACGTCTGCCAAGCCTCGGACACCTGCAGCAGCGGCCTCTCCAGGTCCACGCCCGACAGGGCCCCTCCCCAGCGCTCGCAGGAAAATTCCGAGCACGCCATTTCGTGCTCCCCAGGGCTTGTCCGTACCTTACACGGTTTTGTTATGAGCTGGTTTGCACTTGGCTCAGAACAAGCGGAGCCAGACCAAGCACTTGGAGGAAAGCTGAGGGGAGAGGCGGGAAAACCACAACTCCCATGAGGCAGCGGGGACGCGGGGCCCACAGCTCCCAGCATCCTCCGCGGGGCTCAAGGGTGTCAGCGCAGGTGGCGCCGCGTGAGGCCGCTAAGGGCTCCCGAAAGTTGTGGCGAAAAAGCGGCCTTTCGGGATGGCAGCGTCTGAGAAAGAGACCGAGGCCCTGACAGAGCTGGACGTAGCGCGTGGCCTGGAGAACTTGCCCGTGAGCGCCTGGCCCCCGGGGGCGTGGCCGGCGCCCTTCCAGGTAGGGGCGGGGCTCGGCGGCCGGGAGAGCTGAGGGCAGGGGCGGGGCTAGACGGCTGATGGATGGAGCGAAGGGGCGGGGCTCGACGGCCAAGAGAGCTGAGGACCGTCCCCTAGGCGGGGCCGACGCCCTTCCAGATAGGGGCGGGGCTAGGCGGCCGAGACGGCTGAGGGCAGGGGCGGAGCTAGACGACTGATGGACGGAGCGAAGGGGCGGGGCTGGGCGGCTAAGAGCTGAAGGCAGTGCCCGAGGGCGGGGCCAGGCGGTTGAGAGGGCTGAGGGCAGGGGCGGGGCTAGACGACCGATGGAGCGAAGGGGCGGGGCTCGACGGCCAAGAGATCTGCGGGCAGTCCCCGAGGGCGGGCCCGGCGCACTGTCATAGGAGCGGGGCTAGATGGTTGTGACAGGTAGGCGTGCAGCGCCCCCACCTGGTGGCATTTCTCAAACTTACTCTGCAGGCGATTTAGCTAGACATTTTTTCTTACCCAACCACGCGGCTATTGACTCCTGGGAAAAGTTCAGAAATGCACAGGCTTGGGTCTTTTTCTATAAACCTGTCTTTAAGACCTTAGCAAGGATTTTGTCCTCTTCTTTCCCTAGACTGGCAATTGCCTGATGTGAAAAACTAGAGGCTTCCCGAGGTCCTTTGGAAAGATCCTTTACAACCTGGCTTTTTGTCCAGGCCTGTCCTCAGAATGCAACTGACTGCATTCTCGCATCCGGGGAAAATAAAATCATGTACCTCTCTGGTCTCAGGTGCCTCATGTGTGACATAAGGCTTAAGGCCTATTAATAGATCTCTCCCAATGTTAAAAACAGCCCCTAGAGTCTTAACCAAGGTCTTCCTCATGCTGTGAGGTCTTAGACAAACACAAATTACGTTTGTGAAGCATTAAAATCCTCCAGTGTTCCGTTTAAATAATAGTACCTCTGTTCCCAAAGACTTTGAGAATTACAGTAAAATTCCTGGTCTGCCGATAGAACTCAATAATGCTCACTACTATTGCTATCTCAAAGACCTTTCTCTAACTTTCATACCCCTCTGATCTTGGCATAAAAGTTGCCTGAGGAATTCACAAGGACAAAGAAATTTTTTTAAAAAGTATGTCAAAGTGAAGTGATGTTGAGAGAGTGAGGTTCAGAGCTTAGCTATCTTAGTTATTTCAGAGCCTTAGTTTTTCATCTGTAAAATGAAAATGATTTAATTTTTTTAAAATATTCTTTATAGATGTTGATAAACCTTTATCTATAGTTGTATTATAGACCAATAATACAACTGCCAGTATTTGTATTGGCAGGATATGGTTAACAACAATGCAAATGGCTGGCACCATGTGAAACACTAATTCCTAAAAGATTATTGAAGACCAGATGTTGCTGGATGCAGTGTTCTGGTCTGAACACTGATGTGTTTCTTTATGTAACCATAATGGAGTGTCTGTAATGGGCCAGGTACTGTTAGGCTAGGCCCATAAGCTGATGAGAATCACAGTTTCCACCCTAGGGCTTCAAAGAGGTGTAGAAAGGGCTTGGTTGCCCTTATGGTTTTTTCATTTTTACTTAGAGACATTTAACACGATAGATGACAGTTCTATTCCATTAATTAGATTCCACAAATATTTATTGAGAACTAAATGTATGTAAGGTGGTGAGCTGAATCCCAGAGAACACAATGAGCAAAGAAATGTTCTTCCTGCCCTCAAAGAGTTAACAACTGAGTGATCTTTTATTAGTTTTAACTAAGTATTTGTGCCACTTCGAACTGAGTGTGGTGGTGTTATACCTATAATCCCAGCAGCTCAGGAGGCTGAGACAGGAGGATCACAAGTTCAAGACCATCTGGGCAACATAGGAAGACCTCATCTAAAAAAAATAAAATAATTCAGTTTATCTTAAGGATGAAATTAACACAAGAATGAATTAATTCATGTATCGTCTTTAGAATCATCATAATCATTAATGTCCATAAATTATGGGGTTTGATGTGCTAGTTATAGTTTTCAAAATGCACATTAAATTAAGTACTTGTCTGTTTTAAAATGGGGGAGGAAGGGGCTGGGGCCAGGGCTTAGTGGCAGAGCACTTACCTGGCATATGTGAGGCCCTCGGCTCGATCCTCAGCACCACATAAAAATAAATAAATAAAATAAAGGTATTTTTTTAAATGGGGGAGGAAAAAGACAATGGGAAGTCTTGTTATTGATCTCAGACATGCTGTTGATGGCAAAAATGACAATCGAGAGATGGAAACACACTCCGACCATATTCTAGCTACCTGTTTGTGTGCACAACTCTGGATAGAGAGTACAAGAAGATAGGATCCTTTCCCCAAGGAGTGGAGTCTTACCCAGAAACAAAAACATGCTTGATACACTTGAAAGACAAGCCTTACAGTGTGTCCAAGTAATGGTTTTGCTTGTGGTTCTAGGATGGAACCCAGGGCCTCGCACATGCTAGGTAAGCGCTCCACCACTGAGCTACATCCCAGCCCACCTCAGCTAATTTTCTTCCATATATTCAGGGAGCACAAAACCAGTCTTATAAAAGGTCAGAACAGCTTGTTTTTGCCAAACCCTTTCTTCACAGAAGTATGCACACTTAAGAATTAAGGCATGAAAAACGCAAGGTAAAAATAACTTTGTGTCTGATTTGCTTTTGGGACTGTGCGGAAAAGGCAAAAAGCACATTCGAATGTTCAAGTTGGAAACAAGCATACCATCGTGTCATCAGTGTGGAAAGCCAAGGAGAAAACAAATTAGTTGATTTTCTTGAGCTAAGAGTCAGAAGTAGTCATTTTTCAGGTCTCTGAAACCAGCTTCAAATGTTGTTTTTAAGGTCTCAAGCGGACCTTGATGAGAATTATGTGGCTGGCAGTCTCCTAATAACTGCTTGGAGCAAAAACAAACTTATGACACTAGAGGCCAAGTACAAAGATTCTTGTAGCTGGGGTTTCAGCGCAACCAAAAAAGGAAAGAAGATTTTCACAGCACTTTTTAAGATCCAGAATTGAGGCACAGGTTTTAAGCCCAGGATATCATGTGGGTCATATTCGAGTTTCTGGGGCTTTGATACAGAATGTGACTCCAAAAGCCAAACTTCCAGTTAAAGGTTATCAAGACCTGCAATCCAGCAATCAGGAAGTAGCTCCTCAGCCCCTGCCCTGCGCCCAGGACTCTGGATAGGAACCCACCCCATCATCAGGCCCATCCCAGACCTCATGACCATGCTTGTTCTATTGGTGTAAAAGACACAAACTTCACAGTACGGTCAGAGGAGTGTAGCCCTGCACTCAGGAACACTCAAACCCGAAGTTCAAGCTGTCAATCAAGGCTGATCTGCTTCAGAGAAGGAACTTACTGTGGGCAAGAGTACCAAAGTAGATTTACTCTTCAACATGCTGTCTCCTGTTTCCATTTGGGCTTCTTGGGTAATTATTGTTATTTTTTTTAAATTCTCAATTTTCTTTTAAAAAAAAACACTTGAAACCTCCACCTGGCGCTTCCAGGATCCAGTTTCCAGGGCATCGTTTTGCATTGACCATTTGGCATGTTCCCTCCTCTTGCCTGAGCAATTCAGTACTTGGATGCACACAAAGAAGCTTCTGTTGTAACAGTGCAAGAAATGATAAAAATCCCATTCTTCATGTTCTCCTCTGTGGCTTTCTGGCTGGTTCCACATCCCAGCACGTGTCCATGGCAGGTATTAAAGCAGTGTTTGTTAATGAATGAAAGAAGTCTGGGCTGGGTCAGCGCTTGGCTTTTCAGCACTCCAAATGGATAAGTAATAGGAAAGTAATTCCCAGACCCAGTTTTGGCTGTTTGGAGCTGGAGAGTGTAACTCCAGAACCTTCTCCCTTACCGTCCTCCTACACTGCCTGTGTGTTTTTTATTGACTACTTATGTGCCCGCCACTGGAGTAAGCTCTTTACATGGACTCTTTCATTTTATTTTCCTTTACAGCAGCCTATGAGATAGATCAAGAATTGTTTAGAGGGGCTAATTTGCCAGAAATATGTTACAAATATTACATCTAAAAATAATACCTAGAAGAATTGGGAGAAGCTAAAATTTTAAAACAAGTGCCCAGCACTGAGTACCATGTTTTCTATCTAGTTCATGATTACCACCCCAAGAGTGAGTATCATCCCTGTCTTATCACTGCTGATCTGAAGTCATGTGCCCAGTTACCATGCTTACGGGCCTGGCTCTGTATGTGTATCCTTCAGGACAGGCCATATTCTGCACTAGGAAGCTCTCACAGTGTTCCCGGCCACAGTCATGAGTATTCTTTTCTTTGTCTTTTCTGTTTTTGTTTTTGTTTTTGTTTTCTTTTGGAACTGGAGATTGAACCTACAGGTGCTTTACCACAAGCTGGATCCCCAGCTGGGATTATAGGCATGCACCGCCAAGCCTGGGAGTCACTAGTTTTCTGTGTGGCCTCCAGCACACCCTGCTCCAGTCTCTCCTTCCATCTGGACACCTCACTGCTCTCTGGCCACTGACATCTTTGACTCAGTTTTCCAGCCATTGCCTAGAACCATCCTCAACTTCCACCCTGCTGTATCAGTCAGGACTGGTTTGTTTGCAAGAAACAAACACAACACAAACTACCTCAAGAGAAAGAGGGAATGAACTGCCTCACGTAACAGGGAAGTCCAGAAGTGGGTAGGCATGCCTGGATCCAAGCCTCTAACCATGCCATCGGGTGTGCCTCCCGCCACGTTCTCTCTGAGTCCCCAGCTTCCCCTTCCTGGGGTCAGCTGCCCATTCAGTACATCCATCTATGTGGCTGATGTGAGGATGCCAGGCAGACACTCTGGTTCCGCAACGCTGCTCCTCCACGTGTTTCAGCACAGTCCCAAGACCCTGCCGCAGGGTCCAACTCAGGTCCCAACTCGGGTCCCGTGCCCTCCCATCAACTGAGCAGTGTTGCAAAGAACGAGCCATGTTCTGTTTAACCAGGTCTAGATCCCCATCCAACGGGGACCGTCATCCGAACCATAGAGGCCAAAGCAGAGAGGGTTCTGCTGGGAAGAGATGTTGCCGCCTGCAGCAACGAGACCGCGGGAAAGAATCGGCGGTGGACCGGGAATGAACGACTTCTTTATTTTTCTTTAGTGATGCTTCCTTGCTTGCCTCTCTCCCCAGGTAGACCCCTTGGTGCCAACACCAGCTCCGCCCAGCGTGGCCACCTAGCAGGCCTCCAAGAGCAGGCAGTCTCCATCCTGGCCTCCAGGAGCGCCAGCAGCCGCAGCCCTTTGCTCAGGGCCATGGGCTCCGGGCCGCTGCGCGGGAGCCCGGCCTGTCCATCCTGAGGGCGCGCCCACAATGGCTCCTGCTGCTCCCGCAACTTCCAGGAGTTTGACTTTGCGGACGTTCCTGCGGGCTCCGTGGACCGTGGCCTCATGCTCCAGGTTGCCAGGGAGCCAGTCGGGGCCGCGTGGCCAAAGGGCCGGGGAGGAGGTGCCGCGTGCCAGCAGGTGGGCGCGTCCTCCCGGGCGCACGCGGGGCCTCCTCCCCAAACAGCTGCAAGCATGTCTCTACAAAGAGTTGGGGCTGTGGCATCAAAAGGAAAGGAGTGGAGGCTGGGTAGGCAGAAACACGTCCCCAGGGCTGCCAGGCACGCAGCGCTGTCCACGTTACGGAGAAGATGGAGACAAATGAAGGTGAAATGATCCGCACCCGTCCTGTGTCAGGGTCAGTGATCACATCTGTGAAAACAGTGTCTTCTTTTTAAACAGGAAATGCACCTAGAAGCCTGTCTTATCCTCTGAAGTTACCTGCAGCTCATTTGGAATTAACTGTCGTTGAAACCCAAGGGCCCTAAAGCATGTTAGATTGTGCTTCAAATTTAACTGCAGAATTAAAAATATATATATATCACTTTCCTCCCCACCCTACTCCCACTTCAGGAATTGAGTTTTGAACAGAGCCTCACGTGCTATAGGTGTTCTACTACTGAGATACACCCCCATCCCTTAAAAATATTATATTTAGAATCTTTTTTAAAAATATTGGTTTTTAGTTGTAGATGGAAACAATATGTTTATTCATTTATTTTTATGTGGAGCTGAGGATCAAACCCAGTGCCTCACATGTGCTAGGCAAGTGCTCTACCACTGGGCCACAACCCCAGCCCCCACATTTTAGAATCTTTTAAAATAATATGTTTTATACAATATCTTTTCAAAAAAATTTAAACTCTCATTTTTCTGAACTTGTAAGTAAAAATAAGCAAATGAAACTATTTTTCAGCAACAAATAATATGGTCTTCTGGTTAGAACACTGCAATAAGTCAGAATTGATTTTAAAGGTATTATCTATATCAAAAAATATTTTAGAGTTTAGTGATTTCTGTAGTACATTAAAAATCAATTTAAAAGAATTCTTCATGAAAACTTCACAAAGAGATGATAAAATCTTCATTTTATAAGTGCCTCTTGTCAGATCTGGTGGTGCACACCTGTAATCCCAGTGACTCAGGAGGCTGAGGCAGGAGGATCGTAAGTCAAGACCAGCCTCAGCAACTCAGCAAAACCTTGCTTGACTCAAAACTTAAAAAAAAATAAATAAAATAAAAGGCTGGGGAGGTAGGTCAGTGTTGGAGCTCCCTGGGTTCAATCCTCAGTACTGCAAAGGCCGGCGGGAAGAGTCCCTCTTACAATGCCTGGGTGGCCATTTGCATTTCAACTCTGAATCTTGAAAAAGCCAGAAGTAACTTCTGTGAGAGATGTGAGATGGCTGGCGCTGGTTGAATTTGACTGACGGGGGCATCTTTCTCCAAGCCTGCCTTCATCCCTGTAGAGCATCCCTGCTGAGCTAATGCTGTAAGAAGCACACACAGGCCTTTCACTCACACCCCCGCGTCACTTTTTAAGCCTGCCCCCTCAGGTACCCCCACCAGCACCCTCCCCATCTCACCGGAGATGTCAATCCTCCCCCGCTCCTGGCGCAGCATTTTTTTTTAAAAGCATAGGGTTCTGCACTTTGCTGCCTGGGTGCGCTGGAGCCCCCGCAGGGTGGAACTGCATGCTCTTCAGTGCCTGTCAAAGCCTGGTGGGGAGGCGGAGTATCAGTGGAGCACCGACTCCACTAATGAAGGATGTGCCTGTGCACATATTCCTTCCGGAGCTCTAAAATCTATCCTCAAATGAAAGGCCGTGCTGCCGGTGCCTTGCAGAACTGCCCAAACCCAACTACAAGGGACAGCAGGCCAATGGACTTTCGTCCCGGGAAACCACTTCCTGGAAAAGAATGGTTCCGAAGGACACAGGTGGAATTTTTCTCAGGTTCCAATACTGGAAAGTCAGTGCTGTTTCTAGGCAGTGAGATTACCCCTTACAGAGAGAGCAAGCCTTGCATCTAATCATACATCCATCCTGGAAATGGCTGCACTTAGGTGGAACTGAGAGCCTGTTTCTGTTACACACATTGTATGTCTAAGATCGATGTACTGGCTTGTTTTTATTTCCCCTCTCACTTTGTGTTAGTCAGCTTTCTGCTACTATAACAAAATATCTGAGATAATGAACTTGAAAAAAAGAAAGGTTTATTTTGGCTCACAGTTTTGGAGGTTTCAGTGCGTGGTTCAGTGGCTCCATTGCTTTTTGGCCTGTAATAAGGCAGAACATCATGGTGGAAGCACTTTATAAAGGAGGCTACTTACCTCGTGGGAGTGACAAGCAAAAGAGAGACAGGAAGAGGCTGGGGTCCCAATAACCTGTGAGGACACACCCCCCATGACTTAACTTCCCCCAGGAGGCCCACCTCTTAAAGGTCCCACCACCTCCCAGTAGCACCACAGGCTGGAGGCCAAGCCTTTGTGGGTCATTTCTCAAGGCTTTAGGGGGATATGGGCCTTTGGGGGACATTTATCAGGTCCATAGCACACCTCACTCTTCTTACCAGTTCTTCATTTATCTTACCTCTTTGTAAATCTCATTAAGTCCTTTTTGGAAGGAAGCAGGTATAAATAAATGGGTTAAATTCCATATAAGCAAGAATTATTCTCTACATAAATAAACACGCCAGGCTCCTGAAGGATACTTCAGTCTTCAGGGTTTGAAAATATGTGTCACAATGACAGGGAGGAAGTGACCAGAGATTGGGATTCACACAGATCTTAGCCTTAGGGTTTTCCATGACATTTTATGAACATGTTTTGAAAGTGCAGGTACTTTTAAAAGACCAAAAATAGTAAATAAGTTCATATTATCCCTCTTTTAATAACAGCAATTTACATATATATTCCATTTATAATGAATTTATTAATATCTATGTGAAAAATACCTTTTTTGAAATTTTGTCTGCAACTGACTTGTCAGTTGACCCCCAGAAAGGACCTGAAGTAAATGACAAAAAAACATGTATATGCATTATCTGATAAAGAGAGCAAACCCTAAGACAAAACACTGAACTGCATGCAAACATGAAATTCAGCCCAGATTTTCCTAACATCCTGAGTTAGGAAAAAAGTTAAAAGGGCAACAAAATCAGTTCCAGAGCTTTCAATTTCTGGTTAGAGAGAAAGTATCTTTTTCTCATTGTTATCCTTATTCCTAAAATAAAACCACACACCTTAAATCTAAAAATCAAAATCTTTTAAATTGGAGAGACAGCTTTTCAGGCAGTATTTTAGTGTATTATGTTTTGTTAGCTTTGTTTTGTTCTGTCCTAACTTTTATGTAGGCTAGAATTAGGAAGTCTCCAAGCCAAAAGCCACATGATATCATGTATAATATATACCCGATGTATACCATATATATCTATAGATGTGCATATATTTGTGTGTGCATATACGTGTGTGCTGTGTATCATATATATCTATAGATGTGCATATATTTGTGTGTGCATATACGTGTGTGTGTGTGTGTGTGTGTGTGTGTGTGTGTGTGTGTGAAATACACGACCTGGCAAATCCGCTCGCCGTCTGTCTTTACAGTACACCCCGGATCACGTGCTGGGACCCGGAGCAGATGTGGACCCCGCTGAAATCACCTTTCCCGGGTGCACGTGCGTCGCGGGCCCCTGCGTCCCCGGCACCTGCTCCTGCCTGCGCGGCGGGGAGCACTACGATGGCGGCGGGCGCCTCAGAGATCTGGGCTCGGACGCCAAGCACGCCAGGCCGGTCTTCGAGTGCAACGTCCTGTGCGGCTGCGGCGAGCGCTGCGGCAACCGGGTGGTGCAGCGCGGCCTGCAGTTCCCGCTGCAGGTGTTCCTGACCGAGAGGAAGGGCTGGGGGCTGCGCGCCCTGGAGCGCATTCCCGCGGGGAGGTTCGTCTGCGAGTACGCGGGGGAGGTGCTGGGACCCTCCGAGGCGCGGCGCAGAGCGCGCGCGCAGACTGCTCGGGACCCCAACTACATCCTCGCCGTCCGGGAGCACGTCGGTGCCGGGCCAGTGATGGAGACCTTCGTGGACCCCACCCACGTGGGGAACGCGGGAAGGTTCCTCAATCACTCCTGTGAGCCCAACCTCCTGATGATTCCCGTCCGAGTCGACTCCATGGTGCCCAAGTTGGCACTTTTTGCAGCCAAGGACATTTTGCCAGGAGAAGAACTCTCCTACGACTACTCGGGAAGGTTTCTTAATCAAGTGGACGGTGAAGACAAGGAAGGGCCAGATGACGAGAAACCGAGGAAACCCTGTTACTGCGGCGCCAGGTCCTGCGGCGCCTTCCTGCCCTACGACAGTTCATTGTTCCGCACCTTAGGAGAGCCAGACAGCCATTAGGACGGCAGCTCCCACCCGCACGCCTGGCTGGCAGGACCCACTTCTGCCCTCCTCTCCCGTCAGCACCTTCCCTGGAGGGACGTCTGCTGGTGCCAGGCAGCTTGCAGGAGGCCAGTGGTTGTCAGCCTGGCTGCATCATTTAAACTCAGGAATGTGGCAGAGACTGCAACTTGTCCACCAATCTCCTTCCTCCCCACTTTTACAATAGAATCCTCATTTTTACCTAGGTAATGACTAACCAGAGTACTTGCCTTCCTAGTTAGATGTGGCTAGGTGATTATGTTCTAGCTTATGGGACAGAAGCAAAAATGTTGTGTCCTTCCCTCTCTTTTGTCCTGTAAGCTGGAATGTATACACGAAGGCTGGAGCCAGGGCAGCCATTCTAAACTCCAAACTGACCCGAGGAAAGGGTCACAAATAGAAATCAACAAAAACAGAAGAGCATAGGTGTCTGGTACTGTAGAAAATGCTATTGGTTATGATCTGATACCTTTGGTGAGAAACAGTCTCTCCTTTATTTAAGCTACTGTTACTGTACACTTGCACCAAATCTAATCATGATTCAGGAAAACGCTTGTGAGTGCACACCTAAGCCTTAAGATCTAAAGTTGGTTCTTTCCAATTGATTTTATCAGTAATAAGGCTGATTTTTTTCTGTCTGAGTCGTGCATCTTATTTCTTGTTCATTTTTAAACATCATTAAAGAAAGGGCATGATTAGTTATCACCCACTGTTATGGTTTAGATGTGGTGTCCCCAAGAAGCTCACGAGACAATGCAAAAGGTTTGGCAGAGAAATGATTGGTTTATAGTCTTAACCTAATCATTGGATTAATCCCGCATGGGATTAACTGAGTCAGAACTAGAGGCAGTGGGGTGTGGCTGGAGGAAGTGGTTCTTTGGGGGTTGGCTGTGGGGTATATATTTGTACCTGGAGAGTAGAGTCTCTCTGCTTCCTGATCACCATGATGCGAGCTGCTTCCCTCTACCACACCCTTCCACCATGATGTTCAACGTCACCTCGAGCCCTGAGGAATAGAGCTGGCCTTTATGGACTAAAACCTCTAAATCCGTGAGCCCTCCAAATAACCGTTCCTCCTTTACAGTTGTTCTGGTCAGGTCCTTTGGTCACAGCAGCGAAAAAGCTGACTAAAATACCCACTGAAACCCTAATAGCCACCACCAATGACAAAAAATGTAACCATGAAAGTGACTTCCATGTTATAACTAAAAGGCATCGAAGGAAGCACGTTGTAAAATTTTCATGCCACAGTTGGCTGTACTCTAGACCTTGTAAAGTTATGTTTCAAAATTTCAAACAGCCTCACTTCATATATTAATAACACAAAAATAACCCTGTCAACACCACAGAAGGACATGGAGGTTTAATCGCAAAGTTCTGGAAAACAAAGATTTCTACCTTCCTTACAACAACAATATTGCAAAAATATAGTTTCTCTGAGGGTTAATTTGACATTTTGAAAGAGTTATTTGAGCCCCTACAGTATTATTTAATAAATAACCTGGTTTCTTCAGTGGAGAAAACCTACCATGAAGAGACCCTGCACTTCAAAAGGGAAATCATAGAGTTCCATCTTAGTTATAACACCCTATTCCTGCATAATATTATGCTAGTTGTGTGCTTTAAATTAGTGAAATGATACGTGACTCCTATTTTAATAAAGCTGAGTTTTTTCCAAGGAGGTAGGGTTTACATATTCACATAACATTAACAGGAATGATTCCCTGTTAAAGAAAGAGAGTAGAACATGCATAAAATGCCCCAACTACGAGGGTAGGATGTCAAAGTCTTACTCTAAAGTCTTCCCTTCCAACCTGAAAAGGCTCCTTTGATTTCTGCAAAACAGTTCAGCTTTCTATAAGTACCTCATAACCTTTTCTCCAAAATGGCCTTTCTCCCCAGAAGTTCTCCTGGTGACTGAGCCACTTCACAAACAATAAGGAAACTGTCAGGATGAAAATGTTGACTCTGCTTCCTACTTCCTTTCACCCTTACCGAGTACCACTGTCTACAATTCAGGGATATTCACAGAGGACAATCTTCCAGTCGAGAGAGATGGACACAAAAACCTCCAGCACCCTGATGCCTCTGCCAGACAAAGGAATTTTTTTTTTTAATTTATTCTTAAATAGCACCTAGTCTTGGAAATCCCATGCCTAAGGTTAAGTTCAAAGACCCTTTACGCCAGTCATCTCTAATCACCAAGCTAACTGCATTTGCTTTATTGACATATTCTTTAAAATGGCAACACTTTTGAGAGAAAGCATTAAAAAAAATGCTTCTGCTTGACTATCATAAAATAATATAAAACAGTGATAAGGATATAATGTGATAAAGATAGCATTTTATTTCTGAAGTCTTCCTCCCTAAAACCTATAATCCCAGTCTAGTCATGAGAAAAATGATAAATTAAAATGGGCATCCTACAGAGTTCATGATTATCAAAAACAAGGAAAGTCTGAGAACTGCCATAGCCAAGATGAGCCGGGAGACATGACAACAAAATGTCATGTGGTACCCTGGCTGGGGTACTGGCACAGGTGAAACCAAGGAATAAAACTCTGGGCTTTAATTGATAATGATGTGTCAATATTGGCTTATAATCATAACAAATGTACCACAGAGATGGAATGTAATGAAATGTGCAGTAACTAACGTTAATAATAGGGTGAACTGGGTCTGGGTATATGGGAGCTCTGAACTGTGCCCTCAGTTTTCCTGTCAATCTGAAACTTTCCTGAAGTCTACTATCAAAAGAAAGGCACAAGAAAAATAGCATCTTCCAAAGAAGATGCACAAACAGCCAGTAAGCACATCAGTTATCAGGGATAATAACTTTGCACATCTAAGCCACTGTGAGATAGCACTTCATTCCCACTAGGCTAGCTGTAGATAAAGTAACAACTGTTGACCAGGATGTGGAGAAATTGGAACCTGCATACCCTCATTTATTGCTGGTGGGGTCACATAACTGGACAACTACCTTGTAAAGTAGCTCAACCCTTTATCAAAACAAGTAGAGTTGCTATAAGTCCCAGTATCTATAGCCAAGAAAATTGAAAACATGTCCACAAAAAACTTGTGCATGCCCAAGCACACACCTGAAATCCCAGCAGCTCAGGAGGCTGAGGCAGAAGATCACGGGTTCAAAGCCAGTCTCAGTAACTTAGTGAGGCCCTAAGCAACTCAGCCAGACCCTGTCTCTAAATAAAATACAGAAAAGGACCGGGGATATGGCTCAGTGATTAAGTGCCCCTGGGTTTAATACCTGGTACAAAACACAACAAAACTTGTGCATTAATTTTCAAGCAACATCATTCTAATAGCAAAAAAGTGAACAGCACCCAAATGACTAGTAACTGATGAATGAATGTGGTAAACAAAATGTGGTATCCATGCAGGGAATACTATGTGACCATAAAAAGGAATGAAATGATGATATATGTCATGATGGATAAATTGAAAACATTGAAACTGAAAACATCATGCATAAATTGGAAACATTTTTCTAAATGAAAGATGCCAGACACACAATATCATATACAGTATGATTGTGTTCATATGCAATATCCAGAATAGGCAATATGGTTGATAGAGGAGCTCAGCAGTTGCTGGGGTATGGGGTGGTGGGGGGTGGGTTTAGGAGTTACTTTAAGAAGAGGAAGCAGAGGAGGAAGGGAAGGAGGAGGAGGATAGTGTCCCACGTGGGTGCCTTTCACTTGGAAACTGGCAGTCTGTAACTCTGAATGTTCGTTTCAGGACTAACACACTTTAGGCCCCATCCAAATGCTTCTCCACTTGCTTGTCACAAAACAAAACAACTGTGCCTAATGCTGGGTGACATTTGTGGATGGGCCAATAGCCATCAGAGATGGACAGTGCTTGGATTGCAGGCAGAGTGGGAAGAGCAGAAGGGCTTGGTTTGATAAGAAAAGAAGTCTATTCTTCACTTGCCAGACCCATTCTCTGGACATGGATACGACTGACACTTGAATGACCGTGTCTATTCTTCTTACATGTAGGACGTCAGTTTTCTTCCTGTTCCTGTTTGTGATTTCAAAGGTATTCACAAACCAGCAAGGTATTCATCACAGTTGCACATGGAGGCTGAGAAATATTTTGCAATATTAAACAATTCATATTATTTTTATATTTGCATATTTATACATTTAGTATTAGTATTTAATATTTAGTATAGAGCTGGAGAAAATTACAGTAGTGATAGTAGTTTATATGATGAAATTAAAATGTTTTTGTTGTGTGAATTTTTTTTTTTTCTACTGGGGATTGAACCCAGAGATGCTTTACCACTGAACTACATCCTTATCCCTTTTTATTTTGAGAGAGGGTCTTGCTAAGTTGCTACGGCTGGCCTCAAACTTGCAGTCCTCCTGTCTCAGCCTCAGTCACTGGAATTACAGGCATGTACTACAATACCCAACTGAAATAATAATTTATCATATATGACCCTGTTACAATATTTGAGCGTGATATATAAAATTCATGATTTCAGCCTGGCATGGTGGCGCATGCCTGTAATTACAGCAACTCCAGAGGCTGAGGCAAGAGGACTGGAAGTTCAGGGCCAGCCTCAACAACTTAGCAAGGCCGTAAGCAACTCAGCAAGACCATGTTTTGAAATAAAAAAACAAGAAGAAGTAAGGATATAGATCAGTGGTAAAATGTCCCTGGGTTCAAGCCTCAGTACAAAAACAAATTTTTTTAATGGTTGGTTGTCAACTCTCTCAGCAAAGTTTTCTTAAATTAAAAAAAAACTATCAAAGAGCTACATTGCTTCAAAAAAGATGGTTATTTGGTATGATCATGAACAGAACAACTACGTAAAAATCTAATTTATAACAATACAATTTATAATTTCACTGAAAGGCATGAAAAACAAATTTTATGGGAAAATATATAAGGACTTATGAATCAGGTCATTATTTTGTTGCCAATCAGAACACCATTGGGTGAGCTGCATGCCCAGGCATGAGCAAAGATGATTAAACAGATCCCATACTTTTGCCAACTTCAGTCACATAAAACCCAAGCTTCCTGTATGGTCTTGGTTATGGGGCACAATTTAAGAACAGATGGATCACCACTGAGAAGTCCAAATTTGAGAGTCTTTATTAAGCCGGCCGGCTGACTGTCTCACACAATGCCCCAAAAAATGGCTATTGGGAGAACAGCCCCTACCACAGGGTTGTAGGGGTTCTTATACCAAAAATCAGATTAATCATAAGTGTCTGTTGCTATGATTCGAAATTACACATTAACATCATGAGATCATCGACAGAGGGGGAAGTGGGTCAAACTGACCCTTACCTAGGTACAAACTAAAGAATGGTTACTAACATCCACACAATCACTGTTCACATGGTACATTGTTTAGGAGCAATAGGAATCAAAAGAGAGCAATTCTTTACTACATAGGAGTTGCCATTGTATATTATTAAACATGTCATACCAAGTAATTAGTGATGGGTACAGAGGTGGGGTGTTCCCATGGGAGAAGCTTATTTCCTCCATAACATGGAGTCTCGGAGCAACATGGGAGTCTGTTTAGTCATTTTTCCTTAGAGTCTGGCCTAGAACATTCTCATGGAGCCAGCTCTGTCAGCCCATTACAGTCTTCATCCTTGTGAGGATGCTCTTGCTGAATTTCCCTAAAAATACTTGTGACTTAATGTTCCCACATGTTGCATGTGCTTCTCCCACAGACCCTCCTTGCCTCAAGGATCTGAGGGCGGGAAGGAATCCACTTCCCTGGCGAGGCTGGTATAAGAGCCCAAGTATGGATGTCAAATTATTAAACAGAGGCTACTTTACACCCCTGTCAATTCCTCCTTCACAGCATCTCAGCCTCCAGCCGTGACATCTCCCGTCTATCCATTCCCTACAATGCATTCTGGACTCTTCAGTCTCTGATGACTGCTCGTCACTCATGGTGACAACCAGACTTCTAAACCTGACCAGACAGTCCCTGCCTGCCTTTGCACCTCACCTCTCTTTCCCTTCATTTCTCTGAGGCCCACCTTGAAAACCCAAGCTCTCCTTCACCTTCACCTTGACAATGGCGTTACCTTCTGGAGGAAGCTTCAGGAGCCGGTGGCTTAACTTGGCCTTGAGGGCCTTGCAGTGTGTGACTTTTACTTAGAGCTGTACTTTCCTTTGCCTTCTTTGCAGAAAATTCTGTTTTCCTCGTCCTGATGTTGTTTTGGATATTGCGGGAATGTCTTAAAACTTCATCTCCAGGCTTGTTTACAGGGCTGCGAAGTACCTAAAATAAGGGAGCCTGCCTTTCTCCTACTACCCAGTCTCTCCTTCGTCCTCCTTCTAGAACCTGGCCCATGTGGATAGCTCTCCTGTTCCTAAACAGGCCCCAGAGGAAGCAGACTCTTAGGACAAGCACAGGAAGGTGATTAGTATGGGATGCTGCCAGGATCAACCCCTGTGGAATGGAATGGAAGGAGGAAGACTGGACAAAGTTGAGGGGGCTCTCATCCCAGCTGACCCCCAACGGGCTCTGAAGTGAGATGGCCCTTCAGGGTTGCTCCACACTGCAGCCCCGGGTGGGGCCTCCACTTCCCTGTCCCGACCTGTCATCTGCTACAGTCTGCCGCTGGAGAGAGGTTTGGGTACGAGGGCTGAAGGCACTCTCGGCAATGAGAAGAGGAAATCTTTCAGGGGATGCGGTAGTGCGCACGACGTCCTCAACACCGCTGTTCTGAAATTCTGGCACCCATCCAAACCTCCCAGCAGGCTTGCTAAAGAAAACACAGCCTGCTTGGCTCCAGATTCCTAAAGATTCTCACTGAGCAGCTATGGGAGGTGCCTGGCACTGTGCACTTGGAGCCAGCGTCCAGGGGATGCCCTGCTGAGACCCACCCGCAGCACCACTGCTGGGCACGTGGGAAGCACAGACAGCAGCGCCACTTAATCTCCACCCCTTCGCACGGTGCTTACCACTTGCTGCCTCGCCATGTTCTTTGTGAGCTGCGTCTTTTTAGGAATGCATGTTACGGCTTATGTTCTTCAGGAGAGTACACAGGAAGCCAACGATGGAATCTGGGCAGAAGGAGGATGACACGGTATTTATATTTAAAAATATGGCTGCAGTAAGGAGGAGGACTTGCTTTTGGGGCAGAGGGAAGCTGTCAGACAGGATTCAGGTAGAGCCCTTAGGAGGCTGTTCAGAGTAATGCAGTAAGAGGTAACAGTGTTATGGTTTAGGCATGAGGTGTCCCCAAAAGCTCACCTGTGAGACAATGTAAGAACTTTAAAAGGTGACATGACTCGAGCAGGAAATTAGTCTACTGATAGGGATTAACTGGGTAGTAATTGTAAGCAGGCAGGGTGTAGCTGGAGGTGGTACTGGGGTTGTCTTTTTCCTCTGCCTTGATGTTCTGCCTCACCCTGGGCCCAGAGCTATGGAGCAGCATCTATATGGGCTGAGAACTCTGAAAGCGAGAGCCCCAAATAAACTTCTTCTCCTCTATGTTGTTACTGTCCCTGTCGGGTCTCTGGGTCACAGTGGTGAAAAGGACTAAAACAGTATCTTTAACCAGTAAAGACAGAAAAAAACAGAGTAAGTATGTAAGTGGCCACAGGGACAGAACCAAGAAACGCACTACACTCAGGGTTAAGAGAACATTTGAGTTGAAGAAGGCTCTGCAGACTCTGCTTATGTAACTGGATGAATTGAGCATTTCTCAAACACAGAGGAGAAACTTCTGGTAGGACATGACGGCCTCAGACACGGAGCATTTACCGCTTTGATGCTTTCTTCTCAAAAGCTGAGGTGAAGTTAAAAAAGATAGACATCTGCAACTGCTTCATTTCTCTTCTCTCTGTGCACAGGTTGACGTCCCCCACGCAGTATTCCCAGCGGAAAGAGATGTCCGTGCTCCAGCACGTACTCCAGGGCATGCCTCTCTGAATATCTGACTGTCAAAAACTGACTCGAAGTTCCGTAAGAGAGACGTCCCCTTCCTAGCTGGTTGCACCAAAAAGAAGAAAGAACACAGGGGCTGGCACGATTGCCAGGAAGTGCACCGGCATCCTGCCAGGCTGGCGCACCTCAACCACAGGCTCTGCCACTGCGATGACAACATGAAAAGGAGAAAAGAGGAGCGACGACACAAAGGAGAGTCTGATCAGAAGTGCAGACACAGCGAGTCGATTCGAGTGTGCGCCTGCCTGAAGCAGGGGTGCTTAGGGTGACGAGGCAGGGAGAGGAAGGACGCCAGGGTGTTTGAAAAGGAAAGTGGAAGGAACAAATCAAAAAAGAAAAGGAATATGGAGCAAGAGGCTTTGAACGTACGTCCAGGAGGCGGGAGTATTCCTCTAGTCCTGATAAAAACAGATTTGTAGACAGATAAACACACACACACCCACATCTTTATTTTTTAATCTACCAAATGAATAAAAAGTGTTTTGTTTTCAGAACATGATAATTATATCAAATAAAAATTAGTTTTAAAAAAATTCAAAATCTTGGGAGACTTGTAAGGCTACAAGCAAGGGAGGCCTGAGCACCTGTCATTTGCAATGGGTTAAATTATGACAAGTATTCATTTGTCATCTGCCACTGGCCAAAGAGCAAATGGATTCCTTCCCCATTTTACTTTCTTTAATTTTTCTTTTCTTTTTTTTTTTTTTAGTTGTAGATGGACACAATACCTTTTTTTATTTATTTTTATGTGGTGCTTAGGATTGAACCCAGTGCCTCTCTCATACTAGGCGAGGGCTGTACCACTAACTCACAATTCCTGTCCCTCTCTCCCCATTTTAAACACTTTTTTTAATTTCTATTTAAGTATTTCTGTCTTTTTGCCAATATATTCATATTTCTGAGGCTGGTTAAATTCCTTGTCTCTTCCCTGGACACTGCTACAATATATATAATAAGTGTTCTTTGCACTATTTCTTTAAGAAAAAATTCACTAGGAATACTCCAATCCCAGTTTCAGTTTACTCATTTATAAATAATGCCCCTCATGGGAACATTACAGGTTAGAAAGTCATCATTTATCCCTTTTCACAAACCCGACTTACAAGAGTCTTATAGGGATTATAGGACATAAAAGTCCCAAAGCTCCAAATTCATATTGCAAAATCCACAGGTTCCAGCCAAGAAAGCATGTGTCAAGCAGATCCTTATATAGATCAAGAAACTGCAAGCAGGCTGATTTCAGGTTCTCAATCCCAACAAATGCCAAAAGCTGAGGTCATTGCTCACATTTAGTAAGTGCCCACCACATTACCAGCTATTGTCAAGGTTCTTCGTTCAATCCTGTGGTGAGGCCTCTGTCCTCGTTGTCAAAAGTACTAAAAAGTAAAAATCGCTCCTGAATCACATGTGACCGGCTTCAGACCTGGGCCCTGTTTACAGAATTCTAGAGTGAAGGATCCTTCAGAATGTCAAATGACAGCTCTGCAACAGGCCCACGCAAGGGGCCTGGCTCATCTTTCTCAGCCTTGCCTTCCTCCCGACTGGTTTTCTGTTATTCAGAAGGGAGTCAGGAAACAGAGGATAAGGAAATTCCAGTAATAGGGCCATCAAGATGGACGCGGTAGTGCCTACCAGGAGCTGCTCTCCTCCTTCCTGGTAACCCTCCCTTCCTTCCCCTGCAGGAGAGCTCAACATAGTCCTCATTTTACAGATAATTCAACTAAAGCTCCCCAGAATCAAGAGGCCCCACAGCTTAGGGCTGAGAAGGAGGATGTGAAACTATATAATCCCAGGCCTCGTGTGTTAGTAGGTAAACTTAGCTTTCTAGGGGGAGGGCACAGGAAAGCACATCTTGAACAATCTCCCCCAGTTACTTCTAACCCAAGTCAGGCCTGGTCCAGGGACCATCTCTCAGAATGATCAGAGAGTGTGGGGAGAAGGGAGGGTTAGGGGAGGAAGCTGATGAGATACATCAGGTCCCTGGTTTTCAAACTAGATTTATAAAAAAAAAGAGAGACAACAAGAGTCCAGGGCACATGAGGTCAGAAGGAACCCAACCAAGCCATGTGTAGGAAAGGTTGGAACTACGAACCTCGTGAGGGGCTCCAGTCACCAAACCACGGGGAGAGCAGCAGAACGGTACTTGAGCCAGTTAGGAGATCACTGTGGATGGTGGGCAGAGAGAGTGGAAGCGTTTACTCAGGAAGCCTGACTGCATTAACCCTGAATCACTTTTGCAGGCTGCTGTCTTTCGCAACCAAGACTGAGCTGATCTGATGCCTAGGGTTGAACGTCAGCCACAGAAAGCAGGGAGGCGCCAGCGCTGGGCCACATGACCCGTTTGGTTTCATTCATTCCCCCAACAACTGTTTCTGAACCCTACAGAAGAGGATCCCCTCTGCCAAGCTACCTTGGCTGTCTTCAGATTCATTTTAGGACAAAGAACCATTACAATGCTGCAGATTCCCTGGTGTGGGAATGTAAATTCCTACCATCTTTTCAGAGGGTGGTAATATCAGTTAGTATTTAAAATATCCACTGGGGCAGGGTGTGTAGCTCACTGGTACACTGCTTGCCAAGCACATGTGAGGCCCTGAGTTTGATCCCCAGCACCATAATAATAAAAAGATAATCACATGCTTTAATACAGCAGTTAAGACTCCCAGGAGTTTATATACCATAGCAATATTTGCACAAATTGGCCAACAAACAAATAGATACAACTAGGTTTCTTGGAACATATTTTAACAATGAAAACTGTAAATAATCAAAAAATTCATCAATTAGGGAATGCTTAAATAAATTAACTAGATTTTTTTTTCTTTTTGCTAGTGCCTCACACATTCTAGCAAAGAACTATAGCTTCAACCCCAATTCAGTTATTTTCAAATGAGCTACGACCAGCTAAAGAAGAAAAAGAAAAAGAAGGGGGGAATCTCATAAAAATCAAAGGGAGACAATAGAGGAAGGGGAGCAGGAAGTAGAAGATAGGGAGGGAGGGGGGAAAGAGCTGGCAAGTGATATGTGCATGTAAGAATACGTAAGAAAGCCCATCATTACGTACAACTATAATGCACCAGTAAAACCGCAGAAAAAAATTAAAAATAAATCATACGTGCTGCACCTATATAGTATGTTCATGAGGTGTACAAAATAGTGAGTGAATAATATTTATAGTACGTGACTTGTTTTTTAGGGTGCTGGGAATTGAACCCAGGGCATCAAACATGCTAAGCAGGCACTGTCCCATGGAGCTACATCCCCGGTCCAGTTCCATTTTGTTTATAAAAACTATATACAAAATGTACCTATTTATATATGATTTCTGTGTGTGACTATGTGTGTATATGTTTACAAAAAGCCAGTGTTCACTAGATATCAATCTACAAGTATCATATAGACTTATAAATGCATAGAGAAAAGTCTGGGAGGATGAGCTAACTTGATATTAGTAACCTACTGAATGGGTTTGAGAGGAACAGAAGTCAAATAATGAGTGACTCCTGTTCTTATGCATTTTATTGTTGATAATTAAAACATAATTACACAGACTTTTGTCTAAAAGAAACTTGATGTTTAGGAATAATTCTTCACAAAGGCGGTAGAAGCCAGTCACTGTAGTGCACACCTGTAATTCCAGTGACTGGGGAGGCTGAGGCAGGAGGATCGTTGAGTTCAAAGCCAGCCTCAGCAGCTTAGAGAGGACCTAAACAACCCAGTGAGACCCTGTCTCTAAAGAAAAAGATAAGTATATGCTTTAATATAGCACATTAATGCTATATTGATGTGGCTCAGTGGTTAAGCCCTGGGTTCAATTCCTGGTACCTAAAGAAAGAGATAAATAAAGGCAGTAGAAGTAGTTTAGAAAATAGTGAAAAGATGAGAAGTCATTCCAGGGATCTCTTACCTGCTCCTCCAAACCTTCCCAAATCCACAGCACCCCTAAAGCAATGATTCTCCAACTTTAATCACTGATTTAAAAAAAAAAAAAAAAAAAAGAACAAAACCTATAAAAATACAAACAACAACAAAAACAAAAAAAAAAAACGATCCTGCCACTAGAGGGGGAACAGTACACATGAAACAACTCCAAACTGACATTTCACAGAAAAAAGTCCCCAGAGATGGCAGCACAGGCAGCTCCACGAAGCCTGTTGGCAGCCGAAAGCCCACAGGCCAATACCTGAGATCGGCCTTGAGCCTCCTGATACTCCTGAAGCAAAGGCTTCGCTCCTACCTACAGACTCCGGCTGAGAACGCGGCTGGTCTCAGGGACGCCCCCTGCCGAGCTGCAGCCCCACGCGAGTCCCTGAGCAGAAGCGCTGTGCCCGCAGAAGTGGCCCCGAACTGTCTTAGGACCCCGCGCCTGCGGACGAGCCCGCAGGCAGAACTGGGAGAAGCGACTACGGACTCCAGCATCGTCTCCAAAGACCGGGGACTCGATCTTAGGAGCACAAGGAATTCCGCCCGCGGACTTCAGAGGGGTCGGGAGGCAGCCCACGTCCGGCTCCACCCTCCACTGGCTCTTCTCGGATGTGAGCCTGGCACAAATGAGCTGAGAGTGGACCATGGACGGGGTCGTCGTCATTTCCAGGGAGGCCTGTGTCCCATGTACTCAGCCTTCTCCACGCCACCCCTAAAACAAACCACTTCTTCAGAGTCACCTGATTCTTTTGTAAAAAAAAAAAAAAAAGAAAAGAAAAAGAAGAAGAAGAAGAAGAAGAATACATGGGGGGGGTGGGGGATAAGAACATTTCTTTCAAAAATGTGTGTGGCCACACAATATGGCCATATTAAGATACTGCTATGTGACTAAGCACCAACCTTGAGAGTTTGCAATGGATTTAAAGCAGGTCAGAGATTCACATGTAGATTACCCTGAACTCTGTCAACCCTCCTGCCTCGACTCCACCTTTCCTAGAAGTACTTTCACTTAATTTTCAAAATCTGAAGAATAGGCTTAGCAACTCATGACCAAAGTCACCAATCCACTAAGTGGTAGATGAGAAATTAAACCTAGGCAGTCCGGCTCCAGAGCCCATGTTCTAACCACTGATCCATTCCACCTCCTCATTCCTCGCCTTTTTTCTCCTGGAGGCTATATCTTGCCTTAGTAATTCTCTAGTTGATCCATCTCTTCCCACCCCAAATTCAGAATAAAACTGCAGATTCAACGAAGCAATAGGACAAAGATTGCAAAAATGTCTGAGTCCTGATTCTGCCTCATTCAGTCACCCCAGGCACCTTGCAAACACTTAGGAGTCCTACTTACTTTCCTACAGGTACACTGGGAATACAGACCAAGAATAACCACCTCCTCCTGGTACTGTGCTTCAGATTAAATTAGATCATGGACTAAGGCATCCACCACAGTGCCTGGCACCTAAGAGATGCCCCAAATTGTTGGCTGGAAGAAACACTGGAGATGTCAGTCACAATTTCTAGCACAATGAAGACAGAGTCCAGCGGGGAAAAGCGAACTGTTTCAGAAAGAAACACTTGGACCTTTTTGGCCTTTATAACATAGCCGCCACTGAAAGGCAGACCGATGGTGACTTGCGGAGTCCCACCACCATATAACCTTGTGTGCAGGCTGTGACCATCCAGGAATCATACAGCATGTACCCAATACTCTGTGAAGCACTTTTTGGGAGTCCTATAGCAAAGTGATTGCATCTGCAGAACTAGGTAGGGTAGTCCATGCACAGAATTTTCTTTCGGAGAACCTGGGCCCATTATCACGGTCTCTGTGAAAAATGCGGCAGTCTAAGTCAGCTAAACAGCTCACTTAACTTGCTCCTGTGGTCACTGGGATCCACGTTATCATCATCTTCCGAAGAGCTGGAGAAGGGCTGGTCATTTTCTCCCCAGACTTAGTCCCTCTCGGACCTTGTTTGTTTCTGCTCCTAGATCAGCAGCTATCAAATTTGGGGATCTACTAGAAATGACTGAGGACCCTGAAGAATGGTTGTGAGTTAGATTTGGAGACATCTAACATATTAACAAGACTGAGAGTTTTTTTAAACATGAGAACAAAACTACTCTAGGAGCCGTCAGGCTACACACCACGTAATCTCTGGAAAATCCCACTGTACACTCATGAGATAATGCGAGTGAACAAGGCAACTAACATCATCTGAATATTATTACAAAAATAACATTGACTCACAGACCCCCTGAAAGGGGCAGAGTCCCTAACCCACACTTCAAGAACTGCTGAGCTAGAAAAAACCCACTCCACCAATTTCGATGAGTCGCCTATGCCAAACCCTATTCTCCCTAGACATCATCCTGATGTTTGCATTGGGTAATTTAGGATCTGGATCCAGGATCAACAATCTCAGGGAAGGATAAAATGAGAATGGAGACTTGAAATGACAAGGCAGAACTACCTGAAGGAGTCCTCTGGAGAACGGAAATGCCAATCAGCTCTGAAAACACACAGAAAACACCTCACGGGCTGATTGACATCTCATGGGCCAACACACTGCCCTCCTTTTCTGTTTTCCTTCCTTTTTAATCCCTGTTATGCCCACGAATGACACTTTCGTCCGTTCCGAGGTAGATTCAAGAGGACAAGCTTCAGAATTTCACAATATCGCAGCGACCAGATCCAGCTTTCCCTTTGAAAAAGAACTTTATGGGATGGATAGGCCACAGGGGGATTTCCAAACTCAGAGGTCTGGACGCCAGCATTTTTTTTTTTTTTTTTTTTTTTTTTTTTTTTAGAATGGGGGTCAAGTTCACATTTTCAAGGGCAGCCTTTGTATTTTCTTGCTCTGAGTGCAGTTGGTTCTCTGTTGACGGCTGTATCTCTGTAGCTGACCAGACCCATCTGGTCAGCTCCTGCTCCTCTGCTTTTAATAATTACATGCATAATGGGAACAAGGACCTAAGAAGCACTTACCCAAGTGTGTGGTGCTAAACAATTTAAGGTAAATATGAATATTAATTGCATTTTACTCTGTGGAACATTACCTCCCCAAAGGCAGTCCAAGTGAGTAGGTAGTGGTACAGAGACAAGACCCCAGGCAATCTCACCAAGACTGTCTTCCCAAGATGCCAAACTGCCTGTTAAAAAGAAAAAAAAAAAGCAACTAAAGAGATTAAAAGGCCTCCTTCCCTTGTCATCTCAAGGTAAATAGGTAAAATATTATTTGGCAAGTTCTGGGGTAGAGAAAAATTGTGCACTTTGAAAAAGCAATCAATAAGGGGCCTTCCCCTCCAAGGAAGCGTAGGTGAACTTTTTATCAGTGCCACCTGGCAAGGAAAGTCTTATCTCTTTTCCCCTGATGGCCTCTTAGCTGGTTTTACTTTCCCCTAAGCATTAAATCAGAGCATCTAAAGTTACTCTGTTGAGGTGCCAGACTGACATGTTGGAAAAGAGTCCCTCTGATCAGTCTTCCATTTCCCTCGGCAAAGAAAACAAGGGGTTTGTCAAACATGGCCCAGATCCAGGGCAGGGAGAGCAATCCTATCCCAACCTCAATTACTCTGAAATGGAATCACCTTGTTGCCTGACAACTGTGACTAATTCCAAAGGTCCAACCGGCCTTCTCACCATGATGACTTTGAGGTCAATGACCATTTGGGGGCAGATTAGAATCTGATCTGAAGCTGAAAAATTCCACCCGTTGGTGCTAATCCCTTGAACTTTCCAATCCTAAATAGGGCAAGTTTCAGAAAATAGCATTTCTCATTTCGTCTTCTACCTGAATATCGTCTATAATGGTTTTGCTTAATCAAAAAATTAATTAAACTCCTGCTCTAATGATCTACACAGGAGTCACAGGAAGGAAGGCGTTCTGGCCAGCTGCCAAGGCTCCATCTGAGGCTCCTGGAGTTAATCATTTCCATGGTGTTTTAAGCATGAAAAACAACACAGGCCAGCTTTCCCTAATAGCACCACTGATCCTGGCAAACCTATAAAAACGAGGCCTGCTTTCGGGGCAGTTTGTATTACAGAGAATTAAGTTTTCATAAGTAAAATGAAACCATCGAGAAACTGGCATTTCTGCTGTTTTCTGATATGAATCTGCAAACTTTGTAATAACTGCTGGCATTAATGAAAATGAGTCATGAGTGGCTCTGTTGAGATCACCCATTGGGGACAAAGGAACAGAGTCTTGTAAGGCATTTCTAGTAAAATGAGCTCCCTGGCACGTCCCTGCCTCCTTCGCACACTTTTTTATTTCTTGTACATTACTTAGGCTGTTAATTCTTCAGATAGAAATAAATGAGATTTTGTGTTCCATGGAATGAATCGTCTCTTTATAACCTACATTGTAAACTGGTACCCCACAGGCTGAATCTGGCTGCAGAAGCAATTTATTAGGCTTTCACAGTGTTTTTTTAAAATCTGAATTGGCTGCCAACATTAAAAACTCAGAAGACTTGATGGGTTTTTAATATCCTGCTCCTCCCAAGAGACCCATCATCAAGCATCTCCACACAGCCTCCTTCACCTGGTGACGTTTCTTGCCTGGCTTTGAATCTCCTTTCAACCTCCTGAGAGCCAGCCTGCACATCAATTCTCTTAGGAGACACACTGCTAATGGTAAAGTTAATATCTGTTGAAGGAAGTAGAGAACAAGAATCACAAGCACAACATCACTTGAAATTCTAAAACGATGCCAGACACAGTGGCTTACGCCTATGATCCCAGTAGCTTGGGGGGCTCTGGTGGGTAGATCCCAAGTTCAAGGCCAGCCTTTGCAACTTAGCAAGATCCTGTCTCAAAATAAAAAATTAAAAGAACTGGGTATGTAGCTCAGTGGTAAAGAGCCCCTGGGTTCAATCCCCAGTACCAAAAAAACCCCCAAAAAACAAAAAACAAACAAACAAACAAAACCCCACATACTGGTCCCTTGTATAAAATCCCTGAGTTACAGAACAGAAAGAACCATAAACTGCTGAAGGTAATTTTTTCAAAATATTCTTTTTGCTCAGTCAACTACAGATTTACTACACACACAAGTTTTATTTGCAACTTGAAAACTCAGGAAAAAAAAACATGATCCCTTTGGAAAAGGTGATTAAAAAGAGGACTAATTCTGGAATTCTCATGGAAGAAAGGTCATTCATTACTTCATTATGTACGCAACAGAATTATCAGAAAGACAGACCCTGGAAAATAGAAATGAGCAACACCCTATTCTACCACACCCTTCCACCAATCAACTTTAATGTTACTTTCCATTTCTATTTTTCCAGAAGGGTCATATGGACAATTGAAATGCTTTGTCCAAAAAGGGTGGGGGACAGGGAGGAGGGAAAAGTCTATAATGAGGTAGATCTGCGTTCTATTTTAAGCCCTGGAATGAACCATGCAGTTTGAGGCATCTATGCCATTTGATGTTTTCCAAGAAGGAAATGTCACTCTTGATTACCACCACATCATCTGCCACCCCTGCCCCTTCTAATCATGTTTACAAGACT